>NW_028322235.1:4871250-5525625 GCF_059928025.1 Delphinapterus leucas
TTCTCACCAGGAAGTGGAATTAACCAAAGGCTCAGAATGCCCTGCCAGAACCAGATTAGGGCCTGAAGCAATACTGCGGGTGTGCAGGCAGCTCACAAGATAGCGAGTTGAACAAAGGAGCTCAGGGGCACTGTAATTCACAAACCTGCAGAGTTATAAATGACAGCTATCGTCCAAAATATATTGAAGGAAGGCTGCGAAGAGGACTTGAAAGCGGGGCAGAATTCCAGGAAAACGATTTCAGGAGGTAGACGGGAAGTGCACTGAAAGCATAGGAGAAGAGGCAGAACCTCGACAATGATGCACTTGTTCAAAAAGTGCATATGCGTTTTTTCCAAGGCCCTCCTTAAAGAGGGTAGGGGGCTCCCAGCATGCTTCAGTGGCCAACAGAGGGCCCACATCGCCAAGGTGACGTGAGCCAGCCAGGCAGGAGTGACCTCACATCAGAGGGCCCACCTCACAGAAGGGTAAGGGACCCAGCCATTATCAGACTCTCACCAGAGGGCCCACATCAGCAAGGGGCTGGGAACCAGGCAGGAGTGTCTTCACACCCGTGGGGCCACATCATCGCAAGTTGAGGTACCCAGCACATGTGGCCTCAAACCAGAGGACCCACATCTCCATGGGTCTCGGAGCGAGGCAGGCAGGATGAACCTCAAAACACGTGGCCCATTGTATAAAAAGGTGAGGAATCCAGCAGTTGGAACATCCCAGCAGGCGGCCCAGAGCACCGAGGCTATGGGATCCAGGCAATGATGAACTCACAACAGAGGGCCCTCATCATGAAACTGTGAGCAACCTAGCCATTGTGACCTCAGAGCACAAGGCCCACATCCCCATGGGGAAGCGAACCAAGCAGGAGTGTCATCGCACCAGTGGGCACACATCAGAAAATGTGGGGAGCCCAGCAGTTAGGGCCTGACGCCAGAGGGCCCTCATCACCGAGGAGAGGAGGCTCCCAGCAGGCTCCAACTGCTACAAGAGGGCCAACGTCGCCAATGCGGGGTGTGCCAGCCAGGCAGGAGTGACCTCAGAGCAGAGGGCCAACTTCAAAAAAGTGTGAGGAACCCAAAGAGGATTAGACTCTCACCAGAGGGCCCACATCACCAAGAGGATCAGAACCAGGCAGGACTGTCTTCACACCAGGGTGACCACATCATAGAAAGGTGAGGAACCCAGCACATGTGGCCTAAACCAGAAGACCCACATCTCCAAGGGGCTCGGAGTGAGGCATGCAGGAGTAGCCTCACAACACAGGGCCCATAGAATAAAAAAGCTGAGGAATCCTGCAGTGGGAACCTCCCAGCAGGCGGCCCAGAGCACCGAGTCTATGCGATCCAGGCTGCAGTGAACTCACAGCAGAGGGCCCATATCATGAAACTGTGAGCAACCCAGCCATTGGGACCTCACAGCAGAAGGCCCACATCCCCATGGGGTTGGGAACATGGCAAGAGTGTCCTCGCACCACTTAGCACGTATCAGAAAAAGTGGGTACCCAGCAGTTACGGCCTGACGCTAGAGAGCCCTCATCACCGAGGGGAGGTGGCTCCCAGCAGGCTCCAACTGCCACAAGAGGGCCGATGTCGCCAAGGCGGGGTGTGCCAGCCAGTCAGTAGTGACCTCACAGCAGAGGGCCCACCTCACAGAAGGGTGAGGAACCCAGCCAGGATCAGACTCTCACCAGAGGGCCCACATCACCAAGGGGATAGAAACCAGGCAGGAGTGTCCTCACACCAGCGGGGCCACATCATCGAAAGGTGAGGGACCCAGCACACGTGGCCTCAAACCAGAGGACACACATCACCAAGGGGCTGGGAGTGAGTCAGGCAGGAGGAGTCTCCAAACAGAGGGCTCATAGAAGAAAAAAGGTGAGGAATCCCGCAGTTGGAACCTCCCCACAGGCGGCCAGGAGCAGCGAGGCTATGGGATCCAGGCCGGAGTGAACTCACACCAGAGGGCCCTCATCATGAAACTGAGCCACCCACCGTTGGGACCTCAGAGCAGAAGGCCCATATTCCCATGGGGTTGGAAACCTGGCAGGAGTGTACTCACACCACAGGGCGCACATCAGAAAATTTTGGGAGCCCAGGAGTTAGAGCCTGACGCCAGAGGGCCCTCATTACCGAGGGGAGGAGACTCCCAGCAGGCACCAACTCCCACCTGAGGGCCCACGTCGCCAAGGTGACGTGTGCCAGTCAGGCAGGAGTGACCTCACAGCAGAGGGCCTACCTCACAGAAGGGTGAGGAAACCAGCCAGGATAAGACTCTCACCAGAGAGCCCACATCACCAAGGGGACCGGAACAAGGCAGGAGTGTCCTCACACCAGTGTGGCCACATTATAGAAAGGTGACGAACCCAGCACATGTGGCCTAAACCAGAGGACCCACATTTCCAAGGTGCTCCGAGTGAGGCAGGCAGGAGTAGCCTAACAACACAGGGCCCACAGAATAAAAAATGTGAGGAATCCAGCAGTTGGAACCCCCCAGCAGGTGGCCCAGAGTACGGAGTCTATGGGATCCAGGCCACAGTGAACTCACAGCAGAGGGCTCACATCATGACACTGTGAGCAATCCAGCTGGTGGGACCTCAGAGCAGAAGGCCCACATCCCCATGGGGATGGGAACGTGGCAGGAGTGTACTCGCACGACAGGGCACATATCAGAAAATTTTGGGAGCCCATGAGTTAGGGCCTGACGCCAGAGGGCCCTCATTACCGAGGGGAGGAGACTCCCAGCAGGCACCAACTCCCAACTGAGGAACCACATCGCCAAGGTGATGTGTGCCAGCCAGGCAGGAGTGACCTCACAGCAGAGGGCCCACCTCCCAGAAGGGTGAGGAATCCAGCCAGGATCAGACTCTCACCAGAGGGCCCCCATCACCAAGGGGATGGGAACCAGGCAGGAGTGTCCTCACACCAGTGGGGCCACATCAATAAAGGTGAGGAAACCGGCACATGTGGCCTCAAACCAGAGGACCCACATCACAAAGGGGCTGGGAGTGAGTCAGGAAGGAGGAGCATGAAAACACAGGACCCAAAGAATAAAAATGGTAAGGAATCCAGCAGTCGGAACCTCCCAGCAGGCGGCTCAGAGCACAGAGTCTATGGGATCTAGGCCTGAGTGAACTAACACCAGAGAGCCAACATCCTGAAACTGTGAACAACACAGGTGTTGGGACCATAGAGCAGAAGGCACATGGGGATGGGAACCTGGCAGGAGTGCCCTCACACCACTTAGCACGTATCAGAAAATGTGGGTAACCAGCAGTTAGGGCCTGATGCCAGAGGGCCTCATCACTGAGGGGAGGAGGCTCCCAGCGGGCTCCAACTGCCACCAGAGGGCCGACGTCGCCAAGGCGGGGTGTGTCAGCCAGGCAGGAGTGACCTCAGAGAAGAGGGCCCACCTCACAGAAGTGTGAGGAGCCCAACCAGGATCAGACTCTCACTGGAGGGCTCACATCACCAAGGGGATGGGAACCAGGCAGGAGTGTCCGCACACCAGTGGGGCCACATCTGCGAAAGGTGAGGAACCCAGCACATGTGGCCTCAAACCAGAGGACACACATCACCAAGGGGCTGGGAGTGAGGCAGGTGTCTGGAGGGGCACATTTAACTCTAATTTCCCACCAGGAAGAGGAATTAACCAAAGGCTCAGAGTGCCGTGCAGGACCCTGATTACGGCCTGAAGCAAACCTGCGGTTCTGTGGCCAGCTTTCAAGGAAACGAGTTAAGAAAGGAAATCACAGGCACTGTAATTCACAAACCAGCAGAGTTATAAATGACAGCTATTGGCAAAAATATATTGAAGTAAGTCTGCACAGAGGACTTGAAAACGAGGCAGAATTGCAGGAATCATATTTCAGGAGGTAGATTGGAATTGCATTTAAAGCATGTGAAAAGCGGCAGATCTTTGACAGTGATGCACTTGGACAAAAAGTGCGTATACATTTTTTCCTGAATATATTCAGGAAAAAACGCATATGCCCTTTGTGGCCAACCAAGAATTCGAGCAATGGAAATCCGCACTACAATGAACTCTCATTTCCCATTCGTCAAAAGAGTCATCTGAAAAAAGTGTAAAACCCAGAAACACAGGACAGGCCATGGAGAACAGGGAGCCTTGTTATGCTGATGGACGGGATGTAAATTGCCAACAGACACTCTGGTGATGTTTATGGTGTATGCTGAAACATCTAAAAAACAAAGCTACAGAGCCTAGGGCACTTCCACTTTTGGCCCTATAGCTTAGGAAAATTAAAATCAACAAGACACAGCCAACACAATATCCAGGGCTGCTGTGTTTACAAGAACCTTGAGTCCAGTACAAATTAAATATCCCAGAAAGAAAAAAATGGATAAAGGAGTTGTCCTACTTACGTACAACGGAATATCACTCAGCAATGAAATCAATGTCATCAGGCCTGTAGCAGCAAATTGAGTGGATTTAAGTATGATGATTCTAAGAGAAATATGTCACACAGAGAAACATAATTATCATAAGATATCACAAATAGAGGGAGTGTAAACTTGGCTACACATAAACTGAATTACAAAACCGAACAGAGTCTCACATTTAGATAAAAACTTATGCTTGCTTAACGGGAAAGTTGAGTTGGGGTGCTGTATAAAACCAGAGATTGAAATGAGCACACATACCGTTCCATAAGCCAAATATGTAATAGACAAGACCTACTCTTTGCTCAACGAAATAGACTAATCCATGGTGTATCACCTCACACCTGTTAGAATGGGCATCATCAGAAAATCTACAAACAACAAATGCTGGAAAGGGTACGGAGATAAGGAAACCTCTTCCACTATTGTTGGGAATGTAAATTGATGCAGTCACTGTGGAGAACATTATGGAGTTTCTTATAAAACTAAGAATAGAATTACCATATAATACAGCAATCCCACTACTGGGCATATACCCAGACAAAACCATAAAACGAAAAGAGACATTCACCGCAATGTTCATTGCATCACTATTTACAATATCCAGGTAATGGAAGCAAACTAAATGCCCACAGACAGACGAATGCATAAAGATAAGGTACATATATAAAATGGAATATTACTAAGCCATAAAAAGGAATGAAATTGGGTCATTTGTAGAGACGTTGATGGATCTAGAGACTGTCATACAGAGTGAAGTAAGTCAGAAAGAGAAAAACAAATCCTGTATATAAATGCATATATGTGGAACCTAGAAAAGTTGTACAGATGAAGCGTTTTGCAAGGCAGAAATAGAGCAACAGATGTAGACAACAAACGTATGGACACCAAGGGGGGAAAGCTGTTAGGGGGGTGGTGGTGGGAGTTGAGAGATTGGGATTGACATGTATACATTTCTATGTATAAAATAGGTAACCAAAAAGAACCTGCTGTATAAAAAAATAAAATAAAATTCAAAATTACAAAAAGTAAAACAGAAAAAATATTCTTCCCTTCATATACATGTATTTATATGAATAAATTATTTCCATGCTTATATCTGTAAATACAAAAAAGAGGAATAAAATCTACCTTGAACCAAAAACGAAAAAAAGAAAAAAAAACAGAACCCACCAGTTACACAGAGGAAAACCGTATCAGGGCCCTTGCTCCAGTTGTAAACAATTCTGAAGTTGGTCAGTGGTGGGGAATCATCTCCCATTCAGCCAGCATGCCCCACACAACAAGCGTCCTCATTGCAAAGCTGGGGGCCCGTGCCGAGGCATCTGTGAGTAAACGTGGGCCGAGCCCCAGGCCAGCTGCTGCTGAAATGTTCCCACCCTTCCCAGGTAAAACACCTGAATATGTACAAGGACTTGAAAGCCTAGAGGAAGGGCCATGGAGCCACATGAGCGACAGCATGCCAGCCGACTTGGTGCCTGCAGGCCAGACAGGATGGTCCTGGCCCTGGGTGCTCTTCTGGAAGCTTTCCATTTCCCTGCCTGAGATACCCCTCCTGTCCCGGCCCCCACTGCTTTCTTCCTTACTCACCTCTGCCCAGGGAGAAATTCCAGCGGCAGGTATGGGTGGCACATCCTCTTCTTTAGCAGGTGGCATCTTGGCAACTGCTGCAGAAAGTCCAGCAGAGCCCCACTCACACTGGGCAACCCACAAAGCCGTGGCCTCTCACTCCCTCCCACCAGTCCAGCCCCGAGACTGCTGACAGGGCAGAAAATGGCGTCAGGCACAGCTGCAGGTGCTCTTGCTGCCTGGAGCGGTGTTTATATTGATCTCAACCCAGGCACACCTTGGGAGGGATGGCCGGCATGGTCAGGCTTCCCAGGCCAGCCAATAATCACCCCTCAGGGGCTCACAGTTGCAGAAACTGGAACTTGCTGAATCGGCCAGGTCCAAGGAACAGGTGTGGGCTCCTGAGAGTCAGGATAGACAAGGGCCTGCAGCTCTGGCTTGTTTTCTAATTATATTATCTGGCCCATGAGTGGGAGACAACTTCAAGAAAACCATCTCCTAATGAGAAGTACCCAGGAGTCAGGGAGAGCAGGGGTGGGTGGTGGGTGGAGACAGAGGCCTGGTGCCCCGGGTGCAGTGGAAATCTCTGGAAGACCAGGTGGAGGGAGGCCACACAGAGTGATGCCCAGGGTCACAGACCTGTCGGAGCTGCTGTTTGTTAGTTCAAGTCCTGCTCTGAGGTGCTCTGTGTCAGATCTGAGTGACAGGTGAGCTGGGAGTGCTCTGCAATGAGGGCGATGTGCATGGCTCCTGTGTGCCCAGCCCTGCCACGGTACCTGAAAGGGTAGCTCTGTATCCTGGGAGGGGCCTGACCACGAGAGCCCCATGGGCTGCAGGGGAACCTGCCCAGGGAGCCCCATATCCTGGGAGGGGCCTGAACACGAGAGCCCCGTGGGCTGGGGTGGGGGTGGGGTACCTGCCCAGGTGAGCTCCATATCCTGGGATTGGCCTGACCTTGAGAGCCCCATGGGCTGCTGGAGTCCTGGTAAAAGATGTCAGGACAGTCAGTGAAGCCACCGAGGATATACCTCCAGTAGTTCCTAAACCCTACACCCTGCTGGTCATTCTACTAACCACCAGGACATGGTATTCTGTATTAGTCTTCAATGAAGCCTTCTTTTGTATTCTATTAGTCCCAGAGTCACAAGAAATTTTGGCTTGTGAGTGGCAGGACTCAACATACAACTAAAACAATACTTCCGGGCCGTCTTGCCCCAAGGGTTCAAAAATTCCCACACCATCTTTGGGGAAAGCTCAGCTAAAGACCTAAAAGTTCTACCTCTGGAAAAGGAAACACTCCTTCAATATGCAGACGACATTCTGATCGCCAGCCCTACTAAGGAGACCTCTGAACTACCAAGCCAATAAAGGATACAAGTTGTCCAAGAAAAAGCTCAAATATCACAGACTATGGTGACCTGCGTGGGCTGCATTCTCACAGAAGGTCGGAGAAGCCCATCCCAGGAAAGGGAAGAAACGATTTACAGCCTTACCCATTTCTAAAACTAGAAGACAGCTTAGGGGTTCCTGGGGAGGCCAGGGTTTGCTGCTTCTGGATCCCTAACTACAGTCTACTAGCTGGGCCTCTATATGAAACACTGAAAGAAAAAGATGATGATCCTTTTGAATAGAATCCAGAAGTGGCCTTTCAAGAATGGAAAGAGCAGTCAATTCAGACCCTTGCCCTGGAACTCCCTAATTTAGCTAAACCCTTTGACCTTTACATTCCTAGTGAAATTTGAATGGCCATTGGAGTATTAGTGCAAAACCTGGGACCACTTGAAATGGAACAATGCAAGAATGCCATCCAGGTAGGATAAACTACGGTCACCAAGGGGCTTGGCCCACCGCCACATCTGGCCAAGATACTGGCAGTATCTGAAAACCTGGAAATCAGCAGCCCAAAAGGCCACCTCCCTCCTAAGGGAAAAGGACCCCACGTGGTGATCCTAACCCCCAACCATGCCCTGAAGTTGCAGGGTTTGCTCCGTGGGCACACTGACCTTGAGTGAGGAGGTCCTCCAACTCCAACCTCCAGAGAGATAACTGGGGCAAAGTGGCACCATGACGACTCATGTGACCATCACTTGACCTGGAGTTTCTCTCATAAAACAACAAGAGTGTGTCCCAAAAGAGTAGACTACTGCTTGCAGGACTTACTGCACCCAGAGGGGAGGTAATAATCTTGGCAGGGGAACCGTATATCACGCTGTCACCATAGAAAATCCTACAGACACTGTGATGATGGTGGCCAATAAGACCGGCTGGACTCCTGTTTACTTCAAAAGGCTGTTGACTCAGTGGCCATCATGGTCCTTCATCACCACTGACCCTGGACTGTCTGGGAGTTGAGCAGTCAGGGTGCTGACACCTGGTGCTGTTTTTACGTTAATTCAGGGGCCTAACTGAAGAAAGCACAGACTACTGGTCAGAGCATCTAGGCTGGCAGAAACGGTCAGCCTAAGGTGGCTGAACAAATGTGCGGCGGGGTGAAACTGGACCTCACAGCGTCACTGCACATCTCCTTCCTGGACCCTTAAAGGTCATTAGAATCTATAACACTACCAATACTTGTGCTCAGGCGGACGAGCAGGGAGGCAGGAGGCCTGCGGACAATCAACGTCACCTGGAGGCTGCTGGGGAGAAGTTCAGACCCTCTCCCACGGGTATGAGGGCTCCTAACTCAGCACTCAGCAGTTACAGATGAAGGGTCTGCACCCTCAGCACTCTAAGAATGAGGAAGGGGACAAAATGCAGAAGAGGGGTTTGTCCCAGGCAAAGCCCCTTAAAAATCCCTGGGAGATAAAAATAGAATCTGGGCAATAAAATAAAGTCTAACCTTTTTTATCCTTTGTGCTTTGTCTAATTTCACGTGCTCCTAGGGTCCCGCATACAGAGGTTCAACAGCCGGCACTTCAGACCAGATTTCCTAGTGCAGAATGGCTGGGTCGACACTTCAGCTCCTGGAGCACAGTGCAGACTCCGCGATATAGAGCCTGAGCTGCAGCCAACCGGGCCCTCGAGAGCTCCGCCCCCTCCCTCCCACTGACTCTGACAGGATCTCTACACAGCAGCCCAGCCCACAGCCCACGGGGTAGCACATGCTCTCACCTCTCCATTCTCTGATCAAAATATAAAGTTTCCTTTGCTTCTGAACCAAACTCAGTCTCGATCTGTTGGCTCCAATGACACTGGGCAGGGGGACACTTGTTGGGGTCCACTCTGGAGGATCAGTAACAGAAATTGAGAACATTGTAACTTCAATGAACAGATGTGTGAGCCAAACTGTAATTAACATAGAACAGTGTATAAGGCTCGGGTAAAATAAGATGTTTCTAACACTTCCATTTGATATTTCCATCACTTTATTATAAGCAAGTTCAGTGAAAGGTTTGTCTTATTTGTCAGGTCAATACTAGAGAAACGAAGTGATTTCTTTCCAAGGATGTACATCTAATAATCTTGGTTAAAGCTTCAATCTTGTTTTAAATGCTTTTCCATTGAAAATGATACCTCTCTTTCAGCTCCCCCATTTCTGAGAAGTATAAAATCTTATAATTTATTATTACCAAAGGGGAAAGGTGGGAGGAGGGATAAATTAACAGTTTGGGATTAACACATACACACTGCTATGTATAAAATCGATCATTAACAAGGAACTACTGTACAGCACAGGGAACCACACTCAATATTTTGCAATAACCTATAAGGGGAAATAATCTGAAAAAAGAATAGATATTTTTATTGACATCATCTATTAATGACAGTTAAAATGGAACCTAAGGGAAACCGGTGGTGAGTGCTTCTGACCCTGAAGACTTCAATCATCTAAAGTTTGGACTCTGCCTACTTCCCAAGGCCCTTAATGAACCTATGTGTAGCCGTAGCTTAAACAATTCCCCAGTTTGGGTTGTGGAGAGACACTGATTTTGAAAAAGCCCTGGTGTTCTCCTCACATGAATGGGACACTTCCTACAGCTAAAATATGCCTGTCACACCCAGAAGATGGTATACCGTCTGATCGGGAAGAGTTTGGAAAAGGCATCTCATCTCCTCATCTCCTGGTGCTCGGGTTCACCCCTCCAGCGTCTTTACGAACAGTCTCCCCACTTGGAGATGTCAGCACTGTCAACATCCTGTTGCATACAGTTTGGAATTTGTCCAGAGAATGAAGCAGAAGGAGGAGGAACAATGAGAGACAAGTCCTAGGTGTTCGGACAGGCACATGTCACTCTAATTTCCAATCAGGAAGACGAATTGACTAAAAGCTAGGGTTGCCCATGGAAACAGAATAGGGCTTGAGGAAATCCCGCTGCTTTGTGGCCAGTTCCCATAAACACAAGTTGAAAAATGGAACTCAGGGCCGCTAAAATTCACGAAACTGCAGAGTTGAAAATATCTCTCACTGAAAAATGTCTTGAGGAAAGTCAGAGAAAAGGACTTGTAAGCAACGGAGAATGGCAGGAAAGGGATTGGAAGAGGTAGAAAGGACTCGCCATTAAGCACAAGAAAAGGGGCTGAACATTGCCAACATTGCAGTTGGCCAAAAAGGGTGTATGCGTCTTTTTCTGTATATATTCAAGAAAAGGGCATACACTTTTTTAGCCAACCAAACAGGTGCGCACTGGAAATCAGTACTACAAAACATATCACTTCGCATCAGTCAGAAGAGCCTTCCTCATAAAGTGTAAACACCAGAAATGCAGGACAGGGCAAGGAGAAAAGGGAGCCCTGTGAGGCTTATAGTGGAAATGTATATTGCCAATGGTCACTCTTGAGAAGTGTATTGTGTTTACTAAAGCATCTAAAAAATGAGCTACAGAGCACAGGGCACTTGCACTCATGGACGTATATCTTGGGAAAGACAAAAATGGAGAGGACACAGGCACCCCAATGTTTACCGCCTCTCTGTTTAAAAGATCCTCGACTAGGATATAATTTATATGTCTCTGGAGGGAAAAAATGGATAGAGGTGTGGCACTTATGTAGAGTGGAATATTACTCAGCCTGAAAATCAGTGAAATATAGCCAGTTGTAACAACCCCAGAGTAGTTACGTATGATCATTCAAAGTCACATAATTCAAAAAGAAAAAGACAAACAATATTACTAATACATGGAATGTAAACGTGGCTACAAATGACCTGAATTACAAAACAGAATGGGGTCTCAAATTTAGAAGACCAACTTATGTTTGCTTAAGGAAAAAGGAGAGTTGGGGAGCTGCATAAAACCAGAGATTGAAATTAGCACAGATACCGTTCCATAAGCCAAATATGTAATAGAAAAAACCTACTCCCTGGTCAACAAAATGGGCTCAACACGCCATATTCAACACCTACGAATACACCTGACTAGTAAGAATCTTCAAACTCATGGATTTATATGTCTCCGGAAGAGAATCAAGAGTGAGTACAGCGGCATGAACGGAGCAGTGAAAATGCGATAAATCCCATTATCAAAATAAATTACAAAAACAAAACACAATGAGAGTGAAATAGAGAGCAATTCTTAAATAATTCATTCAGGGCTTTTGATGCAACCTGGATTTACCACATCTACACCCAGAGCTGAGTGAGACATAAGGTTGGGCACTTCGGGCTGATAGCATTGTTGAGGTTCAATGAGCAAATGCAGACCCTTTGAAGTCATACTGCATGGTACCCATTCCATGGGTCCCAACTCTCCAGGTTTAAGGGATTCTTTCTTCAGCTAAAACATGCATGGGAAACCCACAGTATGGTGCACCGTGTGACCAGGAAAGGTTTTCAAATGCATCTCAGTTTTCGTCCCCTTTTACTCGGGTTCACCATTCCAGAACGTTTACTAACACTCTCCCCAATTGGAGAGTCAGTGCCTTTAACCTCCTGTTTGGCACAGTTTGCAATTTCTGCGCAAGATGAACAGGAATAGGGAGAACCAATGAGAGACTAGCAGTAAGTGTCTGCACGGGCAAATTTAATGCTCATTTCCCACCAGGAAGAGGAATTAACCAAAGGATCAGCATGCCGTGCCGGAACCAGATTAGGGCCTGAAGCAATCCTGCGGGTTTGCGCCCAGCTCACAAGAAAGCGATTTGAAGAATGGAGCTCAGGGGCACTGTAACTCACAAACATGCAGAGTTATAAATGACAGCTATCGTCCAAAAATATATTGAAGGAAAGCTGCGAATACGACTTGTAAGCAGGGCAGAATTGCAGGAAATCGATTTCAGGGGGTACACGGGAATTGCATTTAAAGCATAGGAAAAGAGGCAGAACGTCGACAATGATGCTCTTGGCCAAAAAGGGTGTATGCGTTTTTTCCTGAATTTATTCAGGAAAAAAAGCATATGCGCTTTTTGGCCAACCAAGCAAGCATGTTAAAGAAATCTGCACTACAATGAAGTCTCACTGCCCCCAGGTCAAAAGGGACATCTGAAACAAGTGTAAAATCCACAAAGACAGGACAGGGCAAGGAGAACAGAGAGCCTTGTTATGCTGATGGTCGGGATGTAAATTGCCAACAGCCACTCTGGAGAACTGTATGGTGTATCCTGGAACCCCTGAAAAACAAAGCAACGGAGCCTACGGCACTTCCACTTATGGTCCTATAGCTTAGGGAAATTAAAATCAAAAACACACAGCCACCCCAAAGTGTCGGACGGCTCTGTTTACAAGAACCTCTTCTACGGTACAAGTTAAATATCCCAGAATGTGAAAAATGGATAAAGAAGTTGTGGTACGTACGTACAATGGAATATCACTCAGCAATGAAAGCTATGTCATCAGACCCGTCGCGGCATAATGAGTGGATTCAGGTACGATGATTCTAAGGGAAATAAGTCACACAGAAAATGAAACATCATAAGATATCACTAATACATGGAATGTAAACTTTGCTACACATGAACTGAATTATAAAACAGAACAGGGTCTCAAATTTAGAAAACCAACTTATGCTTGCTTAAGGGGAAAGGTGAGTTGGGGTGCTGCATAAAACCAGAGATAGAAATTAGCACAGATACCTTTACAAAAGCCAAATAAGTAATAGCCCAGACCTACCCCTTGCTCAACGAAATGGAATAAACACCCCATATTCAACGCCTAGGAATACACCTGACTGGTAAGAATCTTCAAACCCATGGATTCATATGCCTCCGTAAGAGAATGAAGCGTATGTACAGCGGCATGAATGCAGCAGAGAAAATCCGATAAATCCCATTGTCAAAATGAATTACAAAAACAAAACCCAAGGACAGTGAAATAGAGAGCAATTCTTAAATAATTCATTCAGGGCTTGTGATGCAACCTGGATTTACCACATATACACCCAGAGCTGAGTGACACATAAGTTTGGACACTTTGGGCTGATAGCATTGTTGAGGTTCGATAAGCAAATGCAGACCATTTGAAGTCATACTGCATGGTAGCCATTCCATGGGTCCCAACTCTCCAGGTTTAAGGGATACTTCCTTCGGCTAAAACATGCATGGGAAACACACATTATGGTGCACCATGTGACGGGGAAACGTTTTCAAATGCATCTCAGTTTTCGTCTCGTTTTACTTGGGTACACCATTCCAGACCCTTTAATAACACTCTCCCCACTTGGAGAGTCTGTACCTTTAACCTCCTGTTTGGCACAGTTTGCAATTTCTGCGCAAAATGAACAGGAATAGGGAGAACCAATGAGAGACTAGCTGTAGGTGTCTGCACGGGCAAATTTAACGCTCATTTCCAACCAGGAAGAGGAAATAACCAAAGGCTCAGCATGCCGTGCCGGAACCAAATTAGGGCCTGAATCTATCATGCGGGTTTGCGGCCAGCTCACAAGAAAGCGATTTGAAGAAAGGAGCTCAGGGGCACTGTAATTCACAAACCTGCAGAGTTATAAATGACAGCTATCGTCCAAAAATATATTGAAGGAAGGCTGTGAAGAGGACTTGAAAGCGGGGCAGAATTGCAGGAAAACGATTTCAGGGTGTAGACTGGAATTGCATTTAAAGCATAGGAAAAGAGGCAGAATGTCGACAATGATGCACTTGGCCAAAAAGGGCGTATGCGTTTTTTACTGAATATATTCAGGAAAAAACGCATACGCCCTTTTTGGCCAAACAAGCAAGCATGTTAAAGAAATCTGCACTACAATGAAGTCTCACTGCCCCCCGGTCAAAAGGGCCATCTGAAAAAAGTGTAAAATCCATAAATGCAGCACAGGCCATGGAGAACAGGGTGCCTGGTTATGCTGATGGGTGGGATGTAAATTGCCAACAGCCACTCTGGAGAAGTGTATGGTGTTTCCTGAAACACCTAAAAAACAAAGCAACGGAGCCTACGGCACTTCCACTTATGGTCCTATAGCTTAGGGAAATTAAAATCAAAAACACACAGCCACCCCAAAGTTTCAGACAGCTCTGTTTACAGGAACCTCGTCCACGGTACAAGTTAAATATCCCAGAAAGCGAAAAATGGATAAAGAAGTTGTGGTACGTACGTACAATGGAATATCACTCACCAATGAAGTCTATGTCATCTGGCCCGTCTTGGCATAATGATTGGATTCAGGTACGATGATTCTAAGTGAAATAAGTCACACAGAAAATGAAACATCATAAGATATCACTAATACACCGAATGTAATCTTGGCTACACATGAACTGAATTACAAAACAGAACAGGGTCTCAAATTTAGAAAAGAAACTTATGTTTGCTTAAGGGGAAAGGTGAGTTGGGGTGCTGCATAAATCCAGAGATAGAAATTAGCACAGATACCATTCCATACGTCAAATACGTAATAGTCAAGACCTACACCTTGCTCAACAAAATGGGCTAAACCCCCTATATTCAACGCCTAGGAATACACCTGACTAGTAAGAATCTTCAAACCCATGGATTTATATGTCTCCATAAGAGAATCAAGCGTGTGTACAGCTGCATGAAGGCAGCAGAAAAAATCCGATAAATCCCATTATCAAAATGAATTACAAAAACAAAACACAATGACAGTGAAATAGAGAGCAATTCATAAATAATTCATTCAGGGCTTGTGATGCAACCTGGATTTACCTCAATTACACCCAGAGCTGAGTGAGACATAAGGTTGGACACTTTGGGCTGATAGCATTGGTGAGGTTCGATGAGCAACTGCAGATCATTTGAAGCCATACTGCATGGTACCCATTCCATGGGTCCCAAATCTCCAGGTTTAAGTGATTCTTCCTTCAGCTACAACATGCATGGGAAACACACATTATGGTGCACCATGTGACGGGGAAACGTTTTCAAATGCATCTCAGTTTTCGTCTCGTTTTACTTGGGTACACCGTTCCAGACCTTTTAATAACACTCTCCCCACTTGGAGAGTCTGTACCTTTAACCTCCTGTTTGGCACAGTTTGCAATTTCTGCGCAAAATGAACAGGAATAGGGAGAACCAATGAGAGACTAGCTGTAGGTGTCTGCACGGGCAAATTTAACGCTCATTTCCAACCAGGAAGAGGAATTAACCAAAGGCTCAGCATGCCGTGCCGGAACCAAATTAGGGCCTGAATCTATCATGAGGGTTTGCGGCCAGCTCACAAGAAAGCGATTTGAAGAAAGGAGCTCAGGGGCACTGTAATTCACAAACCTGCAGAGTTATAAATGACAGCTATCGTCCAAAAATATATTGAAGGAAGGCTGTGAAGAGGATTTGAAAGCGGGGCAGAATTGCAGGAAAACGATTTCAGGGGGTAGACTGGAATTGCATTTAAAGCATAGGAAAAGAGGCAGAATGTCGACAATGATGCACTTGGCCAAAAAGTGCGTATGCGTTTTTTACTGAATATATTCAGGAAAAAACGCATACGCTCCTTTTGGCCAACCAAGCAAGCATGTTAAAGAAATCTGCACTACAATGAAGTCTCACTGCCCCCCGGGCAAAAGGGCCATCTGAAAAAAGTGTAAAATCCAGAAATGCAGCACAGGCCATGGAGAACAGGGAGCCTTGTTATGCTGAATGGTGGGATGTAAATTGCCAACAGCCACTCTGGAGAAGTGTATGGTGTTTCCTGAAACACCTAAAAAACAAAGCAACGGAGCCTACGGCACTTCCACTTATGGTCCTATAGCTTAGGGAAATTAAAATCAAAAACACACAGCCACGCCAAAGTGTCAGACGGCTCTGTTTACAAGAACCTCGTCTACGGTACAAGTTAAATATCCCAGAAAGCGAAAAATGGATAAAGAAGTTGTGGTACGTACGTACAATGGAATATCACTCACCAATGAAGTCTATGTCATCTGGCCCGTCTTGGCATAATGAGTGGATTCAGGTACGATGATTCTAAGTGAAATAAGTCACACAGAAAATGAAACATCATAAGATATCACTAATACACCGAATGTAATCTTGGCTACACATGAACTGAAATACAAAACAGAACAGGGTCTCAAATTTAGAAAACCAACTTATGTTTGCTTAAGGGGAAAGGTGAGTTGGGGTGCTGCATAAAACCAGAGATAGAAATTAGCACAGATACCATTCCTTACGTCAAATACGTAATAGTCAAGACCTACACCTTGCTCCACAAAATGGGCTAAACCCCCTATATTCAACGCCTAGGAATACACCTGACTAGTAAGAATCTTCAAACCCATGGATTTATATGTCTCCATAAGAGAATCAAGCGTGTGTACAGCTACATGAAGGCAGCAGAGAAAATCCGATAAATCCCATTATCAAAATGAATTAAAAAACAAAACACAATGACAGTGAAATAGAGAGCAATTCTTAAATAATTCATTCAGGGCTTGTGATGCAACCTGGATTTACCGCATCTACACCCAGAGCTGAGTGAGACATAAGGTTGGACACTTCGGGCTGATAGCATTGGTGAGTTTCGATGAGCAAATGAAGACCATTTGAAGTCATACTGCATGGTACCCATTCCATGGGTCCCAACTCTCCAGGTTTAAACGATTCTTCCTTCAGCTAAAACATACATGGGAATCCCACAGTATGGTGCACCGTGTGACCGGGAAACGTTTTCAAATGCTTCTCAGTTTTCGTCCCCTTTTATTCGGGTTCACTATTCCAGACCCTTTACTAACACGCTCCCCACTTGGAGAGTCAGTGCCTTTAACCTCCTGTTTGGCACAGTTTGCAATTTCTGCGCAAGATGAACAGGAAGAGGGAGAACCAATGAGAGTCTAGCTGTAGGTGTCTGCACGGACAAATTTAACGCTCATTTCCCACCAGGAAGAGGAATTAACCAAAGGCTCAGCATGCCGTGCCGCAACAAGATTTAGGCTTGAAGAAATCATGCGGGTTTGCGGCCAGCTCAAAAGAAAGCGATTTGAAGAAAGGAGCTCAGGGGCACTGTAATTCACAAACCTGCAGAGCTTTAAATGACAGCTATCGTCCAAAAATATATTGAAGGAAGGCTGTGAAGAGGACTTGAAAGCGGGGCAGAATTGCAGGAAAACGATTTCAGGGGGTAGACTGGAATTGCATTTAAAGCATAGGAAAAGAGGCAGAACGACGACAATGATGCACTTGGCCAAAAAGGGCGTGTGCGTTTTTTCCTGAATATATTCAGGAAAAAACGCACACGCCCTTTTTGGCCAACCAAGCAAGCATGTTAAAGAAATCTGCACTACAATGAAGTCACACTGCCCCCCGGTCAAAAGGGCCATCTGAAAAAAGTGTAAAATCCAGAAATGCAGCACAGGCCATGGAGAACAGGGAGCCTTGTTATGCTGATGGGTGGGATGTAAATTGCCAACACCCACTCTGGAGAAGTGTATGGTGTTTCCTGAAACACCTAAAAAACAAAGCAACGGAGCCTACGGCACTTCCCCTTATGGTCCTATAGCTTAGGAAAATTAAAATCAAAAACACACAGCCACCTAAACGTCTCGGGCGGCTCTGTTTACAAGAACCTCGTCTACCGTACAAGTTAAATATCCCAGAATGTGAAAAGTGGATAAACAAGTTGTGGTACGTACGTACAATGGAATATCACACAGCAATGAAATCTATGTCATCAGGCCCGTCGCGGCATAATGAGTGGATTCAGGTACGATGATTGTAAGTGAAATAAGTCACACAGAAAATGAATCATCATAAGATGTCACTAATACACGGAATGTAAACTTGGCTACACATGAACTGAATTACAAAACAGAACAGAGTCTCAAATTTAGAGTATCAACTTATGCTTGCTTAAGGAGAAAGGTGAGTTGGGGTGCTGCATAAAACCAGAGATAGAAATTAGCACAGATACCTTTCCATAAGCCAAATATGTAATAGTCAAGACCTACCCCTTGCTCAACGAAATGGACTAAACACCCCATATTCAACGCCTAGGAATACACCTGACTAGTAAGAATCTTCAAACCCATGGATTTATATGTCTCCGTAAGAGAATGAAGCGTGTGTACAGCGGCATGAATGTAGCAGAGAAAATCCGATAAATCCCATTATCAAAATGAATTACACAAACAAAACCCAAGGACAGTGAAATAGAGAGCAATTCTTAAATAATTCATTCAGGTCTTGTGATGCAACCTGGATTTACCACATCTACACCCAGAGCTGAGTGAGACATAAGGTTGGGCACTTCGGGCTGATAGCATTGGTGAGGTTCGATGAGCAAATGCAGACCCTTTGAAGTCATACAGCATGGTACCCATTCCATGGGTCCCAACTCTCCAAGTTTAAGGGATTCTTCCTTCAGCTAAAACATGCATGGGAAACCCAAGGTATGGTGCACCGTGTGGCTGGCAAACGTTTTCAAATGCATCTCAGTTTTCGTCCCCTTTTAATCGGGTTCACCATTCCAGACCCTTTACGAACACTCTCCCCACTTGGAGAGTCAGTGCCTTTAACCTCCTGTTGGGCACAGTTTGCAATTTCTGCGCAAGATGAAAAGGAATAGGGAGAACCAATGAGAGACTAGCTCTAGGTGTCTGCATGGGCAAATTTAACCCTCATTTCCCACCAGGAAGAGGAATTAACCAAACGCTCAGCATGCCGTGCCGGAACCAGATTAGGGCCTGAGGCAATCTTGTGGGTTTGCGGCCAGCTCACAAGATAGCCAGTTGAAGAAATGAGCTCAGGGGCACTGTAACTCACAAACCTGCAGAGTTATAAATGACAGCTATCGTCCAAAAATATATTGAAGGAAGGCTGCGAAGACGACTTGTAATTGGGGCAGAATTGCAGGAAAACGATTTCAGGGGGTAGACGGGAATTGCATTTAAAGCATAGGAAAAGAGGCAGAACGTCGACAATGATGCTCTTGGCCAAAAAGGGCGTATGCGTTTTTTCCTGAATTCAGGAAAAAACGCATACGCCCTTTTTGGCCAACCAAGCAAGCATGTTAAAGAAATCTGCACTACAATGAAGTCTCACTGCCCCCCGGTCAAAAGGGCCATCTGAAAGAAGTGTAAAATCCAGAAAGGCAGCACAGGCCATGGAGAACAGCGAGCCTTGTTATGCTGATGGGCGGGATGTAAATTGCCAACAGCCAGTCTGGAGAAGTGTATGGTGTTTCCCGGAACACCGAAAAAACAAAGCTACGGAGCCTACGGCACTTCCACTTATGGTCCTATAGCTTAGGGAAATTAAAATCAAAAACACACAGCCACCCCAAAGTGTCGGACGGCTCTGTTTACAAGAACCTCGTCTACGGTACAAGTTAAATATCCCAGAATGTGAAAAATGGATAAAGAAGTTGTGGTACGTACGTACAATGGAATATCACTCAGCAATGAAATCTATGTCATCAGGCCCGTCGCGGCATAATGAGTGGATTCAGGTACGATGATTCTAAGTGAAATAAGTCACACAGAAAATGAAACATCATAAGATATCACTACTACACGGAATGTAAACTTGGCTACACATGAACTGAATTACAAAACAGAACAGGGTCTCAAATTTAGAAAACCAACTTATGCTTGCTTAAGGGGAAAGGTGAGTTGGGGTGCTGCATAAAACCAGAGATAGAAATTAGCACAGATACCTTTCCATAAGCCAAATATGTAATAGTCAAGACCTACCCCTTGCTCAACGAAATGGACTAAACACCCCATATTCAACGCCTAGGAATACACCTGACTAGTAAGAATCTTCAAACCCATGGATTTATATGTCTCCGTAAGAGAATGAAGCGTGTGTACAGCGGCATGAATGCAGCAGAGAAAATCCGATAAATCCCATTATCAAAATGAATTACACAAACAAAACCCAAGGACAGTGAAATAGAGAGCAATTCTTAAATAATTCATTCAGGGCTTGTGATGCAACCTGGATTTACCACATCTACACCCAGAGCTGAGTGAGACATAAGGTTGGGCACTTCGGGCTGATAGCATTGGTGAGGTTCGATGAGCAAATGCAGACCCTTTGAAGTCATACAGCATGGTACCCATTCCATGGGTCCCAACTCTCCAAGTTTAAGGGATTCTTCCTTCAGCTAAAACATGCATGGGAAACCCACAGTACGGTGCACCGTGTGACTGGCAAACGTTTTCAAATGATTCTCAGTTTTCGTCCCCTTTTACTCGGGTTCACCATTCCAGACCCTTTACGAACACTCTCCCCACTTGGAGAGTCAGTGCCTTTAACCTCCTGTTGGGCATAGTTTGCAATTTCTGCGCAAGATGAAAAGGAATAGGGAGAACCAATGAGAGACTAGCTCTAGGTGTCCGCACGGGCAAATTTAACGCTCATTTCCCACCAGGAAGAGGAATTAACCAAAGGCTCAGCATGCCGTGCCGGAACCAGATTAGGGCCCGAGGCAATCCTGTGGGTTTGCGGCCAGCTCACAAGATAGCGAGTTGAAGAAAGGAGCTCAGGGGCACTGTAACTCACAAACCTGCAGAGTTATAAATGACAGCTATCGTCCAAAAATATATTGAAGGAAGGCTGCGAAGACGACTTGTAAGCGGGACAGATTTGCAGAAAAACGATTTCAGGGGGTAGACGGGAATTGAATTTAAAGCATAGGAAAAGAGGCAGAACGTCGACAATGATGCTCTTGGCCAAAAAGGGCGTATGCGTTTTTTCCTGAATATATTCAGGAAAAAACGCATACGCACTTTTTGGCCAACCAAGCAAGCATGTTAAAGAAATCTGCACTACAATGAAGTCTCACTGCCCCCCGGTCAAAAGGGCCATCTGAAAAAAGTGTAAAATCCAGAAAGGCAGCACAGGCCATGGAGAACAGGGAGCCTTGTTATGCTGATGGGCGGGATGTAAATTGCCAACAGCCACTCTGGAGAAGTGTATGGTGTTTCCCGGAACACCGAAAAAACAAAGCTACGGAGCCTACGGCACTTCCACTTATGGTCCTATAGCTTAGGGAAATTAAAATCAAAAACACACAGCCACCCCAATGTGTCGGACGGCTCTGTTTACAAGAACCTCGTCTACGGTACAAGTTAAATATCCCAGAATGTGAAAAATGGATAAAGAAGTTGTGGTACGTACGTACAATGGAATATCACTCAGCAATGAAATCTATGTCATCAGGCCTGTAGCGGCATAATGAGTGGATTCAGGTACGATGATTCTACGTGCAATAGGTCACACAGAAAAAGAAACATCATAAGATATCACTAATACACGGAATGTAAACTTGGCTACACATGAAATGAATTACAAAACAGAACAGTGTCTCAAATTTAGAAAACCAACTTATGCTTGCTTTTTGGGAAAGGTGAGTTCGGGTGCTGCATAAAAACAGAGAGTGAAATTCGCACTGATACCGTTCCATAAGCCAAATATGTAATAGACAAGACCTACTGCTTGCTCAACGAAATGGGCTCAACACCCCATATTCAACGCCTAGGAATATACCTGCCTAGCAAGAATCTTAAAAGCCATGGATTTATATGTGTCCATAAGAGAATCCAGCGTGTGTTCAGTGGCCTAAAGGCAACAGTGAAAATCCGATAAATCATATTATCAAAATAAATTTCAAAACCAAAACACAATGACAGTGAAATAGAGAGCAATTCTTAAATAATTCACTCAGGGCTTCTGATGCAACCTGGATTTACCACATGTACACCCAGTGCTGGGGAGACATAAGGCCGGACACTTCGCCCTGATAGTATTGTTGAGGTTCGGTGAGCAATTGCAGACCCTTTGAAGTCATACTGCATGGTACCCATTCCAAGGGTCCCAACTCTCCAGGTTTAAGGGATTCTTCCTTCCGCTACATCATGTATGGGAAACCCAGAGTATGGTCCACCATGTGATTGGGAAACGTTTTCAAATGCATCTCAGTTTTCGTCCCTTTATACTCGGGTTCACCATTCCAGATGCTTAACTAACACTCTCCCCACTTGGAGAGTCAGTGCCTTTAACCTCCTGTTTGTCACAGTTTGCAATTTCTGCGCAAGATGAACAGGAATAGGGAGAACCAATGAGAGACTAGCTGTAGGTGTCTGCACGGGCAATTTAATGCTCATTTCTCACCAGGAAGTGGAATTAACCAAAGGCTCAGAATGCCGTGCCGGAACCAGATTAGGGCCTGAAGCAATACTGCGGGTGTGCAGGCAGCTCACAAGATAGCGAGTTGAACAAAGGAGCTCAGGGGCACTGTAATTCACAAACCTGCAGAGTTATAAATGACAGCTATCGTCCAAAAATATATTGAAGGAAGGCTGCGAAGAGGACTTGAAAGCGGGGCAGAATTCCAGGAAAACGATTTCAGGAGGTAGACGGGAAATGCACTGAAAGCATAGGAGAAGAGGCAGAACCTCGACAATGATGCACTTGTTCAAAAAGTGCATATGCGTTTTTTCCAAAGCCCTCCTTAAAGAGGGTAGGGGGCTCCCAGCATGCTTCAGTGGCCAACAGAGGGCCCACATCGCCAAGGTGACGTGAGCCAGCCAGGCAGGAGTGACCTCACATCAGAGGGCCCACCTCACAGAAGGGTAAGGGACCCAGCCATTATCAGACTCTCACCAGAGGGCCCACATCAGCAAGGGGCTGGGAACCAGGCAGGAGTGTCTTCACACCCGTGGGGCCACATCATCGCAAGTTGAGGTACCCAGCACATGTGGCCTCAAACCAGAGGACCCACATCTCCATGGGTCTCGGAGCGAGGCAGGCAGGATGAACCTCAAAACACGTGGCCCATTGTATAAAAAAGGTGAGGAATCCAGCAGTTGGAACATCCCAGCAGGCGGCCCAGAGCACCGAGGCTATGGGATCCAGGCAATGATGAACTCACAACAGAGGGCCCTCATCATGAAACTGTGAGCAACCTAGCCATTGTGACCTCAGAGCACAAGGCCCACATCCCCATGGGGAAGCGAACCAAGCAGGAGTGTCATCGCACCAGTGGGCACACATCAGAAAATGTGGGGAGCCCAGAAGTTAGGGCCTGATGCCAGAGGGCCCTCATCACCGAGGAGAGGAGGCTACCAGCAGGCTCCAACTGCTACAAGAGGGCCAACGTCGCCAATGCGGGGTGTGCCAGCCAGGCAGGAGTGACCTCAGAGCAGAGGGCCAACCTCAAAAAAGTGTGAGGAACCCAAAGAGGATTAGACTCTCACCAGAGGGCCCACATCACCAAGAGGATCAGAACCAGGCAGGACTGTCTTCACACCAGGGTGACCACATCATAGAAAGGTGAGGAACCCAGCACATGTGGCCTAAACCAGAAGACCCACATCTCCAAGGGGCTCGGAGTGAGGCATGCAGGAGTAGCCTCACAACACAGGGCCCATAGAATAAAAAAGCTGAGGAATCCTGCAGTGGGAACCTCCCAGCAGGCGGCCCAGAGCACCGAGTCTATGCGATCCAGGCTGCAGTGAACTCACAGCAGAGGGCCCATATCATGAAACTGTGAGCAACCCAGCCATTGGGACCTCACAGCAGAAGGCCCACATCCCCATGGGTTTGGGAACATGGCAAGAGTGTCCTCGCACCACTTAGCACGTATCAGAAAAAGTGGGTACCCAGCAGTTACGGCCTGACGCTAGAGAGCCCTCATCACCGAGGGGAGGTGGCTCCCAGCAGGCTCCAACTGCCACAAGAGGGCCGATGTCGCCAAGGCGGGGTGTGCCAGCCAGTCAGTAGTGACCTCACAGCAGAGGGCCCACCTCACAGAAGGGTGAGGAACCCAGCCAGGATCAGACTCTCACCAGAGGGCCCACATCACCAAGGGGATAGAAACCAGGCAGGAGTGTCCTCACACCAGCGGGGCCACATCATCGAAAGGTGAGGGACCCAGCACACGTGGCCTCAAATCAGAGGACACACATCACCAAGGGGCTGGGAGTGAGTCAGGCAGGAGGAGTCTCCAAACAGAGGGCCCATAGAAGAGAAAAGGTGAGGAATCCCGCAGTTGGAACCTCCCCGCAGGCGGCCAGGAGCAGCGAGGCTATGGGATCCAGGCCGGAGTGAACTCACACCAGAGGGCCCTCATCATGAAACTGAGCCACCCACCGTTGGGACCTCAGAGCAGAAGGCCCATATTCCCATGGGGTTGGAAACCTGGCAGGAGTGTACTCACACCACAGGGCGCACATCAGAAAATTTTGGGAGCCCAGGAGTTAGAGCCTGACGCCAGAGGGCCCTCATTACCGAGGGGAGGAGACTCCCAGCAGGCACCAACTCCCAACTGAGGGCCCACGTCGCCAAGGTGACGTGTGCCAGTCAGGCAGGAGTGACCTCACAGCAGAGGGCCTACCTCACAGAAGGGTGAGGAAACCAGCCAGGATAAGACTCTCACCAGAGAGCCCACATCACCAAGGGGACCGGAACAAGGCAGGAGTGTCCTCACACCAGTGTGGCCACATTATAGAAAGGTGACGAACCCAGCACATGTGGCCTAAACCAGAGGACCCACATTTCCAAGGTGCTCCGAGTGAGGCAGGCAGGAGTAGCCTAACAACACAGGGCCCACAGAATAAAAAATGTGAGGAATCCAGCAGTAGGAACCCCCCAGCAGGTGGCCCAGAGTACGGAGCCTATGTGATCCAGGCCACAGTGAACTCACAGCAGAGGGCTCACATCATGACACTGTGAGCAATCCAGCTGGTGGGACCTCAGAGCAGAAGGCCCACATCCCCATGGGGATGGGAACGTGGCAGGAGTGTACTCGCACGACAGGGCACATATCAGAAAATTTTGGGAGCCCATGAGTTAGGGCCTGACGCCAGAGGGCCCTCATTACCGAGGGGAGGAGACTCCCAGCAGGCACCAACTCCCAACTGAGGACCCACATCGCCAAGGTGATGTGTGCCAGCCAGGCAGGAGTGACCTCACAGCAGAGGGCCCACCTCCCAGAAGGGTGAGGAATCCAGCCAGGATCAGACTCTCACCAGAGGGCCCCCATCACCAAGGGGATGGGAACCAGGCAGGAGTGTCCTCACACCAGTGGGGCCACATCAATAAAGGTGAGGAAACCGGCACATGTGGCCTCAAACCAGAGGACCCACATCACAAAGGGGCTGGGAGTGAGTCAGGAAGGAGGAGCATGAAAACACAGGACCCAAAGAATAAAAATGGTAAGGAATCCAGCAGTAGGAACCTCCCAGCAGGCGGCTCAGAGCACAGAGTCTATGGGATCTAGGCCTGAGTGAACTAACACCAGAGAGCCAACATCCTGAAACTGTGAACAACACAGGTGTTGGGACCATAGAGCAGAAGGCACATGGGGATGGGAACCTGGCAGGAGTGCCCTCACACCACTTAGCACGTATCAGAAAATGTGGGTAACCAGCAGTTAGGGCCTGATGCCAGAGGGTCTCATCACTGAGGGGAGGAGGCTCCCAGCGGGCTCCAACTGCCACCAGAGGGCCGACGTCGCCAAGGCGGGGTGTGTCAGCCAGGCAGGAGTGACCTCAGAGAAGAGGGCCCACCTCACAGAAGTGTGAGGAGCCCAACCAGGATCAGACTCTCACTGGAGGGCTCACATCACCAAGGGGATGGGAACCAGGCAGGAGTGTCCGCACACCAGTGGGGCCACATCTGCGAAAGGTGAGGAACCCAGCACATGTGGCCTCAAACCAGAGGACACACATCACCAAGGGGCTGGGAGTGAGGCAGGTGTCTGGAGGGGCACATTTAACTCTAATTTCCCACCAGGAAGAGGAATTAACCAAAGGCTCAGAGTGCCGTGCGGGACCCTGATTACGGCCTGAAGCAAACCTGCGGTTCTGTGGCCAGCTTTCAAGGAAACGAGTTAAGAAAGGAAACCACAGGCACTGTAATTCACAAACCTGCAGAGTTATAAATGACAGCTATTGGCAAAAATATATTGAAGTAAGTCTGCACAGAGGACTTGAAAACGAGGCAGAATTGCAGGAATCATATTTCAGGAGGTAGATTGGAATTGCATTTAAAGCATGTGAAAAGCGGCAGATCTTTGACAGTGATGCACTTGGACAAAAAGTGCGTATACATTTTTTCCTGAATATATTCAGGAAAAAACGCATATGCCCTTTGTGGCCAACCAAGAATTCGAGCAATGGAAATCCGCACTACAATGAACTCTCATTTCCCATTCGTCAAAAGAGCCATCTGAAAAAAGTGTAAAACCCAGAAACACAGGACAGGCCATGGAGAACAGGGAGCCTTGTTATGCTGATGGACGGATTGTAAATTGCCAACAGACACTCTGGTGATGTTTATAGTGTATGCTGAAACATCTAAAAAACAAAGCTACAGAGCCTAGGGCACTTCCACTTTTGGCCCTATAGCTTAGGAAAATTAAAATCAACAAGACACAGCCAACACAATATCCAGGGCTGCTGTGTTTACAAGAACCTTGAGTCCAGTACAAATTAAATATCCCAGAAAGAAAAAAATGGATAAAGGAGTTATCCTACTTACGTACAACGGAATATCACTCAGCAATGAAATCAATGTCATCAGGCCTGTAGCAGCAAATTGAGTGGATTTAAGTATGATGATTCTAAGAGAAATATGTCACACAGAGAAACATAATTATCATAAGATATCACAAATAGAGGGAGTGTAAACTTGGCTACACATAAACTGAATTACAAAACCGAGCAGAGTCTCACATTTAGATAAAAACTTATGCTTGCTTAACGGGAAAGTTGAGTTGGGGTGCTGTATCAAACCAGAGATTGAAATGAGCACACATACCGTTCCATAAGCCAAATATGTAATAGACAAGACCTACTCTTTGCTCAACGAAATAGACTAATCCATGGTGTATCACCTCACACCTGTTAGAATGGGCATCATCAGAAAATCTACAAACAACAAATGCTGGAAAGGGTGCGGAGATAAGGAAACCTCTTCCACTATTGTTGGGAATGTAAATTGATGCAGTCACTGTGGAGAACATTATGGAGTTTCTTATAAAACTAAGAATAGAATTACCATATAATACAGCAATCCCACTACTGGGCATATACCCAGACAAAACCATAAAACGAAAAGAGACATTCACCGCAATGTTCATTGCATCACTATTTACAATATCCAGGTAATGGAAGCAACCTAAATGCCCACAGACAGACGAATGCATAAAGATGAGGTACATATATAAAATGGAATATTACTAAGCCATAAAAAGGAATGAAATTGGGTCATTTGTAGAGACGTTGATGGATCTAGAGACTGTCATACAGAGTGAAGTAAGTCAGAAAGAGAAAAACAAATCCTGTATATAAATGCATATATGTGGAACCTAGAAAAGTTGTACAGATGAAGCGTTTTGCAAGGCAGAAATAGAGCAACAGATGTAGACAACAAACGTATGGACACCAAGGGGGGAAAGCTGTTAGGGGGGTGGTGGTGGGAGGAGTTGAGAGATTGGGATTGGCATGTATACATTTCTATGTATAAAATAGGTAACCAAAAAGAACCTGCTGTATAAAAAAATAAAATAAAATTCAAAATTACAAAAAGTAAAACAGAAAAAATATTCTTCCCTTCACATACATGTATTTATATGAATAAATTATTTCTATGCTTATATCTGTAAATACAAAAAAGAGGAATAAAATCTACCTTGAACCAAAAACGAAAAAAAGAAAAAAAAACAGAACCCACCAGTTACACAGAGGAAAACCGTATCAGGGCCCTTGCTCCAGTTGTAAACAATTCTGAAGTTGGTCAGTGGTGGGGAATCATCTCCCATTCAGCCAGCATGCCCCACGCAACAAGCGTCCTCATTGCAAAGCTGGGGGCCCGTGCCGAGGCATCTGTGAGTAAACGTGGGCCGAGCCCCAGGCCAGCTGCTGCAGAAATGTTCCCACCCTTCCCAGGTAAAACACCTGAATATGTACAAGGACTTGAAAGCCTAGAGGAAGGGCCATGGAGCCACATGAGCGACAGCATGCCAGCCGACTTGGTGCCTGCAGGCCAGACAGGATGGTCCTGGCCCTGGGTGCTCTTCTGGAAGCTTTCCATTTCCCTGCCTGAGATACCCCTCCTGTCCCAGCCCCCACTGCTTTCTTCCTTACTCACCTCTGCCCAGGGAGAAATTCCAGCGGCAGGTATGGGTGGCACATCCTCTTCTTTAGCAGGTGGCATCTTGGCAACTGCTGCAGAAAGTCCAGCAGAGCCCCACTCACACTGGGCAACCCACAAAGCCGTGGCCTCTCACTCCCTCCCACCAGTCCAGCCCCGAGACTGCTGACAGGGCAGAAAATGGCGTCAGGCACAGCTGCAGGTGCTCTTGCTGCCTGGAGCGGTGTTTATATTGATCTCAACCCAGGCACACCTGGGGAGGTCTGGCCGGCACGGTCGGGCTTCCCAGGCCAGCCAATAATCACCCCTCAGGGGCTCACAGTTACAGAAACTGGAACTTGCTGAATCGGCCAGGTCCAAGGAACAGGTGTGGGCTCCTGAGAGTCAGGATAGACAAGGGGCTGCAGCTCTGGCTTGTTTTCTAATTATATTATCTGGCCCATGAGTGGGAGACAACTTCAAGAAAACCCTCTCCTAATGAGAGGAACCCAGGAGTCAGGGAGAGGAGGGGTGGGTGGTGGGTGGAGACAGAGGCCTGGTGCCCCGGGTGCAGTGGAAGTCTCTGGAAGACCAGGTGGAGGGAGGCCACACAGAGTGATGCCCAGGGTCACAGACCTGTCGGAGCTGCTGTTTGTTAGTTCAAGTCCTGCTCTGAGGTGCTCTGTGTCAGATCTGAGTGACAGGTGAGCTGGGAGTGCTCTGCAATGAGGGCGATGTGCATGGCTCCTGTGTGCCCAGCCCTGCCACGGTACCTGAAAGGGTTGCTCTGTATCCTGGGAGGGGCCTGACCACGAGAGCCCCGTGAGCTGGGGTGGGGGTGGGGTACCTGCCCAGGTGAGCTCCATATCCTGGGATTGGCCTGACCTCGAGAGCCCCATGGGCTGCTGGAATCCTGGTAAAAGATGTCAGGACAGTCAGTGAAGCCACCGAGGATATGCCTCCAGTAGTTCCTAAACCCTACACCCTGCTGGTCATTCTACTAACCACCAGGACATGGTATTCTGTATTAGTCTTCAATGAAGCCTTCTTTTGTATTCTATTAGTCCCAGAGTCACAAGAAATTTTGGCTTGTGAGTGGCAGGACTCAACATACAACTAAAACAATACTTCCGGGCCGTGTTGCCCCAAGGGTTCAAAAATTCCCACACCATCTTTGGGGAAAGCTCAGCTAAAGACCTAAAAGTTCTACCTCTGGAAAAGGAAACACTCCTTCAATATGCAGACGACATTCTGATCGCCAGCCCTACTAAGGAGACCTCTGAACTACCAAGCCAATAAAGGATACAAGTTGTCCAAGAAAAAGCTCAAATATCACAGACTATGGTGACCTGCGTGGGCTGCATTCTCACAGAAGGTCGGAGAAGCCCATCCCAGGAAAGGGAAGAAACGATTTACAGCCTTACCCATTTCTAAAACTAGAAGACAGCTTAGGGGTTCCTGGGGAGGCCAGGGTTTGCTGCTTCTGGATCCCTAACTACAGTCTACTAGCTGGGCCTCTATATGAAACACTGAAAGAAAAAGATGATGATCCTTTTGAATAGAATCCAGAAGTGGCCTTTCAAGAATGGAAAGAGCAGTCAATTCAGACCCTTGCCCTGGAACTCCCTAATTTAGCTAAACCCTTTGACCTTTACATTCCTAGTGAAATTTGAATGGCCATTGGAGTATTAGTGCAAAACCTGGGACCACTTGAAATGGAACAATGCAAGAATGCCATCCAGGTAGGATAAACTACGGTCACCAAGGGGCTTGGCCCACCGCCACATCTGGCCAAGATACTGGCAGTATCTGAAAACCTGGAAATCAGCAGCCCAAAAGGCCACCTCCCTCCTAAGGGAAAAGGACCCCACGTGGTGATCCTAACCCCCAACCATGCCCTGAAGTTGCAGGGTTTGCTCCGTGGGCACACTGACCTTGAGTGAGGAGGTCCTCCAACTCCAACCTCCAGAGAGATAACTGGGGCAAAGGGGCACCATGACGACTCGTGTGACCATCACTTGACCTGGAGTTTCTCTCATAAAACAACAAGAGTGTGTCCCAAAAGAGTAGACTACTGCTTGCAGGACTTACTGCACCCAGAGGGGAGGTAATAATCTTGGCAGGGGAACAGTATATCACGCTGTCACCATAGAAAAGCCTACAGACACTGTGATGATGGTGGCCAATAAGACCGGCTGGACTCCTGTTTACTTCAAAAGGCTGTTGACTCAGTGGCCATCATGGTCCTTCATCACCACTGACCCTGGACTGTCTGGGAGTTGAGCAGTCAGGGTGCTGACACCTGGTGCTGTTTTTACGTTAATTCAGGGGCCTAACTGAAGAAAGCACAGACTACTGGTCAGAGCATCTAGGCTGGCAGAAACGGTCAGCCTAAGGTGGCCGAACAAATGTGGGGCGGGGTGAAACTGGACCTCACAGCGTCACTGCACATCTCCTTCCTGGACCCTTAAATGTCATTAGAATCTATAACACTACCAATACTTGTGCTCAGGCGGACGAGCAGGGAGGCAGGAGGCCTGCGGACAAACAACGTCACCTGGAGGCTGCTGGGGAGAAGTTCAGACCCTCTCCCACAGGTATGAGGGCTCCTAACTCAGCACTCAGCAGTTACAGATGAAGGGTCTGCACCCTCAGCACTCTAAGAATGAGGAAGGGGACAAAATGCAGAAGAGGGGTTTGTCCCAGGCAAAGCCCCTTAAAAATCCCTGGGAGATAAAAATAGAATCTGGGCAATAAAATAAAGTCTAACCTTTTTTATCCTTTGTGCTTTGTCTAATTTCACGTGCTCCTAGGGTCCCGCATACAGAGGTTCAACAGCCGGCACTTCAGACCAGATTTCCTAGTGCAGAATGGCTGGGTCGACACTTCAGCTCCTGGAGCACAGTGCAGACTCCGCGATATAGAGCCTGAGCTGCAGCCAACCGGGCCCTCGAGAGCTCCGCCCCCTCCCTCCCACTGACTCTGACAGGATCTCTACACAGCAGCCCAGCCCACAGCCCACGGGGTAGCACATGCTCTCACCTCTGCATTCTCTGATCAAAATATAAAGTTTCCTTTGCTTCTGAACCAAACTCAGTCTCGATCTGTTGGCTCCAATGACACTGGGCAGGGGGACACTTGTTGGGGTCCACTCTGGAGGATCAGTAACAGAAATTGAGAACATTGTAACTTCAATGAACAGATGTGTGAGCCAAACTGTAATTAACATAGAACAGTGTATAAGGCTCGGGTAAAATAAGATGTTTCTAACACTTCCATTTGATATTTCCATCACTTTATTATAAGCAAGTTCAGTGAAAGGTTTGTCTTATTTGTCAGGTCAATACTAGAGAAACGAAGTGATTTCTTTCCAAGGATGTACATCTAATAATCTTGGTTAAAGCTTCAATCTTGTTTTAAATGCTTTTCCATTGAAAATGATACCTCTCTTTCAGCTCCCCCATTTCTGAGAAGTATAAAATCTTATAATTTATTATTACCAAAGGGGAAAGGTGGGAGGAGGGATAAATTAACAGTTTGGGATTAACACATACACACTGCTATGTATAAAATCGATCATCAACAAGGAAATACTGTACAGCACAGGGAACTACACTCAATATTTTGCAAAAACCTATAAGGGGAAATAATCTGAAAAAAGAATAGATATTTTTATTGACATCATCTATTAATGACAGTTAAAATGGAACCTAACGGAAGCCGGTGGTGAGTGCTTCTGACCCTGAAGACTTCAATCATCTAAAGTTTGGACTCTGCCTACTTCCCAAGGCCCTTAATGAACATATGTGTAGCCGTAGCTTAAAAAATTCCCCAGTTTGGGTTGTGGAGAGACAGTGATTTTGAAAAAGCCCTGGTGTTCTCCTCACATGAATGGGACACTTCCTACAGCTAAAATATGCCTGTCACACCCAGAAGATGGTATACCGTCTGATCGGGAAGAGTTTGGAAAAGGCATCTCATCTCCTCATCTCCTGGTGCTCGGGTTCACCCCTCCAGCGTCTTTACGAACAGTCTTCCCACTTGGAGATGTCAGCACTGTCAACATCCTGTTGCATACAGTTTGGAATTTGTCCAGAGAATGAAGCAGAAGGAGGAGGAACAATGAGAGACAAGTCCTAGGTGTTCGGACAGGCACATGTCACTCTAATTTCCAATCAGGAAGACGAATTGACCAAAGGCTAGGGTTGCCCATGGAAACAGAATAGGGCTTGAGGAAATCCCGCTGCTTTGTGGCCAGTTCCCATAAACACAAGTTGAAAAATGGAACTCAGGGCCGCTAAAATTCACGAAACTGCAGAGTTGAAAATATCTCTCACTGAAAAATGTCTTGAGGAAAGTCAGAGAAAAGGACTTGTAAGCAACGGAGAATGGCAGGAAAGGGATTGGAAGAGGTAGAAAGGACTCGCCATTAAGCACAAGAAAAGGGGCTGAACATTGCCAACATTGCAGTTGGCCAAAAAGGGTGTATGCGTCTTTTTCTGTATATATTCAAGAAAACGGCATACACTTTTTTAGCCAACCAAACAGGTGGGCACTGGAAATCAGTACTACAAAACATATCACTTCGCATCAGTCAGAAGAGCCTTCCTCATAAAGTGTAAACACCAGAAATGCAGGACAGGGCAAGGAGAAAAGGGAGCCCTGTGAGGCTTATAGTGGAAATGTATATTGCCAATGGTCACTCTTGAGAAGTGTATTGTGTTTACTAAAGCATCTAAAAAATGAGCTACAGAGCACAGGGCACTTGCACTCATGGACGTATATCTTGGGAAAGACAAAAATGGAGAGGACACAGGCACCCCAATGTTTACCGCCTCTCTGTTTAAAAGATCCTCGACTAGGATATAATTTATATGTCTCTGGAGGGAAAAAATGGATAGAGGTGTGGCACTTATGTAGAGTGGAATATTACTCAGCCTGAAAATCAGTGAAATATGGCCAGTTGTAACAACCCCAGAGTAGTTACGTATGATCATTCAGTCACATAATTCAAAAAGAAAAAGACATACGATATTACTAATACATGGAATGTAAACGTGGCTACAAAGTACCTGAATTACAAAACAGAATGGGGTCTCAAATTTAGAAGACCAACTTATGTTTGCTTAAGGAAAAAGGAGAGTTGGGGAGCTGCATAAAACCAGAGATTGAAATTAGCACAGATACCGTTCGATAAGCCAAATATGTAATAGAAAAAACCTACTCCCTGGTCAACGAAATGGACTCAACACGCCATATTCAACACCTACGAATACACCTGACTAGTAAGAATCTTCAAACTCATGGATTTATATGTGTCCGTAAGAGAATCAAGCGTGAGTACAGCGGCATGAACACAGCAGTGAAAATGCGATAAATCCCATTATGAAAATAAATTACACAAACAAAAGCCAAGGACAGTGAAATAGAGAGCAATTCTTAAATAATTCATTCAGGGCTTGTGATGCAACCTGGATTTACCACATCTACACCCAGAGCTGAGTGAGACATAAGGTTGGGCACTTCGGGCTGATAGCATTGGTGAGGTTCGATGAGCAAATGCAGACCCTTTGAAGTCATACTGCATGGTACCTATTCCATGGTTCCCACCTCTCCAGATTTAAGGGATTCTTCCTTCAGCTAAAAGATGCATGGGAAACCCACAGTATGGTGCACCGTGTGACCGACAAACGTTTTCAAATGCATCTCAGTTTTCGTCCCCTTTTACTCGGGTTCACCATTCCAGACCCTTTACGAACACTCTCCCCACTTGGAGAGTCAGTGCCTTTAACCTCCTGTTGGGCACAGTTTGCAATTTCTGCGCAAGATGAAAAGGAATAGGGAGAACCAATGAGAGACTAGCTCTAGGTGTCTGCACGGGCAAATTTAACGCTCATTTCCCACCAGGAAGAGGAATTAACCAAAGGCTCAGCATGCCGTGCCGGAACCAGATTAGGGCCTGAGGCAATCCTGTGGGTTTGCGGCCAGCTCACAAGATAGCGAATTGAAGAAAGGAGCTCAGGGGCATTGTAACTCACAAACATGCAGAGTTATAAATGACAGCTATCGTCCAAAAATATATTGAAGGAAGGCTGCGAAGACGACTTGTAATCGGGACAGATTTGCAGGAAAACGATTTCAGGGGGTAGACGGGAATTGCATTTAAAGCATAGGAAAAGAGGCAGAACGTCGACAATGATGCTCTTGGCCAAAAAGGGCGTATGCGTTTTTTCCTGAATATATTCAAGAAAAAACGCATACGCCCTTTTTGGCCAACCAAGCAAGCATGTTAAAGAAATCTGCACTACAATGAAGTCTCACTGCCCCCCGGTCAAAAGGGCCATCTGAAAAAAGTGTAAAATCCAGAAATGCAGCACAGGCCATGGAGAACAGGGAGCCTTGTTATGCTGATGGGCGGGATGTAAATTGCCAACAGCCACTCTGGAGAAGTGTATGGTGTTTCCCGGAACACCGAAAAAACAAAGCTACGGAGCCTACGGCACTTCCACTTATGGTCCTATAGCTTAGGGAAATTAAAATCAAAAACACACAGCCACCCCAAAGTGTCGGACGGCTCTGTTTACAAGAACCTCGTCTACGGTACAAGTTAAATATCCCAGAAAGCGAAAAATGGATAAAGAAGTTGTGGTACGTACGTACAGTGGAATATCACACAGCAATGAAATCTATGTCATCAGGCCCGTCGCGGCAAAATGAGTGGATTCAGGTACGATGATTCTAAGTGAAATAAGTCACACAGAAAATGAAACATCATAAGATATCACTAATACACGGAATGTAAACTTGGCTACACATGAACTGAATTACAAAACAGAACAGGGTCTCAAATTTAGAAAACCAACTTATGCTTGCTTAAGGGGAAAGGTGAGTTGGGGTGCTGCATAAAACCAGAGATAGAAATTAGCACAGATACCTTTCCATAAGCCAAATATGTAATAGTCAAGACCTACCCCTTGCTCAACGAAATGGACTAAACACCCCATATTCAACGCCTAGGAATACACCTGACTAGTAAGAATCTTCAAACCCATGGATTTATATGTCTCCATAAGAGAATGAAGCGTGTGTACAGCGGCATGAATGCAGCAGAGAAAATCCGATAAATCCCATTATCAAAATTAATTACACAAACAAAACCCAAGGACAGTGAAATAGAGAGCAATTCTTAAATAATTCACTCAGGGCTTGTGATGCAACCTGGATTTACCACATCTACACACAGAGCTGAGTGAGACATAAGGTTGGGCAATTCGGGCTGATAGCATTGGTGAGGTTCGATGAGCAAATGCAGACCCTTTGAAGTCATACAGCATGGTACCCATTCCATGGGTCCCAACTCTCCAAGTTTAAGGGATTCTTCCTTCAGCTAAAACATGCATGGGAAACCCACAGTATGGTGCACCGTGTGACTGGCAAACGTTTTCAAATGCATCTCAGTTTTCGTCCCCTTTTACTCGGGTTCACCATTCCAGACCCTTTACGAACACTCTCCCCACTTGGAGAGTCAGTGCCTTTAACCTGCTGTTTGGCACAGTTTGCAATTTCTGCGCAAGATGAACAGGAATAGGGAGAACCAATGAGAGACTAGCTGTAGGTGTCTGCACGGGCAAATTTAACGCTCATTTCCCACCAGGAAGAGGAATTAACCAAAGGCTCAGCATGCCGTGCCGGAACCAGATTAGGGCCTGAGGCAATCCTGTGGGTTTGCGGCCAGCTCACAAGATAGCGAGTTGAAGAAATGAGCTCAGGGGCACTGTAACTCACAAACCTGCAGAGTTATAAATGACAGCTATCGTCCAAAAATATATTGAAGGAAGGCTGCGAAGACGACTTGTAATCGGGACAGATTTGCAGGAAAACGATTTCAGGGGGTAGACGGGAATTGAATTTAAAGCATAGGAAAAGAGGCAGAACGTCGACAATGATGCTCTTGGCCAAAAAGGGCGTATGCGTTTTTTCCTGAATATATTCAGGAAAAAACGCATACGCCCTTTTTGGCCAACCAAGCAAGCATGTTAAAGAAATCTGCACTACAATGAAGTCTCACTGCCCCCCGGTCAAAAGGGCCATCTGAAAAAAGTGTAAAATCCAGAAAGGCAGCACAGGCCATGGAGAACAGGGAGCCTTGTTATGCTGATGGTCGGGATGTAAATTGCCAACAGCCACTCTGGAGAAGTGTATGGTGTTTTCCGGAACACCTAAAAAACAAAGCAACGGAGCCTACGGCATTTCCACTTATGGTCCTACAGTTTAGGGACATTAAAATGAAAAACACACAGCCACCCCAAAGTGTCGGACGGCTCTATTTACAAGAACCTCGTCTACAGTACAAGGTAAATATCCCAGAATGTGAAAAATGGATAAAGAAGTTGTGGTATATACGTACAATGGAATATCACTCAGCAATGAAATCTATATCATCAGGCCCGTCGCGGCATAATGAGTGGATTCAGGTACGATGATTCTAAGTGAAATAAGTCACACAGAAAATGAAACATCATAAGATATCACTACTACACGGAATGTAAACTTGGCTACACATGAACAGAATTACAAAACAGAACAGGGTCTCAAATTTAGAAAACCAACTTATGCTTGCTTAAGGGGAAAGGTGAGTTGGCGTGCTGCATAAAACCAGAGATAGAAATTAGCACAGATAACTTTCCATAAGCCAAATATGTCATAGTCAAGACCCACCACTTGCTCAACGAAATGGACTAAACACCACATATTCAACACCTAGGAATACACCTGACTAGTAAGAATCTTCAAACCCATGGATTCATATGCCTCCGTAAGAGAATGAAGCGTGTGTACAGCGGCATGAATGTAGCAGAGAAAACCCGATAAATCCCATTGTCAAAATGAATTACAAAAACAAAACCCAAGGACAGTGAAATAGAGAGCAATTCTTAAATAATTCATTCAGGGCTTGTGATGCAACCTGGATTTACCACATCTACACCCAGAGCTGAGTGAGACATAAGGTTGGACACTTTGGGCTGATAGCATTGGTGAGGTTCGATAAGCAAATGCAGACCCTTTGAAGTCATACTGCATGGTAGCCATTCCATGGGTCCCAACTGCCAGGTTTAAGGGATTCTTCCTTCAGCTAAAATATGCATGGGAAACCCACATTATGGTGCACCATGTGACGGGGAAACGTTTTCAAATGCATATCAGTTTTCGTCTCGTTTTACTTGGGTACACCATTCCAGACCCTTTAATAACACTCTCCCCCTTGGAGAGTCTGTACTTTTAACCTCCTGTTTGGCACAGTTTGCAATTTCTGCGCAAGATGAACAGGAATAGGGAGAACCAATGAGAGACTAGCTGTAGGTGTCTGCACGGGCAAATTTAATGCTCATTTCGCACCAGGAAGAGGAATTAACCAAAGGCTCAACATGCCGTGCCTGAACCAGATTAGGGCCTGACAATCGTGCGGGTTTGCAGCCAGCTCACAAGATAGCGAGTTGAAGAAAGGAGCTCAGGGGCACTGTAACTCACAAACCTGCAGAGTAATAAATGACAGCTATCGTCCAAAAATATATTGAAGGAGGTCTGCAAAGACGACTTGTAAGCGGGACAGATTTGCAGGAAAACGATTTCAGGGGGTAGACGGGAATTGCATTTAAAGCATAGGAAAAGAGGCAGAACGTCAACAATGATGCTCTTGGCCAAAAAGGGCGTATGCGTTTTTTTCCTGAATATATTCAGGAATAAACGCATACGCCCTTTTTGGCCAACCAAGCAAGCATGTTAAAGAAATCTGCACTACAATGAAGTCTCACTGCCCCCCGGTCAAAAGGGCCATCTGAAAAAAGTGTAAAATCAGAAAGGCAGCACAGGCCATGGAGAACAGGGAGCCTTGTTATGCTGATGGGCGGGATGTAAATTGCCAACAGCCACCCTGGAGAAGTGTATGGTGTTTCCCGGAACACCGAAAAAACAAAGCTACGGAGCCTACGGCACTTCCACTTATGGTCCTATAGCTTAGGGAAATTAAAATCAAAAACACACAGCCACCCCAAAGTGTCGGACGGCTCTGTTTACAAGAACCTCGTATACGGTACAAGTTAAATATCCCAGAATGTGAAAAATGGATAAAGAAGTTGTGGTACGTACGTACAATGGAATATCACTCAGCAATGAAATCTATGTCATCAGGCCCATCGCGGCATAATGAGTGGATTCAGGTACGATGATTCTAAGTGAAATAAGTCACACAGAAAATGAAACATCATAAGATATCACTAATACACGGAATGTAAACTTGGCTACACATGAACTGAATTGCAAAACAGAACAGGGTCTCAAATTTAGAAAACCAACTTATGCTTGCTTAAGGGGAAAGGTGAGTTGGGGTGCTGCATAAAACCAGAGATAGAAATTAGCACAGATACCTTTCCATAAGCCAAATATGTAATAGTCAAGACCTACCCCTTGCTCAACGAAATGGACTAAACACCCCATATTCAACGCCTAGGAATACACCTGAGTAGTAAGAATCTTCAAACCCATGGATTTATATGTCTCCGTACGAGAATGAAGCGTGTGTACAGCGGCATGAATGCAGCAGAGAAAATCCGAAAAATCCCATTATCAAAATGAATTACACAAACAAAACCCAAGGACAGTGAAATAGAGAACAATTCTTAAATAATTCATTCAGGGCTTGTGATGCAACCTGGATTTACCACATCTACACCCAGAGCTGAGTGAGACATAAGGTTGGGCACTTCGGGCTGATAGCATTGGTGAGGTTCGATGAGCAAATGCAGACCCTTTGAAGTCATACAGCATGGTACCCATTCCATGGGTCCCAACTCTCCAGGTTTAAGCGATTCTTCCTTCAGCTAAACCATGCATGGGAAACCCACAGTATGGTGCACCATGTGACCGGGAAACGTTTTCAAATGCATCTCAGTTTTTGTCCTCTTTTACTCGGGTTCACAATTCCAGACCCTTTACTAACACTCTCCCCACTTGGAGAGTCAGTGCCTTTAACCTCCTGTTTCGCACACTTTGCAATTTCTGCGCAAGATGAACAGGAATAGGGAGAACCAATGAGTGACTAGCTGTAGGTGTCTGCAGGGGCTAATTTAACGCTCATTTCCAACCAGGAAGAGGATTTAACCAAACGCTCAGCATGCCGTGCCGGAACAAGATTAGGGCCTGAAGCAATCCTGCGGGTTTGCGGCCAGCTCACAAGAAAGCGATTTGAAGAAAGGAGCTCAGGGGCACTGTAATTCACAAACCTGCAGAGTTATAAATGACAGCTATCGTCCAAAAATATATTGAAGGAAGGCTGCGCAGAGGACTTGAAAGCGGGGCAGAATTTCAGGAAAACGATTTCATGGGGTAGACTGGAATTGCATTTAAAGCATAGGAAAAGAGGCAGAACGTCGACAATGATGCACTTGGCCAAAAAGGGCGTATGCGTTTTTTCCTGAATATATTCAGGAAAAAACGCATACGCCCTTTTTGGCCAACCAAGCAAGCATGTTAAAGAAATCTGCACTACAATGAAGTCTCACTGCCCCCCGGTAAAAACGGCCATCTGAAAATAGTGTAAAATCCAGAAATGCAGCACAGGCCATGGAGAACAGGGAGCCTTGTTATGCTGATGGGTGGGATGTAAATTGCCAACAGCCACTCTGCAGAAGTGTATGGTGTTTCCTGAAACACCTAAAAAACAAAGCAACAGAGCCTACGGCACTTCCACTTATGGTCCTATAGCTTAGGGAAATTTAAATCAAAAACACACAGCCAAGCCAAAGTTTCAGATGGCTCTGTTTACAAGAACCTCTTCTACGGTACAAGTTAAATATCCCAGAAAGCGAAAAATGGATAAAGAAGTTGTGGTACGTACGTACAATGGAATATCACTCACCAATGAAATCTATGTCATCTGGCCCGTCGTGGCATAATGAGTGGATTCAGGTACGATGATTCTAAGAGAAATAAGTCACACAGAAAATGAAACATCATAAGATATCACTAATACACCGAATGTAATCTTGGCTACACATGAACTGAATTACAAAACAGAACAGGGTCTCAAATTTAGAAAACCAACTTATGTTTGCTTAAGGGGAAAGGTGAGTTGGGGTGCTGCATAAAACCAGAGATAGAAATTAGCACAGATACCATTCCATACGTCATATATGTAATAGTCAAGGGGGCTTCCCTGGTGGCGCACTGGTTGAGAGTTCGCCTGCCGATGCAGGGGACGCGGGTTCGTGCCCCGGTCCGAGAGGATCCCACATGCCGCGGAGCTACTGGCCCCGTGAGTCATGGCCGTTGAGCCTGCGCGTCCGGAGCCTGTGCTCCGCAACGGGAGAGGCCACAACACTGAGAGGCCCGCGTACAGCAAAAAAAAAAAAAAAATATGTAATAGTCAAGACCTACCCCTTGCTCAACGAAATGGGCTAAACACCCTATATTCAACGCCTAGGAATACACCTGACTAGTAAGAATCTTCAAACCCATGGATTTATATGTCTCCATAAGAGAATCAAGCATGTGTACAGCTGCATGAAGGCAGCAGAGAAAATCCGATAAATCCTATTATCAAAATGAATTACAAAAACAAAACACAATGACAGTGAAATAGAGAACAATTCTTAAATAATTCATTCAGGGCTTGTGATGCAACCTGGATTTACCTCATCTACACCCAGAGCTGAGTGAGACATAAGGTTGGACACTTCGGGGTGATACCACTGGTGAGGTTCGATGAGCAAATGCAGACCATTTGAAGTCATACTGCATGGTACCCATTCCATGGGTCCCAACTCTCCAGGTTTAAGCGATTCTTCCTTCAGCTAAAGCATGCATGGGAAGCCCACAGTATGGTGCACCGTGTGACCAGGAAACGTTTTCAAAGGCATCTCAATTTTCGTCCCCTTTTACTCGGGTTCACAATTCCAGACCCTTTTCTAACACTCTCCAGACTTGGAGAGTCAGGGCCTTTAACCTCCTGTTTGGCACAGTTTGCAATTTCTGCGCAAGATGAACAGGAATAGGGAGAACCAATGAGAGACTAGCTGTAGGTGTCTGCACGGGCAAATTTAACGCACATTTCCCACCAGAAAGACGAATTAACCAAAGGCTCAGCATGCCGTGCCGGAACAAGATTAGGGCCTGAAGCAATCCTGCGGGTTTGCGGCCAGCTCACAAGAAAGCGATTTGAAGAAAGGAGCTCAGGGGCACTGTAATTCACAAACCTGCAGAGTTATAAATGACAGCTATCGTCCAAAAATATATTGAAGGAAGGCTGCGAAGAGGACTTGAAAGCGGGGCAGAATTTCAGGAAAACGATTTCATGGGGTAGACTGGAATTGCATTTAAAGCATAGGAAAAGAGGCAGAACGTCGACAATGACGCACTTGGCCAAAAAGGGCGTATGCGTTTTTTCCTGAATATATTCAGGAAAAAACGCATACGCCCTTTTTGGCCAACCAAGCAAGCATGTTAAAGAAATCTGCACTACAATGAAGTCTCACTGCCCCCCGGTAAAAACGGCCATCTGAAAAAAGTGTAAAATCCAGAAATGCAGCACAGGCCATGGAGAACAGGGAGCCTTGTTATGCTGATGGGTGGGATGTAAATTGCCAACAGCCACTCTGCAGAAGTGTATGGTGTTTCCTGAAACACCTAAAAAACAAAGCAACGGAGCCTACGGCACTTCCACTTATGGTCCTATAGCTTAGGGAAATTAAAATAAAAAACACACAGCCACCCCAAAGTTTCAGAGGGCTCTGTTTACAAGAACCTCGTCTACGGTACAAGTTAAATATCCCAGAAAGCGAAAAATGGATAAAGAAGTTGTGGTACGTACGTACAATGGAATATCACTCACCAATGAAATCTATGTCATCTGGCCCGTCGTGGCATAATGAGTGGATTCAGGTACGATGATTCTAAGAGAAATAAGTCACACAGAAAATGAAACATCATAAGATATCACTAATACACCGAATGTAATCTTGGCTACACATGAACTGAATTACAAAACAGAACAGGGTCTCAAATTTAGAAAACCAACTTATGTTTGCTTAAGGGGAAAGGTGAGTTGGGGTGCTGCATAAAACCAGAGATAGAAATTAGCACAGATACCATTCCATACGTCATATATGTAATAGTCAAGGGGGCTTCCCTGGTGGCGCACTGGTTGAGAGTTCGCCTGCCGATGCAGGGGACGCGGGTTCGTGCCCCGGTCCGAGAGGATCCCACATGCCGCGGAGCTACTGGCCCCGTGAGTCATGGCCGTTGAGCCTGCGCGTCCGGAGCCTGTGCTCCGCAACGGGAGAGGCCACAACACTGAGAGGCCCGCGTACAGCAAAAAAAAAAAAAAATATGTAATAGTCAAGACCTACCCCTTGCTCAACGAAATGGGCTAAACACCCTATATTCAACGCCTAGGAATACACCTGACTAGTAAGAATCTTCAAACCCATGGATTTATATGTCTCCATAAGAGAATCAAGCATGTGTACAGCTGCATGAAGGCAGCAGAGAAAATCCGATAAATCCTATTATCAAAATGAATTACAAAAACAAAACACAATGACAGTGAAATAGAGAACAATTCTTAAATAATTCATTCAGGGCTTGTGATGCAACCTGGATTTACCTCATCTACACCCAGAGCTGAGTGAGACATAAGGTTGGACACTTCGGGGTGATACCACTGGTGAGGTTCGATGAGCAAATGCAGACCATTTGAAGTCATACTGCATGGTACCCATTCCATGGGTCCCAACTCTCCAGGTTTAAGCGATTCTTCCTTCAGCTAAAGCATGCATGGGAAGCCCACAGTATGGTGCACCGTGTGACCAGGAAACGTTTTCAAAGGCATCTCAATTTTCGTCCCCTTTTACTCGGGTTCACAATTCCAGACCCTTTTCTAACACTCTCCAGACTTGGAGAGTCAGGGCCTTTAACCTCCTGTTTGGCACAGTTTGCAATTTCTGCGCAAGATGAACAGGAATAGGGAGAACCAATGAGAGACTAGCTGTAGGTGTCTGCACGGGCAAATTTAACGCACATTTCCCACCAGAAAGACGAATTAACCAAAGGCTCAGCATGCCGTGCCGGAACAAGATTAGGGCCTGAAGCAATCCTGCGGGTTTGCGGCCAGCTCACAAGAAAGCGATTTGAAGAAAGGAGCTCAGGGGCACTGTAATTCACAAACCTGCAGAGTTATAAATGACAGCTATCGTCCAAAAATATATTGAAGGAAGGCTGCGAAGAGGACTTGAAAGCGGGGCAGAATTTCAGGAAAACGATTTCATGGGGTAGACTGGAATTGCATTTAAAGCATAGGAAAAGAGGCAGAACGTCGACAATGACGCACTTGGCCAAAAAGGGCGTATGCGTTTTTTCCTGAATATATTCAGGAAAAAACGCATACGCCCTTTTTGGCCAACCAAGCAAGCATGTTAAAGAAATCTGCACTACAATGAAGTCTCACTGCCCCCCGGTAAAAACGGCCATCTGAAAAAAGTGTAAAATCCAGAAATGCAGCACAGGCCATGGAGAACAGGGAGCCTTGTTATGCTGATGGGTGGGATGTAAATTGCCAACAGCCACTCTGCAGAAGTGTATGGTGTTTCCTGAAACACCTAAAAAACAAAGCAACGGAGCCTACGGCACTTCCACTTATGGTCCTATAGCTTAGGGAAATTAAAATAAAAAACACACAGCCACCCCAAAGTTTCAGACGGCTCTGTTTACAAGAACCTCGTCTACGGTACAAGTTAAATATCCCAGAAAGCGAAAAATGGATAAAGAAGTTGTGGTACGTACGTACAATGGAATATCACTCACCAATGAAATCTATGTCATCTGGCCCGTCGTGGCATAATGAGTGGATTCAGGTACGATGATTCTAAGAGAAATAAGTCACACAGAAAATGAAACATCATAAGATATCACTAATACACCGAATGTAATCTTGGCTACACATGAACTGAATTACAAAACAGAACAGGGTCTCAAATTTAGAAAACCAACTTATGTTTGCTTAAGGGGAAAGGTGAGTTGGGGTGCTGCATAAAACCAGAGATAGAAATTAGCACAGATACCATTCCATACGTCATATATGTAATAGTCAAGGGGGCTTCCCTGGTGGCGCACTGGTTGAGAGTTCGCCTGCCGATGCAGGGGACGCGGGTTCGTGCCCCGGTCCGAGAGGATCCCACATGCCGCGGAGCTACTGGCCCCGTGAGTCATGGCCGTTGAGCCTGCGCGTCCGGAGCCTGTGCTCCGCAACGGGAGAGGCCACAACACTGAGAGGCCCGCGTACAGCAAAAAAAAAAAAAAATATGTAATAGTCAAGACCTACCCCTTGCTCAACGAAATGGGCTAAACACCCTATATTCAACGCCTAGGAATACACCTGACTAGTAAGAATCTTCAAACCCATGGATTTATATGTCTCCATAAGAGAATCAAGCATGTGTACAGCTGCATGAAGGCAGCAGAGAAAATCCGATAAATCCTATTATCAAAATGAATTACAAAAACAAAACACAATGACAGTGAAATAGAGAACAATTCTTAAATAATTCATTCAGGGCTTGTGATGCAACCTGGATTTACCTCATCTACACCCAGAGCTGAGTGAGACATAAGGTTGGACACTTCGGGGTGATACCACTGGTGAGGTTCGATGAGCAAATGCAGACCATTTGAAGTCATACTGCATGGTACCCATTCCATGGGTCCCAACTCTCCAGGTTTAAGCGATTCTTCCTTCAGCTAAAGCATGCATGGGAAGCCCACAGTATGGTGCACCGTGTGACCAGGAAACGTTTTCAAAGGCATCTCAATTTTCGTCCCCTTTTACTCGGGTTCACAATTCCAGACCCTTTTCTAACACTCTCCAGACTTGGAGAGTCAGGGCCTTTAACCTCCTGTTTGGCACAGTTTGCAATTTCTGCGCAAGATGAACAGGAATAGGGAGAACCAATGAGAGACTAGCTGTAGGTGTCTGCACGGGCAAATTTAACGCACATTTCCCACCAGAAAGACGAATTAACCAAAGGCTCAGCATGCCGTGCCGGAACAAGATTAGGGCCTGAAGCAATCCTGCGAGTTTGCGGCCAGCTCACAAGAAAGCGATTTGAAGAAAGGAGCTCAGGGGCACTGTAATTCACAAACCTGCAGAGTTATAAATGACAGCTATCGTCCAAAAATATATTGAAGGAAGGCTGCGAAGAGGACTTGAAAGCGGGGCAGAATTGCAGGAAAACGATTTCAGGGGGTAGACTGGAATTGCATTTAAAGCATAGGAAAAGAGGCAGGACGTCCACAATGATGCACTTGGCCAAAAAGGGCGTATGCGTTTTTTCCTGAATATATTCAGGAAAAAGCGCATACGCCCTTTTTGGCCAACCAAGCAAGCATGTTAAAGAAATCTGCACTACAATGAAGTCTCACTGCCCCCCGGTCAAAAGGGCCATCTGAAAAAAGTGTCAAATCCAGAAATGCAGCACAGGCCATGGAGAACAGGGAGCCTTGTTATGCTGATGGGTGGGATGTAAATTGCCAACAGCCACTCTGCAGAAGTGTATGGTGTTTCCTGAAACACCTAAAAAACAAAGCAACGGAGCCTACGGCACTTCCACTTATGGTCCTATAGCCTAGGGAAATTAAAATAAAATACACACAGCCACCCCAAAGTGTCGGACGGCTCTGTTTACAAGAACCTCTTCTACGGTACAAGTTAAATATCCCAGAAAGCGAAAAATGGATAAAGAAGTTGTGGTACGTACGTACAATGGAATATCACTCACCAATGAAATCTATGTCATCTGGCCCATCGTGGCATAATGAGTGGATTCAGGTACGATGATTCTAAGAGAAATAAGTCACACAGAAAATGAAACATCATAAGATATCACTAATACACCGAATGTAATCTTGGCTACACATGAACTGAATTACAAAACAGAACAGGGTCTCAAATTTAGAAAACCAACTTATGTTTGTTTGAGGGGAAAGGTGAGTTGGGGTGCTGCATAAAACCAGAGATAGAAATTAGCACAGATACCATTCCATACGTCAAATATGTAATAGTCAAGACCTACCCCTTGCTCAACGAAATGGGTAAACACCATATATTCAACGCCTAGGAATACACCTGACTAGTAAGAATCTTCAAACCCATGGATTTATATGTCTCCATAAGAGAATCAAGCGAGTGTACAGCTGCATGAAGGTAGCAGAGAAAATCCGATAAATCCTATTATCAAAATGAATTACAAAAACAAAACACAATGACAGTGAAATAGAGAGCAATTCTTAAATAATTCATTCAGGGCTTGTGATGCAACCTGGATTTACCTCATCTACACCCAGAGCTGAGTGAGACATAAAGTTGGACACTTCGGGCTGATAGCATTGGTGATGTTCGAAGAGCAAATGCAGACCATTTGAAGTCATACTGCATGGTACCCATTCCATGGGTCCCAACTCTCCAGGTTTAAGCGATTCTTCCTTCAGCTAAAACATGCATGGGAAACCCACTGTATGGTGCACCGTGTAACCGGGAAACGTTTTCAAATGCATCTCAGTTTTCGTCCCCTTTTACTCGGGTCCACAATTCCAGACCCTTTACTAACACTCTACCGACTTGGAGAGTCAGTGCCTTTAACCTGCTGTTTGGCACAGTTTGCAATTTCTGCGCAAGATGAACAGGAATAGGGAGAACCAATGAGAGACTAGCTGTAGGTGTCTGCACGGGCAAATTTAACGCTCATTTCCCACCAGGAAGAGGAATTAACCAAACGCTCAGCATGCCCTGCCGGAACCAGATTAGGGCCTGAAGCAACCCTGCGAGTTTGCGCCCAGCTCACAAGTTGCGAGTTGAAGAATCGAGCTCAGGGGCACTGTAACTCACAAACATGCAGAGTTATAAATGACAGCTATCGTCCAAAAATATATTGAAGGAAAGCTGCGAATACGACTTGTAAGCAGGGCAGAATTGCAGGAAATCGATTTCAGGGGGTACACGGGAATTGCATTTAAAGCATAGGAAAAGAGGCAGAACGTCGACAATGATGCTCTTGGCCAAAAAGGGTGTATGCGTTTTTTCCTGAATTTATTCAGGAAAAAAAGCATATGCGCTTTTTGGCCAACCAAGCAAGCATGTTAAAGAAATCTGCACTACAATGAAGTCTCACTGCCCCCAGGTCAAAAGGGACATCTGAAACAAGTGTAAAATCCACAAAGACAGGACAGGGCAAGGAGAACAGAGAGCATTGTTATGCTGATGGTCGGGATGTAAATTGCCAACAGCCACTCTGGAGAAGTGTATGGAGTATCCGGGAACCCCTGAAAAACAAAGCAACGGAGCCTACGGCACTTCCACTTATGGTCCTATAGCTTAGGGAAATTAAAATCAAAAACACACAGCCACCCCAAAGTGTCGGACGGCTCTGTTTACAAGAACCTCTTCTACGGTACAAGTTAAATATCCCAGAATGTGAAAAATGGATAAAGAAGTTGTGGTACGTACGTACAATGGAATATCACTCAGCAATGAAAGCTATGTCATCAGACCCGTCGCGGCATAATGAGTGGATTCAGGTACGATGATTCTAAGGGAAATAAGTCACACAGAAAATGAAACATCATAAGATATCACTAATACATGGAATGTAAACTTTGCTACACATGAACTGAATTATAAAACAGAACAGGGTCTCAAATTTAGAAAACCAACTTATGCTTGCTTAAGGGGAAAGGTGAGTTGGGGTGCTGCATAAAACCAGAGATAGAAATTAGCACAGATACCTTTCCAAAAGCCAAATATGTAATAGCCCAGACCTACCCCTTGCTCAACGAAATGGACTAAACACCCCATATTCAACGCCTAGGAATACACCTGACTAGTAAGAATCTTCAAACCCATGGATTCATATGCCTCCGTAAGAGAATGAAGCGTGTGTACAGCGGCATGAATGCAGCAGAGAAAATCCGATAAATCCCATTGTCAAAATGAATTACAAAAACAAAACCCAAGGACAGTGAAATAGAGAGCAATTCTTAAATAATTCATTCAGGGCTTGTGATGCAACCTGGATTTACCACATATAAACCCAGAGCTGAGAGACACATAAGGTTGGACACTTTGGGCTGATAGCATTGTTGAGGTTCGATAAGCAAATGCAGACCCTTTGAAGTCATACTGCATGGTAGCCATTCCATGGGTCCCAACTCTCCAGGTTTAAGGGATACTTCCTTCAGCTAAAACATGCATGGGAAACACACATTATGGTGCACCATGTGACGGGGAAACGTTTTCAAATGCATCTCAGTTTTCGTCTCGTTTTACTTGGGTACACCATTCCAGACCCTTTAATAACACTCTCCCCACTTGGAGAGTCTGTACCTTTAACCTCCTGTTTGGCACAGTTTGCAATTTCTGCGCAAAATGAACAGGAATAGGGAGAACCAATGAGAGACTAGCTGTAGGTGTCTGCACGGGCAAATTTAACGCTCATTTCCAACCAGGAAGAGGAATTAACCAAAGGCTCAGCATGCCGTGCCGGAACCAAATTAGGGCCTGAATCTATCATGTGGGTTTGCGGCCAGCTCACAAGAAAGCGATTTGAAGAAAGGAGCTCAGGGGCACTGTAATTCACAAACCTGCAGAGTTATAAATGACAGCTATCGTCCAAAAATATATTGAAGGAAGGCTGTGAAGAGGACTTGAAAGCGGGGCAGAATTGCAGGAAAACGATTTCAGGGGGTAGACTGGAATTGCATTTAAAGCATAGGAAAAGAGGCAGAATGTCGACAATGATGCACTTGGCCAAAAAGTGCGTATGCGTTTTTTACTGAATATATTCAGGAAAAAACGCATACGCCCTTTTTGGCCAACCAAGCAAGCATGTTAAAGAAATCTGCACTACAATGAAGTCTCACTGCCCCCCGGTCAAAAGGGCCATCTGAAAAAAGTGTAAAATCCAGAAATGCAGCACAGGCCATGGAGAACAGGGAGCCTTGTTATGCTGATGGGTGGGATGTAAATTGCCAACAGCCACTCTGGAGAAGTGTATGGTGTTTCCTGAAACACCTAAAAAACAAAGCAACGGAGCCTACGGCACTTCCACTTATGGTCCTATAGCTTAGGGAAATTAAAATCAAAAACACACAGCCACCCCAAAGTTTCACACAGCTCTGTTTACAAGAACCTCGTCCACGGTACAAGTTAAATATCCCAGAAAGCGAAAAATGGATAAAGAAGTTGTGGTACGTACGTACAATGGAATATCACTCACCAATGAAGTCTATGTCATCTGGCCCGTCTTGGCATAATGATTGGATTCAGGTACGAGGATTCTAAGTGAAATAAGTCACACAGAAAATGAAACATCATAAGATATCACTAATACACCGAATGTAATCTTGGCTACACATGAACTGAATTACAAAACAGAACATGGTCTCAAATTTAGAAAACCAACTTATGTTTGCTTAAGGGGAAAGGTGAGTTGGGGTGCTGCATAAAACCAGAGATAGAAATTAGCACAGATACCATTCCATACGTCAAATACGTAATAGTCAAGAACTACACCTTGCTCAACAAAATGGGCTAAACCCCCTATATTCAACGCCTAGGAATACACCTGACTAGTAAGAATCTTCAAACCCATGGATTTATATGTCTCCATAAGAGAATCAAGCGTGTGTACAGCTGCATGAAGGCAGCAGAAAAAATCCGATAAATCCCATTATCAAAATGAATTACAAAAACAAAACACAATGACAGTGAAATAGAGAGCAATTCATAAATAATTCATTCAGGGCTTGTGATGCAACCTGGATTTACCTCATCTACACCCAGAGCTGAGTGAGACATAAGGTTGGACACTTTGGGCTGATAGCATTGGTGAGGTTCGATGAGCAACTGCAGATCATTTGAAGCCATACTGCATGGTACCCATTCCATGGGTCCCAAATCTCCAGGTTTAAGGGATTCTTCCTTCAGCTACAACATGCATGGGAAACACACAGTATGGTGCACCGTGTGACCGGGAAACGTTTTCAAATGCATCTCAGGTTTCGTCCCCTTTTACTCGGGTTCACAATTCCAGACCCTTTACTAACACTCTCCCCACTTGGAGAGTCAGTGCCTTTAACCTGCTGTTTGGCACAGTTTGCAATTTCTGTGCAAGATGAACAGGAATAGGGAGAACCAATGAGAGACTAGCTGTAGGTTTCTGCACGGGCAAATTTAACGCTCATTTCCAACCAGGAAGAGGAATTAACCAAAGGCTCAGCATGCCGTGCCGGAACCAAATTAGGGCCTGAATCTATCATGCGGGTTTGCGGCCAGCTCACAAGAAAGCGATTTGAAGAAAGGAGCTCAGGGGCACTGTAATTCACAAACATGCAGAGTTATAAATGACAGCTATCGTCCAAAAATATATTGAAGGAAGGCTGTGAAGAGGACTTGAAAGCGGGGCAGAATTGCAGGAAAACGATTTCAGGGGGTAGACTGGAATTGCATTTAAAGCATAGGAAAAGAGGCAGAATGTCGACAATGATGCACTTGGCCAAAAAGTGCGTATGCGTTTTTTACTGAATATATTCAGGAAAAAACGCATACGCCCTTTTTGGCCAACCAAGCAAGCATGTTAAAGAAATCTGCACTACAATGAAGTCTCACTGCCCCCCGGTCAAAAGGGCCATCTGAAAAAAGTGTAAAATCCAGAAATGCAGCACAGGCCATGGAGAACAGGGAGCCTTGTTATGATGATGGGTGGGATGTAAATTGCCAACAGCCACTCTGGAGAAGTGTATGGTGTTTCCTGAAACACCTAAAAAACGAAGCAACGGAGCCTACGGCACTTCCATTTATGGTCCTATAGCTTAGGGAAATTAAAATCAAAAACACACAGCCACCCCAATGTGTCAGACGGCTCTGTTTACAAGAACCTCGTGTACGGTACAAGTTAAATATCCCAGAAAGCGAAAAATGGATAAAGAAGTTGTGGTACGTACGTACAATGGAATATCACTCACCAATGAAGTCTATGTCATCTGGCCCGTCTTGGCATAATGATTGGATTCAGGTACGATGATTCTAAGTGAAATAAGTCACACAGAAAATGAAACATCATAAGATATCACTAATACACCGAATGTAATCTTGGCTACACATGAACTGAAATACAAAACAGAACAGGGTCTCAAATTTAGAAAACCAACTTATGTTTGCTTAAGGGGAAAGGTGAGTTGGGGTGCTGCATAAAACCAGAGATAGAAATTAGCACAGATACCATTCCTTACGTCAAATACGTAATAGTCAAGACCTACACCTTGCTCCACAAAATTGGCTAAACCCCCTATATTCAACGCCTAGGAATACACCTGACTAGTAAGAATCTTCAAACCCATGGATTTATATGTCTCCATAAGAGAATCAAGCGTGTGTACAGCTACATGAAGGCAGCAGAGAAAATCCGATAAATCCCATTATCAAAATGAATTAAAAAACAAAACACAATGACAGTGAAATAGAGAGCAATTCTTACACAATTCATTCAGGGCTTGTGATGCAACCTGGATTTACCGCATCTACACCCAGAGCTGAGTGAGACATAAGGTTGGACACTTCGGGCTGATAGCATTGGTGAGTTTCGATGAGCAAATGAAGACCATTTGAAGTCATACTGCATGATACCCATTCCATGGGTCCCAACTCTCCAGGTTTAAACGATTCTTCCTTCAGCTAAAACATACATGGGAATCCCACAGTATGGTGCACCGTGTGACCGGGAAACGTTTTCAAATGCTTCTCAGTTTTCGTCCCCTTTTATTCGGGTTCACTATTCCAGACCCTTTACTAACACGCTCCCCACTTGGAGAGTCAGTGCCTTTAACCTCCTGTTTGGCACAGTTTGCAATTTCTGCGCAAGATGAACAGGAATAGGGAGAACCAATGAGAGACTAGCTGTAGGTGTCTGCACGGGCAAATTTAACGCTCATTTCCCACCAGGAAGAGGAATTAACCAAAGGCTCAGCATGCCGTGCCGCAACAAGATTAAGGCTTGAAGAAATCCTGCGGGTTTGCGGCCAGCTCAAAAGAAAGCGATTTGAAGAAAGGAGCTCAGGGGCACTGTAATTCACAAACCTGCAGAGTTATAAATGACAGCTATCGTCCAAAAATATATTGAAGGAAGGCTGTGAAGAGGACATGAAAGCGGGGCAGAATTGCAGGAAAACGATTTCAGGGGGTAGACTGGAATTGCATTTAAAGCATAGGAAAAGAGGCAGAACGACGACAATGATGCACTTGGCCAAAAAGGGCGTGTGCGTTTTTTACTGAATATATTCAGGAAAAAACGCACACGCCCTTTTTGGCCAACCAAGCAAGCATGTTAAAGAAATCTGCACTACAATGAAGTCTCACTGCCCCCCGGTCAAAAGGGCCATCTGAAAAAAGTGTAAAATCCAGAAATGCAGCACAGGCCATGGAGAACAGGGAGCCTTGTTATGCTGATGGGTGGGATGTAAATTGCCAACACCCACTCTGGAGAAGTGTATGGTGTTTCCCGGAACACCGAAAAAACAAAGCTACGGAGCCTACGGCACTTCCACTTATGGTCCTATAGCTTAGGGAAATTAAAATCAAAAACACACAGCCACCCCAATGTGTCGGACGGCTCTGTTTACAAGAACCTCGTCTACGGTACAAGTTAAATATCCCAGAATGTGAAAAATGGATAAAGAAGTTGTGGTACGTACGTACAATGGAATATCACTCACCAATGAAATCTATGTCATCAGGCCCGTCGCGGCATAATGAGTGGATTCAGGTACGATGATTCTAAGTGAAATAAGTCACACAGAAAATGAAACATCATAAGATATCACTACTACACGGAATGTAAACTTGGCTACACATGAACTGAATTACAAAACAGAACAGGGTCTCAAATTTAGAAAACCAACTTATGCTTGCTTAAGGGGAAAGGTGAGTTGGGGTGCTGCATAAAACCAGAGATAGAAATTAGCACAGATACCTTTCCATAAGCCAAATATGTAATAGTCAAGTCCTACCCCTTGTTCAACGAAATGGACTAAACACCCCATATTCAACGCCTAGGAATACACCTGACTAGTAAGAATCTTCAAACCCATGCATTTATATGTCTCCGTAAGAGAATGAAGCGTGTGTACAGCGGCATGAATGCAGCAGAGAAAATCCGATAAATCCCATTATCAAAATGAATTACACAAACAAAACCCAAGGACAGTGAAATAGAGAGCAATTCTTAAATAATTCATTCAGGGCTTGTGATGCAACCTGGATTTACCACATCTACACCCAGAGCTGAGTGAGACATAAGGTTGGGCACTTCGGGCTGATAGCATTGGTGAGGTTCGATGAGCAAATGCAGACCCTGTGAAGTCATACAGCATGGTACCCATTCCATGGGTCCCAACTCTCCAAGTTTAAGGGATTCTTCCTTCAGCTAAAACATGCATGGGAAACCCACAGTATGGTGCACCGTGTGACTGGCAAGCCTTTTCAAATGATTCTCAGTTTTCATCCCCTTTTACTCGGGTTCACCATTCCAGACTCTTTATGAACACTCTCCCCACTTGGAGAGTCAGTGCCTTTAACCTCCTGTTGGGCACAGTTTGCAATTTCTGCGCAAGATGAAAAGGAATAGGGAGAACCAATGAGAGACTAGCTCTAGGTGTCTGCACGGGCAAATTTAACACTCATTTCCCACCAGGAAGAGGAATTAACCAAAGGCTCAGCATGCCGTGCCGGAACCAGATTAGGGCCTGAGGCAATCCTGTGGGTTTTCGGCCAGCTCACAAGATAGCGAGTTGAAGAAAGGAGTTCACGGGCACTGTAACTCACAAACTTGCAGAGTTATAAATGACAGCTATCGTCCAAAAATATATTGAAGGAAGGCTGCGTAGACGACTTGTAAGTGGGGCAGAATTGCAGGAAAACGATTTCAGGGGGTAGACTGGAATTGCATTTAAAGCATAGGAAAAGAGGCAGAACGTCGACAATGATGCACTTGGCCAAAAAGGGCGTATGCGTTTTTTCCTGAATATATTCAGGAAAAAACGCATACGCCCTTTTTGGCCAACCAAGCAAGCATGTTAAAGAAATCTGCACTACAATGAAGTCTCACTGCCCCCCGGTCAAAAGGGCCATGTGAAAAAAGTGTAAAATCAGAAATGCAGCACAGGCCATGGAGAACAGGGAGCCTTGTTATGCTGATGGGTGGGATGTAAATTGCCAACAGCCACTCTGGAGAAGTGTATGGTGTTTCCTGAAACACCGAAAAAACAAAGCAACAGAGCCTACGGCACTTCCACTTATGGTCCTATAGATTAGGGAAATTAAAATCAAAAACACACAGCCACGCCAAAGTTTCAGACGGCTCTGTTTACAAGAACCTCGTCTACGGTACAAGTTAAATATCCCAGAAAGCGAAAAATGAATAAAGAAGTTGTGGTACGTACGTACAATGGAATATCAGTCACCAATGAAATCTATGTCATCTGGCCCGTCGTGGCATAATGAGTGGATTCTGGTACGATGATTCTAAGTGAAAAATGTCACACAGAAAATGAAACATCATAAGATATCACTAATACACCGAATGTAATCTTGGCTACACATGAACTGAATTACAAAACAGAACAGGGTCTCAAATTTAGAAAACCAACTTATGCTTGCTTAAGGGGAAAGGTGAGTTGGGGTGCTGCATAAAACGAGAGATAGAAATTAGCACAGATACCATTCCATACGTCAAATATGTAATAGTCAAGACCTACCCCTTGCTCAACGAAATGGGCTAAACACCCTATATTCAAAGCCTAGGAATACACCTGACTACTAAGACTCTTCAAACCCATGGATTTACATGTCTACATAAGAGAATCAAGCGTGTGTACAGCTGCATGAAGGCAGCAGAGAAAATCCGATAAATCCTATTATCAAAATGAATTACAAAAACAAAACACAATGACAGTGAAATAGAGAGCAATTCTTAAATTATTCATTCAGGGCTTGTGATGCAACCTGGATTTACCTCATCTAAACCCAGAGCTGAGTGAGACATAAGGTTGGACCCTTCGGGCTGATAGCATTGGTGAGGTTCGATGAGCAAATGCAGACCTTTTGAAGTCATAATACATGGTACACATTCCATGGGTCCCAACTCTCCAGGTTTAAGCGATTCTTCCTTCAGCTAAACCATGCATGGGAAACCCACAGTATGGTGCACCATGTGACCGGTAAACGTTTTCAAATGCATCTCATTTTTTGTCCTCTTTTACTCGGGTTCACAATTCCAGACCCTTTACTAACACTCTCCACACTTGGAGAGTCAGTGCCTTTAACCTCCTGTTTCGCACACTTTGCAATTTCTGCGCAAAATGAACAGGAATAGGGAGAACCAATGAGTGACTAGCTGTAGGTGTCTGCAGGGGCTAATTTAACGCTCATTTCCAACCAGGAAGAGGATTTAACCAAACGCTCAGCATGCCGTGCCGGAACCAGATTAGGGCCTGAAGCAATCCTGCGGGTTTGCGGCCAGCTCACAAGAAAGCGATTTGAAGAAAGGAGCTCAGGGGCACTGTAATTCACAAACCTGCAGAGTTATAAATGACAGCTATCGTCCAAAAATATATTGAAGGAAGGCTGCGCAGAGGACTTGAAAGCGGGGCAGAATTTCAGGAAAACGATTTCATGGGGTAGACTGGAATTGCATTTAAAGCATAGGAAAAGAGGCAGAACGTCGACAATGATGCACTTGGCCAAAAAGGGCGTATGCGTTTTTTCCTGAATATATTCAGGAAAAAACGCATACGCCCTTTTTGGCCAACCAAGCAAGCATGTTAAAGAAATCTGCACTACAATGAAGTCTCACTGCCCCCCGGTAAAAACGGCCATCTGAAAAAAGTGTAAAATCCAGAAATGCAGCACAGGCCATGGAGAACAGGGAGCCTTGTTATGCTGATGGGTGGGATGTAAATTGCCAACAGCCACTCTGCAGAAGTGTATGGTGTTTCCTGAAACACCTAAAAAACAAAGCAACAGAGCCTACGGCACTTCCACTTATGGTCCTATAGCTTAGGGAAATTAAAATAAAAAACACACAGCCACCCCAAAGTTTCAGACGGCTCTGTTTACAAGAACCTCGTCTACGGTACAAGTTAAATATCCCAGAAAGCGAAAAATGGATAAAGAAGTTGTGGTACGTACGTACAATGGAATATCACTCACCAATGAAATCTATGTCATCTGGCCCGTCGTGGCATAATGAGTGGATTCAGGTACGATGATTCTAAGAGAAATAAGTCACACAGAAAATGAAACATCATAAGATATCACTAATACACCGAATGTAATCTTGGCTACACATGAACTGAATTACAAAACAGAACAGGGTCTCAAATTTAGAAAACCAACTTATGTTTGCTTAAGGGGAAAGGTGAGTTGGGGTGCTGCATAAAACCAGAGATAGAAATTAGCACAGATACCATTCCATACGTCATATATGTAATAGTCAAGGGGGCTTCCCTGGTGGCGCACTGGTTGAGAGTTCACCTGCCGATGCAGGGGACGCGGGTTCGTGCCCCGGTCCGAGAGGATCCCACATGCCGCGGAGCTACTTGCCCCGTGAGTCATGGCTGTTGAGCCTGCGCGTCCGGAGCCTGTGCTCCGCAACGGGAGAGGCCACAACACTGAGAGGCCCGCGTACAGCAAAAAAAATAAATAAATATGTAATAGTCAAGACCTACCCCTTGCTCAACGAAATGGGCTAAACACCCTATATTCAACGCCTAGGAATACACCTGACTAGTAAGAATCTTCAAACCCATGGATTTATATGTCTCCATAAGAGAATCAAGCATGTGTACAGCTGCATGAAGGCAGCAGAGAAAATCCGATAAATCCTATTATCAAAATGAATTACAAAAACAAAACACAATGACAGTGAAATAGAGAACAATTCTTAAATAATTCATTCAGGGCTTGTGATGCAACCTGGATTTACCTCATCTACACCCAGAGCTGAGTGAGACATAAGGTTGGACACTTCGGGGTGATACCACTGGTGAGGTTCGATGAGCAAATGCAGACCATTTGAAGTCATACTGCATGGTACCCATTCCATGGGTCCCAACTCTCCAGGTTTAAGCGATTCTTCCTTCAGCTAAAGCATGCATGGGAAGCCCACAGTATGGTGCACCGTGTGACCAGGAAACGTTTTCAAAGGCATCTCAATTTTCGTCCCCTTTTACTCGGGTTCACAATTCCAGACCCTTTTCTAACACTCTCCAGACTTGGAGAGTCAGGGCCTTTAACCTCCTGTTTGGCACAGTTTGCAATTTCTGCGCAAGATGAACAGGAATAGGGAGAACCAATGAGAGACTAGCTGTAGGTGTCTGCACGGGCAAATTTAACGCACATTTCCCACCAGAAAGACGAATTAACCAAAGGCTCAGCATGCCGTGCCGGAACAAGATTAGGGCCTGAAGCAATCCTGCGAGTTTGCGGCCAGCTCACAAGAAAGCGATTTGAAGAAAGGAGCTCAGGGGCACTGTAATTCACAAACCTGCAGAGTTATAAATGACAGCTATCGTCCAAAAATATATTGAAGGAAGGCTGCGAAGAGGACTTGAAAGCGGGGCAGAATTGCAGGAAAACGATTTCAGGGGGTAGACTGGAATTGCATTTAAAGCATAGGAAAAGAGGCAGGACGTCGACAATGATGCACTTGGCCAAAAAGGTCGTATGCGTTTTTTCCTGAATATATTCAGGAAAAAGCGCATACGCCCTTTTTGGCCAACCAAGCAAGCATGTTAAAGAAATCTGCACTACAATGAAGTCTCACTGCCCCCCGGTCAAAAGGGCCATCTGAAAAAAGTGTAAAATCCAGAAATGCAGCACAGGCCATGGAGAACAGGGAGCCTTGTTATGCTGATGGGTGGGATGTAAATTGCCAACAGCCACTCTGCAGAAGTGTATGGTGTTTCCTGAAACACCTAAAAAACAAAGCAACGGAGCCTACGGCACTTCCACTTATGGTCCTATAGCTTAGGGAAATTAAAATAAAATACACACAGCCACCCCAAAGTTTCAGACGGCTCTGTTTACAAGAACCTCTTCTACGGTACAAGTTAAATATCCCAGAAAGCGAAAAATGGATAAAGAAGTTGTGGTACGTACGTACAATGGAATAGCACTCACCAATGAAATCTATGTCATCTGGCCCGTCGTGGCATAATGAGTGGATTCAGGTACGATGATTCTAAGAGAAATAAGTCACACAGAAAATGAAACATCATAAGATATCACTAATACACCGAATGTAATCTTGGCTACACATGAACTGAATTACAAAACAGAACAGGGTCTCAAATTTAGAAAACCAACTTATGTTTGCTTGAGGGGAAAGGTGAGTTGGGGTGCTGCATAAAACCAGAGATAGAAATTAGCACAGATACCATTCCATACGTCAAATTTGTAATAGTCAAGACCTACCCCTTGCTCAACGAAATGGGCTAAACACCCTATATTCAACGCCTAGGAATACACCTGACTAGTAAGAATCTTCAAACCCATGGATTTATATGTCTCCATAAGAGAATCAAGCGTGTGTACAGCTGCATGAAGGTAGCAGAGAAAATCCGATAAATCCTATTATCAAAATGAATTACAAAAACAAAACACAATGACAGTGAAATAGAGAGCAATTCTTAAATAATTCATTCAGGGCTTGTGATGCAACCTGGATTTACCTCATCTACACCCAGAGCTGAGTGAGACATAAAGTTGGACACTTCGGGCTGATAGCATTGGTGATGTTCGAAGAGCAAATGCAGACCATTTGAAGTCATACTGCATGGTACCCATTCCATGGGTCCCAACTCTCCAGGTTTAAGCGATTCTTCCTTCAGCTAAAACATGCATGGGAAACCCACTGTATGGTGCACCGTGTAACCGGGAAACGTTTTCAAATGCATCTCAGTTTTCGTCCCCTTTTACTCGGGTCCACAATTCCAGACCCTTTACTAACACTCTACCGACTTGGAGAGTCAGTGCCTTTAACCTGCTGTTTGGCACAGTTTGCAATTTCTGCGCAAGATGAACAGGAATAGGGAGAACCAATGAGAGACTAGCTGTAGGTGTCTGCACGGGCAAATTTAACGCTCATTTCCCACCAGGAAGAGGAATTAACCAAACGCTCAGCATGCCCTGCCGGAACCAGATTAGGGCCTGAAGCAACCCTGCGAGTTTGCGGCCAGCTCACAAGAAAGCGATTTGAAGAAAGGAGCTCCGGGGCACTCTAATTCACAAAATTGCAGAGTTATAAATGACAGCTATCGTCCAAAAATATATTGAAGGAAGCCTGCGAAGAGGACTTGAAAGCGGGGCAGAATTGCAGGAGAACGATTTCATGGGGTAGACTGGAATTGCATTTAAAGCATAGGAAAAGAGGCAGAACGTCGACAATGATGCACTTGGCCAAAAAGGGCGTATGCGTTTTTTCCTGAATATATTCAGGAAAAAACGCATACGCCCTTTTTGGCCAACCAAGCAAGCATGTTAAAGAAATCTGCACTACAATGAAGTCTCACTGCCCCCCGGTAAAAACGGCCATCTGAAAAAAGTGTAAAATCCAGAAATGCAGCACAGGCCATGGAGAACAGGGAGCCTTGTTATGCTGATGGGTGGGATGTAAATTGCCAACAGCCACTCTGCAGAAGTGTATGGTGTTTCCTGAAACACCTAAAAAACAAAGCAACAGAGCCTACGGCACTTCCACTTATGGTCCTATAGCTTAGGGAAATTAAAATAAAAAACACACAGCCACCCCAAAGTTTCAGACGGCTCTGTTTACAAGAACCTCGTCTACGGTACAAGTTAAATATCCCAGAAAGCGAAAAATGGATAAAGAAGTTGTGGTACGTACGTACAATGGAATATCACTCACCAATGAAATCTATGTCATCTGGCCCGTCGTGGCATAATGAGTGGATTCAGGTACGATGATTCTAAGAGAAATAAGTCACACAGAAAATGAAACATCATAAGATATCACTAATACACCGAATGTAATCTTGGCTACACATGAACTGAATTACAAAACAGAACAGGGTCTCAAATTTAGAAAACCAACTTATGTTTGCTTAAGGGGAAAGGTGAGTTGGGGTGCTGCATAAAACCAGAGATAGAAATTAGCACAGATACCATTCCATACGTCATATATGTAATAGTCAAGGGGGCTTCCCTGGTGGCGCACTGGTTGAGAGTTCACCTGCCGATGCAGGGGACGCGGGTTCGTGCCCCGGTCCGAGAGGATCCCACATGCCGCGGAGCTACTTGCCCCGTGAGTCATGGCTGTTGAGCCTGCGCGTCCGGAGCCTGTGCTCCGCAACGGGAGAGGCCACAACACTGAGAGGCCCGCGTACAGCAAAAAAAATAAATAAATATGTAATAGTCAAGACCTACCCCTTGCTCAACGAAATGGGCTAAACACCCTATATTCAACGCCTAGGAATACACCTGACTAGTAAGAATCTTCAAACCCATGGATTTATATGTCTCCATAAGAGAATCAAGCATGTGTACAGCTGCATGAAGGCAGCAGAGAAAATCCGATAAATCCTATTATCAAAATGAATTACAAAAACAAAACACAATGACAGTGAAATAGAGAACAATTCTTAAATAATTCATTCAGGGCTTGTGATGCAACCTGGATTTACCTCATCTACACCCAGAGCTGAGTGAGACATAAGGTTGGACACTTCGGGGTGATACCACTGGTGAGGTTCGATGAGCAAATGCAGACCATTTGAAGTCATACTGCATGGTACCCATTCCATGGGTCCCAACTCTCCAGGTTTAAGCGATTCTTCCTTCAGCTAAAGCATGCATGGGAAGCCCACAGTATGGTGCACCGTGTGACCAGGAAACGTTTTCAAAGGCATCTCAATTTTCGTCCCCTTTTACTCGGGTTCACAATTCCAGACCCTTTTCTAACACTCTCCAGACTTGGAGAGTCAGGGCCTTTAACCTCCTGTTTGGCACAGTTTGCAATTTCTGCGCAAGATGAACAGGAATAGGGAGAACCAATGAGAGACTAGCTGTAGGTGTCTGCACGGGCAAATTTAACGCACATTTCCCACCAGAAAGACGAATTAACCAAAGGCTCAGCATGCCGTGCCGGAACAAGATTAGGGCCTGAAGCAATCCTGCGAGTTTGCGGCCAGCTCACAAGAAAGCGATTTGAAGAAAGGAGCTCAGGGGCACTGTAATTCACAAACCTGCAGAGTTATAAATGACAGCTATCGTCCAAAAATATATTGAAGGAAGGCTGCGAAGAGGACTTGAAAGCGGGGCAGAATTGCAGGAAAACGATTTCAGGGGGTAGACTGGAATTGCATTTAAAGCATAGGAAAAGAGGCAGGACGTCGACAATGATGCACTTGGCCAAAAAGGTCGTATGCGTTTTTTCCTGAATATATTCAGGAAAAAGCGCATACGCCCTTTTTGGCCAACCAAGCAAGCATGTTAAAGAAATCTGCACTACAATGAAGTCTCACTGCCCCCCGGTCAAAAGGGCCATCTGAAAAAAGTGTAAAATCCAGAAATGCAGCACAGGCCATGGAGAACAGGGAGCCTTGTTATGCTGATGGGTGGGATGTAAATTGCCAACAGCCACTCTGCAGAAGTGTATGGTGTTTCCTGAAACACCTAAAAAACAAAGCAACGGAGCCTACGGCACTTCCACTTATGGTCCTATAGCTTAGGGAAATTAAAATAAAATACACACAGCCACCCCAAAGTTTCAGACGGCTCTGTTTACAAGAACCTCTTCTACGGTACAAGTTAAATATCCCAGAAAGCGAAAAATGGATAAAGAAGTTGTGGTACGTACGTACAATGGAATAGCACTCACCAATGAAATCTATGTCATCTGGCCCGTCGTGGCATAATGAGTGGATTCAGGTACGATGATTCTAAGAGAAATAAGTCACACAGAAAATGAAACATCATAAGATATCACTAATACACCGAATGTAATCTTGGCTACACATGAACTGAATTACAAAACAGAACAGGGTCTCAAATTTAGAAAACCAACTTATGTTTGCTTGAGGGGAAAGGTGAGTTGGGGTGCTGCATAAAACCAGAGATAGAAATTAGCACAGATACCATTCCATACGTCAAATTTGTAATAGTCAAGACCTACCCCTTGCTCAACGAAATGGGCTAAACACCCTATATTCAACGCCTAGGAATACACCTGACTAGTAAGAATCTTCAAACCCATGGATTTATATGTCTCCATAAGAGAATCAAGCGTGTGTACAGCTGCATGAAGGTAGCAGAGAAAATCCGATAAATCCTATTATCAAAATGAATTACAAAAACAAAACACAATGACAGTGAAATAGAGAGCAATTCTTAAATAATTCATTCAGGGCTTGTGATGCAACCTGGATTTACCTCATCTACACCCAGAGCTGAGTGAGACATAAAGTTGGACACTTCGGGCTGATAGCATTGGTGATGTTCGAAGAGCAAATGCAGACCATTTGAAGTCATACTGCATGGTACCCATTCCATGGGTCCCAACTCTCCAGGTTTAAGCGATTCTTCCTTCAGCTAAAACATGCATGGGAAACCCACTGTATGGTGCACCGTGTAACCGGGAAACGTTTTCAAATGCATCTCAGTTTTCGTCCCCTTTTACTCGGGTCCACAATTCCAGACCCTTTACTAACACTCTACCGACTTGGAGAGTCAGTGCCTTTAACCTGCTGTTTGGCACAGTTTGCAATTTCTGCGCAAGATGAACAGGAATAGGGAGAACCAATGAGAGACTAGCTGTAGGTGTCTGCACGGGCAAATTTAACGCTCATTTCCCACCAGGAAGAGGAATTAACCAAACGCTCAGCATGCCCTGCCGGAACCAGATTAGGGCCTGAAGCAACCCTGCGAGTTTGCGGCCAGCTCACAAGAAAGCGATTTGAAGAAAGGAGCTCCGGGGCACTCTAATTCACAAAATTGCAGAGTTATAAATGACAGCTATCGTCCAAAAATATATTGAAGGAAGCCTGCGAAGAGGACTTGAAAGCGGGGCAGAATTGCAGGAGAACGATTTCAGGGGGTAGACTGGAATTGCATTTAAAGCATAGGAAAAGAGGCAGAACGTCGACAATGATTCACTTGGCCAAAAAGGGCGTATGCGTTTTTTCCTGAATATATTCAGGAAAAAACGCATACGCCCTTTTTGGCCAACCAAGCAAGCATGTTAAAGAAATCTGCACTACAATGAAGTCTCACTGCCCCCCGGTCAAAAGGGCCATCTGAAAAAAGTGTAAAATCCAGAAAGGCAGCACAGGCCATGGAGAACAGGGAGCCTTGTTATGCTGATGGGCGGGATGTAAATTGCCAAGAGCCACTCTGGAGAAGTGTATGGTTTTTCCTGAAACACCTAAAAAACAAAGCAACAGAGCCTACGGCACTTCCACTTGTGGTCCTATAGCTTAGGGAAATTAAAATAAAAAACACACAGCCACCCCAAAGTTTCAGACGGCTCTGTTTACAAGAACCTCGTCTACGGTACAAGTTAAATATCCCAGAAAGCGAAAAATGGATAAAGAAGTTGTGGTACGTACGTACAATGGAATATCACTCACCAATGAAATCTATGTCATCTGGCCCGTCGTGGCATAATGAGTGGATTCAGGTACGATGATTCTAAGAGAAATAAGTCACACAGAAAATGAAACATCATAAGATATCACTAATACACCGAATGTAATCTTGGCTACACATGAACTGAATTACAAAACAGAACAGGGTCTCAAATTTAGAAAACCAACTTATGTTTGCTTAAGGGGAAAGGTGCGTTGGGGTGCTGCATAAAATCAGAGATAGAAATTAGCACAGATACCATTCCATACGTCATATATGTAATAGTCAAGGGGTCTTCCCTGGTGGCACACTGGTTGAGAGTTCGCCTGCCGATGCAGGGGACGCGGGTTCGTGCCCCGGTCCGAGAGGATCCCACATGCCGCGGAGCTACTGGCCCCGTGAGTCATGGTCGTTGAGCCTGCGCGTCCGGAGCCTGTGCTCCGCAACGGGAGAGGCCACAACACTGAGAGGCCCGCGTACAGCAAAAAAAATAAATAAATATGTAATAGTCAAGACCTACCCCTTGCTCAACGAAATGGGCTAAACACCCTATATTCAACGCCTAGGAATACACCTGACTAGTAAGAATCTTCAAACCCATGGATTTATATGTCTCCATAAGAGAATCAAGCATGTGTACAGCTGCATGAAGGCAGCAGAGAAAATCCGATAAATCCTATTATCAAAATGAATTACAAAAACAAAACACAATGACAGTGAAATAGAGAACAATTCTTAAATAATTCATTCAGGGCTTGTGATGCAACCTGGATTTACCTCATCTACACCCAGAGCTGAGTGAGACATAAGGTTGGACACTTCGGGGTGATACAACTGGTGAGGTTCGATGAGCAAATGCAGACCATTTGAAGTCATACTGCATGGTACCCATTCCATGGGTCCCAACTCTCCAGGTTTAAGCGATTCTTCCTTCAGCTAAAGCATGCATGGGAAGCCCACAGTATGGTGCACCGTGTGACCAGGAAACGTTTTCAAAGGCATCTCAATTTTCGTCCCCTTTTACTCGGGTTCACAATTCCAGACCCTTTTCTAACACTCTCCAGACTTGGAGAGTCAGGGCCTTTAACCTCCTGTTTGGCACAGTTTGCAATTTCTGCGCAAGATGAACAGGAATAGGGAGAACCAATGAGAGACTAGCTGTAGGTGTCTGCACGGGCAAATTTAACGCACATTTCCCACCAGAAAGACGAATTAACCAAAGGCTCAGCATGCCGTGCCGGAACAAGATTAGGGCCTGAAGCAATCCTGCGAGTTTGCGGCCAGCTCACAAGAAAGCGATTTGAAGAAAGGAGCTCAGGGGCACTGTAATTCACAAACCTGCAGAGTTATAAATGACAGCTATCGTCCAAAAATATATTGAAGGAAGGCTGCGAAGAGGACTTGAAAGCGGGGCAGAATTGCAGGAAAACGATTTCAGGGGGTAGACTGGAATTGCATTTAAAGCATAGGAAAAGAGGCAGGACGTCGACAATGATGCACTTGGCCAAAAAGGTCGTATGCGTTTTTTCCTGAATATATTCAGGAAAAAGCGCATACGCCCTTTTTGGCCAACCAAGCAAGCATGTTAAAGAAATCTGCACTACAATGAAGTCTCACTGCCCCCCGGTCAAAAGGGCCATCTGAAAAAAGTGTAAAATCCAAAAATGCAGCACAGGCCATGGAGAACAGGGAGCCTTGTTATGCTGATGGGTGGGATGTAAATTGCCAACAGCCACTCTGCAGAAGTGTATGGTGTTTCCTGAAACACCTAAAAAACAAAGCAACGGAGCCTACGGCACTTCCACTTATGGTCCTATAGCTTAGGGAAATTAAAATAAAATACACACAGCCACCCCAAAGTTTCAGACGGCTCTGTTTACAAGAACCTCTTCTACGGTACAAGTTAAATATCCCAGAAAGCGAAAAATGGATAAAGAAGTTGTGGTACGTACGTACAATGGAATATCACTCACCAATGAAATCTATGTCATCTGGCCCGTCGTGGCATAATGAGTGGATTCAGGTACGATGATTCTAAGAGAAATAAGTCACACAGAAAATGAAACATCATAAGATATCACTAATACACCGAATGTAATCTTGGCTACACATGAACTGAATTACAAAACAGAACAGGGTCTCAAATTTAGAAAACCAACTTATGTTTGTTTGAGGGGAAAGGTGAGTTGGGGTGCTGCATAAAACCAGAGATAGAAATTAGCACAGATACCATTCCATACGTCAAATATGTAATAGTCAAGACCTACACCTTGCTCAACGAAATGGGCTAAACACCCTATATTCAACGCCTAGGAATACACCTGACTAGTAAGAATCTTCAAACCCATGGATTTATATGTCTCCATAAGAGAATCAAGCGTGTGTACAGCTGCATGAAGGTAGCAGAGAAAATCCGATAAATCCTATTATCAAAATGAATTACAAAAACAAAACACAATGACAGTGAAATAGAGAGCAATTCTTAAATAATTCATTCAGGGCTTGTGATGCAACCTGGATTTACCTCATCTACACCCAGAGCTGAGTGAGACATAAAGTTGGACACTTCGGGCTGATAGCATTGGTGATGTTCGAAGAGCAAATGCAGACCATTTGAAGTCATACTGCATGGTACCCATTCCATGGGTCCCAACTCTCCAGGTTTAAGCGATTCTTCCTTCAGCTAAAACATGCATGGGAAACCCACTGTATGGTGCACCGTGTAACCGGGAAACGTTTTCAAATGCATCTCAGTTTTCGTCCCCTTTTACTCGGGTCCACAATTCCAGACCCTTTACTAACACTCTACCGACTTGGAGAGTCAGTGCCTTTAACCTGCTGTTTGGCACAGTTTGCAATTTCTGCGCAAGATGAACAGGAATAGGGAGAACCAATGAGAGACTAGCTGTAGGTGTCTGCACGGGCAAATTTAACACTCATTTCCCACCAGGAAGAGGAATTAACCAAAGGCTCAGCATGCCCTGCCGGAACCAGATTAGGGCCTGAAGCAATCCTGCGGGTTTGCGGCCAGCTCACAAGAAAGCGATTTGAAGAAAGGAGCTCCGGGGCACTGTAATTCAAAACCTGCAGTGTTATAAATGACAGCTATCGTCCAAAAATATATTGAAGGAAGGCTGCGAAGAGGACTTGAAAGCGGGGCAGAATTGCAGGAAAACGATTTCAGGGGGTAGACTGGAATTGCATTTAAAGCATAGGAAAAGAGGCAGAACGTCGACAATGATGCACTTGGCCAAAAAGGGCGTATGCGTTTTTTCCTGAATATATTCAGGAAAAAGCGCATACGCCCTTTTTGGCCAACCAAGCAAGCATGTTAAAGAAATCTGCACTACAATGAAGTCTCACTGCCCCCCGGTCAAAAGGGCCATCTGAAAAAAGTGTAAAATCCAGAAATGCAGCACAGGCCATGGAGAACTGGGAGCCTTGTTATGCTGATGGGTGGGATGTGAATTGCCAACAGCCACTCTGGAGAAGTGTATGGTGTTTCCTGAAACACCTAAAAAACAAAGCAACGGAGCCTACGGCACTTCCACTTATGGTCCTATAGCTTAGGGAAATTAAAATCAAAAACACACAGCCACCCCAAAATTTCAGACGGCTCTGTTTACAAGAACCTCGTCTACGGTACAAGTTAAATATCCCAGAAAGCGAAAAATGGATAAAGAAGTTGTGGTACGTACGTACAATGGAATATCACTCACCAATGAAATCTATGTCATCTGGCCCGTCGTGGCATAATGAGTGGATTCAGGTACGATGATTCTAAGAGAAATAAATCACACAGAAAATGAAACATCATAAGTTAACTCTAATACACCGAATGTAATCTTGGCTACACATGAACTGAATTACAAAACAGAACAGGGTCTCAAATTTAGAAAACCAACTTATGTTTGCTTAAGGGGAAAGGGGAGTTGGGGTGCTGCATAAAACCAGAGATAGAAATTAGCACATATACCATTCCATACGTCAAATATGTAATAGTCAAGACCTACCCCTTGCTTAACGAAATGGGCTAAACACCCTATATTCAACGCCTAGGAATACACCTGACTAGTAAGAATCTTCAAACCCATGGATTTATATGTCTCCATAAGAGAATCAAGCATGTGTACAGCTGCATGAAGGCAGCAGAGAAAATCCGATAAATCCTATTATCAAAATGAATTACAAAAACAAAACACAATGACAGTGAAATAGAGAACAATTCTTAAATAATTCATTCAGGGCTTGTGATGCAACCTGGATTTACCTCATCTAAACCCAGAGCTGAGTGAGACATAAGGTTGGACACTTCGGGCTGATAGCATTGGTGAGGTTCGATGAGCAAATGCAGACCATTTGAAGTCATACTACATGGTACCCATTCCATGGGTCCCAACTCTCCAGGTTTAAGCGATTCTTCCTTCAGCTAAAGCATGCATGGGAAGCCCACAGTATGGTGCACCGTGTGACCGGGAAACATTTTCGAATGCATCTCAATTTTTGTCCCCTTTTACTCGGGTTCACAATTCCAGACCCTTTACTAACACTCTCCCCACTTGGAGAGTCAGTGCCTTTAACCTCCTATTTGGCACAGTTTGCAATTTCTGTGCAAGATGAACAGGAATAGGGAGTACCAATGAGAGACTAGCTGTAGGTGTCTGCACGGGCAAATTTATCGCTCATTTCCAACCAGGAAGAGGAATTAACCAAACGCTCAGCATGCCGTGCCGGAACCAGATTAGGGCCTGAAGCAATCCTGCGGGTTTGCGGCCAGCTCAAAAGAAAGCGATTTGAAGAAAGGAGCTCAGGGGCACTCTAATTCACAAACCTGCAGAGTTATAAGTGACAGCTATCATCCAAAAATATATTGAAGGAAGGCTGTGAAGAGGACTAGAAAGCGGGGCAAAATTGCAGGAAAACGATTTCAGGGGGTAGACTGGAATTGCATTTAAAGCATAGGAAAAGAGGCAGTACGTCGACAATGATGCACTTGGCCAAAAAGGGCGTATGCGTTTTTTCCTGAATATATTCAGGAAAAAACGCATACGCCCTTTTTGGCCAACCAAGCAAGCATGTTAAAGAAATCTGCACTACAATGAAGTCTCACTGCCCCCCAGTCAAAAGGGCCATCTGAAAAAAGTGTAAAATCCAGAAAGGCAGCACAGGCCATGGAGAACAGGGAGCCTTGTTATGCTGATGGGCGGGATGTGAACTGCCAACAGCCACTCTGGAGAAGTGTATGGTGTTTCCTGGAACACGTAGGAAACAAAGCAACACACCCTATGGCACTTCCACTTATGGTCCTATAGCTTAGGGAAGTTAAAATCAAAAACACACAGCCACCCCAAAGTTTGGGTCGGCTCTGTTTACAAGAACCTCGTCTACGGTACAAGTTAAATATCACAGAAAGCGAAAATGGATAAAGAAGTTGTGGTACATACGTACAATGGAAAATCACTCAGCAATGAAATCTATGTCATCTGGCCCTTAGCGGCATAATGAGTGGATTCAGGTACAATGATTCTACGTGAAATAAGTCACACAGAAAAAGGAACATCATAAGATATCACTAATACATGGAATGAAACTTGGCTTCACATGAACTGAATTACAAAACAGAAGAGGGTCTCCAAGTTAGAAAACCAACTGATGGTTGCTTATGGGGAAAGGTGAGTTGGGGTGCTGCATAAAACCAGAGATTTATATTAGCACAGAAACTGTTCCATAAACCAAATATGTAATAGAAAAGACCTACTCCTTGCTCAACGAAATGGAGTCAACACCCCATATTCAACGCCTAGGAATATACCTGACTAGTAAGGATCTTAAAACCCATGGATTTATATGTCTCCGTAAGAGAATCAAGCGTGTGTACAGCGGCCTAAACGCATCAGTGAAAATCCGATAAATCCTATTATCAAAATAAATTTCAAAAACAAAACACAATGACACTGAAATAGAGGGCAATTCTTAAATAATTCATTCAGGGCTTGTGATACAACCTGGATTTAGCACATCTTCAACCAGAGCTGGGTGAGACATAAGGCTGGACACTTCGGGCTGATAGCATTGGTGAGGTTCGGTGAGCAAATGCCGACCATTTGAAGTCATACTGCATGGTACCCATTCCATGGGTCCCAACTCTCCAGGTTTAAGGGATTCTTCCTTCAGCTAAAACATGCATGGGAAACCCAGAGTATGGTCCACCTTGTGATTTGGATTCGTTTTCAAATGCATCTCAGTTTTTTTCCCCTGGTACTAGGGTTCAATATTCCAGACCCGTCAATAACACTCTCCCCATATATATATTCAGGAAAAAACGCATACGCCCTTTTTGGCCAACCAAGCAAGCGTGTAAAGGAAATCTGCACTACAATGAAGCCTCACTGCCCCCCGGTCAAAAGGGCCATCTGAAAAAAGTGTAAAATCCAGAAAGGCAGGACAGGCCATGGGGAACATGTAGCCTTGTTATGCTGATGGGCGGGATGTGAACCGCCAACAGCCACTCTGGAGAACTGTATGGTGTTTCCGGAAACACGTAGGGAACAAAGCAACACAGCCTATGGCACTTCCACTTATGGTCCTATAGCTTAGGGACATTAAAATGAAAAACACAGAGCCACCCCAAAGTTTGGGACGGCTCTGTTTACAAGAACCTCGTCTACGATACAAGTTAAATATCCCAGAAATCGAAATATGGATAAAGAAGATGTGGTACGTATGTACAATGGAATATCACTCAGCAATGATATCTATGTCATCAGGCCAGTAGTGGCATAATGAATGGATTCAGGTATGATGATTTTACGTGAAATAAGTCACACAGAAAAAGAAACATCATAAGTTATCACTAATACATGGAATGTAAACTTGGCTACACATGAACTGATCTACAAAACAGAACACGGTCTCAAATTTAGAAAACGAACTTACGCTTGCTTATGGGGAAAGGTGAGTTGGCGTGCTGCATAAAACCAGAGATTGAAATTAGCACAGATATCTTTCCATAAGCCAAATATATAATAGACAAGACCTACTCCTTGCTCAACGAAATGAACTCAACACCCCATATTCAACGCCTCGGAATATACCTGACTAGTAAGAATCTTAAAACCCATGGATTTATATGTCTCCGTAAGAGAATCAAGCGTGTGTACAGTGGCCTAAACGCAGCAGTGAAAATCGGATAACTTCCTTTATCAAAAAAAATTTCAAAAACAAAACACAATGACAGTGAAATAGAGAGCAATTCTTAAATAATTCATTCAGGGCTTGTGATGCAACCTGGATTTACCACATCTACACCCAGAGCTGGGTGAGACATAAGGCTGGACCCTTCGCGCTGATACCATTGGTGAGGCTCGGTGAGCAAATGCAGACCGTTTGAAGGCATACTGCATGGTACCCATTCCATGGGTCCCAACTCTCCAGGTTTAAGGGATTCTTCCTTCAGCTAAAACATGCATGAGAAACGCAGAGTATATTCCACCATGTGATTGCGAAACGTTTTCAAATGCATCTCAGTTTTTGTGCCCTGGTACTCGGGTTCACCATTCCAGACGCTTTACTAACACTCTCCCCACTTGGAGAGTCAATGCCTTTAACATCCTGTTCAGCACAGTTTGCAATTTCTGAGCAAGATGAACAGGAATAGGGAGAACCAATGAGAGACTAGCTGTAGGTGCCTGCACGGGCAAGTGTAACGACCATTTCCCACCAGGAAGAGGAATTAACCAAAGGGTCAGCATGCCCTGCCAGAAACAGATTAGCGCCTGAAGCATTCCTGCGGTTTTCGGCCAGCTCACAAGAAAGCGAGTTGAAGAAAGGAGCTCAGGGGCACTCTAATTCACAAACCTGCAGAGTTATGAATGACAGCTATCGTCCAAAAATATATTGAAGTAAGTCTGCGAAGAGGACTGGAAAGGGGGGCAGCATTTGAGGAAAACTATTTCAGGGGGTAGACTGGAATTGCACTTAAAGCATAGGAAATGAGGCAGAATGTCGACAATGATGCACTTTGCCAAAAAGGGCGTATGCATTTTTTCCTGAATATATTCAGGAAAAAACGCATACACCCTTGATGGCCAACCAAGCAAGCCTGTAAAGGAAATCTGCACCAAGGGCAGAAAGCTGTTGGGGGGATGGTGGTGTGAAGAGTTGAGAGATTGGGATTGACATGTATACATTTATATGTATAAAATAGATAACCAATAAGAACCTGCTGTATAAAAAATAAGATTAAAAATTAAAAAAAATAAAATTAAAAAGTAAAACAGAAAAAATATTCTTCCCTCCACATACATGTATTTATATGAATAAATTATTTCTATGCTTATATTTGTAAATGCAAAAAAGAGGAATGAAATCTACCTTGAACCAAAAACGAAAAATAGAAAAAACAAACAGAATCCACAAGTTACACAGAGGAAAACCGTATCAGGACACTTGCTCCAGTTGTAAACAATTCTGAAGTTGGTCAGTGGTGGGGAATCATCTCCCATACAGCCAGCAGGCCCCACGCAACAAGCGTCCTCATTGCAAAGCTGGGGGACCGTGCTGAGGCATCTGTGAGTAAACGTGGTCCGAGCCCCAGGCCAGCTGCTGCTGAAATGTTCCCACCCTTCCCAGATAAAACACCTGAATATGTTCAAGGACTTGAAAGCCTAGAGGAAGGGCAATGGAGCCACACGAGTGATTGCATGCCAGCCAACTTGGTGCCTGCAGGCCAGCCAGGATGGTCCTGGCCCTGGGTGCTCTTCTGGAAGCTTTCCATTTCCCTGCCTGAGATACCCCTCCTGTCCCGGCCCCCACTGATTTCTTCCTTCCTCACGTCTGCCCAGGGAGAAATTCCAGCGCCAGGTATGGGTGACACATCCTCTTCTTTAGCAGGTGACATCTTGACAACTGCTGCAGAAAGTCCAGCAGAGCCCCACTCACACTGGGCCACCCACAACGCCGTGACCTGTCACTCCCTCCCACCAGCCCAGCCCCGAGACTGCTGACAGGGCAGAGAAAATGGCGTCAGGCACAGCTGCAGGGGTTCTTGCTGCCTGGAGCGGTGTTTATATTGATCTCAAAACAGGCACACCTGGGGAGGGCTGGCCGGCATGGTCAGGCTGCCCAGGTCAGCCAATCATCACCCCTCAGGGTCTCACAGTTGCAGAAAATGGAACTTGCTGAATCGGCCAGGTCCAAGGAACAGGTGTGGGCTCTTGAGAGTCAGGATAGACAATGGGCTGCAGCTCTGGCTTGTATTCTAATCATTTTATCTGGCCCATGAGTGGGAGACAGCTTCAAGAAAACCCTGGCCTAATAAGAGGACCCCAGGAGTCAGGGAGAGGAGGGGTGGGTGGTGGGTGGTGGGTGGAGACAGAGGCCTGGTGCCCCGGGTGCAGTGGAAGTCTCTGGAAGACCAGGTGGTGGCAGGCCGTACAGAGTGATGCCCAGGGTCACAGACCTGTCGGAGTTGCTATTTGTTAGTTCAAGTCCTGCTCTGAGGTGCTCTGTGTCAGATCTGAGTGACAGGTGAGCTGAGAGTGCTCTGCAATGAGGGCAATGTGCACGGTTCCTGTGTGCTCTGCCCTGCCACAGTACCTGCAAGTGTAGCTCTGTATCCTGGGAGGGAGCTGACCACGAGAGCCCCATGGGCTGCAGGGGACCTGCCCAGGGAACCCCATATCCTGGGATGGGCCTGACCATGAGAGCCCCATGGGCTGGTGTGGAGGTGGGGTACCTGCCCAGGTGAAAACCATATCCTGAGATTGGCCTGACCACGAGAGCCCCATGGGCTGCCAGGGGCCTGGTAAAGATGTCAGGATCGTCAGTGAAGCCACCGAGTATATACCTCCAGTAGTTCCTAATTCCTACACCCTGCTGGTCATTCTACCAACCACCAGGAGACGGTATTCTGTATTAGTCTTCAATGATGCCTTCTTTTGTATGCCATTAGTCCCAGAGTCACAAGAAATTTTGGCTTGTAAGTGGCAGGACTCAACATACAACTAAAACAATACATCCAGGCCGTCTTGCCCCAAGTGTTCAAAAATTCCCACACCATCTTTGGGGAAAGCTTAGCTAAAGACGTAAAAGTTCTACCTCTGGAAAAGGAAACACTCCTTCAATATGCTGACGACATTCTGATCACCAGCCCTACTAAGGAGGCCTCTGAACTACCAAGCCAATAAAGGATAGAAGTTGTCCAAGAAAAAGCTCAAATATCACAGACTACGGTGACCTGCCTGGGCTTCATTCTCACAGAAGGTCGGAGAAGCTCATCCCAGGAAAGGGAAGAAACAATTTACAGCCTTACCCCTTTCTAAAACTAGAAGACAGCTTAGGGGTTCCTGGGGAGGCCAGAGTTTGCTGCTTCTGGATCCCTAACTACAGTCTACTAGCTGGGCCTCTATATGAAACACTGAAAGGAAAAGATGATGATCCTTTTGAATAGAATCCAGAAGTGGCCTTTCAAGAATGGAAAGAGCAGTCAATTCAGACCCTTGCCCTGGAACTCCCTAATTTAGCTAAACCCTTTGACCTTTACATTCCTGGTGAAAGGTGAATTGCCATTGGAGTATTAGTGCAAAACCTGGGACCACTTGAAATGGAACAATGCAAGAATGCCATCCAGGTAGGATAAACTATAGTCACCAAGGGGCTTGGCCCACTGCCACATCTGGCCAACATACTGGCGGTATCTAAAAACCTGGAAATCAGCAGCTCAAAAGGCCACCTCCCTCCTAAGGGAAAAGGACCCCACGTGGTGTTCCTAACCCCCAACCATGCCCTGAAGTTGCAGGGTTTGCTCCGTGGGCACACTGACCTCCAGTGAGGAAGCCCTCCTACTCCAACATCCAGAGAGATATCCGGGGGCAACGGGGCACCATGACGACACATGTGACCATCACTTGACCTGGAGTTTCTCTCATAAAACAACAAGAGTGTGTCACAAAAGAGTAGACTACTGCTTGCAGGACTTACTGCACCCAGAGGGGAGGTAATAATCTTGGCAGGGGAACCGTATATCACGCTGTCACCATAGAAAAGCCTACAGACACCGTGATGATGGTGACCAGTAAGACCGGCTGGACTCCTGTTTACTTCAAAAGGCTGTTGACTCAGTGGCCATCATGGTCCTTCATCACAACTGACCCTGGACTGTCCGGGAGTTGAGCAGGCAGGGTCCTGACACCTGGTGCTGTTTTTACGTTAATTCAGAGGCCTAATTGAAGAAAGTGCAGACTACTAGTCAGAGCATCTAGGCTGGCAGAAACGGTCAGCCTAAAGTGTCTGAACAAATGTGTGGCGGGGTGAAAGTGGACCTCACAGCGTCACTGCACATTTCCTTCCCGGACCCTTAAAGGTCATTAGAATCTATAACACTTCCAATGCTCATGCTCAGGCAGATGAACAGGGAGGCTGGAGGCCTGGGGACAATCAACGTCACCTAGAGGCTGCTGGGGAGAAGTTCTGACCCTCGCCCACGGGTATAAGGGCTCCTAACTCAGCACTCAGCAGTTACAGAAGAAGGGTCTGCACCCTCAGCACTCCAAGAATGAGGAAGAGGACAAAAGGCAGAAGAGGGGTTTGTCCCAGGCAAAGCCCATTAAAAATCCCTGGGAGATAAAAATAGAATCTGGGCAATAAAATAAAGTCTAACCTTTTTTATCCTTTGTGCTTTGTCTAATTTCATGTGCTCCTAGGGTCCCGCATACAGAGGTTCCACACCCGGCACTTCAGACCAGATTTCCTAGTGCAGAATGGCTGGGTCGACACATCAGGTCCTGGGGCCCAGTGCAGACTCCGCGATATAGAGCCTGAGCTGCAGCCAACAGGGCCCTCGAGAGCTCCGCCCCCTCCCTCCCACTGACTCTGACAGGATCTCTACACAGCAGCCCAGCCCACAGCCCACGGGGTAGCACATGCTCTCACCTCTCCATTCTCTGATCAAAATATAAAGTTTCCTTTGCTTCTGAACCAAACTCAGTCTCGATCTTTTGGCTCCAATGACACTGGGCATGGGGACACTTGTTGGGGTCCACTCTGGAGGATCAGTAACAGAAATTGAGAACGTTGTAACTTCAATGAACAGATGTGTGAGCCAAACTATAATTAACATAGAACAGTGTATAAGGCTCGGGTAAAATAAGATGTTTCTAACACTTCCATTTGATATTTCCATCACTTTATTACAAGCAAGTTCAGTGAAAAGGTTTGTCTTATTTGTCAGGTCAATATTAGAGAAGCGAAGTGATTTCTTTCCAAGGATGTACATCTAATGATCTTGGTTAAATCTTCAATCTTGTTTTAAATGCTTTTCCATTGAAAATGATACCTCTCATTCAGCTCCCCCATTTCTGAGAAGTATAAAATCTTATAATTTATTATTACCAAAGTGGAAAGGTGGGAGGAGGGATAAATTAACAGTTTGGGATTAACACATACACACTGCTATGTATAAAATAGATCGTCAACAAGGAACTACTCTATAGCACAGGGAACTACACTCAATATTTTGCAATAACCTATAAGGGGAAATAATCTGAAAAGAATAGATATTTTTATTGACATCATCTATCAATGACAGTTAAAATGGAACCTAAGGGAAGCCGGTGGTCAGTGCTTCTGACCCTGAAGACTTCAATCATCTAAAGTTTGGACTCTGCCTACTTCCCAAGGCCCTTAATGAACATATGTGTAGCCGTAGCTTAAAAAATTCCCCAGTTTGGGTAGCGGAGAGACACTGATTTTGAAAAAGCCCTGGTGTTCTCCTCACATGAACGGGACACTTCCTACAGCTAAAACATGCCTGTCACACCCAGAGGATGGTATATCGTCTGATCGGGAAGAGTTTGGAAAAGGCATCTCAACTCCTCATCTCCTGGTGCTCGGGTTCACCACTCCGGCGTCTTTACTAACAGTCTCCCCACTTGGAGATGTCAGCACTGTCAACATCCTGTTGCACACAGTTTGGAATTTGTCCAAGGATGAAGCAGAAGGAGGAGGAACAATGAGAGACAAGTCCTAGGTTTTCGGACAGACATATGTCACTCTAATTTCCAATCAGGAAGACGAATTGACCAAAGGCTAGGGTTGCCCATGGAAACAGAATAGGGCTTGAGGAAATCCCGCTGCTTTGTGGCCAGTTCCCATAAACACAAGTTGAAAAATGGAACTCAGGGACACTAAAATTCACGAAACTGCAGAGTTGAAAATATCTATCACTGAAAAATGTCTTGAGGAAAGTCAGAGAAAAGGACTTGTAAGCAACGGAGAATGGCAGGAAAGGGATTGGAAGAGGTAGAAAGGACTCGCCATTAAGCACAAGAAAAGGGGCTGAACATTGCCAACATTGCAGTTGGCCAAAAAGGGTGTATGCATCTTTTTCTGTATATATTCAAGAAAAGGGCATACACTTTTTTAGCCAACCAAACAGGTGGGCACTGGAAATCAATACTACAAAACATATCACTTCGCATCAGTCAGAAGAGCCTTCCTCATAAAGTGTAAACACCAGAAATGCAGGACAGGGCAAGGAGAAAAGGGAGCCCTGTGAGGCTTATAGTGGAAATGTATATTGCCAACGGTCACTCTGGAAAAGTGTATTGTGATTACTAAAGCATCTAAAAAATGAGCTACAGAGCACAGGGCACTTGCACTCATGGACGTATATCTTGGGAAAAAGAAAAATCGAGAGGACACAGGCACCCCAATGTTTACCGCCTCTCTGTTTAATATATCCTCGATTAGGATATAATTTATATGTCTCTGGAGGGAAAAAATGGACAGAGGTGTGGCACTTATGTAGAGTGGAATATTACTCAGCCTGAAAATCAATGAAACATGGCCAGTTGTAACAACCCCAGAGGAGTTACGTATGATCATTTGAAGTCACATAATTCAAAAAGACAAAGACATACGATATTACTAATACATGGAATGTAAACGTGGCTACAAATGAACTGAATTACAAAAGAGAACGGGGTCTCAAATTTAGAAAACCAACTTATGCTTGCTTAAGGATCAAGGAGAGTTGGGGTGCTGCATAAAACCAGAGATTGAAATTAGCACAGATACCGTTCCATAAGCCAAATATGTAATAGAAAAAACCTACTTCCTGGTCAACGAAATGGACTCAACACCCCATATTCAGTGCCTAGGAATATACAGGATGAGTAAGAGTCTTAATACCTATGGATTTATATGTCTCCATAAGAGAATCAAGCGTGTGTACAGTGACAAAAACGCAGCAGTGAAAATCAGCTAAATCCCATTATCAAAATAAATTTCAAAAACAAAAAAAATGACAGTGAAATAGAGAGCAATTCTTAAATAATTCATTCAGGGCTTGTGATGCAACCTGGATTTACCTCATCTACACCCAGAGCTGAGTGAGACATAAGGTTGGACACTTCGGGCTGACAGCATGGATGAGGTTCGATGAGCAAATGCAGACCGTTTGTAGTCATACTGCATAGTACCCATTCCATGGGTCCCAACTCTCCAGGTTTAAGGGATTCTTCCTTCAGCTAAAACATGCATGGGAAACCCACAGTATGGTGCACCGTGTGACCGGAAAACGTTTTCAAATGAATCTCAGTTTTCGTCCCCTTTTACTCGGGTTCACCATTCCAGACCCTTTACTAACACTCTCCCCACTTGGAGAGTCAGTGCCTTTAACCTCCTGTTGGGCACAGTTTGCAATTTCTGCGCAAGATGTACAGGAATAGGGAGAACCAATGAGAGACTAGCTGTAGGTGTCTGCAGGGGCAAATTTAACGCTCATTTCCCACCAGGAAGAGGAATTAACCAAAGGCTCAGCATGCCGTTCCGGAATCAGATTAGGGCCTGAAGCAATCCTCCAGGTTTGTGGCCAGTTCACAATAAAGCGAGTTGAAGAAAGGAGCTCAGGGACACTATAATTCACAAACCTGCAGAGTTATAATTGACAGCTATCGTCCAAAAATATATTGAAGTTAGGCTGCGAAGATACTTGAAAGCGGGGCAGAATTGCAGGAAAACGATTTCAGGGGGTAGACTGGAATTGCATTTAAAGCATAGGAAAAGAGGCAGAACGTCGACAATGATGCTCTTGGGCAAAAAGGGCGTGTGCGTTTTTTCCTGAATATATTCAGGAAAAAACGCATACGCCCTTTTTGGCCAACCAAGCAAGCATGTTAAAGTAATCTGCACTACAATGAAGTCTCATCTCCCCCATGGTCAAAAGGGCCATCTGAAAAAAGTGTAAAATCCAGAAAGGCAGCACAGGCCATGGAGAACAGGAAGCCTTCTTATGCTGATGGGCGGGATGTAAATTGCCAACAGCCACTCTGGAGAAGTGTATGGTGTTTCCTCAAACACCTAAAAAAAAAAGCAACGGCGCCTACGGCACTTCCACTTATGGTCCTATAGTTTAGGGAAATTAAAATAAAAAAGACGCAGCCACCCCAAATTTTCGAATGGCTCTGTTTACAATATACTCATCTATGGTACAAGTTAAATATCCCAGAAAGCGGAAAATGGATAAAGAAGTTGTGCTACGAACGTACAATGGAATATCACACAGCAATGAAATCTATGTCTTCAGGCCCGTCGCGGCATAACGAGTGGATTCAGGTATGAAGACTCTAAGTGAAATTAGTCACACAGAGAAAGAAACATCATAAGATACCACTAATACACGGAATGTAAACTTGGCTACACATGAACTGAATTACAAAACAGAACAGGGTCTCAAATTTAGCAAACCAACCAATGCTTGCTTAAGGCGAAAGGTGAGTTGGGGTGCTACATAAAACCAGAGATTGAAATTAGCACAGATACCGTTCCATAAGTCAAATATGCAATAGTCAAGACCTACTCCTTGCTCAATAAAATGGACTCAACACCCCAAATTCAATGCCTAGGAATATACCTGACTAGTAAGAATCTTAAAACCCATGGATTTATATGTCTCCATAAGACAATCAAGCGTGTGTACAGCGGTATAAACGCAGCAGTGAAAATCCGATAAATCCCATTATCAAAATGAATTATAAAAACAAAACACAATGACAGTGAAATAGAAAGCAATTCTTAAATAATTCATTCAGGACTTGTGATGCAACCTGGATTTACCATATCTACACACAGAGCTGGGTGAGACATAAGGCTGGACACTTTGAGCTGATAGCATTGGTGAGGTTCGGTGAGCAAATGCAGACCCTTTGAAGTCAAACTGCATGATACCCATTCCATGGGTCCCAACTCTCCAGGTTTAAGGGATCCTTCCTTTAGCTAAAACATGCATGGGAAACCCAGAGTATGGTCCCTGTGACTGCGCAACATTTTTAAATGCATGTAAGTTTTCGTCCCCTGATACTCGGGTTGACCATTCTGGACGGTATAATAACACTCTCCCCGCTTGGAGAGTCAGTGCCTTTAACCTCCTGTTTGACACAGTATGCAATTTCTGCGCAAGATGAAAAGGAATAGGGAGAAACAATGAGAGACTAGCTGTAGGTGTCTGCACGGGCAAATTTATGCTCATTTCCCTCCAGGAAGTGGAATTAACCAAAGGCTCAGCATGCCGGGCCGGAACCAGATTAGGGCCTGAAGCAATCCTGCGGTTTTGCGGCCAGCTCACAAGGAAACGAGTTGAAGAAAGGAGCTCAGGGGCACTGTCATTCACAAACCTGCAGAGTTATAAATGCCAACTATCGTCCAGAAATACATTGAAGAAGGCTGCGAAGAGGACTTGACAGCGGGGCAGAATTGCTGGAAAACGATTTCAGGGGGTAGACTGGAATTGCATTTAAAGCATAGAAAAGAGTCATAACGTCGACAATGATGCACTTGGCCAAAAAGGGCGTATGCGTTTTTAACTGAATATATTCAGGAAATAACGCATACGCACTTTTTGGCCAACCAAGCAAGCGTGTAAAGGAAATCTGCACTACAATGAAGTCTCACTGCCCCCCGGTCAAAAGGGCCTTCTGAAAAAAGTGTAAAATCCAGAAAGGCAGGACAGGCCATGGAGAACAGGGAGACTTGTTATGCTGATGGACGGGATATAAATTGCCAACAGCCACTCTGGAGAAGTGTATGGTGTTTCCTGAAACACCTTAAAAGCAAAGCAACGGAGCCTACGGCACTTCCACTTATGGTCCTATAGCTTACGGAATTAAAATCAAAAACACACAGCCACCCCAAAGTTTCGGACGGCTCTGTTTACAAGAACACCGTCTGCGGAACAAGTTAAATATCCCAGAACGTTAAAAATGGATAAAGAAGTTGTGGTACGTACGTACAATGGAATATCACTCAGCAATGAAATCTAGGTCATCAGGCCCGTCGCGGCATAATGAGTGGATTCAGGTACGATGATTCTAAGGGAAATAAGTCACACAGAAAATGAAACATCATAAGATATCACTAATACACGGAATGTAAACTTGGCTACACATGAACTGAATTACAAAACAGAACAGGGTCTCAAATTTAGAAAACAAACTTATGCTTGCTTAAGGGGAAAGGTGAGTTGGGGTGGTGCATCAAACCAGAGATAGAAATTAGCACAGATACCTTTCCATAAGCCAAATATGTCATAGTCAAAACCTACACCTTGCTCAACGAAATGGACTAAACACCCCATATTCAACGCCTAGGAATACACCTGACTAGTAAGAATCTTCAAACCCATGGATTTATATGTCTGCATAAGAGAATCAAGCGTGTGTACAACTGCATGAATGCAGCAGAGAAAATCCGATAAATCCCATTATCAAAATGAATTACAAAAACAAAACACAATGACACTGAAATAGAGAGCAATTCTTAAATAATTCATTCAGGGCTTGTAATGCACCCTGGATTTACCACATCTACACCCAGAGCTGAGTGAGACATAAGGTTGGACACTTCGTGCTGATAGCATTGGTGAGGTTCGATGAGCAAACGCAGACCCTTTGAAGTCATACTGCATGGTACCCATTCCATGGGTCCCAACTTTCCAGGTTTACAGGATTCTTCCTTCACCTAAATCATGCACCTGAATCCCAGAGTATGGTCCACCATGTGACTGGGAAGCGATTTTAAATGCCTCTCAGGTTTCGTCCCTTGGTACTCAGGTTCACCATTCCAGACGCTTTACTAACTCTCTCCCCACTTGGAGAGTCAGTGCCTTTAACCTCCTGTTGGGCACAGTTTGCAATATCTGCGCAAGATGAACAGGAATAGGGAGAACCAATGAGAGACTAGCTGTAGTTGTCTGCACGGGCAAATTTAACGCTCATTTCCCACCAGAAAAAGGAATTTTCCAAACGCTCAGCATGCTGTGCGGAAACCAGATTAGGGCCTGAAGCAATCCTGCGGTTTTGCGGCCAGCTCACAAGAAAGCTAGTTGAAGAAAGGAGCTCAGGGACACTGTAATTAACAAACCTGCAGAGTTATAAATGGCAGGTATCAAACAAAAATATATTGAAGTAAGGCTGCGAAGAGGACTTGAAAGTGGGGCAGAATTCCAGTAATATGATTTCAGGAGGTAGACGGGAAGTGCTCTGAAAGCATAGGAGAAGAGGCAGATTCTCGACAATGATGCACTTGGTCAAAAAGTGCATATGAGTTTTTTCAGGGCCCTCATTAAAGAGGGTAGGGGGCTCCCAGCATGCTTTCGTGGCCAACAGAGGGCCCACATCGCCAAGGCGATGTGAGCCAGCCAGGCAGGAGTGACCTCACATCAGAGGGCCCACCTCACAGAAGGGTAAGGAACCCAGCCAGGATCAGACTCTCACCAGAGTACCCACATCAGCAAGGGGCTGTGAACCAGACAGGAGTGTCATCACACCCATGGGGCCACATCATCAAAGGTTGAGGTACCCAGGAAATGTGGCCTCAAACCAGAGGACCCACATCACCATGGGTCTCAGAGCGAGGCAGGCAGGATTAACCTCACAACACATGGCCCATTGTATAAAAAAGGTGAGGAATCCAGCAGTTGGAACATCCCAGCAGGCGTCCCAGAGCACCAGGGCTATGGGATCCAGGCAGTGATGAACTCACAACAGAGGTCCCTCATCATGAAACTGTGAGCAAACCAGCCGTTGTGACCTCAGAGCACAAGGCCCACATCCCCATGGGGAAGGGAACCAAGCAGGAGTGTCATCACACCAGTGGGCACACATCAGAAAATGTGGGGAGCCCAGCAGTTAGGGCCTGACGCCAGAGGGCTCTCATCACTGAGGAGAGGAGGCTCACAGCAGGCTCCAACTGCTACCAGAGGGCCGCCATCGCCAATGCGGGATGTGCCAGCCAGGCAGGAGTGACCTCAGAGCAGAGGGCCCACCACACAAAAGTGTGAGGAACCCAAAGAGGATCAGACTCTCACCACAGGGCCCACATCACCAAGGGAATGGGAACCAGGCTGGAGTGTCCTCACACCAGTGGGGCCTCATCACCGAAATGTGAGTGACCCAGCACACGTGGCTTCAAACCAGAGGACACATATCACCAAGGGGCTGGGAGTGAGGCAGGCAGGAGGAGCCTCAAAACATAGGGACCATAGAATAAAAATGGTGAGGTATCCCGCAGTTGGAACCTCCTAGCAGGCGGCCAGGAGCAGCGAGGCTATGGGATCCAGACCTGACTGAACTCAAAACAGAGTGCCCTCATCATAAAACTGTGAGCAACCCAGCCGTTGGGACCTCAGAGCAGAAGGCCCACATTCCCATGTGGCTGGGAACATGGCATAAGTGTACTCGCACCACAGGGCACACATCAGAGAATTTTGGAAGCCCAGAAGTTAGGGCCTGACGCCAGAGGGCCCTCATTACCAAGGGGAGGAGACTCCAAGCAGGCACCAACTCCCAACTGAGGGCCCATGTCGCCAAGGTGACGTGTGACAGCCAGGCAGGAGTGACCTCACAGCAGAGGGCCTACCTCACAGAAGGGTGAGGAACCCAGCCAGGATAAGACTCTCACCAGAGGGCCCACATCACCAATGGGATCAGAAACAGGCAGGACTGTCTTCACACCAGTGTGGCCACATCATAGAAAGGTGAGGAACCCAGCACATGTGGCCTAAACCAGAGGACCCACATCTCCAAGGGGCTCGGAGTGAGGCAGGCAGGAGGAGCCTCACAACACAGGGACCATAGGATAAAAAAGCTGAGGAAACTTGCAGTGTGAACCTCCCAGCAGGCGGCCCAGAGCACCAAGTCTATGCGATCCAGGCTGCAGTGAACTCACAGCAGAGGGCCCACATCATGAAACTGTGAGCAACCCAGACATTGGGACCTCAGAGCAGAAGGCCCACATCCCCATGGGGATGGGAACCTCGCAGGAGTGCCCTCGCACCACTTAGCACTTATCAGAAAATGTGGGTACCCAGCAGTTAGGGCCTGACGCAAGAGGGCCCTCATCACCGAGGGGAGGAAGCTCCCAGCAGGCTACAACTGCCACAAGAGGGCCGATGTTGCCCAGGCGGGGTATGCCAACCAGGCAGGAGTGACCTCACAGCAGAGGACCCACCTCACAGAAGGGTGAGGAACCCAAACAGGATCAGACTCTCACCAGAGGGCCCACATCATCAAGGGGATAGGAACCAGGCAGGAGTGTCCTCACACCATTGGGGCCACATCATCAAAAGGTGAGGGACCCAGCACACGTGGCCTCAAACCAGAGGACACACATCACCAAGGGGCTGGGAGTGAGGCAGGCAGGAGGAGTCTCAAAAAAGAGGGCCCATAGAAGAAAAAAAGGTGAGGAATCCCGCAGTTGTAACGTCCCAGCAGGTGGCCAGGAGCAGCATGGCTATGGGATCCAGGCCGGAGTGAACTCACACCAGAGGGCCCTCATCATGAAACTGAGCAACCCACCGTTGGGACCTCAGAGCAGAAGGCCCACATTCCCATGGGGTTGTGAACTTGGCAGGAATGTACTCGCACCACAGGGCGCACATCAGAAAATTTTGGGAGCCCAGGAGTTAGGGCCTGATGCCAGAGGGCCCTCATTACCAAGGGGAGGAGACTCCCAGCAGGCACCAACTCCCACCAGATGGCCAACGTCACCAAGGCGGGGTGTGCCAGCTAGGCAGGACTGACCTCAGAGAAGAGGGCCTACCTCACAGAAGTGTGAGTAACACAACCAGGATCAGACTCTCACCGGAGGGCCCACATCACCAAGGAGATGGGAACCAAGCAGGAGTGTCCTCACACCAGTGGGGCCACATCAGCCAAAGGTGAGGAACCCAGCACATGTGGCCTCAAACCAGAGGACACACATCACCAAGGGGCTGGGAGTGAGGCAGGTGTCTGGAGGGGCACATTTAACTCTAATTTCCCACCAGGAAGAGGAATTAACCAAAGGCTCAGAGTGCCGTGCCGGACCCTGATTATGGCCTGAAGCAAACCTGCGGTTCTGTGGCCAGCTTTCAAGGAAACGAGTTAAGAAAGGAAATCACGGGCACTGTAATTCACAAACCTGCAGAGGTATAAATGACAGCTATTGGCAAAAATATATTGAAGTAAGTCTGCAAAGAGGACTTGAAAACGAGGCAGAATTGCAGGAATCATATTTCAGGAGGTAGATTGGAATTGCATTTAAAGCATGTGAAATGCGGCAGATCTTCGACAATGATGCACTTGGACAAAAGTGCATATACATTTTTTCCTGAATATATTCAGGAAAAAACGCATATGCCCTTTTTGGCCAACCAAGCACTCGAGCAATGGAAATCCGCACTACAATGAAGTCTTATTTCCCATTCGTCAAAAGGGCCATCTGAAAAAAGTGTAAAAACCAGAAACACAGGACAGGCCATGGAATAAAGGGAGCCTTGTTATGCTGATGGGTGGGATGTAAATTGCCAACAGACACTCTGGAGATGTTTATGGTGTATCCTGGAACATCTGACAAACAAAGCTACAGACCCTAGGGCACTTCCACTTTTGGCCCTATAGCTTTGGAAAATTAAAATCAAGAAGACACAGCCAACACAAAATTTAGGGCTGCTGTGTATACAAGAACCTCGAGTCCAGTACAAATTAAATATCCCAGAAAGAAAAAAATGGATAAAGGAGTTGTGCTACTTACGTACAACGGAATATCACTCAGCAATGAAATCAATGTCATCAGGACTGTAGCAGCAAATTGAGTGGATTTAAGTATGATGATTCTAAGAGAAATATGTCACACAGAGAAACATAATTATCATAAGATATCACTAATAGAGAGAGTGTAAACTTGGCTACACATAAACTGAATTACAAAACCGAACAGAGTCTCACATTTAGATAAAAACTTATGCTTGCTTAAGGGGAAAGTTGAGTTGGGGTGCTGTATAAAACCAGAGATTGAAATGAGCACACATACCGTTCCATAAGTCAAATATGTAATAGACAAGACCTACTCTTTGCTCAATGAAATAGACTCATCCAAGATGTATCACCTCACACCTGTTAGAATGGGCATCATCAGAAAATCTACAAACAACAAATGCTGGAAAGGGTGTGGAGATAAGGAACCCTCTTCCACTATTGTTGGGAATGTAAATTGATACAGTCACTGTGGAGAACATTATGGAGTTTCTTATAAAACTAAGAATAGAATTACCATATGATACAGCAATCCCACTACTGGGCATATACCCAGACAAAACCATAAATCAAAAAGAGACATTCACTGCAATGTTCATTGCATCACTATTTACAATATCCAGGTAATGGAAGCAACCTAAATGCCCACAGACAGACGAATGCATAAAGATGAGGTACATATATAAAATGGAATATTACTAAGCCATAAAAAGGAATGAAATTGGGTCATTTGTAGAGACGTTGATGGATCTAGAGACTGTCATACAGAGTGAAGTAAGTCAGAAATGGAAAAACAAATCTTGTATATTAATGCATATATGTGGAACCTAGAAAAATTGTACAGATGAACCGTTTTGCAAGGCAGAAATAGAGCAACAGATGTAGACAACAAACGTATGGACACCAAGGGGGGAAAGCTGTTAGGGGGTGGTGGTGGGAGGAGTTGAGAGATTGGGATTGGCATGTATACATTTATATGTATAAAATAGATAACCAACAAGAACCTGCTGTATAAAAAATTAAAATAAAATTCAAAATTAAAAAAAGTAAAACAGAAAAAATATTCTTCCCTTCACATACATGTATTTATATGAATAAATTATTTCCATGCTTATATCTGTAAATACAAAAAAGAGGAATAAAATCTACCTTGAACCAAAAATGAAAAAAAAGAAAAAAAATACAGAACCCACAAGTTACACAGAGGAAAACCGTATCAGGGCCCTTGCTCCAGTTGTAAACAATTCTGAAGTTGGTCAGTGGTGGGGAATCATCTCCCATTCAGCCAGCATGCCCCACACAACAAGCGTCCTCATTGCAAAGCTGGGGGCCCGTGCCGAGGCATCTGTGAGTAAACGTGGGCCGAGCCCCAGGCCAGCTGCTGCTGAAATGTTCCCACCCTTCACAGGTAAAACACCTGAATATGTACAAGGACTTGAAAGCCTAGAGGAAGGGCCATGGAGCCACATGAGCGACAGCATGCCAGCCGACTTGGTGCCTGCAGGCCAGACAGGATGGTCCTGGCCCTGGGTGCTCTTCTAGAAGCTTTCCATTTCCCTGCCTGAGATACCCCTCCTGTCCCGGCCCCCACTGCTTTCTTCCTTCCTCACCTCTGCCCAGGGAGAAATTCCAGCGGCAGGTATGGGTGGCACATCCTCTTCTTTAGCAGGTGGCATCTTGGCAACTGCTGCAGAAAGTCCAGCAGAGCCCCACTCACACTGGGCAACCCACAAAGCCGTGGCCTCTCACTCCCTCCCACCAGTCCAGCCCCGAGACTGCTGACAGGGCAGAAAATGGCGTCAGGCACAGCTGCAGGTGCTCTTGCTGCCTGGAGCGGTGTTTATATTGATCTCAACCCAGGCACACCTGGGGAGGGATGGCCGGCACGGTCAGGCTTCCCAGGCCAGCCAATAATCACCCCTCAGGGGCTCACAGTTGCAGAAACTGGAACTTGCTGAATCGGCCAGGTCCAAGGAACAGGTGTGGGCTCCTGAGAGTCAGGATAGACAAGGGGCTGCAGCTCTGGCTAGTTTTCTAATTATATTATCTGGCCCATGAGTGGGAGACAACTTCAAGAAAACCATCTCCTAATGAGAAGTACCCAGGAGTCAGGGAGAGCAGGGGTGGGTGGTGGGTGGAGACAGAGGCCTGGTGCCCCGGGTGCAGTGGAAATCTCTGGAAGACCAGGTGGAGGGAGGCCACACAGAGTGATGCCCAGGGTCACAGACCTGTCGGAGCTGCTGTTTGTTAGTTCAAGTCCTGCTCTGAGGTGCTCTGTGTCAGATCTGAGTGACAGGTGAGCTGGGAGTGCTCTGCAATGAGGGCGATGTGCATGGCTCCTGTGTGCCCAGCCCTGCCACGGTACCTGAAAGGGTAGCTCTGTATCCTGGGAGGGGCCTGACCACGAGAGCCCCATGGGCTGCAGGGGAACCTGCCCAGGGAGCCCCATATCCTGGGAGGGGCCTGAACACGAGAGCCCCGTGGGCTGGGGTGGGGGTGGGGTACCTGCCCAGGTGAGCTCCATATCCTGGGATTGGCCTGACCTTGAGAGCCCCATGGGCTGCTGGAGTCCTGGTAAAAGACGTCAGGACAGTCAGTGAAGCCACCGAGGATATACCTCCAGTAGTTCCTAAACCCTACACCCTGCTGGTCATTCTACTAACCACCAGGACATGGTATTCTGTATTAGTCTTCAATGAAGCCTTCTTTTGTATTCTATTAGTCCCAGAGTCACAAGAAATTTTGGCTTGTGAGTGGCAGGACTCAACATACAACTAAAACAATACTTCCGGGCCGTCTTGCCCCAAGGGTTCAAAAATTCCCACACCATCTTTGGGGAAAGCTCAGCTAAAGACCTAAAAGTTCTACCTCTGGAAAGGAAACACTCCTTCAATATGCAGACGACATTCTGATCGCCAGCCCTACTAAGGAGACCTCTGAACTACCAAGCCAATAAAGGATACAAGTTGTCCAAGAAAAAGCTCAAATATCACAGACTATGGTGACCTGCGTGGGCTGCATTCTCACAGAAGGTCGGAGAAGCCCATCCCAGGAAAGGGAAGAAACGATTTACAGCCTTACCCATTTCTAAAACTAGAAGACAGCTTAGGGGTTCCTGGGGAGGCCAGGGTTTGCTGCTTCTGGATCCCTAACTACAGTCTACTAGCTGGGCCTCTATATGAAACACTGAAAGAAAAAGATGATGATCCTTTTGAATAGAATCCAGAAGTGGCCTTTCAAGAATGGAAAGAGCAGTCAATTCAGACCCTTGCCCTGGAACTCCCTAATTTAGCTAAACCCTTTGACCTTTACATTCCTAGTGAAATTTGAATGGCCATTGGAGTATTAGTGCAAAACCTGGGACCACTTGAAATGGAACAATGCAAGAATGCCATCCAGGTAGGATAAACTACGGTCACCAAGGGGCTTGGCCCACCGCCACATCTGGCCAAGATACTGGCAGTATCTGAAAACCTGGAAATCAGCAGCCCAAAAGGCCACCTCCCTCCTAAGGGAAAAGGACCCCACGTGGTGATCCTAACCCCCAACCATGCCCTGAAGTTGCAGGGTTTGCTCCGTGGGCACACTGACCTTGAGTGAGGAGGTCCTCCAACTCCAACCTCCAGAGAGATAACTGGGGCAAAGGGGCACCATGACGACTCGTGTGACCATCACTTGACCTGGAGTTTCTCTCATAAAACAACAAGAGTGTGTCCCAAAAGAGTAGACTACTGCTTGCAGGACTTACTGCACCCAGAGGGGAGGTAATAATCTTGGCAGGGGAACAGTATATCACGCTGTCACCATAGAAAAGCCTACAGACACTGTGATGATGGTGGCCAATAAGACCGGCTGGACTCCTGTTTGCTTCAAAAGGCTGTTGACTCAGTGGCCATCATGGTCCTTCATCACCACTGACCCTGGACTGTCTGGGAGTTGAGCAGTCAGGGTGCTGACACCTGGTGCTGTTTTTACGTTAATTCAGGGGCCTAACTGAAGAAAGCACAGACTACTGGTCAGAGCATCTAGGCTGGCAGAAACGGTCAGCCTAAGGTGGCCGAACAAATGTGGGGCGGGGTGAAACTGGACCTCACAGCGTCACTGCACATCTCCTTCCTGGACCCTTAAAGGTCATTAGAATCTATAACACTACCAATACTTGTGCTCAGGCGGACGAGCAGGGAGGCAGGAGGCCTGCGGACAATCAACGTCACCTGGAGGCTGCTGGGGAGAAGTTCAGACCCTCTCCCACAGGTATGAGGGCTCCTAACTCAGCACTCAGCAGTTACAGATGAAGGGTCTGCACCCTCAGCACTCTAAGAATGAGGAAGGGGACAAAATGCAGAAGAGGGGTTTGTCCCAGGCAAAGCCCCTTAAAAATCCCTGGGAGATAAAAATAGAATCTGGGCAATAAAATAAAGTCTAACCTTTTTTATCCTTTGTGCTTTGTCTAATTTCACGTGCTCCTAGGTCCCGCATACAGAGGTTCAACAGCCGGCACTTCAGACCAGATTTCCTAGTGCAGAATGGCTGGGTCGACACTTCAGCTCCTGGAGCACAGTGCAGACTCCGCGATATAGAGCCTGAGCTGCAGCCAACCGGGCCCTCGAGAGCTCCGCCCCCTCCCTCCCACTGACTCTGACAGGATCTCTACACAGCAGCCCAGCCCACAGCCCACGGGGTAGCACATGCTCTCACCTCTGCATTCTCTGATCAAAATATAAAGTTTCCTTTGCTTCTGAACCAAACTCAGTCTCGATCTGTTGGCTCCAATGACACTGGGCAGGGGGACACTTGTTGGGGTCCACTCTGGAGGATCAGTAACAGAAATTGAGAACATTGTAACTTCAATGAACAGATGTGTGAGCCAAACTGTAATTAACATAGAACAGTGTATAAGGCTCGGGTAAAATAAGATGTTTCTAACACTTCCATTTGATATTTCCATCACTTTATTATAAGCAAGTTCAGTGAAAAGGTTTGTCTTATTTGTCAGGTCAATACTAGAGAAACGAAGTGATTTCTTTCCAAGGATGTACATCTAATAATCTTGGTTAAAGCTTCAATCTTGTTTTAAATGCTTTTCCATTGAAAATGATACCTCTCTTTCAGCTCCCCCATTTCTGAGAAGTATAAAATCTTATAATTTATTATTACCAAAGGGGAAAGGTGGGAGGAGGGATAAATTAACAGTTTGGGATTAACACATACACACTGCTATGTATAAAATCGATCATCAACAAGGAACTACTGTACAGCACAGGGAACTACACTCAATATTTTGCAATAACCTATAAGGGGAAATAATCTGAAAAAAGAATAGATATTTTTATTGACATCATCTATTAATGACAGTTAAAATGGAACCTAACGGAAGCCGGTGGTGAGTGCTTCTGACCCTGAAGACTTCAATCATCTAAAGTTTGGACTCTGCCTACTTCCCAAGGCCCTTAATGAACATATGTGTAGCCGTAGCTTAAAAAATTCCCCAGTTTGGGTTGTGGAGAGACAGTGATTTTGAAAAAGCCCTGGTGTTCTCCTCACATGAATGGGACACTTCCTACAGCTAAAATATGCCTGTCACACCCAGAAGATGGTATACCGTCTGATCGGGAAGAGTTTGGAAAAGGCATCTCATCTCCTCATCTCCTGGTGCTCGGGTTCACCCCTCCAGCGTCTTTACGAACAGTCTTCCCACTTGGAGATGTCAGCACTGTCAACATCCTGTTGCATACAGTTTGGAATTTGTCCAGAGAATGAAGCAGAAGGAGGAGGAACAATGAGAGACAAGTCCTAGGTGTTCGGACAGGCACATGTCACTCTAATTTCCAATCAGGAAGACGAATTGACTAAAAGCTAGGGTTGCCCATGGAAACAGAATAGGGCTTGAGGAAATCCCGCTGCTTTGTGGCCAGTTCCCATAAACACAAGTTGAAAAATGGAACTCAGGGCCGCTAAAATTCACGAAACTGCAGAGTTGAAAATATCTCTCACTGAAAAATGTCTTGAGGAAAGTCAGAGAAAAGGACTTGTAAGCAACGGAGAATGGCAGGAAAGGGATTGGAAGAGGTAGAAAGGACTCGCCATTAAGCACAAGAAAAGGGGCTGAACATTGCCAACATTGCAGTTGGCCAAAAAGGGTGTATGCGTCTTTTTCTGTATATATTCAAGAAAAGGGCATACACATTTTTAGCCAACCAAACAGGTGGGCACTGGAAATCAGTACTACAAAACATATCACTTCGCATCAGTCAGAAGAGCCTTCCTCATAAAGTGTAAACACCAGAAATGCAGGACAGGGCAAGGAGAAAAGGGAGCCCTGTGAGGCTTATAGTGGAAATGTATATTGCCAATGGTCACTCTTGAGAAGTGTATTGTGTTTACTAAAGCATCTAAAAAATGAGCTACAGAGCACAGGGCACTTGCACTCATGGACGTATATCTTGGGAAAGACAAAAATGGAGAGGACACAGGCACCCCAATGTTTACCGCCTCTCTGTTTCAAAGATCCTCGACTAGGATATAATTTATATGTCTCTGGAGGGAAAAAATGGATAGAGGTGTGGCACTTATATAGAGTGGAATATTACTCAGCCTGAAAATCAGTGAAATATGGCCAGTTGTAACAACCCCAGAGTAGTTACGTATGATCATTCAAAGTCACATAATTCAAAAAGAAAAAGACATACGATATTACTAATACATGGAATGTAAACGTGGCTACAAAGTACCTGAATTACAAAACAGAATGGGGTCTCAAATTTAGAAGACCAACTTATGTTTGCTTAAGGATAAAGGAGAGTTGGGGAGCTGCATAAAACAGGAGATTGAAATTAGCACAGATACCGTTCCATAAGCCAAATATGTAATAGAAAAAACCTACTCCCTGGTCAACGAAATGGACTCAACACCCCATATTCAACGCCTAGGAATACACCTGACTAGTAAGAATCTTCAAACCCATGGATTTATATGTCTCCGTAAGAGAATGAAGCATGTGTACAGCGGCATGAACGCAGCAGAGAAAATCCGATAAATCCCATTATCAAAATGAATTACACAAACAAAACCAAGGACAGTGAAATAGAGAGCAATTCTTAAATAATTCATTCAGGGCTTGTGATGCAACCTGGATTTACCACATCTACACCCAGAGCTGAGTGAGACATAAGGTTGGGCACTTCGGGCTGATAGCATTGGTGAGGTTCGATGAGCAAATGCAGACCCTTTGAAGTCATACAGCATGGTACCCATTCCATGGGTCCCAACTCTCCAGGTTTAAGGGATTCTTCCTTCAGCTAAAACATGCATGGGAAACCCACAGTATGGTGCACCGTGTGACCGGCAAACGTTTTCAAATGCATCTCAGTTTTCGTCCCCTTTTACTCGGGTTCACCATTCCAGACCCTTTACGAACACTCTCCCCACTTGGAGAGTCAGTGCCTTTAACCTCCTGTTGGGCACAGTTTGCAATTTCTGCGCAAGATGAAAAGGAATAGGGAGAACGAATGAGAGACTAGCTCTAGGTGTCTGCAAGGGCAAATTTAACGCTCATTTCCCACCAGGAAGAGGAATTAACCAAAGGCTCAGCATGCCGTGCCGGAACCAGATTAGGGCCTGAAGCAATCCTGTGGGTTTGCGGCCAGCTCACAAGATAGCGAGTTGAAGAAAGGAGCTCAGGGGCACTGTAACTCACAAACCTGCAGAGTTATAAATGACAGCTATCGTCCAAAAATATATTGAAGGAAGGCTGCGAAGACGACTTGTAAGCGGGACAGATTTGCAGGAAAACGATTTCAGGGGGTAGACTGGAATTGCATTTAAAGCATAGGAAAAGAGGCAGGACGTCGACAATGATGCTCTTGGGCAAAAAGGGCGTGTGCGTTTTTTCCTGAATATATTCAGGAAAAAACGCATACGCCCTTTTTGGCCAACCAAGCAAGCATGTTAAAGTAATCTGCACTACAATGAAGTCTCATCTCCCCCATGGTCAAAAGGGCCATCTGAAAAAAGTGTAAAATCCAGAAAGGCAGCACAGGCCATGGAGAACAGAGAGCCTTCTTATGCTGATGGGCGGGATGTAAATTGCCAACAGCCACTCTGGAGAAGTGTATGGTGTTTCCTCAAACACCTAAAAAAAAAGCAACGGAGCCTACGGCACTTCCACTTATGGTCCTATAGTTTAGGGAAATTAAAATAAAAAAGACGCAGCCACCCCAAATTTTCGAATGGCTCTGTTTACAATATACTCATCTATGGTACAAGTTAAATATCCCAGAAAGCGGAAAATGGATAAAGAAGTTGTGCTACGAACGTACAATGGAATATCACACAGCAATGGAATCTATGTCTTCAGGCCCGTCGCGGCATAACGAGTGGATTCAGGTATGAAGACTCTAAGTGAAATTAGTCACACAGAGAAAGAAACATCATAAGATACCACTAATACACGGAATGTAAACTTGGCTACACATGAACTGAATTACAAAACAGAACAGGGTCTCAAATTTAGCAAACCAACCAATGCTTGCTTAAGGCGAAAGGTGAGTTGGGGTGCTACATAAAACCAGAGATTGAAATTAGCACAGATACCGTTCCATAAGTCAAATATGCAATAGTCAAGACCTACTCCTTGCTCAATAAAATGGACTCAACACCCCAAATTCAACGCCTAGGAATATACCTGACTAGTAAGAATCTTAAAACCCATGGATTTATATGTCTCCATAAGACAATCAAGCCTGTGTACAGCGGTATAAACGCAGCAGTGAAAATCCGATAAATCCCATTATCAAAATGAATTATAAAAACAAAACACAATGACAGTGAAATAGAAAGCAATTCTTAAATAATTCATTCAGGACTTGTGATGCAACCTGGATTTACCATATCTACACACAGAGCTGGGTGAGACATAAGGCTGGACACTTTGAGCTGATAGCATTGGTGAGTTTCGGTGAGCAAATGCAGACCCTTTGAAGTCATACTGCATGATACCCATTCCATGGGTCCCAACTCTCCAGGTTTCAGGGATTCTTCCTTTAGCTAAAACATGCATGGGAAACCCAGAGTATGGTCCCTGTGACTGCGCAACATTTTTAAATGCATGTAAGTTTTCGTCCCCTGATACTCGGGTTGACCATTCCGGACGGTATAATAACACTCTCCCCGCTTGGAGAGTCAGTGCCTTTAACCTCCTGTTTGACACAGTATGCAATTTCTGCGCAAGATGAAAAGGAATAGGGAGAAACAATGAGAGACTAGCTGTAGGTGTCTGCACGGGCAAATTTATGCTCATTTCCCTCCAGGAAGTGGAATTAACCAAAGGCTCAGCATGCCGGGCCGGAACCAGATTAGGGCCTGAAGCAATCCTGCGGTTTTGCGGCCAGCTCACAAGGAAACGAGTTGAAGAAAGGAGCTCAGGGGCTCTGCATTCACAAACCTGCAGAGTTATAAATGCCAACTATCGTCCAGAAATACATTGAAGAAGGCTGCGAAGAGGACTTGACAGCGGGGCAGAATTGCTGGAAAACGATTTCAGGGGGTAGACTGGAATTGCATTTAAAGCATAGAAAAGAGTCATAACGTCGACAATGATGCACTTGGCCAAAAAGGGCGTATGCGTTTTTAACTGAATATATTCAGGAAATAACGCATACGCACTTTTTGGCCAACCAAGCAAGCGTGTAAAGGAAATCTGCACTACAATGAAGTCTCACTGCCCCCCGGTCAAAAGGGCCTTCTGAAAAAAGTGTAAAATCCAGAAAGGCAGGACAGGCCATGGAGAACAGGGAGACTTGTTATGCTGATGGACGGGATATAAATTGCCAACAGCCACTCTGGAGAAGTGTATGGTGTTTCCTGAAACACCTTAAAAGCAAAGCAACGGAGCCTACGGCACTTCCACTTATGGTCCTATAGCTTACGGAATTAAAATCAAAAACACACAGCCACCCCAAAGTTTCGGACGGCTCTGTTTACAAGAACACCGTCTGCGGAACAAGTTAAATATCCCAGAACGTTAAAAATGGATAAAGAAGTTGTGGTACGTACGTACAATGTAATATCACTCAGCAATGAAATCTAGGTCATCAGGCCCGTCGCGGCATAATGAGTGGATTCAGGTACGATGATTCTAAGTGAAATAAGTCACACAGAAAATGAAACATCATAAGATATCACTAATACACGGAATGTAAACTTGGCTACACATGAACTGAATTACAAAACAGAACAGGGTCTCAAATTTAGAAAACAAACTTATGCTTGCTTAAGGGGAAAGGTGAGTTGGGGTGGTGCATCAAACCAGAGATAGAAATTAGCACAGATACCTTTCCATAAGCCAAATATGTCATAGTCAAAACCTACACCTTGCTCAACGAAATGGACTAAACACCCCATATTCAACGCCTAGGAATACACCTGACTAGTAAGAATCTTCAAACCCATGGATTTATATGTCTGCATAAGAGAATCAAGCGTGTGTACAACTGCATGAATGCAGCAGAGAAAATCCGATAAATCCCATTATCAAAATGAATTACAAAAACAAAACACAATGACACTGAAATAGAGAGCAATTCTTAAATAATTCATTCAGGGCTTGTAATGCACCCTGGATTTACCACATCTACACCCAGAGCTGAGTGAGACATAAGGTTGGACACTTCGTGCTGATAGCATTGGTGAGGTTCAATGAGCAAACGCAGACCCTTTGAAGTCATACTGCATGGTACCCATTCCATGGGTCCCAACTTTCCAGGTTTACAGGATTCTTCCTTCACCTAAATCATGCACCTGAATCCCAGAGTATGGTCCACCATGTGACTGGGAAGCGATTTTAAATGCCTCTCAGGTTTCGTCCCTTGGTACTCAGGTTCACCATTCCAGACGCTTTACTAACTCTCTCCCCACTTGGAGAGTCAGTGCCTTTAACCTCCTGTTGGGCACAGTTTGCAATATCTGCGCAAGATGAACAGGAATAGGGAGAACCAATGAGAGACTAGCTGTAGTTGTCTGCACGGGCAAATTTAATGCTCATTTCCCACCAGAAAAAGGAATTTTCCAAACGCTCAGCATGCTGTGCGGAAACCAGATTAGGGCCTGAAGCAATCCTGCGGTTTTGCGGCCAGCTCACAAGAAAGCTAGTTGAAGAAAGGAGCTCAGGGACACTGTAATTAACAAACCTGCAGAGTTATAAATGGCAGGTATCAAACAAAAATATATTGAAGTAAGGCTGCGAAGAGGACTTGAAAGTGGGGCAGAATTCCAGTAATATGATTTCAGGAGGTAGACGGGAAGTGCTCTGAAAGCATAGGAGAAGAGGCAGATTCTCGACAATGATGCACTTGGTCAAAAAGTGCATATGAGTTTTTTCAGGGCCCTCATTAAAGAGGGTAGGGGGCTCCCAGCATGCTTTCGTGGCCAACAGAGGGCCCACATCGCCAAGGCGATGTGAGCCAGCCAGGCAGGAGTGACCTCACATCAGAGGGCCCACCTCACAGAAGGGTAAGGAACCCAGCCAGGATCAGACTCTCACCAGAGTACCCACATCAGCAAGGGGCTGTGAACCAGACAGGAGTGTCATCACACCCATAGGGCCACATCATCAAAGGTTGAGGTACCCAGGAAATGTGGCCTCAAACCAGAGGACCCACATCACCATGGGTCTCAGAGCGAGGCAGGCAGGATTAACCTCACAACACATGGCCCATTGTATAAAAAAGGTGAGGAATCCAGCAGTTGGAACATCCCAGCAGGCGTCCCAGAGCACCAGGGCTATGGGATCCAGGCAGTGATGAACTCACAACAGAGGTCCCTCATCATGAAACTGTGAGGAAACCAGCCGTTGTGACCTCAGAGCACAAGGCCCACATCCCCATGGGGAAGGGAACCAAGCAGGAGTGTCATCACACCAGTGGGCACACATCAGAAAATGTGGGGAGCCCAGCAGTTAGGGCCTGACGCCAGAGGGCTCTCATCACCGAGGAGAGGAGGCTCACAGCAGGCTCCAACTGCTACCAGAGGGCCGCCATCGCCAATGCGGGATGTGCCAGCCAGGCAGGAGTGACCTCAGAGCAGAGGGCCCACCACACAAAAGTGTGAGGAACCCAAAGAGGATCAGACTCTCACCACAGGGCCCACATCACCAAGGGAATGGGAACCAGGCTGGAGTGTCCTCACACCAGTGGGGCCTCATCACCGAAATGTGAGTGACCCAGCACACGTGGCTTCAAACCAGAGGACACATATCACCAAGGGGCTGGGAGTGAGGCAGGCAGGAGGAGCCTCAAAACATAGGGACCATAGAATAAAAATGGTGAGGTATCCCGCAGTTGGAACCTCCTAGCAGGCGGCCAGGAGCAGCGAGGCTATGGGATCCAGACCTGACTGAACTCAAAACAGAGTGCCCTCATCATAAAACTGTGAGCAACCCAGCCGTTGGGACCTCAGAGCAGAAGGCCCACATTCCCATGTGGCTGGGAACATGGCATAAGTGTACTCGCACCACAGGGCACACATCAGAGAATTTTGGAAGCCCAGAAGTTAGGGCCTGACGCCAGAGGGCCCTCATTACCAAGGGGAGGAGACTCCAAGCAGGCACCAACTCCCAACAGAGGGCCCATGTCGCCAAGGTGACGTGTGACAGCCAGGCAGGAGTGACCTCACAGCAGAGGGCCTACCTCACAGAAGGGTGAGGAACCCAGCCAGGATAAGACTCTCACCAGAGGGCCCACATCACCAATGGGATCAGAAACAGGCAGGACTGTCTTCACACCAGTGTGGCCACATCATAGAAAGGTGAGGAACCCAGCACATGTGGCCTAAACCAGAGGACCCACATCTCCAAGGGGCTCGGAGTGAGGCAGGCAGGAGGAGCCTCACAACACAGGGACCATAGGATAAAAAAGCTGAGGAAACTTGCAGTGTGAACCTCCCAGCAGGCGGCCCAGAGCACCAAGTCTATGCGATCCAGGCTGCAGTGAACTCACAGCAGAGGGCCCACATCATGAAACTGTGAGCAACCCAGACATTGGGACCTCAGAGCAGAAGGCCCACATCCCCATGGGGATGGGAACCTCGCAGGAGTGCCCTCGCACCACTTAGCACGTATCAGAAAATGTGGGTACCCAGCAGTTAGGGCCTGACGCAAGAGGGCCCTCATCACCGAGGGGAGGAAGCTCCCAGCAGGCTACAACTGCCACAAGAGGGCCGATGTTGCCCAGGCGGGGTATGCCAACCAGGCAGGAGTGACCTCACAGCAGAGGACCCACCTCACAGAAGGGTGAGGAACCCAAACAGGATCAGACTCTCACCAGAGGGCCCACATCATCAAGGGGATAGGAACCAGGCAGGAGTGTCCTCACACCATTGGGGCCACATCATCAAAAGGTGAGGGACCCAGCACACGTGGCCTCAAACCAGAGGACACACATCACCAAGGGGCTGGGAGTGAGGCAGGCAGGAGGAGTCTCAAAAAAGAGGGCCCATAGAAGAAAAAAGGTGAGGAATCCCGCAGTTGTAACGTCCCAGCAGGTGGCCAGGAGCAGCATGGCTATGGGATCCAGGCCGGAGTGAACTCACACCAGAGGGCCCTCATCATGAAACTGAGCAACCCACCGTTGGGACCTCAGAGCAGAAGGCCCACATTCCCATGGGGTTGTGAACTTGGCAGGAATGTACTCGCACCACAGGGCGCACATCAGAAAATTTTGGGAGCCCAGGAGTTAGGGCCTGATGCCAGAGGGCCCTCATTACCAAGGGGAGGAGACTCCCAGCAGGCACCAACTCCCACCAGATGGCCAACGTCACCAAGGCGGGGTGTGCCAGCTAGGCAGGACTGACCTCAGAGAAGAGGGCCTACCTCACAGAAGTGTGAGTAACACAACCAGGATCAGACTCTCACCGGAGGGCCCACATCACCAAGGAGATGGGAACCAAGCAGGAGTGTCCTCACACCAGTGGGGCCACATCAGCCAAAGGTGAGGAACCCAGCACATGTGGCCTCAAACCAGAGGACACACATCACCAAGGGGCTGGGAGTGAGGCAGGTGTCTGGAGGGGCACATTTAACTCTAATTTCCCACCAGGAAGAGGAATTAACCAAAGGCTCAGAGTGCCGTGCCGGACCCTGATTATGGCCTGAAGCAAACCTGCGGTTCTGTGGCCAGCTTTCAAGGAAACGAGTTAAGAAAGGAAATCACGGGCACTGTAATTCACAAACCTGCAGAGGTATAAATGACAGCTATTGGCAAAAATATATTGAAGTAAGTCTGCAAAGAGGACTTGAAAACGAGGCAGAATTGCAGGAATCATATTTCAGGAGGTAGATTGGAATTGCATTTAAAGCATGTGAAATGCGGCAGATCTTCGGCAATGATGCACTTGGACAAAAGTGCATATACATTTTTTCCTGAATATATTCAGGAAAAAACGCATATGCCCTTTTTGGCCAACCAAGCACTCGAGCAATGGAAATCCGCACTACAATGAAGTCTTATTTCCCATTCCTCAAAAGGGCCATCTGAAAAAAGTGTAAAAACCAGAAACACAGGACAGGCCATGGAATAAAGGGAGCCTTGTTATGCTGATGGGTGGGATGTAAATTGCCAACAGACACTCTGGAGATGTTTATGGTGTATCCTGGAACATCTGACAAACAAAGCTACAGACCCTAGGGCACTTCCACTTTTGGCCCTATAGCTTTGGAAAATTAAAATCAATAAGACACAGCCAACACAAAATTTAGGGCTGCTGTGTATACAAGAACCTCGAGTCCAGTACAAATTAAATATCCCAGAAAGAAAAAAATGGATAAAGGAGTTGTGCTACTTACGTACAACGGAATATCACTCAGCAATGAAATCAATGTCATCAGGACTGTAGCAGCAAATTGAGTGGATTTAAGTATGATGATTCTAAGAGAAATATGTCACACAGAGAAAGATAATTATCATAAGATATCACTAATAGAGAGAGTGTAAACTTGGCTACACATAAACTGAATTACAAAACCGAACAGAGTCTCACATTTAGATAAAAACTTATGCTTGCTTAACGGGAAAGTTGAGTTGGGGTGCTGTATAAAACCAGAGATTGAAATGAGCACACATACCGTTCCATAAGTCAAATATGTAATAGACAAGACCTACTCTTTGCTCAATGAAATAGACTCATCCAAGATGTATCACCTCACACCTGTTAGAATGGGCATCATCAGAAAATCTACAAACAACAAATGCTGGAAAGGGTGTGGAGATAAGGAACCCTCTTCCACTATTGTTGGGAATGTAAATTGATACAGTCACTGTGGAGAACATTATGGAGTTTCTTATAAAACTAAGAATAGAATTACCATATGATACAGCAATCCCACTACTGGGCATATACCCAGACAAAACCATAAATCAAAAAGAGACATTCACTGCAATGTTCATTGCATCACTATTTAAAATATCCAGGTAATGGAAGCAACCTAAATGCCCACAGACAGACGAATGCATAAAGATGAGGTACATATATAAAATGGAATATTACTAAGCCATAAAAAGGAATGAAATTGGGTCATTTGTAGAGACGTTGATGGATCTAGAGACTGTCATACAGAGTGAAGTAAGTCAGAAATGGAAAAACAAATCTTGTATATTAATGCATATATGTGGAACCTAGAAAAATTGTACAGATGAACCGTTTTGCAAGGCAGAAATAGAGCAACAGATGTAGACAACAAACGTATGGACACCAAGGGGGGAAAGCTGTTAGGGGGTGGTGGTGGGAGGAGTTGAGAGATTGGGATTGGCATGTATACATTTATATGTATAAAATAGATAACCAACAAGAACCTGCTGTATAAAAAATTAAAATAAAATTCAAAATTAAAAAAAGTAAAACAGAAAAAATATTCTTCCCTTCACATACATGTATTTATATGAATAAATTATTTCCATGCTTATATCTGTAAATACAAAAAAGAGGAATAAAATCTACCTTGAACCAAAAATGAAAAAAAGAAAAAAACTACAGAACCCACAAGTTACACAGAGGAAAACCGTATCAGGGCCCTTGCTCCAGTTGTAAACAATTCTGAAGTTGGTCAGTGGTGGGGAATCATCTCCCATTCAGCCAGCATGCCCCACACAACAAGCGTCCTCATTGCAAAGCTGGGGGCCCGTGCCGAGGCATCTGTGAGTAAACGTGGGCCGAGCCCCAGGCCAGCTGCTGCTGAAATGTTCCCACCCTTCCCAGGTAAAACACCTGAATATGTACAAGGACTTGAAAGCCTAGAGGAAGGGCCATGGAGCCACATGAGCGACAGCATGCCAGCCGACTTGGTGCCTGCAGGCCAGACAGGATGGTCCTGGCCCTGGGTGCTCTTCTGGAAGCTTTCCATTTCCCTGCCTGAGATACCCCTCCTGTCCCGGCCCCCACTGCTTTCTTCCTTACTCACCTCTGCCCAGGGAGAAATTCCAGCGGCAGGTATGGGTGGCACATCCTCTTCTTTAGCAGGTGGCATCTTGGCAACTGCTGCAGAAAGTCCAGCAGAGCCCCACTCACACTGGGCAACCCACAAAGCCGTGGCCTCTCACTCCCTCCCACCAGTCCAGCCCCGAGACTGCTGACAGGGCAAGAAAATGGCGTCAGGCACAGCTGCAGGTGCTCTTGCTGCCTGGAGCGGTGTTTATATTGATCTCAACCCAGGCACACCTGGGGAGGGATGGCCGGCACGGTCAGGCTTCCCAGGCCAGCCAATAATCACCCCTCAGGGGCTCACAGTTGCAGAAACTGGAACTTGCTGAATCGGCCAGGTCCAAGGAACAGGTGTGGGCTCCTGAGAGTCAGGATAGACAAGGGACTGCAGCTCTGGCTTGTTTTCTAATTATATTATCTGGCCCATGAGTGGGAGACAACTTCAAGAAAACCATCTCCTAATGAGAAGTACCCAGGAGTCAGGGAGAGCAGGGGTGGGTGGTGGGTGGAGACAGAGGCCTGGTGCCCCGGGTGCAGTGGAAATCTCTGGAAGACCAGGTGGAGGGAGGCCACACAGAGTGATGCCCAGGGTCACAGACCTGTCGGAGCTGCTGTTTGTTAGTTCAAGTCCTGCTCTGAGGTGCTCTGTGTCAGATCTGAGTGACAGGTGAGCTGGGAGTGCTCTGCAATGAGGGCGATGTGCATGGCTCCTGTGTGCCCAGCCCTGCCACGGTACCTGAAAGGGTAGCTCTGTATCCTGGGAGGGGCCTGACCACGAGAGCCCCATGGGCTGCAGGGGAACCTGCCCAGGGAGCCCCATATCCTGGGAGGGGCCTGAACACGAGAGCCCCGTGGGCTGGGGTGGGGGTGGGGTACCTGCCCAGGTGAGCTCCATATCCTGGGATTGGCCTGACCTTGAGAGCCCCATGGGCTGCTGGAGTCCTGGTAAAAGATGTCAGGACAGTCAGTGAAGCCACCGAGGATAGACCTCCAGTAGTTCCTAAACCCTACACCCTGCTGGTCATTCTACTAACCACCAGGACATGGTATTCTGTATTAGTCTTCAATGAAGCCTTCTTTTGTATTCTATTAGTCCCAGAGTCACAAGAAATTTTGGCTTGTGAGTGGCAGGACTCAACATACAACTAAAACAATACTTCCGGGCCGTCTTGCCCCAAGGGTTCAAAAATTCCCACACCATCTTTGGGGAAAGCTCAGCTAAAGACCTAAAAGTTCTACCTCTGGAAAAGGAAACACTCCTTCAATATGCAGACGACATTCTGATCGCCAGCCCTACTAAGGAGACCTCTGAACTACCAAGCCAATAAAGGATACAAGTTGTCCAAGAAAAAGCTCAAATATCACAGACTATGGTGACCTGCGTGGGCTGCATTCTCACAGAAGGTCGGAGAAGCCCATCCCAGGAAAGGGAAGAAACGATTTACAGCCTTACCCATTTCTAAAACTAGAAGACAGCTTAGGGGTTCCTGGGGAGGCCAGGGTTTGCTGCTTCTGGATCCCTAACTACAGTCTACTAGCTGGGCCTCTATATGAAACACTGAAAGAAAAAGATGATGATCCTTTTGAATAGAATCCAGAAGTGGCCTTTCAAGAATGGAAAGAGCAGTCAATTCAGACCCTTGCCCTGGAACTCCCTAATTTAGCTAAACCCTTTGACCTTTACATTCCTAGTGAAATTTGAATGGCCATTGGAGTATTAGTGCAAAACCTGGGACCACTTGAAATGGAACAATGCAAGAATGCCATCCAGGTAGGATAAACTACGGTCACCAAGGGGCTTGGCCCACCGCCACATCTGGCCAAGATACTGGCAGTATCTGAAAACCTGGAAATCAGCAGCCCAAAAGGCCACCTCCCTCCTAAGGGAAAAGGACCCCACGTGGTGATCCTAACCCCCAACCATGCCCTGAAGTTGCAGGGTTTGCTCCGTGGGCACACTGACCTTGAGTGAGGAGGTCCTCCAACTCCAACCTCCAGAGAGATAACTGGGGCAAAGGGGCACCATGACGACTCGTGTGACCATCACTTGACCTGGAGTTTCTCTCATAAAACAACAAGAGTGTGTCCCAAAAGAGTAGACTACTGCTTGCAGGACTTACTGCACCCAGAGGGGAGGTAATAATCTTGGCAGGGGAACAGTATATCACGCTGTCACCATAGAAAAGCCTACAGACACTGTGATGATGGTGGCCAATAAGACCGGCTGGACTCCTGTTTACTTCAAAAGGCTGTTGACTCAGTGGCCATCATGGTCCTTCATCACCACTGACCCTGGACTGTCTGGGAGTTGAGCAGTCAGGGTGCTGACACCTGGTGCTGTTTTTACGTTAATTCAGGGGCCTAACTGAAGAAAGCACAGACTACTGGTCAGAGCATCTAGGCTGGCAGAAACGGTCAGCCTAAGGTGGCCGAACAAATGTGGGGCGGGGTGAAACTGGACCTCACAGCGTCACTGCACATCTCCTTCCTGGACCCTTAAAGGTCATTAGAATCTATAACACTACCAATACTTGTGCTCAGGCGGAGGAGCAGGGAGGCAGGAGGCCTGCGGACAAACAACGTCACCTGGAGGCTGCTGGGGAGAAGTTCAGACCCTATCCCACAGGTATGAGGGCTCCTAACTCAGCACTCAGCAGTTACAGATGAAGGGTCTGCACCCTCAGCACTCTAAGAATGAGGAAGGGGACAAAATGCAGAAGAGGGGTTTGTCCCAGGCAAAGCCCCTTAAAAATCCCTGGGAGATAAAAATAGAATCTGGGCAATAAAATAAAGTCTAACCTTTTTTATCCTTTGTGCTTTGTCTAATTTCACGTGCTCCTAGGGTCCCGCATACAGAGGTTCAACAGCCGGCACTTCAGACCAGATTTCCTAGTGCAGAATGGCTGGGTCGACACTTCAGCTCCTGGAGCACAGTGCAGACTCCGCGATATAGAGCCTGAGCTGCAGCCAACAGGGCCCTCGAGAGCTCCGCCCCCTCCCTCCCACTGACTCTGACAGGATCTCTACACAGCAGCCCAGCCCACAGCCCACGGGGTAGCACATGCTCTCACCTCTGCATTCTCTGATCAAAATATAAAGTTTCCTTTGCTTCTGAACCAAACTCAGTCTCGATCTGTTGGCTCCAATGACACTGGGCAGGGGGACACTTGTTGGGGTCCACTCTGGAGGATCAGTAACAGAAATTGAGAACATTGTAACTACAATGAACAGATGTGTGAGCCAAACTGTAATTAACATAGAACAGTGTATAAGGCTCGGGTAAAATAAGATGTTTCTAACACTTCCATTTGATATTTCCATCACTTTATTATAAGCAAGTTCAGTGAAAGGTTTGTCTTATTTGTCAGGTCAATACTAGAGAAACGAAGTGATTTCTTTCCAAGGATGTACATCTAATAATCTTGGTTAAAGCTTCAATCTTGTTTTAAATGCTTTTCCATTGAAAATGATACCTCTCTTTCAGCTCCCCCATTTCTGAGAAGTATAAAATCTTATAATTTATTATTACCAAAGGGGAAAGGTGGGAGGAGGGATAAATTAACAGTTTGGGATTAACACATACACACTGCTATGTATAAAATCGATCATCAACAAGGAACTACTGTACAGCACAGGGAACTACACTCAATATTTTGCAATAACCTATAAGGGGAAATAATCTGAAAAAAGAATAGATATTTTTATTGACATCATCTATTAATGACAGTTAAAATGGAACCTAACGGAAGCCGGTGGTGAGTGCTTCTGACCCTGAAGACTTCAATCATCTAAAGTTTGGACTCTGCCTACTTCCCAAGGCCCTTAATGAACATATGTGTAGCCGTAGCTTAAAAAATTCCCCAGTTTGGGTTGTGGAGAGACAGTGATTTTGAAAAAGCCCTGGTGTTCTCCTCACATGAATGGGACACTTCCTACAGCTAAAATATGCCTGTCACACCCAGAAGATGGTATACCGTCTGATCGGGAAGAGTTTGGAAAAGGCATCTCATCTCCTCATCTCCTGGTGCTCGGGTTCACCCCTCCAGCGTCTTTACGAACAGTCTTCCCACTTGGAGATGTCAGCACTGTCAACATCCTGTTGCATACAGTTTGGAATTTGTCCAGAGAATGAAGCAGAAGGAGGAGGAACAATGAGAGACAAGTCCTAGGTGTTCGGACAGGCACATGTCACTCTAATTTCCAATCAGGAAGACGAATTGACTAAAAGCTAGGGTTGCCCATGGAAACAGAATAGGGCTTGAGGAAATCCCGCTGCTTTGTGGCCAGTTCCCATAAACACAAGTTGAAAAATGGAACTCAGGGCCGCTAAAATTCACGAAACTGCAGAGTTGAAAATATCTCTCACTGAAAAATGTCTTGAGGAAAGTCAGAGAAAAGGACTTGTAAGCAACGGAGAATGGCAGGAAAGGGATTGGAAGAGGTAGAAAGGACTCGCCATTAAGCACAAGAAAAGGGGCTGAACATTGCCAACATTGCAGTTGGCCAAAAAGGGTGTATGCGTCTTTTTCTGTATATATTCAAGAAAACGGCATACACTTTTTTAGCCAACCAAACAGGTGCGCACTGGAAATCAGTACTACAAAACATATCACTTCGCATCAGTCAGAAGAGCCTTCCTCATAAAGTGTAAACACCAGAAATGCAGGACAGGGCAAGGAGAAAAGGGAGCCCTGTGAGGCTTATAGTGGAAATGTATATTGCCAATGGTCACTCTTGAGAAGTGTATTGTGTTTACTAAAGCATCTAAAAAATGAGCTACAGAGCACAGGGCACTTGCACTCATGGACGTATATCTTGGGAAAGACAAAAATGGAGAGGACACAGGCACCCCAATGTTTACCGCCTCTCTGTTTAAAAGATCCTCGACTAGGATATAATTTATATGTCTCTGGAGGGAAAAAATGGATAGAGGTGTGGCACTTATGTAGAGTGGAATATTACTCAGCCTGAAAATCAGTGAAATATGGCCAGTTGTAACAACCCCAGAGTAGTTACGTATGATCATTCAAAGTCACATAATTCAAAAAGAAAAAGACATACGATATTACTAATACATGGAATGTAAACGTGGCTACAAAGTACCTGAATTACAAAACAGAATGGGGTCTCAAATTTAGAAGACCAACTTATGTTTGCTTAAGGAAAAAGGAGAGTTGGGGAGCTGCATAAAACCAGAGATTGAAATTAGCACAGATACCGTTCGATAAGCCAAATATGTAATAGAAAAAACCTACTCCCTGGTCAACGAAATGGACTCAACACGCCATATTCAACACCTACGAATACACCTGACTAGTAAGAATCTTCAAACTCATGGATTTATATGTGTCCGTAAGAGAATCAAGCGTGAGTACAGCGGCATGAACACAGCAGTGAAAATGCGATAAATCCCATTATGAAAATAAATTACAAAAACAAAACACAATGAGAGTGAAATAGAGAGCAATTCTTAAATAATTCATTCAGGGCTTGTGATGCAACCTGGATTTACCACATCTACACCCAGAGCTGAGTGAGACATAAGGTTGGGCACTTCGGGCTGATAGCATTGTTGAGGTTCGATGAGCAAATGCAGACCCTTTGAAGTCATACAGCATGGTACCCATTCCATGGGTCCCAACTCTCCAGGATTAAGGGATTCTTTCTTCAGCTAAAACATGCATGGGAAACCCACAGTATGGTGCACCGTGTGACCAGGAAAGGTTTTCAAATGCATCTCAGTTTTCGTCCCCTTTTACTCGGGTTCACCATTCCAGAACGTTTACTAACACTCTCCCCACTTGGAGAGTCAGTGCCTTTAACCTCCTGTTTGGCACAGTGTGCAATTTCTGCGCAAGATGAACAGGAATAGGGAGAACCAATGAGAGACTAGCAGTAAGTGTCTGCACGGGCAAATTTAATGCTCATTTCCCACCAGGAAGAGGAATTAACCAAAGGATCAGCATGCCGTGCCGGAACCAGATTAGGGCCTGAATCAATCCTGCGGGTTTGCGCCCAGCTCACAAGTTGCGAGTTGAAGAAAGGAGCTCAGGGGCACTGTAACTCACAAACATGCAGAGTTATAAATGACAGCTATCGTCCAAAAATATATTGAAGGAAGGCTGCGAAGACGACTTGTAAGTGGGGCAGAATTGCAGGAAAACGATTTCAGGGGGTAGACGAGAATTGCATTTAAAGCATAGGAAAAGAGGCAGAACGTCGACAATGATGCTCTTGGCCAAAAAGGGTGTATGCGTTTTTTCCTGAATTTATTGAGGAAAAAAAGCATATGCGCTTTTTGGCCAACCAAGCAAGCATGTTAAAGAAATCTGCACTACAATGAAGTCTCACTGCCCCCCGGTCAAAAGGGACATGTGAAACAAGTGTAAAATCCACAAAGACAGGACAGGCCAAGGAGAACAGGGAGCCTTGTTATGCTGATGGGCGGGATGTAAATTGCCAACATCCACTCTGGAGAAGTGTATGGTGTTTCCTGAAACCCCTGAAAAACAAAGCAACGGAGCCTACGGCACTTCCACTTATGGTCCTATAGCTTAGGGAAATTAAAATCAAAAACACACAGCCACCCCAAAGTGTCGGACGGCTCTGTTTACAAGAACCTCTTCTACGGTACAAGTTAAATATCCCAGAATGTGAAAAATGGATAAAGAAGTTGTGGTACGTACGTACAATGGAATATCACACAGCAATGAAAGCTATGTCATCAGGCCCATCGCGGCATAATGAGTGGATTCAGGTACGATGATTGTAAGGGAAATAAGTCACACAGAAAATGAAACATCATAAGATATCACTAATACACGGAATGTAAACTTTGCTACACATGAACTGAATTATAAAACAGAACAGGGTCTCAAATTTAGAAAACAAACTTATGCTTGCTTAAGGGGAAAGGTGAGTTGGGGTGCTGCATAAAACCAGAGATAGAAATTAGCACAGATACCTTTCCATAAGCCAAATATGTAATAGCCCAGACCTACCCCTTGCTCAACGAAATGGACTAAACACCGCATATTCAACGCCTAGTAATACACCTGACTAGTAAGAATCTTCAAACCCATGGATTTATATGTCTCCGTAAGAGAATGAAGCGTGTGTAGAGCGGCATGAACGCAGCAGAGAAAATCTGATAAATCCCATTATCAAAATGAATTACACAAACAAAACCCAAGGACAGTGAAATAGAGAGCAATTCTTAAATAATTCATTCAGGGCTTGTGATGCAACCTGGATTTACCACATCTACACCCAGAGCTGAGTGAGACATAAGGTTGGGCACTTCGGGCTGATAGCATTGGTGAGGTTCGATGAGCAAATGCAGACCCTTTGAAGTCATACTGCATGGTACCCATTCCATGGTTCCCACCTCTCCAGATTTAAGGGATTCTTCCTTCAGCTAAAACATGCATGGGAAACCCACAGTATGGTGCACCGTGTGACCGACAAACGTTTTCAAATGCATCTCAGTTTTCGTCCCCTTTTACTCGGGTTCACCATTCCAGACCCTTTACGAACACTCTCCCCACTTGGAGAGTCAGTGCCTTTAACCTCCTGTTGGGCACAGTTTGCAATTTCTGCGCAAGATGAAAAGGAATAGGGAGAACCAATGAGAGACTAGCTCTAGGTGTCTGCACGGGCAAATTTAACGCTCATTTCCCACCAGGAAGAGGAATTAACCAAAGGCTCCGCATGCCGTTCCAGAACCAGATTAGGGCCTGAAGCAATCCTGTGGGTTTGCGGCCAGCTCACAAGATAGCGAGTTGAAGAAAGGAGCTCAGGGGCACTGTAACTCACAAACCTGCAGAGTTATAAATGACAGCTATCGTCCAAAAATATATTGAAGGAAGGCTGCGAAGACGACTTGTAATCGGGACAGATTTGCAGGAAAACGATTTCAGGGGGTAGACGGGAATTGCATTTAAAGCATAGGAAAAGAGGCAGAACGTCGACAATGATGCTCTTGGCCAAAAAGGGCGTATGCGTTTTTTCCTGAATATATTCATGAAAAAACGCATACGCCCTTTTTGGCCAACCAAGCAAGCATGTTAAAGAAATCTGCACTACAATGAAGTCTCACTGCCCCCCGGTCAAAAGGGCCATCTGAAAAAAGTGTAAAATCCAGAAAGGCAGCAAGGCCATGGAGAACAGCGAGCCTTGTTATGCTGATGGGCGGGATGTAAATTGCCAACAGCCACTCTGGAGAAGTGTATGGTGTTTCCCGGAACATCTAAAAAACAAAGCAACGGAGCCTACGGCACTTCCCCTTATGGTCCTATAGCTTAGGAAAATTAAAATCAAAAACACACAGCCACCCAAATGTCTCTGGCGGCTCTGTTTACAAGAACCTCGTCTACGGTACAAGTTAAATATCCCAGAATGTGAAAAATGGATAAAGAAGTTGTGGTACGTACGTACAGTGGAATATCACACAGCAATGAAATCTATGTCATCAGGCCCGTCGCGGCATAATGAGTGGATTCAGGTACGATGATTTTAAGTTAAATAAGTCACACAGAAAATGAAACATCATAAGATATCACTAATACACGGAATGTAAACTTGGCTACACATGAACTGAATTACAAAACAGAACAGGGTCTCAAATTTAGGAAACCAACTTATGCTTGCTTAAGGGGAAAGGTGAGTTGGGGTGCTGCATAAAACCAGAGATAGAAATTAGCACAGATACCTTTCCAAAAGCCAAATAAGTAATAGCCCAGACCTACCCCTTGCTCAACGAAATGGACTAAACACCCCATATTCAACGCCTAGGAATACACCTGACTAGTAAGAATCTTCAAACCCATGGATTCATATGCCTCCGTAAGAGAATGAAGCGTGTGTACAGCGGCATGAATGCAGCAGAGAAAATCCGATAAATCCCATTGTCAAAATGAATTACAAAAACAAAACCCAAGGACAGTGAAATAGAGAGCAATTCTTAAATAATTCATTCAGGGCTTGTGATGCAACCTGGATTTACCACATATACACCCAGAGCTGAGTGACACATAAGGTTGGACACTTTGGGCTGATAGCATTGTTGAGGTTCGATAAGCAATGCAGACCCTTTGAAGTCATACTGCATGGTAGCCATTCCATGGGTCCCAACTCTCCAGGTTTAAGGGATACTTCCTTCGGCTAAAACATGCATGGGAAACACACATTATGGTGCACCATGTGAAGGGGAAACGTTTTCAAATGCATCTCAGTTTTCGTCTCGTTTTACTTGGGTACACCATTCCAGACCCTTTAATAACACTCTCCCCACTTGGAGAGTCTGTACCTTTAACCTCCTGTTTGGCACAGTTTGCAATTTCTGCGCAAAATGAACAGGAATAGGGAGAACCAATGAGAGACTAGCTGTAGGTGTCTGCACGGGCAAATTTAACGCTCATTTCCAACCAGGAAGAGGAATTAACCAAAGGCTCAGCATTCCGTGCCGGAACCAAATTAGGGCCTGAATCTATCATGCGGGTTTGCGGCCAGCTCACAAGAAAGCGATTTGAAGAAAGGAGCTCAGGGGCACTGTAATTCACAAACCTGCAGAGTTATAAATGACAGCTATCGTCCAAAAATATATTGAAGGAAGGCTGTGAAGAGGACTTGAAAGCGGGGCAGAATTGCAGGAAAACGATTTCAGGGGGTAGACTGGAATTGCATTTAAAGCATAGGAAAAGAGGCAGAATGTCGACAATGATGCACTTGGCCAAAAAGTGCGTATGCGTTTTTTACTGAATATATTCAGGAAAAAACGCATACGCCCTTTTTGGCCAACCAAGCAAGCATGTTAAAGAAATCTGCACTAAAATGAAGTCTCACTGCCCCCCGGTCAAAAGGGCCATCTGAAAACAGTGTAAAATCCATAAATGCAGCACAGGCCATGGAGAACAGGGAGCCTTGTTATGCTGATGGGTGGGATGTAAATTGCCAACAGCCACTCTGGAGAAGTGTATGGTGTTTCCTGAAACACCTAAAAAACAAAGCAACGGAGCCTACGGCACTTCCACTTATGGTCCTATAGCTTAGGGAAATTAAAATCAAAAACACACAGCCACCCCAAAGTTTCAGACAGCTCTGTTTACAAGAACCTCGTCCACGGTACAAGTTAAATATCCCAGAAAGCGAAAAATGGATAAAGAAGTTGTGGTACGTACGTACAATGGAATATCACTCACCAATGAAGTCTATGTCATCTGGCCCGTCTTGGCATAATGATTGGATTCAGGTACGATGATTCTAAGTGAAATAAGTCACACAGAAAATGAAACATCATAAGATATCACTAATACACCGAATGTAATCTTGGCTACACATGAACTGAATTACAAAACAGAACAGGGTCTCAAATTTAGAAAACCAACTTATGTTTGCTTAAGGGGAAAGGTGAGTTGGGGTGCTGCATAAAACCAGAGATAGAAATTAGCACAGATACCATTCCATACGTCAAATACGTAATAGTCAAGACCTACACCTTGCTCAACAAAATGGGCTAAACCCCCTATATTCAACGCCTAGGAATACACCTGACTAGTAAGAATCTTCAAACCCATGGATTTATATGTCTCCATAAGAGAATCAAGCGTGTGTACAGCTGCATGAAGGCAGCAGAAAAAATCCGATAAATCCCATTATCAAAATGAATTACAAAAACAAAACACAATGACAGTGAAATAGAGAGCAATTCATAAATAATTCATTCAGGGCTTGTGATGCAACCTGGATTTACCTCATCTACACCCAGAGCTGAGTGAGACATAAGGTTGGACACTTTGGGCTGATAGCATTGGTGAGGTTCGATGAGCAACTGCAGATCATTTGAAGCCATACTGCATGGTACCCATTCCATGGGTCCCAAATCTCCAGGTTTAAGTGATTCTTCCTTCAGCTACAACATGCATGGGAAACACACAGTATGGTGCACCGTGTGACCGGGAAACGTTTTCAAATGCATCTCAGGTTTCGTCCCCTTTTACTCGGGTTCACAATTCCAGACCCTTTACTAACACTCTCCCCACTTGGAGAGTCAGAGCCTTTAACCTGCTGTTTGGCACAGTTTGCAATTTCTGTGCAAGATGAACAGGAATAGGGAGAACCAATGAGAGACTAGCTGTAGGTTTCTGCACGGGCAAATTTAACGCTCATTTCCAACCAGGAAGAGGAATTAACCAAAGGCTCAGCATGCCGTGCCGGAACCAAATTAGGGCCTGAATCTATCATGCGGGTTTGCGGCCAGCTCACAAGAAAGCGATTTGAAGAAAGGAGCTCAGGGGCACTGTAATTCACAAACCTGCAGAGTTATAAATGACAGCTATCGTCCAAAAATATATTGAAGGAAGGCTGTGAAGAGGACTTGAAAGCGGGGCAGAATTGCAGGAAAACGATTTCAGGGGGTAGACTGGAATTGCATTTAAAGCATAGGAAAAGCGGCAGAATGTCGACAATGATGCACTTGGCCAAAAAGTGCGTATGCGTTTTTTACTGAATATATTCAGGAAAAAACGCATACGCCCTTTTTGGCCAACCAAGCAAGCATGTTAAAGAAATCTGCACTACAATGAAGTCTCACTGCCCCCCGGTCAAAAGGGCCATCTGAAAAAAGTGTAAAATCCAGAAATGCAGCACAGGCCATGGAGAACAGGGAGCCTTGTTATGCTGATGGGTGGGATGTAAATTGCCAACAGCCACTCTGGAGAAGTGTATGGTGTTTCCTGAAACACCTAAAAAACAAAGCAACGGAGCCTACGGCACTTCCACTTATGGTCCTATAGCTTAGGGAAATTAAAATCAAAAACACACAGCCACCCCAAAGTGTCAGACGGCTCTGTTTACAAGAACCTCGTCTACGGTACAAGTTAAATATCCCAGAAAGCGAAAAATGGATAAAGAAGTTGTGGTACGTACGTACAATGGAATATCACTCACCAATGAAGTCTATGTCATCTGGCCCGTCTTGGCATAATGATTGGATTCAGGTACGATGATTCTAAGTGAAATAAGTCACACAGAAAATGAAACATCATAAGATATCACTAATACACCGAATGTAATCTTGGCTACACATGAACTGAAATACAAAACAGAACAGGGTCTCAAATTTAGAAAACCAACTTATGTTTGCTTAAGGGGAAAGGTGAGTTGGGGTGCTGCATAAAACCAGAGATAGAAATTAGCACAGATACCATTCCTTACGTCAAATACGTAATAGTCAAGACCTACACCTTGCTCCACAAAATGGGCTAAACCCCCTATATTCAACGCCTAGGAATACACCTGACTAGTAAGAATCTTCAAACCCATGGATTTATATGTCTCCATAAGAGAATCAAGCGTGTGTACAGCTACATGAAGGCAGCAGAGAAAATCCGATAAATCCCATTATCAAAATGAATTAAAAAACAAAACACAATGACAGTGAAATAGAGAGCAATTCTTACACAATTCATTCAGGGCTTGTGATGCAACCTGGATTTACCACATCTACACCCAGAGCTGGGTGAGACATAAGGCTGGACACTTCTGACTGATAGTATTGGTGAGGTTCAGTGAGCAAATGCAGACCCTTTGAAGTCATACTGCATGGTACCCATTCCATGGGTCCCAACTCTCCAGGTTTAAGGAATTCTTCCTTCAGCTTAAACATGCTTGGGAATCCCAGAGTATGGTCCGCCGTGTGACTGGGAAACGATTTTAAATGCCTCTCAGGTTTCGTTCCCTGGTACTTGGGTTCACCATTCCAGACGCTTTACTAACTCTCTACCCACTTGGAGAGTCAGTGCCTTTAACCTCCTGTTTGGCACAGTTTGCAATTTCTGCGCAAGATGAACAGGAATAGGGAGAACCAATGAGAGACTAGCTTTAGGGTCTGCACGGGCAACTTAAATGTTCATTTCCCACCAGAAAGAGGAATTTACCAAAGTCTCAGCGTGCCGTGCCGAAACCATTTTAGGGCCTGAAGCAATCCTGTGGGTTTGCGGCCAGCTCACAAGCAAGCGAGTTGAAGAAAGGAGCTCAGGGACACTGTAATTAACAAACCTGCAGAGTTATAAATGACAGGTATCATACAAAAATATATTGAAGTAAGGCTGCGAAGAGGGCTTGAAACGGGGCAGGATTCCAGGAATATGATTTCAGGAGGTAGACGGGCAGTGCTCTGAAAGCATAGGAGAAGAGGCCGATCCTCGACAATGATGCACTTGGTCAAAAAGTGCATATGCGTTTTTTCCTGAATATATTCAGGAAAAAACGCATACGCACTTTTTGGCCAACCAAGCAAGCATGTTAAAGAAATCTGCACTACAATGAAGTCTCACTGCCCCCCGGTCAAAAGGGCCATCTGAAAAAAGTGTAAAATCCAGAAAGGCAGCACAGGCCATGGAGAACAGGGAGCCTTGTTATGCTGATGGGCGGGATGTAAATTGCCAACAGCCACCCTGGAGAAGTGTATGGTGTTTCCCGGAAATTCACCGAAAAAACAAAGCTACGGAGCCTACGGCACTTCCACTTATGGTCCTATAGCTTAGGGAAATTAAAATCAAAAACACACAGCCACCCCAAAGTGTCGGACGGCTCTGTTTACAACAACCTCGTCTACGGTACAAGTTAAATATCCCAGAATGTGAAAAATGGATAAAGAAGTTGTGGTACGTACGTACAATGGAATATCACTCAGCAATGAAATCTATGTCATCAGGCCCGTCGCGGCATAATGAGTGGATTCAGGTACGATGATTCTAAGTGAAATAAGTCACACAGAAAATGAAACATCATAAGATATCACTACTACACAGAATGTAAACTTGGCTACACATGAACTGAATTACAAAACAGAACAGGGTCTCAAATTTAGAAAACCAACTTATGCTTGCTTAAGGGGAAAGGTGAGTTGGGGTGCTGCATAAAACCAGAGATAGAAATTAGCACAGATACCTTTCCATAAGCCAAATATGTAATAGTCAAGACCTACCCCTTGCTCAACGAAATGGACTAAGCACCCCATATTCAACGCCTAGGAATACACCTGACTAATAAGAATCTTCAAACCCATGGATTTATATGTCTCCGTAAGAGAATGAAGCGTGTGTACAGTGGCATGAAGGCAGCAGAAAAAATCCGATAAATCCCATTATCAAAATGAATTAAAAAACAAAACACAATGACAGTGAAATAGAGAGCAATTCTTACACAATTCATTCAGGGCTTGTGATGCAACCTGGATTTACCGCATCTACACCCAGAGCTGAGTGAGACATAAGGTTGGACACTTCGGGCTGATAGCATTGGTGAGTTTCGATGAGCAAATGAAGACCATTTGAAGTCATACTGCATGATACCCATTCCATGGGTCCCAACTCTCCAGGTTTAAACGATTCTTCATTCAGCTAAAACATGCATGGGAAACCCACAGTATGCTGCACCGTGTGACTGGCAAACGTTTTCAAATGATTCTCAGTTTTTCGTCCCCTTTTACTCGGGTTCACCATTCCAGACTCTTTATGAACACTCTCCCCACTTGGAGAGTCAGTGCCTTTAACCTCCTGTTGGGCACAGTTTGCAATTTCTGCGCAAGATGAAAAGGAATAGGGAGAACGAATGAGAGACTAGCTCTAGGTGTCTGCACGGGCAAATTTAACGCTCATTTCCCACCAGGAAGAGGAATGAACCAAAGGCTCAGCATGCCGTGCCGGAACCTGATTAGGGCCTGAGGCAATCCTGTGGGTTTGCGGCCAGCTCACAAGATAGCGAGTTGAAGAAATGAGCTCAGGGGCACTGTAACTCACAAACCTGCAGAGTTATAAATGACAGCTATCGTCCAAAAATATATTGAAGGAAGGCGGCGAAGACGACTTCTAAATGGGGCAGAATTGCAGGAGAACGATTTCAGGGGGTAGACGGGAATTGCATTTAAAGCATAGGAAAAGAGGCAGAACGTCGACAATGATGCTCTTGGCCAAAAAGTGCGTATGCGTTTTTTCCTGAATATATTCAGGAAAAAACGCATACGCACTTTTTGGCCAACCAAGCAAGCATGTTAAAGAAATCTGCACTACAATGAAGTCTCACTGCCCCCCGGTCAAAAGGGCCATCTGAAAAAAGTGTAAAATCCAGAAAGGCAGCACAGGCCATGGAGAACAGGGAGCCTTGTTATGCTGATGGGCGGGATGTAAATTGCCAACAGCCACCCTGGAGAAGTGTATGGTGTTTCCCGGAACACCGAAAAAACAAAGCTACGGAGCCTACGGCACTTCCACTTATGGTCCTATAGCTTAGGGAAATTAAAATCAAAAACACACAGCCACCCCAAAGTGTCGGACGGCTCTGTTTACAACAACCTCGTCTACGGTACAAGTTAAATATCCCAGAATGTGAAAAATGGATAAAGAAGTTGTGGTACGTACGTACAATGGAATATCACTCAGCAATGAAATCTATGTCATCAGGCCCGTCGCGGCATAATGAGTGGATTCAGGTACGATGATTCTAAGTGAAATAAGTCACACAGAAAATGAAACATCATAAGATATCACTACTACACAGAATGTAAACTTGGCTACACATGAACTGAATTACAAAACAGAACAGGGTCTCAAATTTAGAAAACCAACTTATGCTTGCTTAAGGGGAAAGGTGAGTTGGGGTGCTGCATAAAACCAGAGAAAGAAATTAGCACAGATACCTTTCCATAAGCCAAATATGTAATAGTCAAGACCTACCCCTTGCTCAACGAAATGGACTAAGCACCCCATATTCAACGCCTAGGAATACACCTGACTAATAAGAATCTTCAAACCCATGGATTTATATGTCTCCGTAAGAGAATGAAGCGTGTGTACAGCGGCATGAATGCAGCAGAGAAAATCCGATAAATCCCATTATCAAAATGAATTACACAAACAAAACCCAAGGACAGTGAAATAGAGAGCAATTCTTAAATAATTCATTCAGGGCTTGTGATGCAACCTGGATTTACCACATCTACACCCAGAGCTGAGTGAGACATAAGGTTGGGCACTTCGGGCTGATAGCACTGGTGAGGTTCGATGAGCAAATGCAGACCCTTTGAAGTCATACAGCATGGTACCCATTCCATGGGTCCCAACTCTCCAAGTTTAAGGGATTCTTCCTTCAGCTAAAACATGCATGGGAAACCCACAGTATGGTGCACCGTGTGACTGGCAAACGTTTTCAAATGCATCTCAGTTTTCGTCCCCTTTTACTCGGGTTCACCATTCCAGACCCTTTACGAACACTCTCCCCACTTGGAGAGTCAGTGCCTTTAACCTCCTGTTGGGCACAGTTTGCAATTTCTGCGCAAGATGAAAAGGAATAGGGAGAACCAATGAGAGACTAGCTCTAGGTGTCTGCACGGGCAAATTTAACGCTCATTTCCCACCAGGAAGAGGAATTAACCAAAGGCTCAGCATGCCGTGCCGGAACCAGATTAGGGCCTGAGGCAATCCTGTGGGTTTTCGGCCAGCTCACAAGATAGCGAGTTGAAGAAAGGAGTTCACGGGCACTGTAACTCAAAAACTTGCAGAGTTATAAATGACAGCTATCGTCCAAAAATATATTGAAGGAAGGCTGCGTAGACGACTTGTAAGTGGGGCAGAATTGCAGGAAAACGATTTCAGGGGGTAGACGGGAATTGCATTTAAAGCATAGGAAAAGAGGCAGAACGTCGACAATGATGCTCTTGGCCAAAAAGGGCGTATGCGTTTTTTCCTGAATATATTCAGGAAAAAACGCATACGCCCTTTTTGGCCAACCAAGCAAGCATGTTAAAGAAATCTGCACTACAATGAAGTCTCACTGCCCCCCGGTCAAAAGGGCCATCTGAAAAAAGTGTAAAATCCAGAAAGGCAGCACAGGCCATGGAGAACAGGGAGCTTTGTTATGCTGATGGGCGGGATGTAAATTGCCAACAGCCACCCTGGAGAAGTGTATGGTGTTTCCCGGAACACCGAAAAAACAAAGCTACGGAGTCTAGGGCACTTCCACTTATGGTCCTATAGCTTAGGGAAATTAAAATCAAAAACACACAGCCACCCCAATGTGTCGGACGGCTCTGTTTACAAGAACCTCGTCTACGGTACAAGTTAAATATCCCAGAATGTGAAAAATGGATAAAGAAGCTGTGGTACGTACGTACAATGGAATATCACTCAGCAAAGAAATCTATGTCATCAGGCCCATCGCGGCATAATGAGTGGATTTAGGTACGATGATTCTAAGTGAAATAAGTCACACAAAAAATGAAACATCATAAGATATCACTAATACACGGAATGTAAACTTGGCTACACATGAACTAAATTACAAAACAGAACAGGGTCTCAAATTTAGAAAACCAACTTATGCTTGCTTAATGGGAAAGGTGAGTTTGGGTGCTGCATAAAACCAGAGATAGAAATTAGCACAGATACCTTTCCATAAGCCAAATATGTAATAGTCAAGACCTACCCCTTGCTCAACGAAATGGACTAAACACACCATATTCAACCCCTAGGAATACACCTGTGTAGTAAGAATCTTCAAACAGTTGGATTTATATGTCTCTGTAAGAGAATGAAGCGTGTGTACAGCGGCATGAATGCAGCAGAGAAAATCCGATAAATCCCATTATCAAAATGAATTACACAAACAAAACCCAAGGACAGTGAAATAGAGAGCAATTCTTAAATAATTCATTCAGGGCTTGTGATGCAACCTGGATTTACCACATCTAAACCCAGAGCTGAGTGAGACATAAGTTTGGGCACTTCGGGCTGATAGCATTGGTGAAGTTCGATGAGCAAATGCAGACCCTTTGAAGTCATACTGCATGGTACCCATTCCATGGGTCCCAACTCTCCAGGTTTAAGGGATTCTTCCTTCAGCTAAAACATGCATGGGAAACCCACAGTATGGTGCACCGTGTGACCGGCAAACGTTTTCAAATGCATGCTCAGTTTTCTCGTCCCCTTTTACTTGGGTTCACCATTCCAGACCCTTTACTAACACTCTCCCCACTTGTAGAGTCAGTGCTTTTAACTTCCTGTTTGGCACAGTTTGCAATTTCTGCGCAAGATGAACAGGAATAGGGAGAACCAATGAGAGACTAGCTGTAGGTGTCTGCACGGGCAAATTTAGTGCTCATTTCCCACCAGGAGGAGGAATTAACCAAAGGCTCAGCATGCCGTGCCTGAACCAGATTAGGGCCTGACAATCGTGCGGGTTTGCAGCCAGCTCACAAGATAGCGAGTTGAAGAAAGGAGCTCAGGGGCACTGTAACTCACAAACCTGCAGAGTAATAAATGACAGCTATCGTCCAAAAATATATTGAAGGAGGTCTGCAAAGACGACTTGTAAGCGGGACAGATTTGCAGGAAAACGATTTCAGGGGGTAGACGGGAATTGCATTTAAAGCATGGGAAAAGAGGCAGAAAGTCAACAATGATGCTCTTGGCCAAAAAGGGCGTATGCGTTTTTTCCTGAATATATTCAGGAAAAAACGCATACGCCCTTTTTGGCCAACTAAGCAAGCATGTTAAAGAAATCTGCACTACAATGAAGTCTCACTGCCCCCCGGTCAAAAGGGCCATCTGAAAAAAGTGTAAAATCCAGAAATGCAGCACAGGCCATGGAGAACAGGGAGCCTTGTTATGTTGATGGGCGGGATGTAAATTGCCAACAGCCACTCTGGACAAGTGTATGGTGTTTCCTGGAACACCTAAAAAACAAAGCAACGAAGCCTACGGCACTTCCACTTATGGTCCTATAGCTTAAGGAAATTAAAATCAAAAACACACAAACACCCCAAAGTTTCGGACGGCTCTGTTTACAAGAACCTCGTATTCGGTTCAAGTTAAATATCCCAGAATGTGAAAAATGGATAAAGTAGTAGTGGTACCTACATACAATGGAATATCACACAGCAATGAAATCTATGTCATCAGGCCCGTCGCGGCATAATGAGTGGATTCATGTACAAAGATTCTAAGGGAAATAAGTCACACAGAAAATGAAACATCATAAGATATCACCAATACACGGAATGTAAACTTGGCTGCACATGAACTGAATTACAAAACAGAACAGGGTCTCAAATTTATAAAAACAACTTATGCTTGCTTAAGGGGAAGGTGAGTTGGGGTGCTGCATAAAACCAGAGATAGAAATTAGCACAGATACCTTTCCATAAGCCAAATATGTAATAGTCAAGACCTACCCCTTGCTCAACGAAATGGACCAAACAACACATATTAAACGCCTAGGAATACACCTGACTAGTAAGAATATTCAAACCCATGGATTTATATGTCTCCATAAGAGAATCAAGCGTGTGTACAGCTGCATGAAGGCAGCAGAGAAAATCCGATAAATCCCATTATCAAAATAAATTGAAAAACAAAACACAATGACAGTGAAATAGAGAGCAATTCTTAAATAATTCATTCAGGGCTTGTGATGCAACCTGGATTTACCTCATCTACACCCAGAGCTGAGTGAGACATAAGGTTGGACACTTCGGGCTGATAGCATTGGTGAGGTTCGATGAGCAAATGAAGACCCTTTGAAGTCATACGGCATGGTACCCATTCCATGGGTCCCAACTCTCCAGGTTTAAGCGATTCTTCCTTCAGCTAAAACATGCATGGGAAACCCACAGTATGGTGCACCGTGTGACTGGCAAACGTTTTCAAATGCATCTCAGTTTTCGTCCCCTTTTACTCGGGTTCACCATTCCAGAACGTTTACTAACACTCTCCCCACTTGGAGAGTCAGTGCCTTTAACCTCCTGTTTGGCACAGTTTGCAATTTCTGCGCAAGATGAACAGGAATAGGGAGAACCAATGAGAGACTAGCAGTAAGTGTCTGCACGGCCGAAATTTAATGCTCATTTCCCACCAGGAAGAGGAATTAACCAAAGGATCAGCATGCCGTGCCGGAAACAGATTAGGGCCTGAAGCAATCCTGCGGGTTTGCGCCCAGCTCACAAGTTGCGAGTTGAAGAAAGGAGCTCAGGGACACTGTAACTCACAAACATGCAGAGTTATAAATGACAGCTATCGTCCAAAAATATATTGAAGGAAGGCTGCGAAGACGACTTGTAAGCGGGGCAGAATTGCAGGAAAACGATTTCAGGGGGTAGACGGGAATTGCATTTAAAGCATAGGAAAAGAGGCAGAACGTCGACAATGATGCTCTTGGCGAAAAAGGGTGTATGCGTTTTTTCCTGAATTTATTCAGGAAATAAAGCATATGCGCTTTTTGGCCAACCAAGCAAGCATGTTAAAGAAATCTGCACTGCAATGAAGTCTCACTGCCCCCCGGTCAAAAGGGCCATCTGAAAAAAGTGTAAAATCCAGAAAGGCAGCACAGGCCATGGAGAAGAGCGAGCCTTGTTATGCTGATGGGCGGGATGTAAATTGCCAACAGCCAGTCTGGAAAAATGTATGGTGTTTCCCGGAACATCTAAAAAACAAAGCAACGGAGCCTATGGCACTTCCCCTTATGGTCCTATAGCTTAGGAAAGTTAAAATCAAAAACACACAGCCACCCCAAAGTGTCGGACGGCTCTGTTTACAAGAACCTCGTCTACGGTACAAGTTAAATATCCCAGAATGTGAAAAATGGATAAAGAAGTTGTGGTACGTACGTACAATGGAATATCACTCAGCAATGAAATCTATGTCATCAGGCCCGTCGCGGCATAATGAGTGGATTCAGGTACGATGATTCTAAGTGAAATAAGTCACACAGAAAATGAAACATCATAAGATATCACTACTACACGGAATGTAAACTTGGCTACACATGAACTGAATTACAAAACAGAACAGGGTCTCAAATTTAGAAAACCAACTTATGCTAGCTTAAGGGGAAAGGTGAGTTGGGGTGCTGCATAAAACCAGAGATAGAAATTAGCACAGATACCTTCACATAAGCCAAATATGTAATAGTCAAGGCCTACCCTTTGCGCAATGAAATGGACTAAATACCCCATATTCAACGCCTAGGAATACACCTGACTGGTAAGAATCTTCAAACCCATGGATTTATATGTCTCCGTTAGGGAATGAAGCGTGTGTACAGCAACATGAATGCAGCAGAGAAAATCCGATAAATCCCATTATCAAAATGAATTACAAAAACCAAACACAAGGACAGTGAAATAGAGAGCAATTCTTAAATAATTCATTCAGGCTTGTGATGCAACCTGGATTTACCACATCTACACCCAGAGCTGAGTGTGACATAAGGTTGGGCACTTCGGGCTGATAGCACTGGTGAGGTTCGATGAGCAAATGCAGACCCTTTGAAGACATACTGCATGGTACCCATTCCATGGGTCCCAAATCTCCAGTTATAAGGGATTCTTCCTTCAGCTCAAAACATGCATGGGAAACCCACAGTATGGTGGACCGTGTGACCGGCAAACGTTTTCAAATGCATCTCAGTTTTCCTCCCCTTTTACACGGGTTCACCATTCCAGACCCTTTACTCACACTCTCCCCACTTGGAGAGTCAGTGCCTTTAACCTCCTGTTGGGCACAGTTTGCAATTTCTGCGCAAGATGAACAGGAATAGGGAGAACCAATGAGAGACTAGCTGTAGGTTTCTGTACGGGCAAATTTAACGCTCATTTCCCACCAGGAAGAGGAATTAACCAAAGGCTCAGCATGCCCTGCTGGAACCAGATAAGGGCCTGAAGCAATCCTGCGGGTTTGCGGCCAGCTCACAAGTTAGCGAGATGAAGAAAGGAGCTCAGGGGCACTGTAACTCACAAACCTGCAGAGTTATAAATGACAGCTATCGTCCAAAAATATATTGAAGTATGTCTGCGAAGAGGACTTAGAATTTGGGCAGAAATTCAGGAAAACGATTTCAGGGGGTAGACTGGAATTGCACTTAAAGCCTAGGAAAAGACGGAGAACAGCGACAATGATGCACTTGGCCAAAAAGGGCGTATGCATTTTTTCCTGAATATAATCAGGAAAAAACGCATACGCCCTTTTTGGCCAACCAAGCAAGCGTGTAAAGAAATCTGCACTAAAATGAAGTCTCTCTGCCCCCCGGTCAAAAGGGCCATCTGAAAAAAGTGTAAAATCCAGAAAGGCAGGACAGGCCATGGAGAAGAGGGAGCATTGTTATCCTGATGGTCGGCATGTGAATTGCCAACAGCCACTCTGGAGAAGTGTATGGTATTTCCTGAAACACATAAGAAACAAAGCAACACAGCCTATGGCACTTCCACTTATGGTCCTATAGCTTAGGGAAATTAAAATCAAAACCACACAGGCACCCCAAAGTTTGGAACGGCTCTGTTTACAAGAACCTCTTGTACGGTACAAGTTAAATATCCCAGAGGGCGAAAAATGGATAAAGAAGTTGTGGTTCTTACGTACAATGGAATATCACTCAGCAATGAAATCTATGTCATCAGGCCCGTAGCGGCATAATGAGTGGATTCAGGTACGATGATTCTACGTGCAATAGGTCACACAGAAAAAGAAACATCATAAGATATCACTAATACACGGAATGTAAACTTGGCTACACATGAAATGAATTACAAAACAGAACAGTGTCTCAAATTTAGAAAACCAACTTATGCTTGCTTTTTGGGAAAGGTGAGTTCGGGTGCTGCATAAAAACAGAGATTGAAATTCGCACTGATACAGTTCCATAAGCCAAATATGTAATAGACAAGACCTACTGCTTGCTCAACGAAATGGGCTCAACACCCCATATTCAACGCCTAGGAATATACCTGCCTAGCAAGAATCTTAAAACCCATGGATTTATATGTGTCCATAAGAGAATCCAGCGTGTGTTCAGTGGCCTAAAGGCAACAGTGAAAATCCGATAAATCATATTATCAAAATAAATTTCAAAAACAAAACACAATGACAGTGAAATAGAGAGCAATTCTTAAATAATTCACTCAGGGCTTCTGATGCAACCTGGATTTACCACATGTACACCCAGTGCTGGGGAGACATAAGGCCGGACACTTCGCCCTGATAGTATTGTTGAGGTTCGGTGAGCAATTGCAGACCCTTTGAAGTCATACTTCATGGTACCCATTCTAAGGGTCCCAACTCTCCAGGTTTAAGGGATTCTTCCTTCCGCTACATCATGTATGGGAAACCCAGAGTATGGTCCACCATGTGATTGGGAAACGTTTTCAAATGCATCTCAGTTTTCGTCCCTTTATACTCGGGTTCACCATTCCAGATGCTTAACTAACACTCTCCCCACTTGGAGAGTCAGTGCCTTTAACCTCCTGTTTGTCACAGTTTGCAATTTCTGCGCAAGATGAACAGGAATAGGGAGAACCAATGAGAGACTAGCTGTAGGTGTCTGCACGGGCAATTTAATGCTCATTTCTCACCAGGAAGTGGAATTAACCAAAGGCTCAGAATGCCGTGCCGGAACCAGATTAGGGCCTGAAGCAATACTGCGGGTGTGCAGGCAGCTCACAAGATAGCGAGTTGAACAAAGGAGCTCAGGGGCACTGTAATTCACAAACCTGCAGAGTTATAAATGACAGCTATCGTCCAAAAATATATTGAAGGAAGGCTGCGAAGAGGACTTGAAAGCGGGGCAGAATTCCAGGAAAACGATTTCAGGAGGTAGACGGGAAATGCACTGAAAGCATAGGAGAAGAGGCAGAACCTCGACAATGATGCACTTGTTCAAAAAGTGCATATGCGTTTTTTCCAAGGCCCTCCTTAAAGAGGGTAGGGGGCTCCCAGCATGCTTCAGTGGCCAACAGAGGGCCCACATCGCCAAGGTGACGTGAGCCAGCCAGGCAGGAGTGACCTCACATCAGAGGGCCCACCTCACAGAAGGGTAAGGGACCCAGCCATTATCAGACTCTCACCAGAGGGCCCACATCAGCAAGGGGCTGGGAACCAGGCAGGAGTGTCTTCACACCCGTGGGGCCACATCATCGCAAGTTGAGGTACGCAGCACATGTGGCCTCAAACCAGAGGACCCACATCTCCATGGGTCTCGGAGCGAGGCAGGCAGGATGAACCTCAAAACACGTGGCCCATTGTATAAAAAAGGTGAGGAATCCAGCAGTTGGAACATCCCAGCAGGCGGCCCAGAGCACCGAGGCTATGGGATCCAGGCAATGATGAACTCACAACAGAGGGCCCTCATCATGAAACTGTGAGCAACCTAGCCATTGTGACCTCAGAGCACAAGGCCCACATCCCCATGGGGAAGCGAACCAAGCAGGAGTGTCATCGCACCAGTGGGCACACATCAGAAAATGTGGGGAGCCCAGCAGTTAGGGCCTGATGCCAGAGGGCCCTCATCACCGAGGAGAGGAGGCTCCCAGCAGGCTCCAACTGCTACAAGAGGGCCAACGTCGCCAATGCGGGGTGTGCCAGCCAGGCAGGAGTGACCTCAGAGCAGAGGGCCAACCTCAAAAAAGTGTGAGGAACCCAAAGAGGATTAGACTCTCACCAGAGGGCCCACATCACCAAGAGGATCAGAACCAGGCAGGACTGTCTTCACACCAGGGTGACCACATCATAGAAAGGTGAGGAACCCAGCACATGTGGCCTAAACCAGAAGACCCACATCTCCAAGGGGCTCGGAGTGAGGCATGCAGGAGTAGCCTCACAACACAGGGCCCATAGAATAAAAAAGCTGAGGAATCCTGCAGTGGGAACCTCCCAGCAGGCGGCCCAGAGCACCGAGTCTATGCGATCCAGGCTGCAGTGAACTCACAGCAGAGGGCCCATATCATGAAACTGTGAGCAACCCAGCCATTGGGACCTCACAGCAGAAGGCCCACATCCCCATGGGGTTGGGAACATGGCAAGAGTGTCCTCGCACCACTTAGCACGTATCAGAAAAAGTGGGTACCCAGCAGTTACGGCCTGACGCTAGAGAGCCCTCATCACCGAGGGGAGGTGGCTCCCAGCAGGCTCCAACTGCCACAAGAGGGCCGATGTCGCCAAGGCGGGGTGTGCCAGCCAGTCAGTAGTGACCTCACAGCAGAGGGCCCACCTCACAGAAGGGTGAGGAACCCAGCCAGGATCAGACTCTCACCAGAGGGCCCACATCACCAAGGGGATAGAAACCAGGCAGGAGTGTCCTCACACCAGCGGGGCCACATCATCGAAAGGTGAGGGACCCAGCACACGTGGCCTCAAATCAGAGGACACACATCACCAAGGGGCTGGGAGTGAGTCAGGCAGGAGGAGTCTCCAAACAGAGGGCCCATAGAAGAGAAAAGGTGAGGAATCCCGCAGTTGGAACCTCCCCGCAGGCGGCCAGGAGCAGCGAGGCTATGGGATCCAGGCCGGAGTGAACTCACACCAGAGGGCCCTCATCATGAAACTGAGCCACCCACCGTTGGGACCTCAGAGCAGAAGGCCCATATTCCCATGGGGTTGGAAACCTGGCAGGAGTGTACTCACACCACAGGGCGCACATCAGAAAATTTTGGGAGCCCAGGAGTTAGAGCCTGACGCCAGAGGGCCCTCATTACCGAGGGGAGGAGACTTCCCAGCAGGCACCAACTCCCAACTGAGGGCCCACGTCGCCAAGGTGACGTGTGCCAGTCAGGCAGGAGTGACCTCACAGCAGAGGGCCTACCTCACAAAGGGTGAGGAAACCAGCCAGGATAAGACTCTCACCAGAGAGCCCACATCACCAAGGGGACCGGAACAAGGCAGGAGTGTCCTCACACCAGTGTGGCCACATTATAGAAAGGTGACGAACCCAGCACATGTGGCCTAAACCAGAGGACCCACATTTCCAAGGTGCTCCGAGTGAGGCAGGCAGGAGTAGCCTAACAACACAGGGCCCACAGAATAAAAAATGTGAGGAATCCAGCAGTAGGAATCCCCCAGCAGGTGGCCCAGAGTACGGAGCCTATGGGATCCAGGCCACAGTGAACTCACAGCAGAGGGCTCACATCATGACACTGTGAGCAATCCAGCTGGTGGGACCTCAGAGCAGAAGGCCCACATCCCCATGGGGATGGGAACGTGGCAGGAGTGTACTCGCACGACAGGGCACATATCAGAAAATTTTGGGAGCCCATGAGTTAGGGCCTGACGCCAGAGGGCCCTCATTACCGAGGGGAGGAGACTCCCAGCAGGCACCAACTCCCAACTGAGGACCCACATCGCCAAGGTGATGTGTGCCAGCCAGGCAGGAGTGACCTCACAGCAGAGGGCCCACCTCCCAGAAGGGTGAGGAATCCAGCCAGGATCAGACTCTCACCAGAGGGCCCCCATCACCAAGGGGATGGGAACCAGGCAGGAGTGTCCTCACACCAGTGGGGCCACATCAATAAAGGTGAGGAAACCGGCACATGTGGCCTCAAACCAGAGGACCCACATCACAAAGGGGCTGGGAGTGAGTCAGGAAGGAGGAGCATGAAAACACAGGACCCAAAGAATAAAAATGGTAAGGAATCCAGCAGTAGGAACCTCCCAGCAGGCGGCTCAGAGCACAGAGTCTATGGGATCTAGGCCTGAGTGAACTAACACCAGAGAGCCAACATCCTGAAACTGTGAACAACACAGGTGTTGGGACCATAGAGCAGAAGGCACATGGGGATGGGAACCTGGCAGGAGTGCCCTCACACCACTTAGCACGTATCAGAAAATGTGGGTAACCAGCAGTTAGGGCCTGATGCCAGAGGGTCTCATCACTGAGGGGAGGAGGCTCCCAGCGGGCTCCAACTGCCACCAGAGGGCCGACGTCGCCAAGGCGGGGTGTGTCAGCCAGGCAGGAGTGACCTCAGAGAAGAGGGCCCACCTCACAGAAGTGTGAGGAGCCCAACCAGGATCAGACTCTCACTGGAGGGCTCACATCACCAAGGGGATGGGAACCAGGCAGGAGTGTCCGCACACCAGTGGGGCCACATCTGCGAAAGGTGAGGAACCCAGCACATGTGGCCTCAAACCAGAGGACACACATCACCAAGGGGCTGGGAGTGAGGCAGGTGTCTGGAGGGGCACATTTAACTCTAATTTCCCACCAGGAAGAGGAATTAACCAAAGGCTCAGAGTGCCGTGCGGGACCCTGATTACGGCCTGAAGCAAACCTGCGGTTCTGTGGCCAGCTTTCAAGGAAACGAGTTAAGAAAGGAAACCACAGGCACTGTAATTCACAAACCTGCAGAGTTATAAATGACAGCTATTGGCAAAAATATATTGAAGTAAGTCTGCACAGAGGACTTGAAAACGAGGCAGAATTGCAGGAATCATATTTCAGGAGGTAGATTGGAATTGCATTTAAAGCATGTGAAAAGCGGCAGATCTTTGACAGTGATGCACTTGGACAAAAAGTGCGTATACATTTTTTCCTGAATATATTCAGGAAAAAACGCATATGCCCTTTGTGGCCAACCAAGAATTCGAGCAATGGAAATCCGCACTACAATGAACTCTCATTTCCCATTCGTCAAAAGAGCCATCTGAAAAAAGTGTAAAACCCAGAAACACAGGACAGGCCATGGAGAACAGGGAGCCTTGTTATGCTGATGGACGGATTGTAAATTGCCAACAGACACTCTGGTGATGTTTATAGTGTATGCTGAAACATCTAAAAAACAAAGCTACAGAGCCTAGGGCACTTCCACTTTTGGCCCTATAGCTTAGGAAAATTAAAATCAACAAGACACAGCCAACACAATATCCAGGGCTGCTGTGTTTACAAGAACCTTGAGTCCAGTACAAATTAAATATCCCAGAAAGAAAAAAATGGATAAAGGAGTTATCCTACTTACGTACAACGGAATATCACTCAGCAATGAAATCAATGTCATCAGGCCTGTAGCAGCAAATTGAGTGGATTTAAGTATGATGATTCTAAGAGAAATATGTCACACAGAGAAACATAATTATCATAAGATATCACAAATAGAGGGAGTGTAAACTTGGCTACACATAAACTGAATTACAAAACCGAGCAGAGTCTCACATTTAGATAAAAACTTATGCTTGCTTAACGGGAAAGTTGAGTTGGGGTGCTGTATAAAACCAGAGATTGAAATGAGCACACATACCGTTCCATAAGCCAAATATGTAATAGACAAGACCTACTCTTTGCTCAACGAAATAGACTAATCCATGGTGTATCACCTCACACCTGTTAGAATGGGCATCATCAGAAAATCTACAAACAACAAATGCTGGAAAGGGTGCGGAGATAAGGAAACCTCTTCCACTATTGTTGGGAATGTAAATTGATGCAGTCACTGTGGAGAACATTATGGAGTTTCTTATAAAACTAAGAATAGAATTACCATATAATACAGCAATCCCACTACTGGGCATATACCCAGACAAAACCATAAAACGAAAAGAGACATTCACCGCAATGTTCATTGCATCACTATTTACAATATCCAGGTAATGGAAGCAACCTAAATGCCCACAGACAGACGAATGCATAAAGATGAGGTACATATATAAAATGGAATATTACTAAGCCATAAAAAGGAATGAAATTGGGTCATTTGTAGAGACGTTGATGGATCTAGAGACTGTCATACAGAGTGAAGTAAGTCAGAAAGAGAAAAACAAATCCTGTATATAAATGCATATATGTGGAACCTAGAAAAGTTGTACAGATGAAGCGTTTTGCAAGGCAGAAATAGAGCAACAGATGTAGACAACAAACGTATGGACACCAAGGGGGGAAAGCTGTTAGGGGGGTGGTGGTGGGAGGAGTTGAGAGATTGGGATTGGCATGTATACATTTCTATGTATAAAATAGGTAACCAAAAAGAACCTGCTGTATAAAAAAATAAAATAAAATTCAAAATTACAAAAAGTAAAACAGAAAAAATATTCTTCCCTTCACATACATGTATTTATATGAATAAATTATTTCTATACTTATATCTGTAAATACAAAAAAGAGGAATAAAATCTACCTTGAACCAAAAACGAAAAAAAGAAAAAAAAACAGAACCCACCAGTTACACAGAGGAAAACCGTATCAGGGCCCTTGCTCCAGTTGTAAACAATTCTGAAGTTGGTCAGTGGTGGGGAATCATCTCCCATTCAGCCAGCATGCCCCACACAACAAGCGTCCTCATTGCAAAGCTGGGGGCCCGTGCCGAGGCATCTGTGAGTAAACGTGGGCCGAGCCCCAGGCCAGCTGCTGCAGAAATGTTCCCACCCTTCCCAGGTAAAACACCTGAATATGTACAAGGACTTGAAAGCCTAGAGGAAGGGCCATGGAGCCACATGAGCGACAGCATGCCAGCCGACTTGGTGCCTGCAGGCCAGACAGGATGGTCCTGGCCCTGGGTGCTCTTCTGGAAGCTTTCCATTTCCCTGCCTGAGATACCCCTCCTGTCCCGGCCCCCACTGCTTTCTTCCTTACTCACCTCTGCCCAGGGAGAAATTCCAGCGGCAGGTATGGGTGGCACATCCTCTTCTTTAGCAGGTGGCATCTTGGCAACTGCTGCAGAAAGTCCAGCAGAGCCCCACTCACACTGGGCAACCCACAAAGCCGTGGCCTCTCACTCCCTCCCACCAGTCCAGCCCCGAGACTGCTGACAGGGCAGAAAATGGCGTCAGGCACAGCTGCAGGTGCTCTTGCTGCCTGGAGCGGTGTTTATATTGATCTCAACCCAGGCACACCTGGGGAGGTCTGGCCGGCACGGTCGGGCTTCCCAGGCCAGCCAATAATCACCCCTCAGGGGCTCACAGTTGCAGAAACTGGAACTTGCTGAATCGGCCAGGTCCAAGGAACAGGTGTGGGCTCCTGAGAGTCAGGATAGACAAGGGGCTGCAGCTCTGGCTTGTTTTCTAATTATATTATCTGGCCCATGAGTGGGAGACAACTTCAAGAAAACCCTCTCCTAATGAGAGGAACCCAGGAGTCAGGGAGAGGAGGGGTGGGTGGTGGGTGGAGACAGAGGCCTGGTGCCCCGGGTGCAGTGGAAGTCTCTGGAAGACCAGGTGGAGGGAGGCCACACAGAGTGATGCCCAGGGTCACAGACCTGTCGGAGCTGCTGTTTGTTAGTTCAAGTCCTGCTCTGAGGTGCTCTGTGTCAGATCTGAGTGACAGGTGAGCTGGGAGTGCTCTGCAATGAGTGCGATGTGCATGGCTCCTGTGTGCCCAGCCCTGCCACGGTACCTGAAAGGGTAGCTCTGTATCCTGGGAGGGGCCTGACCACGAGAGCCCCGTGAGCTGGGGTGGGGGTGGGGTACCTGCCCAGGTGAGCTCCATATCCTGGGATTGGCCTGACCTCGAGAGCCCCATGGGCTGCTGGAGTCCTGGTAAAAGATGTCAGGACAGTCAGTGAAGCCACCCAGGATATACCTCCAGTAGTTCCTAAACCCTACACCCTGCGGTCATTCTACTAACCACCAGGACATGGTATTCTGTATTAGTCTTCAATGAAGCCTTCTTTTGTATTCTATTAGTCCCAGAGTCACAAGAAATTTTGGCTTGTGAGTGGCAGGACTCAACATACAACTAAAACAATACTTCCAGGCCGTCTTGCCCCAAGGGTTCAAAAATTCCCACACCATCTTTGGGGAAAGCTCAGCTAAAGACCTAAAAGTTCTACCTCTGGAAAAGGAAACACTCCTTCAATATGCAGACGACATTCTGATCGCCAGCCCTACTAAGGAGACCTCTGAACTACCAAGCCAATAAAGGATACAAGTTGTCCAAGAAAAAGCTCAAATATCACAGACTATGGTGACCTGCGTGGGCTGCATTCTCACAGAAGGTCGGAGAAGCCCATCCCAGGAAAGGGAAGAAACGATTTACAGCCTTACCCATTTCTAAAACTAGAAGACAGCTTAGGGGTTCCTGGGGAGGCCAGGGTTTGCTGCTTCTGGATCCCTAACTACAGTCTACTAGCTGGGCCTCTATATGAAACACTGAAAGAAAAAGATGATGATCCTTTTGAATAGAATCCAGAAGTGGCCTTTCAAGAATGGAAAGAGCAGTCAATTCAGACCCTTGCCCTGGAACTCCCTAATTTAGCTAAACCCTTTGACCTTTACATTCCTAGTGAAATTTGAATGGCCATTGGAGTATTAGTGCAAAACCTGGGACCACTTGAAATGGAACAATGCAAGAATGCCATCCAGGTAGGATAAACTACGGTCACCAAGGGGCTTGGCCCACCGCCACATCTGGCCAAGATACTGGCAGTATCTGAAAACCTGGAAATCAGCAGCCCAAAAGGCCACCTCCCTCCTAAGGGAAAAGGACCCCACGTGGTGATCCTAACCCCCAACCATGCCCTGAAGTTGCAGGGTTTGCTCCGTGGGCACACTGACCTTGAGTGAGGAGGTCCTCCAACTCCAACCTCCAGAGAGATAACTGGGGCAAAGGGGCACCATGACGACTCGTGTGACCATCACTTGACCTGGAGTTTCTCTCATAAAACAACAAGAGTGTGTCCCAAAAGAGTAGACTACTGCTTGCAGGACTTACTGCACCCAGAGGGGAGGTAATAATCTTGGCAGGGGAACCGTATATCACGCTGTCACCATAGAAAAGCCTACAGACACTGTGATGATGGTGGCCAATAAGACCGGCTGGACTCCTGTTTACTTCAAAAGGCTGTTGACTCAGTGGCCATCATGGTCCTTCATCACCACTGACCCTGGACTGTCTGGGAGTTGAGCAGTCAGGGTGCTGACACCTGGTGCTGTTTTTACGTTAATTCAGGGGCCTAACTGAAGAAAGCACAGACTACTGGTCAGAGCATCTAGGCTGGCAGAAACGGTCAGCCTAAGGTGGCTGAACAAATGTGGGGCGGGGTGAAACTGGACCTCACAGCGTCACTGCACATCTCCTTCCTGGACCCTTAAATGTCATTAGAATCTATAACACTACCAATACTTGTGCTCAGGCGGACGAGCAGGGAGGCAGGAGGCCTGCGGACAAACAACGTCACCTGGAGGCTGCTGGGGAGAAGTTCAGACCCTATCCCACAGGTATGAGGGCTCCTAACTCAGCACTCAGCAGTTACAGATGAAGGGTCTGCACCCTCAGCACTCTAAGAATGAGGAAGGGGACAAAATGCAGAAGAGGGGTTTGTCCCAGGCAAAGCCCCTTAAAAATCCCTGGGAGATAAAAATAGAATCTGGGCAATAAAATAAAGTCTAACCTTTTTTATCCTTTGTGCTTTGTCTAATTTCACGTGCTCCTAGGGTCCCGCATACAGAGGTTCAACAGCCGGCACTTCAGACCAGATTTCCTAGTGCAGAATGGCTGGGTCGACACTTCAGCTCCTGGAGCACAGTGCAGACTCCGCGATATAGAGCCTGAGCTGCAGCCAACCGGGCCCTCGAGAGCTCCGCCCCCTCCCTCCCACTGACTCTGACAGGATCTCTACACAGCAGCCCAGCCCACAGCCCACGGGGTAGCACATGCTCTCACCTCTGCATTCTCTGATCAAAATATAAAGTTTCCTTTGCTTCTGAACCAAACTCAGTCTCGATCTGTTGGCTCCAATGACACTGGGCAGGGGGACACTTGTTGGGGTCCACTCTGGAGGATCAGTAACAGAAATTGAGAACATTGTAACTTCAATGAACAGATGTGTGAGCCAAACTGTAATTAACATAGAACAGTGTATAAGGCTCGGGTAAAATAAGATGTTTCTAACACTTCCATTTGATATTTCCATCACTTTATTATAAGCAAGTTCAGTGAAAGGTTTGTCTTATTTGTCAGGTCAATACTAGAGAAACGAAGTGATTTCTTTCCAAGGATGTACATCTAATAATCTTGGTTAAAGCTTCAATCTTGTTTTAAATGCTTTTCCATTGAAAATGATACCTCTCTTTCAGCTCCCCCATTTCTGAGAAGTATAAAATCTTATAATTTATTATTACCAAAGGGGAAAGGTGGGAGGAGGGATAAATTAACAGTTTGGGATTAACACATACACACTGCTATGTATAAAATCGATCATCAACAAGGAACTACTGTACAGCACAGGGAACTACACTCAATATTTTGCAATAACCTATAAGGGGAAATAATCTGAAAAAAGAATAGATATTTTTATTGACATCATCTATTAATGACAGTTATAATGGAACCTAACGGAAGCCGGTGGTGAGTACTTCTGACCCTGAAGACTTCAATCATCTAAAGTTTGGACTCTGCCTACTTCCCAAGGCCCTTAATGAACATATGTGTAGCCGTAGCTTAAAAAATTCCCCAGTTTGGGTTGTGGAGAGACAGTGATTTTGAAAAAGCCCTGGTGTTCTCCTCACATGAATGGGACACTTCCTACAGCTAAAATATGCCTGTCACACCCAGAAGATGGTATACCGTCTGATCGGGAAGAGTTTGGAAAAGGCATCTCATCTCCTCATCTCCTGGTGCTCGGGTTCACCCCTCCAGCGTCTTTACGAACAGTCTTCCCACTTGGAGATGTCAGCACTGTCAACATCCTGTTGCATACAGTTTGGAATTTGTCCAGAGAATGAAGCAGAAGGAGGAGGAACAATGAGAGACAAGTCCTAGGTGTTCGGACAGGCACATGTCACTCTAATTTCCAATCAGGAAGACGAATTGACTAAAAGCTAGGGTTGCCCATGGAAACAGAATAGGGCTTGAGGAAATCCCGCTGCTTTGTGGCCAGTTCCCATAAACACAAGTTGAAAAATGGAACTCAGGGCCGCTAAAATTCACGAAACTGCAGAGTTGAAAATATCTCTCACTGAAAAATGTCTTGAGGAAAGTCAGAGAAAAGGACTTGTAAGCAACGGAGAATGGCAGGAAAGGGATTGGAAGAGGTAGAAAGGACTCGCCATTAAGCACAAGAAAAGGGGCTGAACATTGCCAACATTGCAGTTGGCCAAAAAGGGTGTATGCGTCTTTTTCTGTATATATTCAAGAAAAGGGCATACACTTTTTTAGCCAACCAAACAGGTGGGCACTGGAAATCAGTACTACAAAACATATCACTTCGCATCAGTCAGAAGAGCCTTCCTCATAAAGTGTAAACACCAGAAATGCAGGACAGGGCAAGGAGAAAAGGGAGCCCTGTGAGGCTTATAGTGGAAATGTATATTGCCAATGGTCACTCTTGAGAAGTGTATTGTGTTTACTAAAGCATCTAAAAAATGAGCTACAGAGCACAGGGCACTTGCACTCATGGACGTATATCTTGGGAAAGACAAAAATGGAGAGGACACAGGCACCCCAATGTTTACCGCCTCTCTGTTTCAAAGATCCTCGACTAGGATATAATTTATATGTCTCTGGAGGGAAAAAATGGATAGAGGTGTGGCACTTATATAGAGTGGAATATTACTCAGCCTGAAAATCAGTGAAATATGGCCAGTTGTAACAACCCCAGAGTAGTTACGTATGATCATTCAAAGTCACATAATTCAAAAAGAAAAAGACATACGATATTACTAATACATGGAATGTAAACGTGGCTACAAAGTACCTGAATTACAAAACAGAATGGGGTCTCAAATTTAGAAGACCAACTTATGTTTGCTTAAGGAAAAAGGAGAGTTGGGGAGCTGCATAAAACCAGAGATTGAAATTAGCACAGATACCGTTCGATAAGCCAAATATGTAATAGAAAAAACCTACTCCCTGGTCAACGAAATGGACTCAACACGCCATATTCAACACCTACGAATACACCTGACTAGTAAGAATCTTCAAACTCATGGATTTATATGTCTCCGTAAGAGAATCAAGCGTGAGTACAGCGGCATGAACACAGAGGTGAAAATGCGATAAATCCCATTATCAAAATGAATTACACAAACAAAACCCAAGGACAGTGAAATAGAGAGCAATTCTTAAATAATTCATTCAGGGCTTGTGATGCAACCTGGATTTACCACATCTACACCCAGAGCTGAGTGAGACATAAGGTTGGGCACTTCGGGCTGATAGCATTGTTGAGGTTCGATGAGCAAATGCAGACCCTTTGAAGTCATACTGCATGGTACCCATTCCATGGGTCCCAACTCTCCAGGATTAAGGGATTCTTCCTTCAGCTAAAACATGCATGGGAAACCCACAGTATGGTGCACCGTGTGACCGGCAAACGTTTTCAAATGCATCTCAGTTTTCGTCCCCTTTTACTCGGGTTCACCATTCCAGACCCTTTACGAACACTCTCCCCACTTGGAGAGTCAGTGCCTTTAACCTCCTGTTAGGCACAGTTTGCAATTTCTGCGCAAGATGAAAAGGAATAGGGAGAACCAATGAGAGACTAGCTCTAGGTGTCTGCACGGGCAAATTTAACGCTCATTTCCCACCAGGAAGAGGAATTAACCAAAGGCTCAGCATGCCGTGCCGGAACCAGATTAGGGCCTGAGGCAATCCTGTGGGTTTGCGGCCAGCTCACAAGATAGCGAGTTGAAGAAATGAGCTCAGGGGCACTGTAACTCACAAACCTGCAGAGTTATAAATGACAGCTATCGTCCAAAAATATATTGAAGGAAGGCTGCGAAGACGACTTGAAAGTGGGGCAGAATTGCAGGAAAACGATTTCAGGGGGTAGACGGGAATTGCATTTAAAGCATAGGAAAAGAGGCAGAACGTCGACAATGATGCTCTTGGCCAAAAAGGGCGTATGCGTTTTTTCCTGAATATATTCAGGAAAAAACGCATACGCCCTTTTTGGCCAACCAAGCAAGCATGTTAAAGAAATCTGCACTACAATGAAGTCTCACTGCCCCCCGGTCAAAAGGGCCATCTGAAAAAAGTGTAAAATCCAGAAAGGCAGCACAGGCCATGGAGAACAGGGAGCCTTGTTATGCTGATGGGCGGGATGTAAATTGCCAACAGCCACTCTGGAGAAGTGTATGGTGTTTCCCGGAACACCGAAAAAACAAAGCTACGGAGCCTACGGCACTTCCACTTATGGTCCTATAGCTTAGGGAAATTTAAATCAAAAACACACAGCCACCCCAAAGTGTCGGACGGCTCTGTTTACAAGAACCTCGTCTACGGTACAAGTTAAATATCCCAGAATGTGAAAAATGGATAAAGAAGTTGTGGTACGTACGTACAATGGAATATCACTCAGCAATGAAATCTATGTCATCAGGCCCGTCGCGGCATAATGAGTGGATTCAGGTACGATGATTCTAAGTGAAATAAGTCACACAGAAAATGAAACATCATAAGATATCACTAATACACGGAATGTAAACTTGGCTACACATGAACTGAATTACAAAACAGAACAGGGTCTCAAATTTAGAAAACCAACTTATGCTAGCTTAAGGGGAAAGGTGAGTTGGGGTGCTGCATAAAACCAGAGATAGAAATTAGCACAGATACCTTTCCATAAGCCAAATATGTAATAGTCAAGACCTACCCCTTGCTCAACGAAATGGACTAAACATCCCATATTCAACGCCTAGGAATACACCTGACTAGTAAGAATCTTCAAACCCATGGATTTATATGTCTCCGTAAGAGAATGAAGCGTGTGTACAGCGGCATGAATGCAGCAGAGAAAATCCGATAAATCCCATTATCAAAATGAATTACACAAACAAAACCCAAGGACAGTGAAATAGAGAGCAATTCTTAAATAATTCATTCAGGGCTTGTGATGCAACCTGGATTTACCACATCTTCACCCAGAGCTGAGTGAGACATAAGGTTGGGCACTTCGGGCTGATAGCATTGGTGAGGTTCGATGAGCAAATGCAGACCCTTTGAAGTCATACAGCATGGTAACCATTCCATGGGTCCCAACTCTCCAAGTTTAAGGGATTCTTCCTTCAGCAAAAACATGCATGGGAAACCCACAGTATGGTGCACCGTGTGACTGGCAAACGTTTTCAAATGCATCTCAGTTTTTGTCCCCTGTTACTCGGGTTCACCATTCCAGACCCTTTACGAACACTCTCCCCACTTGGAGAGTCAGTGCCTTTAACCTCCTGTCAGGCACAGTTTGCAATTTCTGCGCAAGATGAAAAGGAATAGGGAGAACCAATGAGAGACTAGGTCTAGGTGTCTGCACGGGCAAATTTAACACTCATTTCCCACCAGGAAGTAGAATTAACCAAAGGCTCAGCATGCCGTGCCGGAACCAGATTAGGGCCTGAGGCAATCCTGTGGGTTTGCGGCCAGCTCACAAGATAGCGAGTTGAAGAAATGAGCTCAGGGGCACTGTAACTCACAAACCTGCAGAGTTATAAATGACAGCTATCATCCAAAAATATATTGAAGGAAGGCTGCGAAGACGACTTGTAAGTGGGGCAGAATTGCAGGAAAACGATTTCAAGGGGTAGACGGGAATTGCATTTAAAGCATAGGAAAAGAGGCAGAACGTCGACAATGATGCTCTTGGCCAAAAAGGGCGTATGCGTTTTTTCCTGAATATATTCAGTAAAAAACGCATACGCCCTTTTTGGCCAACCAAGCAAGCATGTTAAAGAAATCTGCACTACAATGAAGTCTCACTGCCCCCCGGTCAAAAGGGCCATCGGAAAAAAGTATAAAATCCAGAAAGGCAGCACAGGCCATGGAGAACAGGGAGCCTTGTTATGCTGATGGGCGGGATGTAAATTGCCAACAGCCACTCTGGAGAGGTGTATGGTGTTTCCCGGAACACCGAAAAAACAAAGCTATGGAGCCTATGTCACTTCCACTTATGGTCCTATAGCTTAGGGAAATTAAAATCAAAAACACACAGCCACCCAAAAATCTCGGGCGGCTCTCTTTACAAGAACCTCGTGTACGGTACAAGTTAAATATCCCAGAAAGCGAAAAATGGATAAAGAAGTTGTGGTACGTACGTACAATGGAATATCACTCACCAATGAAATCTATGTCATCTGGCCCGTCGTGGCATAACGAGTGGATTCAGGTACGATGATTCTAAGAGAAATAAGTCACACAGAAAATGAAACATCATAAGATATCACTAATACACCGAATGTAATCTTGGCTACACATGAACTGAATTACAAAACAGAACAGGGTCTCAAATTTAGAAAACCAACTTATGTTTGCTTAAGGGGAAAGGTGAGTTGGGGTGCTGCATAAAACCAGAGATAGAAATTAGCACAGATACCATTCCATACGTCAAATATGTAATAGTCAAGACCTACCCCTTGCTCAACGAAATGGGCTAAACACCCTATATTCAATGCCTAAGAATACACCTGACTAGTAAGAATCTTAAAACCCATGGATTTATATGTGTCCATAAGAGAATCAAGCGTGTGTACAGCTGCATGAAAGCAGCAGAGAAAATCCGATAAATCCTATTATCAAAATAAATTACAAAAACAAAACATAATGACAGTGAAATAGAGAGCAATTCTTAAATAATTCATTCATGTCTTGTGATGCAACCTGGATTTACCTCATCTACACCCAGAGCTGAGTGAGACATAAGGTTGGACACTTCGGGCTGATACCATTGGTGAGGTTCGATGAGCCAATGCAGACCATTTGAAGTCATACTGCATGGTACCCATTCCATGGGTCCCAACTCTCCAGGTTTAAGCGATTCTTCCTTCAGCTAAAGCATGCATGGGAAACACACAGTATGGTGCAGCGTGTGACCGGGAAACGTTTTCAAATGCATCTCAGATTTGTCCCCTTTTACTCGGGTTCAGAATTCCAGACTCTTTACTAAAACTCTCCCCACTTGGAGAGTCAGTGCCTTTAACCTCCTGTTTGGGACAGTTTGCAATTTCTGCGCAAGATGAACAGGAATAGGGAGAACCAATGAGAGACTAGCTGTAGGTGTCTGCAGGGGCAAATTTAACGCTCATTTCCCACCAGGAAGGGGAATTAACCAAAGGGTCAGCATGCCGTGCCGGAACAAGATTAGGGCCTGAAGCAATCGTGCGGGTTTGCGGCCAGCTCACAAGAAAGCGATTTTAAGAAAGGAGCTCAGGGGCACTGTAATTCACAAACCTGCAGAGTTATAAATGACAGCTATCGTCCAAAAATATATTGAAGGAAGGCTGCGAAGAGGACTTGAAAGCGGGGCAGAATTGCAGGAAAACGATTTCAGGGGGTAGACTGGAATTGCATTTAAAGCATAGGAAAAGAGGCAGAACGTCGACAATGATGCACTTGGCCAAAAAGGGCGTATGCGTTTTTTCCTGAATATATTCAGGAAAATATATATTCAGGAAAAAACGCATACGCCCTTTTTGGCCAACCAAGCAAGCATGTTAAAGAAATCTGCACTACAATGAAGTCTCACTGCCCCCCGGTCAAAAGGGCCATCTGAAAAAAGTGTAAAATCCAGAAATGCAGCACAGGCCATGGAGAACAGGGAGCCTTGTTATGCTGATGGGTGGGATGTAAATTGCCAACAGCCACTCTGGAGAAGTGTATGGTGTTTCCTGAAACACCGAAAAAACAAAGCAACGGAGCCTACGGCACTTCCACTTATGGTCCTATAGATTAGGGAAATTAAAATCAAAAACACACAGCCACGCCAAAGTTTCAGATGGCTCTGTTTACAAGAACCTCGTCTACGGTACAAGTTAAATATCCCAGAAAGCGAAAAATGAATAAAGAAGTTCTGGTACGTACGTACAATGGAATATCAGTCACCAATGAAATCTATGTCATCTGGCCCGTTGTGGCATAATGAGTGGATTCTGGTACGATGATTCTAAGTGAAAAAAGTCACACAGAAAATGAAACATCATAAGATATCACTAATACACCGAATGTAATCTTGGCTACACATGAACTGAATTACAAAACAGAACAGGGTCTCAAATTTAGAAAACCAACTTATGTTTGCTTAAGGGGAAAGGTGAGTTGGGGTGCTGCATAAAACGAGAGATAGAAATTAGCACAGATACCATTCCATACGTCATATATGTAATAGTCAAGGGGGCTTCCCTGGTGGCGCACTGGTTGAGAGTTCGCCTGCTGATGCAGGGGACGCGGGTTCGTGCCCCGGTCCGAGAGGATCCCACATGCCGCGGAGCTACTGGCCCCGTGAGTCATGGCCGTTGAGCCTGCGCGTCCGGAGCCTGTGCTCCGCAACGGGAGAAGCCACAACACTGAGAGGCCCGCGTACAGCAAAAAAAAAAAAAAAAATATGTAATAGTCAAGACCTACCCCTTGCTCAACGAAATGGGCTAAACACCCTATATTCAACGCCTAGGAATACACCTGACTAGTAAGAATCTTCAAACCCATGGATTTATATGTGTCCATAAGAGAATCAAGCATGTGTACAGCTGCATGAAGGCAGCAGAGAAAATCCGATAAATCCTATTATCAAAATGAATTACAAAAACAAAACACAATGACAGTGAAATAGAGAACAATTCTTAAATAATTCATTCAGGGCTTGTGATGCAACCTGGATTTACCTCATCTACACCCAGAGCTGAGTGAGACATAAGGTTGGACACTTCGGGGTGATACCACTGGTGAGGTTCGATGAGCAAATGCAGACCATATGAAGTCATACTGCATGGTACCCATTCCATGGGTCCCAACTCTCCAGGTTTAAGCGATTCTTCCTTCAGCTAAAGCATGCATGGGAAGCCCACAGTATGGTGCACCGTGTGACTGGCAAACGTTTTCAAAGGCATCTCAATTTTCGTCCCCTTTTACTCGGGTTCACAATTCCAGACCCTTTTCTAACACTCTCCAGACTTGGAGAGTCAGGGCCTTTAACCTCCTGTTTGGCACAGTTTGCAATTTCTGCGCAAGATGAACAGGAATAGGGAGAACCAATGAGAGACTAGCTGTAGGTGTCTGCACGGGCAAATTTAACGCACATTTCCCACCAGAAAGACGAATTAACCAAAGGCTCAGCATGCCGTGCCGGAACAAGATTAGGGCCTGAAGCAATCCTGCGGGTTTGCGGCCAGCTCACAAGAAAGCGATTTGAAGAAAGGAGCTCAGGGGCACTGTAATTCACAAACCTGCAGAGTTATAAATGACAGCTATCGTCCAAAAATATATTGAAGGAAGGCTGCGCAGAGGACTTGAAAGCGGGGCAGAATTTCAGGAAAACGATTTCATGGGGTAGACTGGAATTGCATTTAAAGCATAGGAAAAGAGGCAGAACGTCGACAATGATGCACTTGGCCAAAAAGGGCGTATGCATTTTTTCCTGAATATATTCAGGAAAAAACGCATACGCCCTTTTTGGCCAACCAAGCAAGCATGTTAAAGAAATCTGCACTACAATGAAGTCTCACTGCCCCCCGGTAAAAACGGCCATCTGAAAAAAGTGTAAAATCCAGAAATGCAGCACAGGCCATGGAGAACAGGGAGCCTTGTTATGCTGATGGGTGGGATGTAAATTGCCAACAGCCACTCTGCAGAAGTGTATGGTGTTTCCTGAAACACCTAAAAAACAAAGCAACAGAGCCTACGGCACTTCCACTTATGGTCCTATAGCTTAGGGAAATTAAAATAAAAAACACACAGCCACCCCAAAGTTTCAGACGGCTCTGTTTACAAGAACCTCGTCTACGGTACAAGTTAAAAATCCCAGAAAGCGAAAAATGGATAAAGAAGTTGTGGTACGTACGTACAATGGAATATCACTCACCAATGAAATCTATGCCATCTGGCCCGTCGTGGCATAATGAGTGGATTCAGGTACGATGATTCTAAGAGAAATAAGTCACACAGAAAATGAAACATCATAAGATATCACTAATACACCGAATGTAATCTTGGCTACACATGAACTGAATTACAAAACAGAACAGGGTCTCAAATTTAGAAAACCAACTTATGTTTGCTTAAGGGGAAAGGTGAGTTGGGGTGCTGCATAAAACCAGAGATAGAAATTAGCACAGATACCATTCCATACGTCATATATGTAATAGTCAAGGGGGCTTCCCTGGTGGCGCACTGGTTGAGAGTTCGCCTGCCGATGCAGGGGACGCGGGTTCGTGCCCCGGTCCGAAAGGATCCCACATGCCGTGGAGCTACTGGCCCCATGAGTCATGGCCGTTGAGCCTGTGCGTCCGGAGCCTGTGCTCCGCAACGGGAGAGGCCACAACACTGAGAGGCCCGCGAACAGCAAAAAAAAAAAAAAATATGTAATAGTCAAGACCTACCCCTTGCTCAACGAAATGGGCTAAACACCCTATATTCAACGCCTAGGAATACACCTGACTAGTAAGAATCTTCAAACCCATGGATTTATATGTGTCCATAAGAGAATCAAGCATGTGTACAGCTGCATGAAGGCAGCAGAGAAAATCCGATAAATCCTATTATCAAAATGAATTACAAAAACAAAACACAATGACAGTGAAATAGAGAACAATTCTTAAATAATTCATTCAGGGCTTGTGATGCAACCTGGATTTACCTCATCTACACCCAGAGCTGAGTGAGACATAAGGTTGGACACTTCGGGGTGATACCACTGGTGAGGTTCGATGAGCAAATGCAGACCATATGAAGTCATACTGCATGGTACCCATTCCATGGGTCCCAACTCTCCAGGTTTAAGCGATTCTTCCTTCAGCTAAAGCATGCATGGGAAGCCCACAGTATGGTGCACCGTGTGACCAGGAAACGTTTTCAAAGGCATCTCAATTTTCGTCCCCTTTTACTCGGGTTCACAATTCCAGACCCTTTTCTAACACTCTCCAGACTTGGAGAGTCAGGGCCTTTAACCTCCTGTTTGGCACAGTTTGCAATTTCTGCGCAAGATGAACAGGAATAGGGAGAACCAATGAGAGACTAGCTGTAGGTGTCTGCACGGGCAAATGGAACGCTCATTTCCCACCAGGAAGAGGAAATAACCAAAGGCCCAGCATGCCCTGCCGGAACCAGATTAGGGTCTGAAGCAATCCTGTGGTTTTGCGGCCAACTCACAGGAAAGCGTGTTGAAGAAAGCAGCTCAGGGGCACTGTAATTCACAAACCTGCAGAGTTATAAATGACAGCTATCGTCCAAAATATATTGAAGTATGTCTGCGAAGAGGACTTAGAATTTGGGCAGAAATTCAGGAAAACGATTTCGGGGGTAGACTGGAATTGCACTTAACGCCTAGGAAAAGACGGAGAACGGCGACAATGATGCACTTGGCCAAAAAGGGTGTATGCGTTTTTTCCTGAATATAATCAGGAAAAAACGCATACGCCCTTTTTGGCCAACCAAGCAAGCGTGTAAAGAAATCTGCACTACAATGAAGTCTCTCTGCCCCCCGGTCAAAAGGGCCATCTGAAAAAAGTGTAAAATCCAGAAAGGCAGGACAGGCCATGGAGAAGAGGGAGCATTGTTATCCTGATGGGCGGGATGTGAATTGCCAACAGCCACTCTGGAGAAGTGTATGGTATTTCCTGAAACACATAAGAAACAAAGCAACACAGCCTATGGCACTTCCACTTATGGTCCTATAGCTTAGGGAAATTAAAATCAAAACCACACAGGCACCCCAAAGTTTGGAACGGCTCTGTTTACAAGAACCTCGTCTACGGTACAAGTTAAATATCCCAGAGGGCGAAAAATGGATAAAGAAGTTGTGGTTCTTACGTACAATGGAATATCACTCAGCAATGAAATCTATGTCATCAGGCCCGTAGCGGCATAATGAGTGGATTCAGGTACGATGATTCTACGTGCAATAGGTCACACAGAAAAAGAAACATCATAAGGTATCACTAATACACGGAATGTAATCTTGGCTACACATGAACTGAATTACAAAACAGAACAGTGTCTCAAATTTAGAAAACCAACTTATGCTTGCTTTTTGGGAAAGGTGAGTTCGGGTGCTGCATAAAAACAGAGATTGAAATTCGCACTGATACAGTTCCATAAGCCAAATATGTAATAGACAAGACCTACTGCTTGCTCAATGAAATGGGCTCAACACCCCATATTCAACGCCTAGAAATATACCTGCCTAGCAAGAATCTTAAAACCCATGGATTTATATGTGTCCGAAAGAGAATCCAGCGTGTGTTCAGTGGCCTAAAGGCAACAGTGAAAATCCGATAAATCATATTATCAAAATAAATTTCAAAAACAAAACACAATGACAGTGAAATAGAGAGCAATTCTTAAATAATTCACTCAGGGCTTCTGATGCAACCTGGATTTACCACATGTACACCCAGTGCTGGGGAGACATAAGGCCGGACACTTCGCCCTGATAGCATTGTTGAGGTTCGGTGAGCAATTGCAGACCCTTTGAAGTCATACTGCATGGTACCCATTCCAAGGGTCCCAACTCTCCAGGTTTAAGGGATTCTTCCTTCCGCTACATCATGTATGGGAAACCCAGAGTATGGTCCACCATGTGATTGGGAAACGTTTTCAAATGCATCTCAGTTTTCTTCCCTTTATACTCGGGTTCACCATTCCAGACGCTTAACTAACACTCTCCCCACTTGGAGAGTCAGTGCCTTTAACCTCCTGCTTGTCACAGTTTGCAATTTCTGCGCAAGATGAACAGGAATAGGGAGAACCAATGAGAGACTAGCTGTAGGTGTCTGCACGGGCAATTTAATGCTCATTTCTCACCAGGAAGTGGAATTAACCAAAGGCTCAGAATGCCCTGCCAGAACCAGATTAGGGCCTGAAGCAATACTGCGGGTGTGCAGGCAGCTCACAAGATAGCGAGTTGAACAAAGGAGCTCAGGGGCACTGTAATTCACAAACCTGCAGAGTTATAAATGACAGCTATCGTCCAAAAATATATTGAAGGAAGGCTGCGAAGAGGACTTGAAAGCGGGGCAGAATTCCAGGAAAACGATTTCAGGAGGTAGACGGGAAGTGCACTGAAAGCATAGGAGAAGAGGCAGAACCTCGACAATGATGCACTTGTTCAAAAAGTGCATATGCGTTTTTTCCAAGGCCCTCCTTAAAGAGGGTAGGGGGCTCCCAGCATGCTTCAGTGGCCAACAGAGGGCCCACATCGCCAAGGTGACGTGAGCCAACCAGGCAGGAGTGACCTCACATCAGAGGGCCCACCTCACAGAAGGGTAAGGGACCCAGCCATTATCAGACTCTCACCAGAGGGCCCACATCAGCAAGGGGCTGGGAACCAGGCAGGAGTGTCTTCACACCCGTGGGGCCACATCATCGCAAGTTGAGGTACCCAGCACATGTGGCCTCAAACCAGAGGACCCACATCTCCATGGGTCTCGGAGCGAGGCAGGCAGGATGAACCTCAAAACACGTGGCCCATTGTATAAAAAAGGTGAGGAATCCAGCAGTTGGAACATCCCAGCAGGCGGCCCAGAGCACCGAGGCTATGGGATCCAGGCAATGATGAACTTACAACAGAGGGCCCTCATCATGAAACTGTGAGCAACCTAGCCATTGTGACCTCAGAGCACAAGGCCCACATCCCCATGGGGAAGCGAACCAAGCAGGAGTGTCATCGCACCAGTGGGCACACATCAGAAAATGTGGGGAGCCCAGCAGTTAGGGCCTGACGCCAGAGGGCCCTCATCACCGAGGAGAGGAGGCTCCCAGCAGGCTCCAACTGCTACAAGAGGGCCAACGTCGCCAATGCGGGGTGTGCCAGCCAGGCAGGAGTGACCTCAGAGCAGAGGGCCAACCTCAAAAAAGTGTGAGGAACCCAAAGAGGATTAGACTCTCACCAGAGGGCCCACATCACCAAGAGGATCAGAACCAGGCAGGACTGTCTTCACACCAGGGTGACCACATCATAGAAAGGTGAGGAACCCAGCACATGTGGCCTAAACCAGAAGACCCACATCTCCAAGGGGCTCGGAGTGAGGCATGCAGGAGTAGCCTCACAACACAGGGCCCATAGAATAAAAAAGCTGAGGAATCCTGCAGTGGGAACCTCCCAGCAGGCGGCCCAGAGCACCGAGTCTATGCGATCCAGGCTGCAGTGAACTCACAGCAGAGGGCCCATATCATGAAACTGTGAGCAACCCAGCCATTGGGACCTCACAGCAGAAGGCCCACATCCCCATGGGGTTGGGAACATGGCAAGAGTGTCCTCGCACCACTTAGCACGTATCAGAAAAAGTGGGTACCCAGCAGTTACGGCCTGACGCTAGAGAGCCCTCATCACCGAGGGGAGGTGGCTCCCAGCAGGCTCCAACTGCCACAAGAGGGCCGATGTCGCCAAGGCGGGGTGTGCCAGCCAGTCAGTAGTGACCTCACAGCAGAGGGCCCACCTCACAGAAGGGTGAGGAACCCAGCCAGGATCAGACTCTCACCAGAGGGCCCACATCACCAAGGGGATAGAAACCAGGCAGGAGTGTCCTCACACCAGCGGGGCCACATCATCGAAAGGTGAGGGACCCAGCACACGTGGCCTCAAACCAGAGGACACACATCACCAAGGGGCTGGGAGTGAGTCAGGCAGGAGGAGTCTCCAAACAGAGGGCTCATAGAAGAAAAAAGGTGAGGAATCCCGCAGTTGGAACCTCCCCGCAGGCGGCCAGGAGCAGCGAGGCTATGGGATCCAGGCCGGAGTGAACTCACACCAGAGGGCCCTCATCATGAAACTGAGCCACCCACCGTTGGGACCTCAGAGCAGAAGGCCCATATTCCCATGGGGTTGGAAACCTGGCAGGAGTGTACTCACACCACAGGGCGCACATCAGAAAATTTTGGGAGCCCAGGAGTTAGAGCCTGACGCCAGAGGGCCCTCATTACCGAGGGGAGGAGACTCCCAGCAGGCACCAACTCCCACCTGAGGGCCCACGTCGCCAAGGTGACGTGTGCCAGTCAGGCAGGAGTGACCTCACAGCAGAGGGCCTACCTCACAGAAGGGTGAGGAAACCAGCCAGGATAAGACTCTCACCAGAGAGCCCACATCACCAAGGGGACCGGAACAAGGCAGGAGTGTCCTCACACCAGTGTGGCCACATTATAGAAAGGTGACGAACCCAGCACATGTGGCCTAAACCAGAGGACCCACATTTCCAAGGTGCTCCGAGTGAGGCAGGCAGGAGTAGCCTAACAACACAGGGCCCACAGAATAAAAAATGTGAGGAATCCAGCAGTTGGAACACCCCAGCAGGTGGCCCAGAGTACGGAGTCTATGGGATCCAGGCCACAGTGAACTCACAGCAGAGGGCTCACATCATGACACTGTGAGCAATCCAGCTGGTGGGACCTCAGAGCAGAAGGCCCACATCCCCATGGGGATGGGAACGTGGCAGGAGTGTACTCGCACGACAGGGCACATATCAGAAAATTTTGGGAGCCCATGAGTTAGGGCCTGACGCCAGAGGGCCCTCATTACCGAGGGGAGGAGACTCCCAGCAGGCACCAACTCCCAACTGAGGACCCACATCGCCAAGGTGATGTGTGCCAGCCAGGCAGGAGTGACCTCACAGCAGAGGGCCCACCTCCCAGAAGGGTGAGGAATCCAGCCAGGATCAGACTCTCACCAGAGGGCCCCCATCACCAAGGGGATGGGAACCAGGCAGGAGTGTCCTCACACCAGTGGGGCCACATCAATAAAGGTGAGGAAACCGGCACATGTGGCCTCAAACCAGAGGACCCACATCACAAAGGGGCTGGGAGTGAGTCAGGAAGGAGGAGCATGAAAACACAGGACCCAAAGAATAAAAATGGTAAGGAATCCAGCAGTAGGAACCTCCCAGCAGGCGGCTCAGAGCACAGAGTCTATGGGATCTAGGCCTGAGTGAACTAACACCAGAGAGCCAACATCCTGAAACTGTGAACAACACAGGTGTTGGGACCATAGAGCAGAAGGCACATGGGGATGGGAACCTGGCAGGAGTGCCCTCACACCACTTAGCACGTATCAGAAAATGTGGGTAACCAGCAGTTAGGGCCTGATGCCAGAGGGCCTCATCACTGAGGGGAGGAGGCTCCCAGCGGGCTCCAACTGCCACCAGAGGGCCGACGTCGCCAAGGCGGGGTGTGTCAGCCAGGCAGGAGTGACCTCAGAGAAGAGGGCCCACCTCACAGAAGTGTGAGGAGCCCAACCAGGATCAGACTCTCACTGGAGGGCTCACATCACCAAGGGGATGGGAACCAGGCAGGAGTGTCCGCACACCAGTGGGGCCACATCTGCGAAAGGTGAGGAACCCAGCACATGTGGCCTCAAACCAGAGGACACACATCACCAAGGGGCTGGGAGTGAGGCAGGTGTCTGGAGGGGCACATTTAACTCTAATTTCCCACCAGGAAGAGGAATTAACCAAAGGCTCAGAGTGCCGTGCAGGACCCTGATTACGGCCTGAAGCAAACCTGCGGTTCTGTGGCCAGCTTTCAAGGAAACGAGTTAAGAAAGGAAATCACAGGCACTGTAATTCACAAACCAGCAGAGTTATAAATGACAGCTATTGGCAAAAATATATTGAAGTAAGTCTGCACAGAGGACTTGAAAACGAGGCAGAATTGCAGGAATCATATTTCAGGAGGTAGATTGGAATTGCATTTAAAGCATGTGAAAAGCGGCAGATCTTTGACAGTGATGCACTTGGACAAAAAGTGCGTATACATTTTTTCCTGAATATATTCAGGAAAAAACGCATATGCCCTTTGTGGCCAACCAAGAATTCGAGCAATGGAAATCCGCACTACAATGAACTCTCATTTCCCATTCGTCAAAAGAGTCATCTGAAAAAAGTGTAAAACCCAGAAACACAGGACAGGCCATGGAGAACAGGGAGCCTTGTTATGCTGATGGACGGGATGTAAATTGCCAACAGACACTCTGGTGATGTTTATGGTGTATGCTGAAACATCTAAAAAACAAAGCTACAGAGCCTAGGGCACTTCCACTTTTGGCCCTATAGCTTAGGAAAATTAAAATCAACAAGACACAGCCAACACAATATCCAGGGCTGCTGTGTTTACAAGAACCTTGAGTCCAGTACAAATTAAATATCCCAGAAAGAAAAAAATGGATAAAGGAGTTGTCCTACTTACGTACAACGGAATATCACTCAGCAATGAAATCAATGTCATCAGGCCTGTAGCAGCAAATTGAGTGGATTTAAGTATGATGATTCTAAGAGAAATATGTCACACAGAGAAACATAATTATCATAAGATATCACAAATAGAGGGAGTGTAAACTTGGCTACACATAAACTGAATTACAAAACCGAACAGAGTCTCACATTTAGATAAAAACTTATGCTTGCTTAACGGGAAAGTTGAGTTGGGGTGCTGTATAAAACCAGAGATTGAAATGAGCACACATACCGTTCCATAAGCCAAATATGTAATAGACAAGACCTACTCTTTGCTCAACGAAATAGACTAATCCATGGTGTATCACCTCACACCTGTTAGAATGGGCATCATCAGAAAATCTACAAACAACAAATGCTGGAAAGGGTGCGGAGATAAGGAAACCTCTTCCACTATTGTTGGGAATGTAAATTGATGCAGTCACTGTGGAGAACATTATGGAGTTTCTTATAAAACTAAGAATAGAATTACCATATAATACAGCAATCCCACTACTGGGCATATACCCAGACAAAACCATAAAACGAAAAGAGACATTCACCGCAATGTTCATTGCATCACTATTTACAATATCCAGGTAATGGAAGCAAACTAAATGCCCACAGACAGACGAATGCATAAAGATGAGGTACATATATAAAATGGAATATTACTAAGCCATAAAAAGGAATGAAATTGGGTCATTTGTAGAGACGTTGATGGATCTAGAGACTGTCATACAGAGTGAAGTAAGTCAGAAAGAGAAAAACAAATCCTGTATATAAATGCATATATGTGGAACCTAGAAAAGTTGTACAGATGAAGCGTTTTGCAAGGCAGAAATAGAGCAACAGATGTAGACAACAAACGTATGGACACCAAGGGGGGAAAGCTGTTAGGGGGGTGGTGGTGGGAGTTGAGAGATTGGGATTGACATGTATACATTTCTATGTATAAAATAGGTAACCAAAAAGAACCTGCTGTATAAAAAAATAAAATAAAATTCAAAATTACAAAAAGTAAAACAGAAAAAATATTCTTCCCTTCATATACATGTATTTATATGAATAAATTATTTCCATGCTTATATCTGTAAATACAAAAAAGAGGAATAAAATCTACCTTGAACCAAAAACGAAAAAAAGAAAAAAAAACAGAACCCACCAGTTACACAGAGGAAAACCGTATCAGGGCCCTTGCTCCAGTTGTAAACAATTCTGAAGTTGGTCAGTGGTGGGGAATCATCTCCCATTCAGCCAGCATGCCACACACAACAAGCGTCCTCATTGCAAAGCTGGGGGCCCGTGCCGAGGCATCTGTGAGTAAACGTGGGCCGAGCCCCAGGCCAGCTGCTGCAGAAATGTTCCCACCCTTCCCAGGTAAAACACCTGAATATGTACAAGGACTTGAAAGCCTAGAGGAAGGGCCATGGAGCCACATGAGCGACAGCATGCCAGCCGACTTGGTGCCTGCAGGCCAGACAGGATGGTCCTGGCCCTGGGTGCTCTTCTGGAAGCTTTCCATTTCCCTGCCTGAGATACCCCTCCTGTCCCGGCCCCCACTGCTTTCTTCCTTACTCACCTCTGCCCAGGGAGAAATTCCAGCGGCAGGTATGGGTGGCACATCCTCTTCTTTAGCAGGTGGCATCTTGGCAACTGCTGCAGAAAGTCCAGCAGAGCCCCACTCACACTGGGCAACCCACAAAGCCGTGGCCTCTCACTCCCTCCCACCAGTCCAGCCCCGAGACTGCTGACAGGGCAGAAAATGGCGTCAGGCACAGCTGCAGGTGCTCTTGCTGCCTGGAGCGGTGTTTATATTGATCTCAACCCAGGCACACCTTGGGAGGGATGGCCGGCATGGTCAGGCTTCCCAGGCCAGCCAATAATCACCCCTCAGGGGCTCACAGTTGCAGAAACTGGAACTTGCTGAATCGGCCAGGTCCAAGGAACAGGTGTGGGCTCCTGAGAGTCAGGATAGACAAGGGCCTGCAGCTCTGGCTTGTTTTCTAATTATATTATCTGGCCCATGAGTGGGAGACAACTTCAAGAAAACCATCTCCTAATGAGAAGTACCCAGGAGTCAGGGAGAGCAGGGGTGGGTGGTGGGTGGAGACAGAGGCCTGGTGCCCCGGGTGCAGTGGAAATCTCTGGAAGACCAGGTGGAGGGAGGCCACACAGAGTGATGCCCAGGGTCACAGACCTGTCGGAGCTGCTGTTTGTTAGTTCAAGTCCTGCTCTGAGGTGCTCTGTGTCAGATCTGAGTGACAGGTGAGCTGGGAGTGCTCTGCAATGAGGGCGATGTGCATGGCTCCTGTGTGCCCAGCCCTGCCACGGTACCTGAAAGGGTAGCTCTGTATCCTGGGAGGGGCCTGACCACGAGAGCCCCATGGGCTGCAGGGGAACCTGCCCAGGGAGCCCCATATCCTGGGAGGGGCCTGAACACGAGAGCCCCGTGGTCTGGAGTGGGGGTGGGGTACCTGCCCAGGTGAGCTCCATATCCTGGGATTGGCCTGACCTTGAGAGCCCCATGGGCTGCTGGAGTCCTGGTAAAAGATGTCAGGACAGTCAGTGAAGCCACCCAGGATATACCTCCAGTAGTTCCTAAACCCTACACCCTGCTGGTCATTCTACTAACCACCAGGACATGGTATTCTGTATTAGTCTTCAATGAAGCCTTCTTTTGTATTCTATTAGTCCCAGAGTCACAAGAAATTTTGGCTTGTGAGTGGCAGGACTCAACATACAACTAAAACAATACTTCCGGGCCGTCTTGCCCCAAGGGTTCAAAAATTCCCACACCATCTTTGGGGAAAGCTCAGCTAAAGACCTAAAAGTTCTACCTCTGGAAAAGGAAACACTCCTTCAATATGCAGACGACATTCTGATCGCCAGCCCTACTAAGGAGACCTCTGAACTACCAAGCCAATAAAGGATACAAGTTGTCCAAGAAAAAGCTCAAATATCACAGACTATGGTGACCTGCGTGGGCTGCATTCTCACAGAAGGTCGGAGAAGCCCATCCCAGGAAAGGGAAGAAACGATTTACAGCCTTACCCATTTCTAAAACTAGAAGACAGCTTAGGGGTTCCTGGGGAGGCCAGGGTTTGCTGCTTCTGGATCCCTAACTACAGTCTACTAGCTGGGCCTCTATATGAAACACTGAAAGAAAAAGATGATGATCCTTTTGAATAGAATCCAGAAGTGGCCTTTCAAGAATGGAAAGAGCAGTCAATTCAGACCCTTGCCCTGGAACTCCCTAATTTAGCTAAACCCTTTGACCTTTACATTCCTAGTGAAATTTGAATGACCATTGGAGTATTAGTGCAAAACCTGGGACCACTTGAAATGGAACAATGCAAGAATGCCATCCAGGTAGGATAAACTACGGTCACCAAGGGGCTTGGCCCACCGCCACATCTGGCCAAGATACTGGCAGTATCTGAAAACCTGGAAATCAGCAGCCCAAAAGGCCACCTCCCTCCTAAGGGAAAAGGACCCCACGTGGTGATCCTAACCCCCAACCATGCCCTGAAGTTGCAGGGTTTGCTCCGTGGGCACACTGACCTTGAGTGAGGAGGTCCTCCAACTCCAACCTCCAGAGAGATAACTGGGGCAAAGTGGCACCATGACGACTCATGTGACCATCACTTGACCTGGAGTTTCTCTCATAAAACAACAAGAGTGTGTCCCAAAAGAGTAGACTACTGCTTGCAGGACTTACTGCACCCAGAGGGGAGGTAATAATCTTGGCAGGGGAACCGTATATCACGCTGTCACCATAGAAAAGCCTACAGACACTGTGATGATGGTGGCCAATAAGACCGGCTGGACTCCTGTTTACTTCAAAAGGCTGTTGACTCAGTGGCCATCATGGTCCTTCATCACCACTGACCCTGGACTGTCTGGGAGTTGAGCAGTCAGGGTGCTGACACCTGGTGCTGTTTTTACGTTAATTCAGGGGCCTAACTGAAGAAAGCACAGACTACTGGTCAGAGCATCTAGGCTGGCAGAAACGGTCAGCCTAAGGTGGCTGAACAAATGTGCGGCGGGGTGAAACTGGACCTCACAGCGTCACTGCACATCTCCTTCCTGGACCCTTAAAGGTCATTAGAATCTATAACACTACCAATACTTGTGCTCAGGCGGACGAGCAGGGAGGCAGGAGGCCTGCGGACAATCAACGTCACCTGGAGGCTGCTGGGGAGAAGTTCAGACCCTCTCCCACGGGTATGAGGGCTCCTAACTCAGCACTCAGCAGTTACAGATGAAGGGTCTGCACCCTCAGCACTCTAAGAATGAGGAAGGGGACAAAATGCAGAAGAGGGGTTTGTCCCAGGCAAAGCCCCTTAAAAATCCCTGGGAGATAAAAATAGAATCTGGGCAATAAAATAAAGTCTAACCTTTTTTATCCTTTGTGCTTTGTCTAATTTCACGTGCTCCTAGGGTCCCGCATACAGAGGTTCAACAGCCGGCACTTCAGACCAGATTTCCTAGTGCAGAATGGCTGGGTCGACACTTCAGCTCCTGGAGCACAGTGCAGACTCCGCGATATAGAGCCTGAGCTGCAGCCAACCGGGCCCTCGAGAGCTCCGCCCCCTCCCTCCCACTGACTCTGACAGGATCTCTACACAGCAGCCCAGCCCACAGCCCACGGGGTAGCACATGCTCTCACCTCTGCATTCTCTGATCAAAATATAAAGTTTCCTTTGCTTCTGAACCAAACTCAGTCTCGATCTGTTGGCTCCAATGACACTGGGCAGGGGGACACTTGTTGGGGTCCACTCTGGAGGATCAGTAACAGAAATTGAGAACATTGTAACTTCAATGAACAGATGTGTGAGCCAAACTGTAATTAACATAGAACAGTGTATAAGGCTCGGGTAAAATAAGATGTTTCTAACACTTCCATTTGATATTTCCATCACTTTATTATAAGCAAGTTCAGTGAAAGGTTTGTCTTATTTGTCAGGTCAATACTAGAGAAACGAAGTGATTTCTTTCCAAGGATGTACATCTAATAATCTTGGTTAAAGCTTCAATCTTGTTTTAAATGCTTTTCCATTGAAAATGATACCTCTCTTTCAGCTCCCCCATTTCTGAGAAGTATAAAATCTTATAATTTATTATTACCAAAGGGGAAAGGTGGGAGGAGGGATAAATTAACAGTTTGGGATTAACACATACACACTGCTATGTATAAAATCGATCATTAACAAGGAACTACTGTACAGCACAGGGAACCACACTCAATATTTTGCAATAACCTATAAGGGGAAATAATCTGAAAAAAGAATAGATATTTTTATTGACATCATCTATTAATGACAGTTAAAATGGAACCTAAGGGAAACCGGTGGTGAGTGCTTCTGACCCTGAAGACTTCAATCATCTAAAGTTTGGACTCTGCCTACTTCCCAAGGCCCTTAATGAACCTATGTGTAGCCGTAGCTTAAACAATTCCCCAGTTTGGGTTGTGGAGAGACACTGATTTTGAAAAAGCCCTGGTGTTCTCCTCACATGAATGGGACACTTCCTACAGCTAAAATATGCCTGTCACACCCAGAAGATGGTATACCGTCTGATCGGGAAGAGTTTGGAAAAGGCATCTCATCTCCTCATCTCCTGGTGCTCGGGTTCACCCCTCCAGCGTCTTTACGAACAGTCTCCCCACTTGGAGATGTCAGCACTGTCAACATCCTGTTGCATACAGTTTGGAATTTGTCCAGAGGATGAAGCAGAAGGAGGAGGAACAATGAGAGACAAGTCCTAGGTGTTCGGACAGGCACATGTCACTCTAATTTCCAATCAGGAAGACGAATTGACTAAAAGCTAGGGTTGCCCATGGAAACAGAATAGGGCTTGAGGAAATCCCGCTGCTTTGTGGCCAGTTCCCATAAACACAAGTTGAAAAATGGAACTCAGGGCCGCTAAAATTCACGAAACTGCAGAGTTGAAAATATCTCTCACTGAAAAATGTCTTGAGGAAAGTCAGAGAAAAGGACTTGTAAGCAACGGAGAATGGCAGGAAAGGGATTGGAAGAGGTAGAAAGGACTCGCCATTAAGCACAAGAAAAGGGGCTGAACATTGCCAACATTGCAGTTGGCCAAAAAGGGTGTATGCGTCTTTTTCTGTATATATTCAAGAAAAGGGCATACACTTTTTTAGCCAACCAAACAGGTGCGCACTGGAAATCAGTACTACAAAACATATCACTTCGCATCAGTCAGAAGAGCCTTCCTCATAAAGTGTAAACACCAGAAATGCAGGACAGGGCAAGGAGAAAAGGGAGCCCTGTGAGGCTTATAGTGGAAATGTATATTGCCAATGGTCACTCTTGAGAAGTGTATTGTGTTTACTAAAGCATCTAAAAAATGAGCTACAGAGCACAGGGCACTTGCACTCATGGACGTATATCTTGGGAAAGACAAAAATGGAGAGGACACAGGCACCCCAATGTTTACCGCCTCTCTGTTTAAAAGATCCTCGACTAGGATATAATTTATATGTCTCTGGAGGGAAAAAATGGATAGAGGTGTGGCACTTATGTAGAGTGGAATATTACTCAGCCTGAAAATCAGTGAAATATAGCCAGTTGTAACAACCCCAGAGTAGTTACGTATGATCATTCAAAGTCACATAATTCAAAAAGAAAAAGACAAACAATAACACTAATACATGGAATGTAAACGTGGCTACAAATGACCTGAATTACAAAACAGAATGGGGTCTCAAATTTAGAAGACCAACTTATGTTTGCTTAAGGAAAAAGGAGAGTTGGGGAGCTGCATAAAACCAGAGATTGAAATTAGCACAGATACCGTTCCATAAGCCAAATATGTAATAGAAAAAACCTACTCCCTGGTCAACAAAATGGGCTCAACACGCCATATTCAACACCTACGAATACACCTGACTAGTAAGAATCTTCAAACTCATGGATTTATATGTCTCCGGAAGAGAATCAAGAGTGAGTACAGCGGCATGAACGGAGCAGTGAAAATGCGATAAATCCCATTATCAAAATAAATTACAAAAACAAAACACAATGAGAGTGAAATAGAGAGCAATTCTTAAATAATTCATTCAGGGCTTGTGATGCAACCTGGATTTACCACATCTACACCCAGAGCTGAGTGAGACATAAGGTTGGGCACTTCGGGCTGATAGCATTGTTGAGGTTCAATGAGCAAATGCAGACCCTTTGAAGTCATACTGCATGGTACCCATTCCATGGGTCCCAACTCTCCAGGTTTAAGGGATTCTTTCTTCAGCTAAAACATGCATGGGAAACCCACAGTATGGTGCACCGTGTGACCAGGAAAGGTTTTCAAATGCATCTCAGTTTTCGTCCCCTTTTACTCGGGTTCACCATTCCAGAACGTTTACTAACACTCTCCCCACTTGGAGAGTCTGAACCTTTAACCTCCTGTTTGGCACAGTTTGCAATTTCTGCGCAAAATGAACAGGAATAGGGAGAACCAATGAGAGACTAGCTGTAGGTGTCTGCACGGGCAAATTTAACGCTCATTTCCAACCAGGAAGAGGAATTAACCAAAGGCTCAGCATGCCGTGCCGGAACCAAATTAGGGCCTGAATCTATCATGCGGGTTTGCGGCCAGCTCACAAGAAAGCGATTTGAAGAAAGGAGCTCAGGGGCACTGTAATTCACAAACATGCAGAGTTATAAATGACAGCTATCGTCCAAAAATATATTGAAGGAAGGCTGTGAAGAGGACTTGAAAGCGGGGCAGAATTGCAGGAAAACGATTTCAGGGGGTAGACTGGAATTGCATTTAAAGCATAGGAAAAGAGGCAGAATGTCGACAATGATGCACTTGGCCAAAAAGTGCGTATGCGTTTTTTACTGAATATATTCAGGAAAAAACGCATACGCCCTTTTTGGCCAACCAAGCAAGCATGTTAAAGAAATCTGCACTACAATGAAGTCTCACTGCCCCCCGGTCAAAAGGGCCATCTGAAAAAAGTGTAAAATCCAGAAATGCAGCACAGGCCATGGAGAACAGGGAGCCTTGTTATGCTGATGGGTGGGATGTAAATTGCCAACAGCCACTCTGGAGAAGTGTATGGTGTTTCCTGAAACACCTAAAAAACAAAGCAACGGAGCCTACGGCACTTCCACTTATGGTCCTATAGCTTAGGGAAATTAAAATCAAAAACACACAGCCACCCCAAAGTTTCAGACAGCTCTGTTTACAAGAACCTCGTCCACGGTACAAGTTAAATATCCCAGAAGGCGAAAAATGGATAAAGAATTTGTGGTACGTACGTACAATGGAATATCACTCAGCAATGAAATCTATGTCATCAGGCCCGTCACGGCATAATGAGTGGATTCAGGTACGATGATTCTAAGTGAAATAAGTCACACAGAAAATGAAACATCATAAGATATCACTAATACACGGAATGTGAACTTGGCTACACATGAACTGAATTACAAAACAGAACAGGGTCTCAAATTTAGAAAACCAACTTATGCTTGCTTAAGGGGAAAGGTGAGTTGGGGTGCTGCATAAAACCAGAGATAGAAATTAGCACAGATACCTTTCCATAAGCCAAATATGTAATAGTCAAGACCTACCCCTTGCTCAACGAAATGGACTAAACACCCCATATTCAACGCCTAGGAATACACCTGACTAGTAAGAATCTTCAAACCCATGGATTTATATGTCTCCGTAAGAGAATGAAGCGTGTGTACAGCGGCATGAATGCAGCAGAGAAAATCCGATAAATCCCATTATCAAAATGAATTACACAAACAAAACCCAAGGACAGTGAAATAGAGAGCAATTCTTAAATAATTCATTCAGGGCTTGTGATGCAACCTGGATTTACCACATCTACACCCAGAGCTGAGTGAGACATAAGGTTGGGCACTTCGGGCTGATAGCATTGGTGAGGTTCGATGAGCAAATGCAGACCCTTTGAAGTCATACAGCATGGTACCCATTCCATGTGTCCCAACTCTCCAAGTTTAAGGGATTCTTCCTTCAGCTAAAACATGCATGGGAAACCACAGTATGGTGCACCGTGTGACTGGCAAACGTTTTCAAATGCATCTCAGTTTTCGTCCCCTTTTACTCGGGTTCACCATTCCAGACCCTTTACGAACACTCTCCCCACTTGGAGAGTCAGTGCCTTTAAACTCCTGTTTGGCACAGTGTGCAATTTCTGCGCAAGATGAACAGGAAGAGGGAGAAACAATGAGAGACTACCTGTAGGTGTCTGCACGGGCAAATTTAACGCTCAATTCCCACCAGAAAGAGGAATTAACCAAAGGCTCAGCATGCCGTGCCGGAACAAGATTAGGGCCTGAAGCAATCCTGCGGCTTTTCGGCCAGCTCAAATGAAAGTAATTTGAAGAAAGGAGCTCAGGGTCACAGTAATTCAGAAACCTGCAGAGTTATAAATGACAGCTATCGTCCAAAAATATATTGAAGGAAGGCTGCGAAGAGGACTTGAAAGCGGGGCAGAATTGCAGGAAAACGATTTCAGGGGGTAGACTGGAATTGCATTTAAAGCATAGGAAAAGAGGCAGAACGTCGACAATGATGCACTTGGCCAAAAAGGGCGTATGCGTTTTTTCCTGAACATATTAAGGAAAAAACGCATACGCCCTTTTTGGACAACCAAGCAAGCATGTTAAAGAAATCTGCACTACAATGAAGTCTCACTGCCCCCCGGTCAAAAGGGCCATCTGAAAAAAGTGTAAAATCCAGAAAGGCAGCACAGGCCATGGAGAACAGCGAGCCTTGTTATGCTGATGGGCGGGATGTAAATTGCCAACAGCCAGTCTGGAAAAATGTATGGTGTTTCCCGGAACATCTAAAAAACAAAGCAACGGAGACTATGGCACTTCCCCTTATGGTCCTATAGCTTAGGAAAATTAAAATCAAAAACACACAGCCACCCCAAAGTGTCGGACGGCTCTGTTTACAAGAACCTCGTCTACGGTACAACTTAAATATCCCAGAATGTGAAAAATGGATAAAGAAGTTGTGGTACGTACGTACAATGGAATATCACACAGCAATGAAATCTATGTCATCAGGCCCGTCGCGGCATAATGAGTGGATTCAGGTACGATGATTCTAAGTGAAATATGTCACACAGAAAATGAAACGTCATAAGATATCACTAATACACGGAATGTAAACTTGGCTACACATGAACTGAATTACAAAACAGAACAGGGTCTCAAATTTAGAAAACCAACTTATGCTTGCTTAAGGGGAAAGGTGAGTTGGGGTGCTGCATAAAACCAGAGATAGAAATTAGCACAGATACCTTTCCATAAGCCAAATATGTAATAGTCAAGACCTACCACTTGCTCAACGAAATGGACTAAACACCTCATATTCAACGCCTAGGAATACACCTGACTAGTAAGAATCTTCAAACCCATGGATTTATATGTCTCCGTAAGAGAATGAAGCGTGTGTACAGCGGCATGAATGCAGCAGAGAAAATCCGATAAATCCCATTATCAAAATGAATTACACAAACAAAACCCAAGGACAGTGAAATAGAGAGCAATTTTTAAATAATTCATTCAGGGCTTGTGATGCAACCTGGATTTACCACATCTACACCCAGAGCTGAGTGAGACATAAGGTTGCGCACTTCGAGCTGATAGCATTGGTGAGGTTCGATGAGCAAATGCAGACCCTGTGCAGACATACAGCATGGTACCCATTCCATGGGTCCCAACTCTCGAAGTTTAAGGGATTCTTCCTTCAGCTAAAACATGCATGGGAAACCCACAGTACGGTGCACCGTGTGACTGGCAAACGTTTTCAAATGATTCTCAGTTTTCGTCCCCTTTTACTCGGGTTCACCATTCCAGACTCTTTATGAACACTCTCCCCACTTGGAGAGTCAGTGCCTTTAACCTCCTGTTGGGCACAGTTTGCAATTTCTGCGCAAGATGAAAAGGAATAGGGAGAACCAATGAGAGACTAGTGCTAGGTGTCTGCACGGGCAAATTTAACGCTCATTTCCCACCAGGAAGAGGAATTAACCAAAGGCTCAGCATGCCGTGCCGTAACCAGATTAGGGCCTGAGGCAATCCTGTGGGTTTGCGGCCAGCTCACAAGATAGCGAGTTGAAGAAAGGAGCTCAGGGGCACTGTAACTCACAAACCTGCAGAGTTATAAATGACAGCTATCGTCCAAAAATATATTGAAGGAACGCTGCGAAGACGACTTGTAAGCCGGACAGATTTGCAGGAAAACGATTTCAGGGGGTAGACGGGAATTGAATTTAATGCATAGGAAAAGAGGCAGAACGTCGACAATGATGCTCTTGGCCAAAAAGGGCGTATGCGTTTTTTCCTGAATATATTCAGGAAAAAACGCATACGCCCTTTTTGGCCAACCAAGCAAGCATGTTAAAGAAATCTGCACTACAAAGAAGTCTCACTGCCCCCCGGTCAAAAGGGCCATCTGTAAAAAGTGTAAAATCCAAAAAGGCAGCACAGGCCATGGAGAACTGGGAGCCTTGTTATGCTGATGGGCGGGATGTAAATTGCCAACAGCCACTCTGGAGAAGTGTATGGTGTTTCCCGGAACACCGAAAAAACAAAGCTACGGAGCCTACGGCACTTCCACTTATGGTCCTATAGCTTAGGGAAATTAAAATCAAAAACACACAGCCACCCCAAAGTGTCGGACGGCTCTGTTTACAAGAACCTCGTCTACGGTACAAGTTAAATATCCCAGAATGTGAAAAATGGATAAAGAAGTTGTGGTACGTACGTACAATGGAATATCAGTCAGCAATGAAATCTATGTCATCAGGCCCGTCGCGGCATAATGAGTGGATTCAGGTACGATGATTCTAAGTGAAATAAGTCACACAGAAAATGAAACATCATAAGATATCACTACTACACGGAATGTAAACTTGGCTACACATGAACTGAATTACAAAACAGAACAGGGTCTCAAATTTAGAAAACCAACTTATGCTTGCTTAAGGGGAAAGGTGAGTTGGGGTGCTGCATAAAACCAGAGATAGAAATTAGCACAGATACCTTTCCATAAGCCAAATATGTAATAGTCAAGACCTACTCCTTGCTCAACGAAATGGACTAAACACCCCATATTCAACGCCTAGGAATACACCTGACTAGTAAGAATCTTCAAACCCATGGATTTATATGTCTCCGTAAGAGAATGATGCGTGCGTACAGCGGCATGAATGCAGCAGAGAAAATCCGATAAATCCCATTATCAAAATGAATTACACAAACAAAACCCAAGGACAGTGAAATAGAGAGCAATTCTTAAATAATTCATTCAGGGCTTGTGATGCAACCTGGATTTACCACATCTACACCCAGAGCTGAGTGAGACATAAGGTTGGGCACTTCGGGCTGATAGCATTGGTGAGGTTCGATGAGCAAATGCAGACCCTGTGAAGTCATACAGCATGGTACCCATTCCATGGGTCCCAACTCTCCAAGTTTAAGGGATTCTTCCTTCAGCTAAAACATGCATGGGAAACCCACAGTATGCTGCACCGTGTGACTGGCAAACGTTTTCAAATGATTCTCAGTTTTCGTCCCCTTTTACTCGGGTTCACCATTCCAGACCCTTTATGAACACTCTCCCCACTTGGAGAGTCAGTGCCTTTAACCTCCTGTTGGGCACAGTTTGCAATTTCTGCGCAAGATGAAAAGGAATAGGGAGAACCAATGAGAGACTAGCTCTAGGTGTCTGCACGGGCAAATTTAACGCTCAATTCCCACCAGGAAGAGGAATGAACCAAAGGCTCAGCATGCCGTGCCGGAACCAGATTAGGGCCTGAAGCAATCCTGTGGGTTTGCGGCCAGCTCACAAGATAGCGAGTTGAAGAAAGGAGCTCAGGGGCACTGTAACTCACAAACCTGCAGAGTTATAAATGACAGCTATCGTCCAAAAATATATTGAAGGAAGGCTGCGAAGACGACTTGTAATCGGGACAGATTTGCAGGAAAACGATTTCAGGGGGTAGACGGGAATTGCATTTAAAGCATAGGAAAAGAGGCAGAACGTCGACAATGATGCTCTTGGCCAAAAAGGGCGTATGCGTTTTTTCCTGAATATATTCAGGAAAAAACGCATACGCCCTTTTTGGCCAACCAAGCAAGGATGTTAAAGAAATCTGCACTACAATGAAGTCTCACTGCCCCCCGGTCAAAAGGGCCATCTGAAAAAAGTGTAAAATCCAGAAAGGCAGCAAGGCCATGGAGAACAGGGAGCCTTGTTATGCTGATGGGCGGGATGTAAATTGCCAACAGCCACTCTGGAGAAGTGTATGGTGTTTCCCGGAACATCTAAAAAACAAAGCAACGGAGCCTACGGCAATTCCCCTTATGGTCCTATAGCTTAGGAAAATTAAAATCAAAAACACACAGCCACCCAAAAGTCTCTGGCGGCTCTGTTTACAAGAACCTCGTCTACGGTACAAGTTAAATATCCCAGAATGTGAAAAATGGATAAAGAAGTTGTGGTACGTACGTACAGTGGAATATCACACAGCAATGAAATCTATGTCATCAGGCCCGTCGCGGCATAATGAGTGGATTCAGGTACGATGATTCTAAGTGAAATAAGTCACACAGAAAATGAAACATCATAAGATATCACTAATACACGGAATGTAAACTTGGCTACACATGAACTGAATTACAAAACAGAACAGGGTCTCAAATTTAGGAAACCAACTTATGCTTGCTTAAGGGGAAAGGTGAGTTGGGGTGCTGCATAAAACCAGAGATAGAAATTAGCACAGATACCTTTCCATAAGCCAAATATGTAATAGTCAAGACCTACCCCTTGCTCAACGAAATGGACTAAACACCCCATATTCAACGCCTAGGAATACACCTGACTAGTAAGAATCTTCAAACCCATGGATTTATATGACTCCGTAAGAGAATGAAGCGTGTGTACAGCGGCATGAATGCAGCAGAGAAAATCCGATAAATCCCATTATCAAAATGAATTACACAAAAAAACCCAAGGACCGTGAAATAGAGAGCAATTCTTAAATAATTCATTCAGGGCTTGTGATGCAACCTGGATTTACCACATCTACACCCAGAGCTGAGTGAGACATAAGGTTGGGCACTTCGGGCTGATAGCATTGGTGAGATTCGATGAGCAAATGCAGACCCTTTGAAGTCATACAGCATGGTACCCATTCCATGGGTCCCAACTCTCCAAGTTTAAGGGATTCTTCCTTCAGCTAAAACATGCATGGGAAACCCACAGTATGGTGCACCGTGTGACTGGCAAACGTTTTCAAATGCATCTCAGTTTTCGTCCCCTTTTACTCGGGTTCACCATTCCAGACCCTTTACGAACACTCTCCCCACTTGGAGAGTCAGTGCCTTTAACCTCCTGTCAGGCACAGTTTTCAATTTCTGTGCAGGATGAAAAGGAATAGGGAGAACCAATGAGAGACTAGCTCTAGGTGTCTGCACGGGCAAATTTAACACTCATTTCCCACCAGGAAGAGGAATTAACCAAAGGCTCAGCATGGCGTGCCGGAACCAGATTAGGGCCTGAGGCAATCCTGTGGGTTTGCGGCCAGCTCACAAGATAGCGAGTTGAAGAAATGAGCTCAGGGGCACTGTAACTCACAAACCTGCAGAGTTATAAATGACAGCTATCGTCCAAAAATATATTGAAGGAAGGCTGCGAAGACGACTTGTAAGTGGGGCAGAATTGCAGGAAAACGATTTCAAGGGGTAGACGGGAATTGCATTTAAAGCATAGGAAAAGAGGCAGAACGTCGACAATGATGCTCTTGGCCAAAAAGGGCGTATGCGTTTTTTCCTGAATATATTCAGGAAAAAACGCATACGCCCTTTTTGGCCAAGCAAGCAAGCATGTTAAAGAAATCTGCACTACAATGAAGTCTCACTGCCCCCCGGTCAAAAGGGCCATCGGAAAAAAGTGTAAAATCCAGAAAGGCAGCACAGGCCATGGAGAACAGGGAGCCTTGTTATGCTGATGGGCGGGATGTAAATTGCCAACAGCCACTCTGGAGAAGTGTATGGTGTTTCCCGGAACACCGAAAAAACAAAGCTATGGAGCCTATGTCACTTCCACTTATGGTCCTATAGCTTAGGGAAATTAAAATCAAAAACACACAGCCACCCAAAAATCTCGGGCGGCTCTCTTTACAAGAACCTCGTCTACGGTACAAGTTAAATATCCCAGAAAGCGAAAAATGGATAAAGAAGTTGTGGTACGTACGTACAATGGAATATCACTCACCAATGAAATCTATGTCATCTGGCCCGTCGTGGCATAACGAGTGGATTCAGGTATGATGATTCTAAGAGAAATAAGTCACACAGAAAATGAAACATCATAAGATATCACTAATACACCGAATGTAATCTTGGCTACACATGAACTGAATTACAAAACAGAACAGGGTCTCAAATTTAGAAAACCAACTTATGTTTGCTTAAGGGGAAAGGTGAGTTGGGGTGCTGCATAAAACCAGAGATAGAAATTAGCACAGATACCATTCCATACGTCAAATATGTAATAGTGAAGACCTACCCCTTGCTCAACGAAATGGGCTAAACACCCTATATTCAATGCCTAAGAATACACCTGACTAGTAAGAATCTTAAAACCCATGGATTTATATGTGTCCATAAGAGAATCAAGCGTGTGTACAGCTGCATGAAAGCAGCAGAGAAAATCCGATAAATCCTATTATCAAAATAAATTACAAAAACAAAACATAATGACAGTGAAATAGAGAGCAATTCTTAAATAATTCATTCATGTCTTGTGATGCAACCTGGATTTACCTCATCTAAACCCAGAGCTGAGTGAGACATAAGGTTGGACACTTCGGGCTGATACCATTGGTGAGGTTCGATGAGCCAATGCAGACCATTTGAAGTCATACTGCATGGTACCCATTCCATGGGTCCCAACTCTCCAGGTTTAAGCGATTCTTCCTTCAGCTAAAGCATGCATGGGAAACACACAGTATGGTGCAGCGTGTGACCGGGAAAAGTTTTCAAATGCATCTCAGATTTGTCCCCTTTTACTCGGGTTCACAATTCCAGACTCTTTACTAAAACTCTCCCCACTTGGAGAGTCAGTGCCTTTAACCTCCTGTTTGGGACAGTTTGCAATTTCTGCGCAAGATGAACAGGAATAGGGAGAACCAATGAGAGACTAGCTGTAGGTGTCTGCAGGGGCAAATTTAACGCTCATTTCCCACCAGGAAGGGGAATTAACCAAAGGCTCAGCATGCCGTGCCGGAACAAGATTAGGGCCTGAAGCAATCCTGCGGGTTTGCGGCCAGCTCACAAGAAAGCGATTTTAAGAAAGGAGCTCAGGGGCACTGTAATTCACAAACCTGCAGAGTTATAAATGACAGCTATCGTCCAAAAATATATTGAAGGAAGGCTGCGAAGAGGACTTGAAAACGGGGCAGAATTGCAGGAAAACGATTTCAGGGGGTAGACTGGAATTGCATTTAAAGCATAGGAAAAGAGGCAGAACGTCGACAATGATGCACTTGGCCAAAAAGGGCGTATGCGTTTTTTCCTGAATATATTCAGGAAAATATATATTCAGGAAAAAACGCATACGCCCTTTTTGGCCAACCAAGCAAGCATGTTAAAGAAATCTGCACTACAATGAAGTCTCACTGCCCCCCGGTCAAAAGGGCCATCTGAAAAAAGTGTAAAATCCAGAAATGCAGCACAGGCCATGGAGAACAGGGAGCCTTGTTATGCTGATGGGTGGGATGTAAATTGCCAACAGCCACTCTGGAGAAGTGTATGGTGTTTCCTGAAACACCGAAAAAACAAAGCAACGGAGCCTACGGCACTTCCACTTATGGTCCTATAGATTAGGGAAATTAAAATCAAAAACACACAGCCACGCCAAAGTTTCAGATGGCTCTGTTTACAAGAACCTCGTCTACGGTACAAGTTAAATATCCCAGAAAGCGAAAAATGAATAAAGAAGTTGTGGTACGTACGTACAATGGAATATCAGTCACCAATGAAATCTATGTCATCTGGCCCGTCATGGCATAATGAGTGGATTCTGGTACGATGATTCTAAGTGAAAAAAGTCACACAGAAAATGAAACATCATAAGATATCACTAATACACCGAATGTAATCTTGGCTACACATGAACTGAATTACAAAACAGAACAGGGTCTCAAATTTAGAAAACCAACTTATGTTTGCTTAAGGGGAAAGGTGAGTTGGGGTGCTGCATAAAACGAGAGATAGAAATTAGCACAGATACCATTCCATACGTCAAATATGTAATAGTCAAGACCTACCCCTTGCTCAACGAAATGGGCTAAACACCCTATATTCAAAGCCTAGGAATACACCTGACTAGTAAGACTCTTCAAACCCATGGATTTACATGTCTCCATAAGAGAATCAAGCATGTGTACAGCTGCATGAAGGCAGCAGAGAAAATCCGATAAATCCTATTATCAAAATGAATTACAAAAACAAAACACAATGACAGTGAAATGAGAAGCAATTCTTAAATTATTCATTCAGGGCTTGTGATGCAACCTGGATTTACCTCATCTAAACCCAGAGCTGAGTGAGACATAAGGTTGGACCCTTCGGGGTGATACCATTGGTGAGGTTCGATGAGCAAATGCAGACCTTTTGAAGTCATAATACATGGTACACATTCCATGGGTCCCAACTCTCCAGATTTAAGCGATTCTTCCTTCAGCTAAACCATGCATGGGAAACCCACAGTATGGTGCACCATGTGACCGGGAAACGTTTTCAAATGCATCTCAGTTTTTGTCCTCTTTTACTCGGGTTCACAATTCCAGACCCTTTACTAACACTCTCCACACTTGGAGAGTCAGTGCCTTTAACCTCCTGTTTCGCACACTTTGCAATTTCTGCGCAAGATGAACAGGAATAGGGAGAACCAATGAGAGACTAGCTGTAGGTGTCTGCACGGGCAAATTTAACGCACATTTCCAACCAGAAAGACGATTTAACCAAAGGCTCAGCATGCCGTGCCGGAACCAGATTAGGGCCTGAAGCAATCCTGCGGGTTTGCGGCCAGCTCACAAGAAAGCGATTTGAAGAAAGGAGCTCCGGGGACTGTAATTCACAAACCTGCAGAGTTATAAATGTCAGCTATCATCCAAAAATATATTGAAGGAAGGCTGCGCAGAGGACTTGAAAGCGGGGCAGAAATTCAGGAAAACGATTTCATGGGGTAGACTGGAATTGCATTTAAAGCATAGGAAAAGAGGCAGAACGTCGAAAATGATGCACTTGGCCAAAAAGGGCGTATGCGTTTTTTCCTGAATATATTCAGGAAAAAACGCATACGCCCTTTTTGGCCAACCAAGCAAGCATGTTAAAGAAATCTGCACTACAATGAAGTCTCACTGCCCCCCGGTAAAAACGGCCATCTGAAAAAAGTGTAAAATCCAGAAATGCAGCACAGGCCATGGAGAACAGGGAGCCTTGTTATGCTGATGGGTGGGATGTAAATTGCCAACAGCCACTCTGCAGAAGTGTATGGTGTTTCCTGAAACACCTAAAAAACAAAGCAACAGAGCCTACGGCACTTCCACTTATGGTCCTATAGCTTAGGGAAATTAAAATAAAAAACACACAGCCACCCCAAAGTTTCAGACGGCTCTGTTTACAAGAACCTCGTCTACGGTACAAGTTAAATATCCCAGAAAGCGAAAAATGGATAAAGAAGTTGTGGTACGTACGTACAATGGAATATCACTCACCAATGAAATCTATGTCATCTGGCCCGTCGTGGCATAATGAGTGGATTCAGGTACGATGATTCTAAGAGAAATAAGTCACACAGAAAATGAAACATCATAAGATATCACTAATACACCGAATGTAATCTTGGCTACACATGAACTGAATTACAAAACAGAACAGGGTCTCAAATTTACAAAACCAACTTATGTTTGCTTAAGGGGAAAGGTGAGTTGGGGTGCTGCATAAAACCAGAGATAGAAATTAGCACAGATACCATTCCATACGTCATATATGTAATAGTCAAGGGGGCTTCCCTGGTGACGCACTGGTTGAGAGTTCGCCTGCCGATGCAGGGGACGCGGGTTCGTGCCCCGGTCCGAAAGGATCCCACATGCCGTGGAGCTACTGGCCCCATGAGTCATGGCCGTTGAGCCTGTGCGTCCGGAGCCTGTGCTCCGCAACGGGAGAGGCCACAACACTGAGAGGCCCGCGAACAGCAAAAAAAAAAAAAAATATGTAATAGTCAAGACCTACCCCTTGCTCAACGAAATGGGCTAAACACCCTATATTCAACGCCTAGGAATACACCTGACTAGTAAGAATCTTCAAACCCATGGATTTATATGTGTCCATAAGAGAATCAAGCATGTGTACAGCTGCATGAAGGCAGCAGAGAAAATCCGATAAATCCTATTATCAAAATGAATTACAAAAACAAAACACAATGACAGTGAAATAGAGAACAATTCTTAAATAATTCATTCAGGGCTTGTGATGCAACCTGGATTTACCTCATCTACACCCAGAGCTGAGTGAGACATAAGGTTGGACACTTCGGGGTGATACCACTGGTGAGGTTCGATGAGCAAATGCAGACCATATGAAGTCATACTGCATGGTACCCATTCCATGGGTCCCAACTCTCCAGGTTTAAGCGATTCTTCCTTCAGCTAAAGCATGCATGGGAAGCCCACAGTATGGTGCACCGTGTGACCAGGAAACGTTTTCAAAGGCATCTCAATTTTCGTCCCCTTTTACTCGGGTTCACAATTCCAGACCCTTTTCTAACACTCTCCAGACTTGGAGAGTCAGGGCCTTTAACCTCCTGTTTGGCACAGTTTGCAATTTCTGCGCAAGATGAACAGGAATAGGGAGAACCAATGAGAGACTAGCTGTAGGTGTCTGCACGGGCAAATGGAACGCTCATTTCCCACCAGGAAGAGGAAATAACCAAAGGCCCAGCATGCCCTGCCGGAACCAGATTAGGGTCTGAAGCAATCCTGTGGTTTTGCGGCCAACTCACAGGAAAGCGTGTTGAAGAAAGCAGCTCAGGGGCACTGTAATTCACAAACCTGCAGAGTTATAAATGACAGCTATCGTCCAAAATATATTGAAGTATGGCTGCGAAGAGGACTTAGAATTTGGGCAGAAATTCAGGAAAACGATTTCAGGGGGTAGACTGGAATTGCACTTAACGCCTAGGAAAAGACGGAGAACGGCGACAATGATGCACTTGGCCAAAAAGGGTGTATGCGTTTTTTCCTGAATATAATCAGGAAAAAACGCATACGCCCTTTTTGGCCAACCAAGCAAGCGTGTAAAGAAATCTGCACTACAATGAAGTCTCTCTGCCCCCCGGTCAAAAGGGCCATCTGAAAAAAGTGTAAAATCCAGAAAGGCAGGACAGGCCATGGAGAAGAGGGAGCATTGTTATCCTGATGGGCGGGATGTGAATTGCCAACAGCCACTCTGGAGAAGTGTATGGTATTTCCTGAAACACATAAGAAACAAAGCAACACAGCCTATGGCACTTCCACTTATGGTCCTATAGCTTAGGGAAATTAAAATCAAAACCACACAGGCACCCCAAAGTTTGGAACGGCTCTGTTTACAAGAACCTCGTCTACGGTACAAGTTAAATATCCCAGAGGGCGAAAAATGGATAAAGAAGTTGTGGTTCTTACGTACAATGGAATATCACTCAGCAATGAAATCTATGTCATCAGGCCCGTAGCGGCATAATGAGTGGATTCAGGTACGATGATTCTACGTGCAATAGGTCACACAGAAAAAGAAACATCATAAGGTATCACTAATACACGGAATGTAATCTTGGCTACACATGAACTGAATTACAAAACAGAACAGTGTCTCAAATTTAGAAAACCAACTTATGCTTGCTTTTTGGGAAAGGTGAGTTCGGGTGCTGCATAAAAACAGAGATTGAAATTCGCACTGATACAGTTCCATAAGCCAAATATGTAATAGACAAGACCTACTGCTTGCTCAATGAAATGGGCTCAACACCCCATATTCAACGCCTAGAAATATACCTGCCTAGCAAGAATCTTAAAACCCATGGATTTATATGTGTCCGAAAGAGAATCCAGCGTGTGTTCAGTGGCCTAAAGGCAACAGTGAAAATCCGATAAATCATATTATCAAAATAAATTTCAAAAACAAAACACAATGACAGTGAAATAGAGAGCAATTCTTAAATAATTCACTCAGGGCTTCTGATGCAACCTGGATTTACCACATGTACACCCAGTGCTGGGGAGACATAAGGCCGGACACTTCGCCCTGATAGCATTGTTGAGGTTCGGTGAGCAATTGCAGACCCTTTGAAGTCATACTGCATGGTACCCATTCCAAGGGTCCCAACTCTCCAGGTTTAAGGGATTCTTCCTTCCGCTACATCATGTATGGGAAACCCAGAGTATGGTCCACCATGTGATTGGGAAACGTTTTCAAATGCATCTCAGTTTTCTTCCCTTTATACTCGGGTTCACCATTCCAGACGCTTAACTAACACTCTCCCCACTTGGAGAGTCAGTGCCTTTAACCTCCTGCTTGTCACAGTTTGCAATTTCTGCGCAAGATGAACAGGAATAGGGAGAACCAATGAGAGACTAGCTGTAGGTGTCTGCACGGGCAATTTAATGCTCATTTCTCACCAGGAAGTGGAATTAACCAAAGGCTCAGAATGCCCTGCCAGAACCAGATTAGGGCCTGAAGCAATACTGCGGGTGTGCAGGCAGCTCACAAGATAGCGAGTTGAACAAAGGAGCTCAGGGGCACTGTAATTCACAAACCTGCAGAGTTATAAATGACAGCTATCGTCCAAAAATATATTGAAGGAAGGCTGCGAAGAGGACTTGAAAGCGGGGCAGAATTCCAGGAAAACGATTTCAGGAGGTAGACGGGAAGTGCACTGAAAGCATAGGAGAAGAGGCAGAACCTCGACAATGATGCACTTGTTCAAAAAGTGCATATGCGTTTTTTCCAAGGCCCTCCTTAAAGAGGGTAGGGGGCTCCCAGCATGCTTCAGTGGCCAACAGAGGGCCCACATCGCCAAGGTGACGTGAGCCAACCAGGCAGGAGTGACCTCACATCAGAGGGCCCACCTCACAGAAGGGTAAGGGACCCAGCCATTATCAGACTCTCACCAGAGGGCCCACATCAGCAAGGGGCTGGGAACCAGGCAGGAGTGTCTTCACACCCGTGGGGCCACATCATCGCAAGTTGAGGTACCCAGCACATGTGGCCTCAAACCAGAGGACCCACATCTCCATGGGTCTCGGAGCGAGGCAGGCAGGATGAACCTCAAAACACGTGGCCCATTGTATAAAAAAGGTGAGGAATCCAGCAGTTGGAACATCCCAGCAGGCGGCCCAGAGCACCGAGGCTATGGGATCCAGGCAATGATGAACTTACAACAGAGGGCCCTCATCATGAAACTGTGAGCAACCTAGCCATTGTGACCTCAGAGCACAAGGCCCACATCCCCATGGGGAAGCGAACCAAGCAGGAGTGTCATCGCACCAGTGGGCACACATCAGAAAATGTGGGGAGCCCAGCAGTTAGGGCCTGACGCCAGAGGGCCCTCATCACCGAGGAGAGGAGGCTCCCAGCAGGCTCCAACTGCTACAAGAGGGCCAACGTCGCCAATGCGGGGTGTGCCAGCCAGGCAGGAGTGACCTCAGAGCAGAGGGCCAACCTCAAAAAAGTGTGAGGAACCCAAAGAGGATTAGACTCTCACCAGAGGGCCCACATCACCAAGAGGATCAGAACCAGGCAGGACTGTCTTCACACCAGGGTGACCACATCATAGAAAGGTGAGGAACCCAGCACATGTGGCCTAAACCAGAAGACCCACATCTCCAAGGGGCTCGGAGTGAGGCATGCAGGAGTAGCCTCACAACACAGGGCCCATAGAATAAAAAAGCTGAGGAATCCTGCAGTGGGAACCTCCCAGCAGGCGGCCCAGAGCACCGAGTCTATGCGATCCAGGCTGCAGTGAACTCACAGCAGAGGGCCCATATCATGAAACTGTGAGCAACCCAGCCATTGGGACCTCACAGCAGAAGGCCCACATCCCCATGGGGTTGGGAACATGGCAAGAGTGTCCTCGCACCACTTAGCACGTATCAGAAAAAGTGGGTACCCAGCAGTTACGGCCTGACGCTAGAGAGCCCTCATCACCGAGGGGAGGTGGCTCCCAGCAGGCTCCAACTGCCACAAGAGGGCCGATGTCGCCAAGGCGGGGTGTGCCAGCCAGTCAGTAGTGACCTCACAGCAGAGGGCCCACCTCACAGAAGGGTGAGGAACCCAGCCAGGATCAGACTCTCACCAGAGGGCCCACATCACCAAGGGGATAGAAACCAGGCAGGAGTGTCCTCACACCAGCGGGGCCACATCATCGAAAGGTGAGGGACCCAGCACACGTGGCCTCAAACCAGAGGACACACATCACCAAGGGGCTGGGAGTGAGTCAGGCAGGAGGAGTCTCCAAACAGAGGGCTCATAGAAGAAAAAAGGTGAGGAATCCCGCAGTTGGAACCTCCCCGCAGGCGGCCAGGAGCAGCGAGGCTATGGGATCCAGGCCGGAGTGAACTCACACCAGAGGGCCCTCATCATGAAACTGAGCCACCCACCGTTGGGACCTCAGAGCAGAAGGCCCATATTCCCATGGGGTTGGAAACCTGGCAGGAGTGTACTCACACCACAGGGCGCACATCAGAAAATTTTGGGAGCCCAGGAGTTAGAGCCTGACGCCAGAGGGCCCTCATTACCGAGGGGAGGAGACTCCCAGCAGGCACCAACTCCCACCTGAGGGCCCACGTCGCCAAGGTGACGTGTGCCAGTCAGGCAGGAGTGACCTCACAGCAGAGGGCCTACCTCACAGAAGGGTGAGGAAACCAGCCAGGATAAGACTCTCACCAGAGAGCCCACATCACCAAGGGGACCGGAACAAGGCAGGAGTGTCCTCACACCAGTGTGGCCACATTATAGAAAGGTGACGAACCCAGCACATGTGGCCTAAACCAGAGGACCCACATTTCCAAGGTGCTCCGAGTGAGGCAGGCAGGAGTAGCCTAACAACACAGGGCCCACAGAATAAAAAATGTGAGGAATCCAGCAGTTGGAACACCCCAGCAGGTGGCCCAGAGTACGGAGTCTATGGGATCCAGGCCACAGTGAACTCACAGCAGAGGGCTCACATCATGACACTGTGAGCAATCCAGCTGGTGGGACCTCAGAGCAGAAGGCCCACATCCCCATGGGGATGGGAACGTGGCAGGAGTGTACTCGCACGACAGGGCACATATCAGAAAATTTTGGGAGCCCATGAGTTAGGGCCTGACGCCAGAGGGCCCTCATTACCGAGGGGAGGAGACTCCCAGCAGGCACCAACTCCCAACTGAGGACCCACATCGCCAAGGTGATGTGTGCCAGCCAGGCAGGAGTGACCTCACAGCAGAGGGCCCACCTCCCAGAAGGGTGAGGAATCCAGCCAGGATCAGACTCTCACCAGAGGGCCCCCATCACCAAGGGGATGGGAACCAGGCAGGAGTGTCCTCACACCAGTGGGGCCACATCAATAAAGGTGAGGAAACCGGCACATGTGGCCTCAAACCAGAGGACCCACATCACAAAGGGGCTGGGAGTGAGTCAGGAAGGAGGAGCATGAAAACACAGGACCCAAAGAATAAAAATGGTAAGGAATCCAGCAGTAGGAACCTCCCAGCAGGCGGCTCAGAGCACAGAGTCTATGGGATCTAGGCCTGAGTGAACTAACACCAGAGAGCCAACATCCTGAAACTGTGAACAACACAGGTGTTGGGACCATAGAGCAGAAGGCACATGGGGATGGGAACCTGGCAGGAGTGCCCTCACACCACTTAGCACGTATCAGAAAATGTGGGTAACCAGCAGTTAGGGCCTGATGCCAGAGGGCCTCATCACTGAGGGGAGGAGGCTCCCAGCGGGCTCCAACTGCCACCAGAGGGCCGACGTCGCCAAGGCGGGGTGTGTCAGCCAGGCAGGAGTGACCTCAGAGAAGAGGGCCCACCTCACAGAAGTGTGAGGAGCCCAACCAGGATCAGACTCTCACTGGAGGGCTCACATCACCAAGGGGATGGGAACCAGGCAGGAGTGTCCGCACACCAGTGGGGCCACATCTGCGAAAGGTGAGGAACCCAGCACATGTGGCCTCAAACCAGAGGACACACATCACCAAGGGGCTGGGAGTGAGGCAGGTGTCTGGAGGGGCACATTTAACTCTAATTTCCCACCAGGAAGAGGAATTAACCAAAGGCTCAGAGTGCCGTGCAGGACCCTGATTACGGCCTGAAGCAAACCTGCGGTTCTGTGGCCAGCTTTCAAGGAAACGAGTTAAGAAAGGAAATCACAGGCACTGTAATTCACAAACCAGCAGAGTTATAAATGACAGCTATTGGCAAAAATATATTGAAGTAAGTCTGCACAGAGGACTTGAAAACGAGGCAGAATTGCAGGAATCATATTTCAGGAGGTAGATTGGAATTGCATTTAAAGCATGTGAAAAGCGGCAGATCTTTGACAGTGATGCACTTGGACAAAAAGTGCGTATACATTTTTTCCTGAATATATTCAGGAAAAAACGCATATGCCCTTTGTGGCCAACCAAGAATTCGAGCAATGGAAATCCGCACTACAATGAACTCTCATTTCCCATTCGTCAAAAGAGTCATCTGAAAAAAGTGTAAAACCCAGAAACACAGGACAGGCCATGGAGAACAGGGAGCCTTGTTATGCTGATGGACGGGATGTAAATTGCCAACAGACACTCTGGTGATGTTTATGGTGTATGCTGAAACATCTAAAAAACAAAGCTACAGAGCCTAGGGCACTTCCACTTTTGGCCCTATAGCTTAGGAAAATTAAAATCAACAAGACACAGCCAACACAATATCCAGGGCTGCTGTGTTTACAAGAACCTTGAGTCCAGTACAAATTAAATATCCCAGAAAGAAAAAAATGGATAAAGGAGTTGTCCTACTTACGTACAACGGAATATCACTCAGCAATGAAATCAATGTCATCAGGCCTGTAGCAGCAAATTGAGTGGATTTAAGTATGATGATTCTAAGAGAAATATGTCACACAGAGAAACATAATTATCATAAGATATCACAAATAGAGGGAGTGTAAACTTGGCTACACATAAACTGAATTACAAAACCGAACAGAGTCTCACATTTAGATAAAAACTTATGCTTGCTTAACGGGAAAGTTGAGTTGGGGTGCTGTATAAAACCAGAGATTGAAATGAGCACACATACCGTTCCATAAGCCAAATATGTAATAGACAAGACCTACTCTTTGCTCAACGAAATAGACTAATCCATGGTGTATCACCTCACACCTGTTAGAATGGGCATCATCAGAAAATCTACAAACAACAAATGCTGGAAAGGGTGCGGAGATAAGGAAACCTCTTCCACTATTGTTGGGAATGTAAATTGATGCAGTCACTGTGGAGAACATTATGGAGTTTCTTATAAAACTAAGAATAGAATTACCATATAATACAGCAATCCCACTACTGGGCATATACCCAGACAAAACCATAAAACGAAAAGAGACATTCACCGCAATGTTCATTGCATCACTATTTACAATATCCAGGTAATGGAAGCAAACTAAATGCCCACAGACAGACGAATGCATAAAGATGAGGTACATATATAAAATGGAATATTACTAAGCCATAAAAAGGAATGAAATTGGGTCATTTGTAGAGACGTTGATGGATCTAGAGACTGTCATACAGAGTGAAGTAAGTCAGAAAGAGAAAAACAAATCCTGTATATAAATGCATATATGTGGAACCTAGAAAAGTTGTACAGATGAAGCGTTTTGCAAGGCAGAAATAGAGCAACAGATGTAGACAACAAACGTATGGACACCAAGGGGGGAAAGCTGTTAGGGGGGTGGTGGTGGGAGTTGAGAGATTGGGATTGACATGTATACATTTCTATGTATAAAATAGGTAACCAAAAAGAACCTGCTGTATAAAAAAATAAAATAAAATTCAAAATTACAAAAAGTAAAACAGAAAAAATATTCTTCCCTTCATATACATGTATTTATATGAATAAATTATTTCCATGCTTATATCTGTAAATACAAAAAAGAGGAATAAAATCTACCTTGAACCAAAAACGAAAAAAAGAAAAAAAAACAGAACCCACCAGTTACACAGAGGAAAACCGTATCAGGGCCCTTGCTCCAGTTGTAAACAATTCTGAAGTTGGTCAGTGGTGGGGAATCATCTCCCATTCAGCCAGCATGCCACACACAACAAGCGTCCTCATTGCAAAGCTGGGGGCCCGTGCCGAGGCATCTGTGAGTAAACGTGGGCCGAGCCCCAGGCCAGCTGCTGCAGAAATGTTCCCACCCTTCCCAGGTAAAACACCTGAATATGTACAAGGACTTGAAAGCCTAGAGGAAGGGCCATGGAGCCACATGAGCGACAGCATGCCAGCCGACTTGGTGCCTGCAGGCCAGACAGGATGGTCCTGGCCCTGGGTGCTCTTCTGGAAGCTTTCCATTTCCCTGCCTGAGATACCCCTCCTGTCCCGGCCCCCACTGCTTTCTTCCTTACTCACCTCTGCCCAGGGAGAAATTCCAGCGGCAGGTATGGGTGGCACATCCTCTTCTTTAGCAGGTGGCATCTTGGCAACTGCTGCAGAAAGTCCAGCAGAGCCCCACTCACACTGGGCAACCCACAAAGCCGTGGCCTCTCACTCCCTCCCACCAGTCCAGCCCCGAGACTGCTGACAGGGCAGAAAATGGCGTCAGGCACAGCTGCAGGTGCTCTTGCTGCCTGGAGCGGTGTTTATATTGATCTCAACCCAGGCACACCTTGGGAGGGATGGCCGGCATGGTCAGGCTTCCCAGGCCAGCCAATAATCACCCCTCAGGGGCTCACAGTTGCAGAAACTGGAACTTGCTGAATCGGCCAGGTCCAAGGAACAGGTGTGGGCTCCTGAGAGTCAGGATAGACAAGGGCCTGCAGCTCTGGCTTGTTTTCTAATTATATTATCTGGCCCATGAGTGGGAGACAACTTCAAGAAAACCATCTCCTAATGAGAAGTACCCAGGAGTCAGGGAGAGCAGGGGTGGGTGGTGGGTGGAGACAGAGGCCTGGTGCCCCGGGTGCAGTGGAAATCTCTGGAAGACCAGGTGGAGGGAGGCCACACAGAGTGATGCCCAGGGTCACAGACCTGTCGGAGCTGCTGTTTGTTAGTTCAAGTCCTGCTCTGAGGTGCTCTGTGTCAGATCTGAGTGACAGGTGAGCTGGGAGTGCTCTGCAATGAGGGCGATGTGCATGGCTCCTGTGTGCCCAGCCCTGCCACGGTACCTGAAAGGGTAGCTCTGTATCCTGGGAGGGGCCTGACCACGAGAGCCCCATGGGCTGCAGGGGAACCTGCCCAGGGAGCCCCATATCCTGGGAGGGGCCTGAACACGAGAGCCCCGTGGTCTGGAGTGGGGGTGGGGTACCTGCCCAGGTGAGCTCCATATCCTGGGATTGGCCTGACCTTGAGAGCCCCATGGGCTGCTGGAGTCCTGGTAAAAGATGTCAGGACAGTCAGTGAAGCCACCCAGGATATACCTCCAGTAGTTCCTAAACCCTACACCCTGCTGGTCATTCTACTAACCACCAGGACATGGTATTCTGTATTAGTCTTCAATGAAGCCTTCTTTTGTATTCTATTAGTCCCAGAGTCACAAGAAATTTTGGCTTGTGAGTGGCAGGACTCAACATACAACTAAAACAATACTTCCGGGCCGTCTTGCCCCAAGGGTTCAAAAATTCCCACACCATCTTTGGGGAAAGCTCAGCTAAAGACCTAAAAGTTCTACCTCTGGAAAAGGAAACACTCCTTCAATATGCAGACGACATTCTGATCGCCAGCCCTACTAAGGAGACCTCTGAACTACCAAGCCAATAAAGGATACAAGTTGTCCAAGAAAAAGCTCAAATATCACAGACTATGGTGACCTGCGTGGGCTGCATTCTCACAGAAGGTCGGAGAAGCCCATCCCAGGAAAGGGAAGAAACGATTTACAGCCTTACCCATTTCTAAAACTAGAAGACAGCTTAGGGGTTCCTGGGGAGGCCAGGGTTTGCTGCTTCTGGATCCCTAACTACAGTCTACTAGCTGGGCCTCTATATGAAACACTGAAAGAAAAAGATGATGATCCTTTTGAATAGAATCCAGAAGTGGCCTTTCAAGAATGGAAAGAGCAGTCAATTCAGACCCTTGCCCTGGAACTCCCTAATTTAGCTAAACCCTTTGACCTTTACATTCCTAGTGAAATTTGAATGACCATTGGAGTATTAGTGCAAAACCTGGGACCACTTGAAATGGAACAATGCAAGAATGCCATCCAGGTAGGATAAACTACGGTCACCAAGGGGCTTGGCCCACCGCCACATCTGGCCAAGATACTGGCAGTATCTGAAAACCTGGAAATCAGCAGCCCAAAAGGCCACCTCCCTCCTAAGGGAAAAGGACCCCACGTGGTGATCCTAACCCCCAACCATGCCCTGAAGTTGCAGGGTTTGCTCCGTGGGCACACTGACCTTGAGTGAGGAGGTCCTCCAACTCCAACCTCCAGAGAGATAACTGGGGCAAAGTGGCACCATGACGACTCATGTGACCATCACTTGACCTGGAGTTTCTCTCATAAAACAACAAGAGTGTGTCCCAAAAGAGTAGACTACTGCTTGCAGGACTTACTGCACCCAGAGGGGAGGTAATAATCTTGGCAGGGGAACCGTATATCACGCTGTCACCATAGAAAAGCCTACAGACACTGTGATGATGGTGGCCAATAAGACCGGCTGGACTCCTGTTTACTTCAAAAGGCTGTTGACTCAGTGGCCATCATGGTCCTTCATCACCACTGACCCTGGACTGTCTGGGAGTTGAGCAGTCAGGGTGCTGACACCTGGTGCTGTTTTTACGTTAATTCAGGGGCCTAACTGAAGAAAGCACAGACTACTGGTCAGAGCATCTAGGCTGGCAGAAACGGTCAGCCTAAGGTGGCTGAACAAATGTGCGGCGGGGTGAAACTGGACCTCACAGCGTCACTGCACATCTCCTTCCTGGACCCTTAAAGGTCATTAGAATCTATAACACTACCAATACTTGTGCTCAGGCGGACGAGCAGGGAGGCAGGAGGCCTGCGGACAATCAACGTCACCTGGAGGCTGCTGGGGAGAAGTTCAGACCCTCTCCCACGGGTATGAGGGCTCCTAACTCAGCACTCAGCAGTTACAGATGAAGGGTCTGCACCCTCAGCACTCTAAGAATGAGGAAGGGGACAAAATGCAGAAGAGGGGTTTGTCCCAGGCAAAGCCCCTTAAAAATCCCTGGGAGATAAAAATAGAATCTGGGCAATAAAATAAAGTCTAACCTTTTTTATCCTTTGTGCTTTGTCTAATTTCACGTGCTCCTAGGGTCCCGCATACAGAGGTTCAACAGCCGGCACTTCAGACCAGATTTCCTAGTGCAGAATGGCTGGGTCGACACTTCAGCTCCTGGAGCACAGTGCAGACTCCGCGATATAGAGCCTGAGCTGCAGCCAACCGGGCCCTCGAGAGCTCCGCCCCCTCCCTCCCACTGACTCTGACAGGATCTCTACACAGCAGCCCAGCCCACAGCCCACGGGGTAGCACATGCTCTCACCTCTGCATTCTCTGATCAAAATATAAAGTTTCCTTTGCTTCTGAACCAAACTCAGTCTCGATCTGTTGGCTCCAATGACACTGGGCAGGGGGACACTTGTTGGGGTCCACTCTGGAGGATCAGTAACAGAAATTGAGAACATTGTAACTTCAATGAACAGATGTGTGAGCCAAACTGTAATTAACATAGAACAGTGTATAAGGCTCGGGTAAAATAAGATGTTTCTAACACTTCCATTTGATATTTCCATCACTTTATTATAAGCAAGTTCAGTGAAAGGTTTGTCTTATTTGTCAGGTCAATACTAGAGAAACGAAGTGATTTCTTTCCAAGGATGTACATCTAATAATCTTGGTTAAAGCTTCAATCTTGTTTTAAATGCTTTTCCATTGAAAATGATACCTCTCTTTCAGCTCCCCCATTTCTGAGAAGTATAAAATCTTATAATTTATTATTACCAAAGGGGAAAGGTGGGAGGAGGGATAAATTAACAGTTTGGGATTAACACATACACACTGCTATGTATAAAATCGATCATTAACAAGGAACTACTGTACAGCACAGGGAACCACACTCAATATTTTGCAATAACCTATAAGGGGAAATAATCTGAAAAAAGAATAGATATTTTTATTGACATCATCTATTAATGACAGTTAAAATGGAACCTAAGGGAAACCGGTGGTGAGTGCTTCTGACCCTGAAGACTTCAATCATCTAAAGTTTGGACTCTGCCTACTTCCCAAGGCCCTTAATGAACCTATGTGTAGCCGTAGCTTAAACAATTCCCCAGTTTGGGTTGTGGAGAGACACTGATTTTGAAAAAGCCCTGGTGTTCTCCTCACATGAATGGGACACTTCCTACAGCTAAAATATGCCTGTCACACCCAGAAGATGGTATACCGTCTGATCGGGAAGAGTTTGGAAAAGGCATCTCATCTCCTCATCTCCTGGTGCTCGGGTTCACCCCTCCAGCGTCTTTACGAACAGTCTCCCCACTTGGAGATGTCAGCACTGTCAACATCCTGTTGCATACAGTTTGGAATTTGTCCAGAGGATGAAGCAGAAGGAGGAGGAACAATGAGAGACAAGTCCTAGGTGTTCGGACAGGCACATGTCACTCTAATTTCCAATCAGGAAGACGAATTGACTAAAAGCTAGGGTTGCCCATGGAAACAGAATAGGGCTTGAGGAAATCCCGCTGCTTTGTGGCCAGTTCCCATAAACACAAGTTGAAAAATGGAACTCAGGGCCGCTAAAATTCACGAAACTGCAGAGTTGAAAATATCTCTCACTGAAAAATGTCTTGAGGAAAGTCAGAGAAAAGGACTTGTAAGCAACGGAGAATGGCAGGAAAGGGATTGGAAGAGGTAGAAAGGACTCGCCATTAAGCACAAGAAAAGGGGCTGAACATTGCCAACATTGCAGTTGGCCAAAAAGGGTGTATGCGTCTTTTTCTGTATATATTCAAGAAAAGGGCATACACTTTTTTAGCCAACCAAACAGGTGCGCACTGGAAATCAGTACTACAAAACATATCACTTCGCATCAGTCAGAAGAGCCTTCCTCATAAAGTGTAAACACCAGAAATGCAGGACAGGGCAAGGAGAAAAGGGAGCCCTGTGAGGCTTATAGTGGAAATGTATATTGCCAATGGTCACTCTTGAGAAGTGTATTGTGTTTACTAAAGCATCTAAAAAATGAGCTACAGAGCACAGGGCACTTGCACTCATGGACGTATATCTTGGGAAAGACAAAAATGGAGAGGACACAGGCACCCCAATGTTTACCGCCTCTCTGTTTAAAAGATCCTCGACTAGGATATAATTTATATGTCTCTGGAGGGAAAAAATGGATAGAGGTGTGGCACTTATGTAGAGTGGAATATTACTCAGCCTGAAAATCAGTGAAATATAGCCAGTTGTAACAACCCCAGAGTAGTTACGTATGATCATTCAAAGTCACATAATTCAAAAAGAAAAAGACAAACAATAACACTAATACATGGAATGTAAACGTGGCTACAAATGACCTGAATTACAAAACAGAATGGGGTCTCAAATTTAGAAGACCAACTTATGTTTGCTTAAGGAAAAAGGAGAGTTGGGGAGCTGCATAAAACCAGAGATTGAAATTAGCACAGATACCGTTCCATAAGCCAAATATGTAATAGAAAAAACCTACTCCCTGGTCAACAAAATGGGCTCAACACGCCATATTCAACACCTACGAATACACCTGACTAGTAAGAATCTTCAAACTCATGGATTTATATGTCTCCGGAAGAGAATCAAGAGTGAGTACAGCGGCATGAACGGAGCAGTGAAAATGCGATAAATCCCATTATCAAAATAAATTACAAAAACAAAACACAATGAGAGTGAAATAGAGAGCAATTCTTAAATAATTCATTCAGGGCTTGTGATGCAACCTGGATTTACCACATCTACACCCAGAGCTGAGTGAGACATAAGGTTGGGCACTTCGGGCTGATAGCATTGTTGAGGTTCAATGAGCAAATGCAGACCCTTTGAAGTCATACTGCATGGTACCCATTCCATGGGTCCCAACTCTCCAGGTTTAAGGGATTCTTTCTTCAGCTAAAACATGCATGGGAAACCCACAGTATGGTGCACCGTGTGACCAGGAAAGGTTTTCAAATGCATCTCAGTTTTCGTCCCCTTTTACTCGGGTTCACCATTCCAGAACGTTTACTAACACTCTCCCCACTTGGAGAGTCTGAACCTTTAACCTCCTGTTTGGCACAGTTTGCAATTTCTGCGCAAAATGAACAGGAATAGGGAGAACCAATGAGAGACTAGCTGTAGGTGTCTGCACGGGCAAATTTAACGCTCATTTCCAACCAGGAAGAGGAATTAACCAAAGGCTCAGCATGCCGTGCCGGAACCAAATTAGGGCCTGAATCTATCATGCGGGTTTGCGGCCAGCTCACAAGAAAGCGATTTGAAGAAAGGAGCTCAGGGGCACTGTAATTCACAAACATGCAGAGTTATAAATGACAGCTATCGTCCAAAAATATATTGAAGGAAGGCTGTGAAGAGGACTTGAAAGCGGGGCAGAATTGGCAGGAAAACGATTTCAGGGGGTAGACTGGAATTGCATTTAAAGCATAGGAAAAGAGGCAGAATGTCGACAATGATGCACTTGGCCAAAAAGTGCGTATGCGTTTTTTACTGAATATATTCAGGAAAAAACGCATACGCCCTTTTTGGCCAACCAAGCAAGCATGTTAAAGAAATCTGCACTACAATGAAGTCTCACTGCCCCCCGGTCAAAAGGGCCATCTGAAAAAAGTGTAAAATCCAGAAATGCAGCACAGGCCATGGAGAACAGGGAGCCTTGTTATGCTGATGGGTGGGATGTAAATTGCCAACAGCCACTCTGGAGAAGTGTATGGTGTTTCCTGAAACACCTAAAAAACAAAGCAACGGAGCCTACGGCACTTCCACTTATGGTCCTATAGCTTAGGGAAATTAAAATCAAAAACACACAGCCACCCCAAAGTTTCAGACAGCTCTGTTTACAAGAACCTCGTCCACGGTACAAGTTAAATATCCCAGAAGGCGAAAAATGGATAAAGAATTTGTGGTACGTACGTACAATGGAATATCACTCAGCAATGAAATCTATGTCATCAGGCCCGTCACGGCATAATGAGTGGATTCAGGTACGATGATTCTAAGTGAAATAAGTCACACAGAAAATGAAACATCATAAGATATCACTAATACACGGAATGTGAACTTGGCTACACATGAACTGAATTACAAAACAGAACAGGGTCTCAAATTTAGAAAACCAACTTATGCTTGCTTAAGGGGAAAGGTGAGTTGGGGTGCTGCATAAAACCAGAGATAGAAATTAGCACAGATACCTTTCCATAAGCCAAATATGTAATAGTCAAGACCTACCCCTTGCTCAACGAAATGGACTAAACACCCCATATTCAACGCCTAGGAATACACCTGACTAGTAAGAATCTTTCAAACCCATGGATTTATATGTCTCCGTAAGAGAATGAAGCGTGTGTACAGCGGCATGAATGCAGCAGAGAAAATCCGATAAATCCCATTATCAAAATGAATTACACAAACAAAACCCAAGGACAGTGAAATAGAGAGCAATTCTTAAATAATTCATTCAGGGCTTGTGATGCAACCTGGATTTACCACATCTACACCCAGAGCTGAGTGAGACATAAGGTTGGGCACTTCGGGCTGATAGCATTGGTGAGGTTCGATGAGCAAATGCAGACCCTTTGAAGTCATACAGCATGGTACCCATTCCATGTGTCCCAACTCTCCAAGTTTAAGGGATTCTTCCTTCAGCTAAAACATGCATGGGAAACCACAGTATGGTGCACCGTGTGACTGGCAAACGTTTTCAAATGCATCTCAGTTTTCGTCCCCTTTTACTCGGGTTCACCATTCCAGACCCTTTACGAACACTCTCCCCACTTGGAGAGTCAGTGCCTTTAAACTCCTGTTTGGCACAGTGTGCAATTTCTGCGCAAGATGAACAGGAAGAGGGAGAAACAATGAGAGACTACCTGTAGGTGTCTGCACGGGCAAATTTAACGCTCAATTCCCACCAGAAAGAGGAATTAACCAAAGGCTCAGCATGCCGTGCCGGAACAAGATTAGGGCCTGAAGCAATCCTGCGGCTTTTCGGCCAGCTCAAATGAAAGTAATTTGAAGAAAGGAGCTCAGGGTCACAGTAATTCAGAAACCTGCAGAGTTATAAATGACAGCTATCGTCCAAAAATATATTGAAGGAAGGCTGCGAAGAGGACTTGAAAGCGGGGCAGAATTGCAGGAAAACGATTTCAGGGGGTAGACTGGAATTGCATTTAAAGCATAGGAAAAGAGGCAGAACGTCGACAATGATGCACTTGGCCAAAAAGGGCGTATGCGTTTTTTCCTGAACATATTAAGGAAAAAACGCATACGCCCTTTTTGGACAACCAAGCAAGCATGTTAAAGAAATCTGCACTACAATGAAGTCTCACTGCCCCCCGGTCAAAAGGGCCATCTGAAAAAAGTGTAAAATCCAGAAAGGCAGCACAGGCCATGGAGAACAGCGAGCCTTGTTATGCTGATGGGCGGGATGTAAATTGCCAACAGCCAGTCTGGAAAAATGTATGGTGTTTCCCGGAACATCTAAAAAACAAAGCAACGGAGACTATGGCACTTCCCCTTATGGTCCTATAGCTTAGGAAAATTAAAATCAAAAACACACAGCCACCCCAAAGTGTCGGACGGCTCTGTTTACAAGAACCTCGTCTACGGTACAACTTAAATATCCCAGAATGTGAAAAATGGATAAAGAAGTTGTGGTACGTACGTACAATGGAATATCACACAGCAATGAAATCTATGTCATCAGGCCCGTCGCGGCATAATGAGTGGATTCAGGTACGATGATTCTAAGTGAAATATGTCACACAGAAAATGAAACGTCATAAGATATCACTAATACACGGAATGTAAACTTGGCTACACATGAACTGAATTACAAAACAGAACAGGGTCTCAAATTTAGAAAACCAACTTATGCTTGCTTAAGGGGAAAGGTGAGTTGGGGTGCTGCATAAAACCAGAGATAGAAATTAGCACAGATACCTTTCCATAAGCCAAATATGTAATAGTCAAGACCTACCACTTGCTCAACGAAATGGACTAAACACCTCATATTCAACGCCTAGGAATACACCTGACTAGTAAGAATCTTCAAACCCATGGATTTATATGTCTCCGTAAGAGAATGAAGCGTGTGTACAGCGGCATGAATGCAGCAGAGAAAATCCGATAAATCCCATTATCAAAATGAATTACACAAACAAAACCCAAGGACAGTGAAATAGAGAGCAATTTTTAAATAATTCATTCAGGGCTTGTGATGCAACCTGGATTTACCACATCTACACCCAGAGCTGAGTGAGACATAAGGTTGGGCACTTCGGGCTGATAGCATTGGTGAGGTTCGATGAGCAAATGCAGACCCTTTGAAGTCATACAGCATGGTACCCATTCCATGGGTCCCAACTCTCCAAGTTTAAGGGATTCTTCCTTCAGCTAAAACATGCATGGGAAACCCACAGTACGGTGCACCGTGTGACTGGCAAACGTTTTCAAATGCATCTCAGTTTTCGTCCCCTTTTACTCGGGTTCACCATTCCAGACCCTTTACGAACACTCTCCCCACTTGGAGAGTCAGTGCCTTTAACCTCCTGTTGGGCACAGTTTGCAATTTCTGCGCAAGATGAAAAGGAATAGGGAGAACGAATGAGAGACTAGCTCTAGGTGTCTGCACGGGCAAATTTAACGCTCATTTCCCACCAGGAAGAGGAATTAACCAAAGGCTCAGCATGCCGTGCCGGAACCAGATTAGGGCCTGAGGCAATCCTGTGGGTTTGCGGCCAGCTCACAAGATAGCGAGTTGAAGAAATGAGCTCAGGGGCACTGTAACTCACAAACCTGCAGAGTTATAAATGACAGCTATCGTCCAAAAATATATTGAAGGAAGGCTGCGAAGACGACTTGTAAGTGGGGCAGAATTGCAGGAAAACGATTTCAGGGGGTAGACGGGAATTGCATTTAAAGCATAGGAAAAGAGGCAGAACGTCGACAATGATGCTCTTGGCCAAAAAGGGCGTATGCGTTTTTTCCTGAATATATTCAGGAAAAAACGCATACGCCCTTTTTGGCCAACCAAGCAAGCATGTTAAAGAAATCTGCACTACAATGAAGTCTCACTGCCCCCCGGTCAAAAGGGCCATCTGAAAAAAGTGTAAAATCCAGAAAGGCAGCACAGGCCATGGAGAACAGGGAGCCTTGTTATGCTGATGGGCGGGATGTAAATTGCCAACAGCCACTCTGGAGAAGTGTATGGTGTTTCCCGGAACACCGAAAAAACAAAGCTACGGAGCCTACGGCACTTCCACTTATGGTCCTATAGCTTAGGGAAATTAAAATCAAAAACACACAGCCACCCCAAAGTGTCGGACGGCTCTGTTTACAAGAACCTCGTCTACGGTACAAGTTAAATATCCCAGAATGTGAAAAATGGATAAAGAAGTTGTGGTACGTACGTACAATGGAATATCACTCAGCAATGAAATCTATGTCATCAGGCCCGTCGCGGCATAATGAGTGGATTCAGGTACGATGATTCTATGTGAAATAAGTCACACAGAAAATGAAACATCATAAGATATCACTACTACACGGAATGTAAACTTGGCTACACATGAACTGAATTACAAAACAGAACAGGGTCTCAAATTTAGAAAACCAACTTATGCTTGCTTAAGGGGAAAGGTGAGTTGGGGTGCTGCATAAAACCAGAGATAGAAATTAGCACAGATACCTTTCCATAAGCCAAATATATAATAGTCAAGACCTACCCCTTGCTCAACGAAATGGACTAAACACCCCATATTCAACGCCTAGGAATACACCTGACTTGTAAGAATCTTCAAACCCATGGATTTATATGTCTCCGTAAGAGAATGAAGCGTGTGTACAGCGGCATGAATGCAGCAGAGAAAATCCGATAAATCCCATTATCAAAATGAATTACACAAACAAAACCCAAGGACAGTGAAATAGAGAGCAATTCTTAAATAATTCATTCAGGGCTTGTGATGCAACCTGGATTTACCACATCTACACCCAGAGCTGAGTGAGACATAAGGTTGGGCACTTCGGGCTGATAGCATTGGTGAGGTTCGATGAGCAAATGCAGACCCTTTGAAGTCATACAGCATGGTACCCATTCCATGGGTCCCAACTCTCCAAGTTTAAGGGATTCTTCCTTCAGCTAAAACATGCATGGGAAACCCACAGTACGGTGCACCGTGTGACTGGCAAACGTTTTCAAATGATTCTCAGTTTTCGTCCCCTTTTACTCGGGTTCACCATTCCAGACCCTTTACGAACACTCTCCCCACTTGGAGAGTCAGTGCCTTTAACCTCCTGTTGGGCACAGTTTGCAATTTCTGCGCAAGATGTAAAGGAATAGGGAGAACGAATGAGAGACTAGCTCTAGGTGTCTGCACGGGCAAATTTAACGCTCATTTCCCACCAGGAAGAGGAATTAACCAAAGGCTCAGCATGCCGTGCCGGAACCAGATTAGGGCCTGAGGCAATCCTGTGGGTTTGCGGCCAGCTCACAAGATAGCGAGTTGAAGAAATGAGCTCAGGGGCACTGTAACTCATAAACCTGCAGAGTTATAAATGACAGCTATCGTCCAAAAATATATTGAAGGAAGGCTGCGAAGACGACTTGTAAGTGGGGCAGAATTGCAGGAAAACGATTTCAGGGGGTAGACGGGAATTGCATTTAAAGCATAGGAAAAGAGGCAGAACGTCGACAATGATGCTCTTGGCCAAAAAGGGCGTATGCGTTTTTTCCTGAATATATTCAGGAAAAAACGCATACGCCCTTTTTGGCCAACCAAGCAAGCATGTTAAAGAAATCTGCACTACAATGAAGTCTCACTGCCCCCCGGTCAAAAGGGCCATCTGAAAAAAGTGTAAAATCCAGAAAGGCAACACAGGCCACGGAGAACAGGGAGCCTTGTTATGCTGATGGGCGGGATGTAAATTGCCAACAGCCACTCTGGAGAAGTGTATGGTGTTTCCCGGAACACCGAAAAAACAAAGCTACGGAGCCTACGGCACTTCCACTTATGGTCCTATAGCTTAGGGAAATTAAAATCAAAAACACACAGCCACCCCAAAGTGTCGGACGGCTCTGTTTACAAGAACCTCGTCTACGGTACAAGTTAAATATCCCAGAATGTGAAAAATGGATAAAGAAGTTGTGGTACGTACGTACAATGGAATATCACTCAGCAATGAAATCTATGTCATCAGGCCCGTCGCGGCATAATGAGTGGATTCAGGTACGATGATTCTAAGTGAAATAAGTCACACAGAAAATGAAACATCATAAGATATCACTACTACACGGAATGTAAACTTGGCTACACATGAACTGAATTACAAAACAGAACAGGGTCTCAAATTTAGAAAACCAACTTATGCTTGCTTAAGGGGAAAGGTGAGTTGGGGTGCTGCATAAAACCAGAGATAGAAATTAGCACAGATACCTTTCCATAAGCCAAATATGTAATAGTCAAGACCTACCCCTTGCTCAACGAAATGGACTAAACACCCCATATTCAACGCCTAGGAATACACCTGACTAGTAAGAATCTTCAAACCCATGGATTTATATGTCTCCGTAAGAGAATGAAGCGTGTGTACAGCGGCATGAATGCAGCAGAGAAAATCCGATAAATCCCATTATCAAAATGAATTACACAAACAAAACCCAAGGACAGTGAAATAGAGAGCAATTCTTAAATAATTCATTCAGGGCTTGTGATGCAACCTGGATTTACCACATCTACACCCAGAGCTGAGTGAGACATAAGGTTGGGCACTTCGGGCTGATAGCATTGGTGAGGTTCGATGAGCAAATGCAGACCCTTTGAAGTCATACAGCATGGTACCCATTCCATGGGTCCCAACTCTCCAAGTTTAAGGGATTCTTCCTTCAGCTAAAACATGCATGGGAAACCCACAGTACGGTGCACCGTGTGACTGGCAAACGTTTTCAAATGATTCTCAGTTTTCGTCCCCTTTTACTCGGGTTCACCTTTCCAGACCCTTTACGAACACTCTCCCCACTTGGAGAGTCAGTGCCTTTAACCTCCTGTTGGGCACAGTTTGCAATTTCTGCGCAAGATGAAAAGGAATAGGGAGAACGAATGAGAGACTAGCTCTAGGTGTCTGCACGGGCAAATTTAACGCTCATTTCCCACCAGGAAGAGGAATTAACCAAAGGCTCAGCATGCCGTGCCGGAACCAGATTAGGGCCTGAGGCAATCCTGTGGGTTTGCGGCCAGCTCACAAGATAGCGAGTTGAAGAAAGGAGTTCACGGGCACTGTAACTCATAAACTTGCAGAGTTATAAATGACAGCTATCGTCCAAAAATATATTGAAGGAAGGCTGCGAAGACGACTTGTAAGCGGGGCAGAATTGCAGGAAAACGATTTCAGGGGGTAGACGGGAATTGCATTTAAAGCATAGGAAAAGAGGCAGAACGTCGACAATGATGCTCTTGGCCAAAAAGGGCGTATGCGTTTTTTCCTGAATATATTCAGGAAAAAACGCATACGCCCTTTTTGGCCAACCAAGCAAGCATGTTAAAGAAATCTGCACTACAATGAAGTCTCACTGCCCCCCGGTCAAAAGGGCCATCTGAAAAAAGTGTAAAATCCAAAAAGGCAGCACAGGCCATGGAGAACAGGGAGCCTTGTTATGCTGATGGGCGGGATGTAAATTGCCAACAGCCACTCTGGAGAAGTGTATGGTGTTTCCCGGAACACCGAAAAAACAAAGCTACGGAGCCTACGGCACTTCCACTTATGGTCCTATAGCTTAGGGAAATTAAAATCAAAAACACACAGCCACCCCAAAGTGTCGGACGGCTCTGTTTACAAGAACCTCGTCTACGGTACAAGTTAAATATCCCAGAATGTGAAAAATGGATAAAGAAGTTGTGGTACGTACGTACAATGGAATATCACTCAGCAATGAAATCTATGTCATCAGGCCCGTCGCGGCATAATGAGTGGATTCAGGTACGATGATTCTATGTGAAATAAGTCACACAGAAAATGAAACATCATAAGATATCACTACTACACGGAATGTAAACTTGGCTACACATGAACTGAATTACAAAACAGAACAGGGTCTCAAATTTAGAAAACCAACTTATGCTTGCTTAAGGGGAAAGGTGAGTTGGGGTGCTGCATAAAACCAGAGATAGAAATTAGCACAGATACCTTTCCATAAGCCAAATATGTAATAGTCAAGACCTACCCCTTGCTCAACGAAATGGACTAAACACCCCATATTCAACGCCTAGGAATACACCTGACTAGTAAGAATCTTCAAACCCATGGATTTATATGTCTCCGTAAGAGAATGAAGCGTGTGTACAGCGGCATGAATGCAGCAGAGAAAATCCGATAAATCCCATTATCAAAATGAATTACACAAACAAAACCCAAGGACAGTGAAATAGAGAGCAATTCTTAAATAATTCATTCAGGGCTTGTGATGCAACCTGGATTTACCACATCTACACCCAGAGCTGAGTGAGACATAAGGTTGGGCACTTCGGGCTGATAGCATTGGTGAGGTTCGATGAGCAAATGCAGACCCTTTGAAGTCATACAGCATGGTACCCATTCCATGGGTCCCAACTCTCCAAGTTTAAGGGATTCTTCCTTCAGCTAAAACATGCATGGGAAACCCACAGTATGGTGCACCGTGTGACTGGCAAACGTTTTCAAATGCATCTCAGTTTTCGTCCCCTTTTACTCGGGTTCACCATTCCAGACCCTTTACGAACACTCTCCCCACTTGGAGAGTCAGTGCCTTTAACCTCCTGTTGGGCACAGTTTGCAATTTCTGCGCAAGATGAAAAGGAATAGGGAGAACCAATGAGAGACTAGCTCTAGGTGTCTGCACGGGCAAATTTAACGCTCATTTCCCACCAGGAAGAGGAATTAACCAAAGGCTCAGCATGCCGTGCCGGAACCAGATTAGGGCCTGAGGCAATCCTGTGGGTTTGCGGCCAGCTCACAAGATAGCGAGTTGAAGAAATGAGCTCAGGGGCACTGTAACTCACAAACCTGCAGAGTTATAAATGACAGCTATCGTCCAAAAATATATTGAAGGAAGGCTGCGAAGACGACTTGTAAGTGGGGCAGAATTGCAGGAAAACGATTTCAGGGGGTAGACGGGAATTGCATTTAAAGCATAGGAAAAGAGGCAGAACGTCGACAATGATGCTCTTGGCCAAAAAGGGCGTATGCGTTTTTTCCTGAATATATTCAGGAAAAAACGCATACGCCCTTTTTGGCCAACCAAGCAAGCATGTTAAAGAAATCTGCACTACAATGAAGTCTCACTGCCCCCCGGTCAAAAGGGCCATCTGAAAAAAGTGTAAAATCCAGAAAGGCAGCACAGGCCATGGAGAACAGGGAGCCTTGTTATGCTGATGGGCGGGATGTAAATTGCCAACAGCCACTCTGGAGAAGTGTATGGTGTTTCCCGGAACACCGAAAAAACAAAGCTACGGAGCCTACGGCACTTCCACTTATGGTCCTATAGCTTAGGGAAATTAAAATCAAAAACACACAGCCACCCCAAAGTGTCGGACGGCTCTGTTTACAAGAACCTCGTCTACGGTACAAGTTAAATATCCCAGAATGTGAAAAATGGATAAAGAAGTTGTGGTACGTACGTACAATGGAATATCACTCAGCAATGAAATCTATGTCATCAGGCCCGTCGCGGCATAATGAGTGGATTCAGGTACGATGATTCTAAGTGAAATAAGTCACACAGAAAATGAAACATCATAAGATATCACTACTACACGGAATGTAAACTTGGCTACACATGAACTGAATTACAAAACAGAACAGGGTCTCAAATTTAGAAAACCAACTTATGCTTGCTTAAGGGGAAAGGTGAGTTGGGGTGCTGCATAAAACCAGAGATAGAAATTAGCACAGATACCTTTCCATAAGCCAAATATGTAATAGTCAAGACCTACCCCTTGCTCAACGAAATGGACTAAACACCCCATATTCAACGCCTAGGAATACACCTGACTAGTAAGAATCTTCAAACCCATGGATTTTTATGTCTCCGTAAGAGAATGAAGCGTGTGTACAGCGGCATGAATGCAGCAGAGAAAATCCGATAAATCCCATTATCAAAATGAATTACACAAACAAAACCCAAGGACAGTGAAATAGAGAGCAATTCTTAAATAATTCATTCAGGGCTTGTGATGCAACCTGGATTTACCACATCTACACCCAGAGCTGAGTGAGACATAAGGTTGGGCACTTCGGGCTGATAGCATTGGTGAGGTTCGATGAGCAAATGCAGACCCTTTGAAGTCATACAGCATGGTACCCATTCCATGGGTCCCAACTCTCCAAGTTTAAGGGATTCTTCCTTCAGCTAAAACATGCATGGGAAACCCACAGTATGGTGCACCGTGTGACTGGCAAACGTTTTCAAATGCATCTCAGGTTTCGTCCCCTTTTACTCGGGTTCACCATTCCAGACCCTTTACGAACACTCTCCCCACTTGGAGAGTCAGTGCCTTTAACCTCCTGTTGGGCACAGTTTGCAATTTCTGCGCAAGATGAAAAGGAATAGGGAGAACGAATGAGAGACTAGCTCTAGGTGTCTGCACGGACAAATTTAACGCTCATTTCCCACCAGGAAGAGGAATTAACCAAAGGCTCAGCATGCCGTGCGGGAACCAGATTAGGGCCTGAGGCAATCCTGTGGGTTTGCGGCCAGCTCACAAGATAGCGAGTTGAAGAAATGAGCTCAGGGGCACTGTAACTCACAAACCTGCAGAGTTATAAATGACAGCTATCGTCCAAAAATATATTGAAGGAAGGCTGCGAAGACGACTTGTAAGTGGGGCAGAATTGCAGGAAAACGATTTCAGGGGGTAGACGGGAATTGCATTTAAAGCATAGGAAAAGAGGCAGAATGTCGACAATGATGCTCTTGGCCAAAAAGGGCGTATGCGTTTTTTCCTGAATATATTCAGGAAAAAACGCATACGCCCTTTTTGGCCAACCAAGCAAGCATGTTAAAGAAATCTGCACTACAATGAAGTCTCACTGCCCCCCGGTCAAAAGGGCCATCTGAAAAAAGTGTAAAATCCAGAAAGGCAGCACAGGCCATGGAGAACAGGGAGCCTTGTTATGCTGATGGGCGGGATGTAAATTGCCAACAGCCACCCTGGAGAAGTGTATGGTGTTTCCCGGAACACCGAAAAAACAAAGCTACGGAGCCTACGGCACTTCCACTTATGGTCCTATAGCTTAGGGAAATTAAAATCAAAAACACACAGCCACCCCAAAGTGTCGGACGGCTCTGTTTACAAGAACCTCGTCTACGGTACAAGTTAAATATCCCAGAATGTGAAAAATGAATAAAGAAGTTGTGGTACGTACGTACAATGGAATATCACTCAGCAATGAAATCTATGTCATCAGGCCCGTCGCGGCATAATGAGTGGATTCAGGTACGATGATTCTAAGTGAAATAAGTCACACAGAAAATGAAACATCATAAGATATCACTACTACACGGAATGTAAACTTGGCTACACATGAACTGAATTACAAAACAGAACAGGGTCTCAAATTTAGAAAACCAACTTATGCTTGCTTAAGGGGAAAGGTGAGTTTGGGTGCTGCATAAAACCAGAGATAGAAATTAGCACAGATACCTTTCCATAAGCCAAATATGTAATAGTCAAGACCTACCCCTTGCTCAACGAAATGGACTAAACACCCCATATTCAACGCCTAGGAATACACCTGACTAGTAAGAATCTTCAAACCCATGGATTTTTATGTCTCCGTAAGAGAATGAAGCGTGTGTACAGCGGCATGAATGCAGCAGAGAAAATCCGATAAATCACATTATCAAAATGAATTACACAAACAAAACCCAAGGACAGTGAAATAGAGAGCAATTCTTAAATAATTCATTCAGGGCTTGTGATGCAACCTGGATTTACCACATCTACACCCAGAGCTGAGTGAGACATAAGGTTGGGCACTTCGGGCTGATAGCATTGGTGAGGTTCGATGAGCAAATGCAGACCCTTTGAAGTCATACAGCATGGTACCCATTCCATGGGTCCCAACTCTCCAAGTTTAAGGGATTCTTCCTTCAGCTAAAACATGCATGGGAACCCCACAGTATGGTGCACCGTGTGACTGGCAAACGTTTTCAAATGCATCTCAGGTTTCGTCCCCTTTTACTCGGGTTCACCATTCCAGACCCTTTACAAACACTCTCCCCAATTGGAGAGTCAGTGCCTTTAACCTCCTGTTGGGCACAGTTTGCAATTTCTGCGCAAGATGAAAAGGAATAGGGAGAACCAATGAGAGACTAGCTCTAGGTGTCTGCACGGACAAATTTAACGCTCAATTCCCACCAGGAAGAGGAATTAACCAAAGGCTCAGCATGCCGTGCGGGAACCAGATTAGGGCCTGAGGCAATCCTGTGCGTTTGCGGCCAGCTCACAAGATAGCGAGTTGTAGAAATGAGCTCAGGGGCACTGTAACTCACAAACTTGCAGAGTTATAAATGACAGCTATCGTCCAAAAATATATTGAAGGAAGGCTGCGAAGATGACTTGTAAGTGGGGCAGAATTGCAGGAAAACGATTTCAGGGGGTAGACGGGAATTGCATTTAAAGCATAGGAAAAGAGGCAGAACGTCGACAATGATGCTCTTGGCCAAAAAGGGCGTATGCGTTTTTTCCTGAATATATTCAGGAAAAAACGCATACGCCCTTTTTGGCCAACCAAGCAAGCATGTTAAAGAAATCTGCACTACAATGAAGTCTCACTGCCCCCCGGTCAAAAGGGCCATCTGAAAAAAGTGTAAAATCCAGAAAGGCAGCACAGGCCATGGAGAACAGGGAGCCTTGTTATGCTGATGGGCGGGATGTAAATTGCCAACAGCCACCCTGGAGAAGTGTATGGTGTTTCCCGGAACACCGAAAAAACAAAGCTACGGAGCCTACGGCACTTCCACTTATGGTCCTATAGCTTAGGGAAATTAAAATCAAAAACACACAGCCACCCCAATGTGTCGGACGGCTCTCTTTACAAGAACCTCGTCTACGGTACAAGTTAAATATCCCAGAATGTGAAAAATGGATAAAGAAGCTGTGCTACGTACGTACAATGGAATATCACTCAGCAATGAAATCTATGTCATCAGGCCCATCGCGGCATAATGAGTGGATTCAGGTACGATGATTCTAAGTGAAATAAGTCACACAGAAAATGAAACATCATAAGATATCACTAATACACGGAATGTAAACTTGGCTACACATGAACTGAATTACAAAACAGAACAGGGTCTCAAATTTAGAAAACCAACTTATGCTTGCTTAAGGGGAAAAGTGAGTTTGGGTGCTGCATAAAACCAGAGATAGAAATTAGCACAGATACCTTTCCATAAGCCAAATATGTAATAGTCAAGACCTACCCCTTGCTCAACGAAATGGACTAAACACACCATATTCAACCCCTAGGAATACACCTGTGTAGTAAGAATCTTCAAACACTTGGATTTATATGTCTCTGTAAGAGAATGAAGCGTGTGTACAGCGGCATGAATGCAGCAGAGAAAATCCGATAAATCCCATTATCAAAATGAATTACACAAACAAAACCCAAGGACAGTGAAATAGAGAGCAATTCTTAAATAATTCATTCAGGGCTTGTGATGCAACCTGGATTTACCACATCTAAACCCAGAGCTGATTGAGACATAAGTTTGGGCACTTCGGGCTGATAGCATTGGTGAAGTTCGATGAGCAAATGCAGACCCTTTGAAGTCATACTGCATGGTACCCATTCCATGGGTCCCAACTCTCCAGGTTTAAGGGATTCTTCCTTCAGCTAAAACATGCATGGGAAACCCACAGTATGGTGCACCGTGTGACCGGCAAACGTTTTCAAATGCATCTCAGTTTTCGTCCCCTTTTACTCGGGTTCACCATTCCAGACCCTTTACTAACACTCTCCCCACTTGTAGAGTCAGTGCTTTTAACTTCCTGTTTGGCACAGTTTGCAATTTCTGCGCAAGATGAACAGGAATAGGGAGAACCAATGAGAGACTAGCTGTAGGTGTCTGCACGGGCAAATTTAGTGCTCATTTCCCACCAGGAGGAGGAATTAACCAAAGGCTCAGCATGCCGTGCCTGAACCAGATTAGGTCCTGACAATCGTGCGGGTTTGCAGCCAGCTCACAAGATAGCGAGTTGAAGAAAGGAGCTCAGGGGCACTGTATCTCACAAACCTGCAGAGTAATAAATGACAGCTATCGTCCAAAAATATATTGAAGGAGGTCTGCAAAGACGACTTGTAAGCGGGACAGATTTGCAGGAAAACGATTTCAGGGGGTAGACGGGAATTGCATTTAAAGCATGGGAAAAGAGGCAGAAAGTCAACAATGATGCTCTTGGCCAAAAAGGGCGTATGCGTTTTTTCCTGAATATATTCAGGAAAAAACGCATACGCGCTTTTTGGACAACCAAGCAAGCATGTTAAAGAAATCTGCACTACAATGAAGTCTCACTGCCCCCCGGTCAAAAGGGCCATCTGAAAAAAGTGTAAAATCCAGAAATGCAGCACAGGCCATGGAGAACAGGGAGCCTTGTTATGTTGATGGGCGGGATGTAAATTGCCAACAGCCACTCTGGACAAGTGTATGGTGTTTCCTGGAACACCTAAAAAACAAAGCAACGAAGCCTACGGCACTTCCACTTATGGTCCTATAGCTTAAGGAAATTAAAATCAAAAACACACAAACACCCCAAAGTTTCGGACGGCTCTGTTTACAAGAACCTCGTCTTCGGTTCAAGTTAAATATCCCAGAATGTGAAAAATGGATAAAGTAGTAGTGGTACCTACATACAATGGAATATCACGCAGCAATGAAATCTATGTCATCAGGCCCGTCGCGGCATAATGAGTGGATTCATGTACAAAGATTCTAAGGGAAATAAGTCACACAGAAAATGAAACATCATAAGATATCACCAATACACGGAATGTAAACTTGGCTGCACATGAACTGAATTACAAAACAGAACAGGGTCTCAAATTTAGAAAAACAACTTATGCTTGCTTAAGGGGAAGGTGAGTTGGGGTGCTGCATAAAACCAGAGATAGAAATTAGCACAGATACCTTTCCATAAGCCAAATATGTAATAGTCAAGACCTACCCCTTGCTCAACGAAATGGACCAAACAACACATATTAAACGCCTAGGAATACACCTGACTAGTAAGAATATCCAAACCCATGGATTTATATGTCTCCATAAGAGAATCAAGCGTGTGTACAGCTGCATGAAGGCAGCAGAGAAAATCCGATAAATCCCATTATCAAAATAAATTGAAAAACAAAACACAATGACAGTGAAATAGAGAGCAATTCTTAAATAATTCATTCAGAGCTTGTGATGCAACCTGGATTTACCTCATCTACACCCAGAGCTGAGTGAGACATAAGGTTGGACACTTCGGGCTGATAGCATTGGTGAGGTTCGATGAGCAAATGAAGACCCTTTGAAGTCATACTGCATGGTACCCATTCCATGGGTCCCAACTCTCCAGGTTTAAGCGATTCTTCCTTCAGCTAAAACATGCATGGGAAACCCACAGTATGGTGCACCGTGTGACTGGCAAACGTTTTCAAATGCATCTCAGTTTTCGTCCCCTTTTACTCGGGTTCACCATTCCAGAACGTTTACTAACACTCTCCCCACTTGGAGAGTCAGTGCCTTTACCTCCTGTTTGGCACAGTTTGCAATTTCTGCGCAAGATGAACAGGAATAGGGAGAACCAATGAGAGACTAGCAGTAAGTGTCTGCACGGGCAAATTTAATGCTCATTTCCCACCAGGAAGAGGAATTAACCAAAGGATCAGCATGCCGTGCCGGAAACAGATTAGGGCCTGAAGCAATCCTGCGGGTTTGCGCCCAGCTCACAAGTTGCGAGTTGAAGAAAGGAGCTCAGGGACACTGTAACTCACAAACATGCAGAGTTATAAATGACAGCTATCGTCCAAAAATATCTTGAAGGAAGGCTGCGAAGACGACTTGTAAGCGGGGCAGAATTGCAGGAAAACGATTTCAGGGGGTAGACGGGAATTGCATTTAAAGCATAGGAAAAGAGGCAGAACGTCGACAATGATGCTCTTGGCCAAAAAGGGTGTATGCGTTTTTTCCTGAATTTATTCAGGAAATAAAGCATATGCGCTTTTTGGCCAACCAAGCAACCATGTTAAAGAAATCTGCACTACAATGAAGTCTCACTGCCCCCCGGTCAAAAGGGCCATCTGAAAAAAGTGTAAAATCCAGAAAGGCAGGACAGGCCATGGAGAAGAGGGAGCATTGTTATCCTGATGGTCAGCATGTGAATTGCCAACAGCCACTCTGGAGAAGTGTATGGTATTTCCTGAAACACATAAGAAACAAAGCAACACAGCCTATGGCACTTCCACTTATGGTCCTATAGCTTAGGGAAATTAAAATCAAAACCACACAGGCACCCCAAAGTTTGGAACGGCTCTGTTTACGAGAACCTCTTGTACGGTACAAGTTAAATATCCCAGAGGGCGAAAAATGGATAAAGAAGTTGTGGTTCTTACGTACAATGGAATATCACTCAGCAATGAAATCTATGTCATCAGGCCCGTAGCGGCATAATGAGTGGATTCAGGTACGATGATTCTACGTGCAATAGGTCACACAGAAAAAGAAACATCATAAGATATCACTAATACACGGAATGTAAACTTGGCTGCACATGAACTGAATTACAAAACAGAACAGTGTCTCAAATTTAGAAAACCAACTTATGCTTGCTTTTTGGGAAAGGTGAGTTCGGGTGCTGCATAAAAACAGAGATTGAAATTCGCACTGATACAGTTCCATAAGCCAAATATGTAATAGACAAGACCTACTGCTTGCTCGACGAAATGGGCTCAACACCCCATATTCAACGCCTAGGAATATACCTGCCTAGCAAGAATCTTAAAACCCATGGATTTATATGTGTCCATAAGAGAATCCAGCGTGTGTTCAGTGGCCTAAAGGCAACAGTGAAAATCCGATAAATCATATTATCAAAATAAATTTCAAAAACAAAACACAATGACAGTGAAATAGAGAGCAATTCTTAAATAATTCACTCAGGGCTTCTGATGCAACCTGGATTTACCACATGTACACCCAGTGCTGGGGAGACATAAGGCCGGACACTTCGCCCTGATAGTATTGTTGAGGTTCGGTGAGCAATTGCAGACCCTTTGAAGTCATACTTCATGGTACCCATTCCAAGGGTCCCAACTCTCCAGGTTTAAGGGATTCTTCCTTCCGCTACATCATGTATGGGAAACCCAGAGTATGGTCCACCATGTGATTGGGAAACGTTTTCAAATGCATCTCAGTTTTCGTCCCTTTATACTCGGGTTCACCATTCCAGATGCTTAACTAACACTCTCCCCACTTGGAGAGTCAGTGCCTTTAACCTCCTGTTTGTCACAGTTTGCAATTTCTGCGCAAGATGAACAGGAATAGGGAGAACCAATGAGAGACTAGCTGTAGGTGTCTGCACGGGCAATTTAATGCTCATTTCTCACCAGGAAGTGGAATTAACCAAAGGCTCAGAATGCCGTGCCGGAACCAGATTAGGGCCTGAAGCAATACTGCGGGTGTGCAGGCAGCTCACAAGATAGCGAGTTGAACAAAGGAGCTCAGGGGCACTGTAATTCACAAACCTGCAGAGTTATAAATGACAGCTATCGTCCAAAAATATATTGAAGGAAGGCTGCGAAGAGGACTTGAAAGCGGGGCAGAATTCCAGGAAAACGATTTCAGGAGGTAGACGGGAAATGCACTGAAAGCATAGGAGAAGAGGCAGAACCTCGACAATGATGCACTTGTTCAAAAAGTGCATATGCGTTTTTTCCAAGGCCCTCCTTAAAGAGGGTAGGGGGCTCCCAGCATGCTTCAGTGGCCAACAGAGGGCCCACATCGCCAAGGTGACGTGAGCCAGCCAGGCAGGAGTGACCTCACATCAGAGGGCCCACCTCACAGAAGGGTAAGGGACCCAGCCATTATCAGACTCTCACCAGAGGGCCCACATCAGCAAGGGGCTGGGAACCAGGCAGGAGTGTCTTCACACCCGTGGGGCCACATCATCGCAAGTTGAGGTACCCAGCACATGTGGCCTCAAACCAGAGGACCCACATCTCCATGGGTCTCGGAGCGAGGCAGGCAGGATGAACCTCAAAACACGTGGCCCATTGTATAAAAAAGGTGAGGAATCCAGCAGTTGGAACATCCCAGCAGGCGGCCCAGAGCACCGAGGCTATGGGATCCAGGCAATGATGAACTCACAACAGAGGGCCCTCATCATGAAACTGTGAGCAACCTAGCCATTGTGACCTCAGAGCACAAGGCCCACATCCCCATGGGGAAGCGAACCAAGCAGGAGTGTCATCGCACCAGTGGGCACACATCAGAAAATGTGGGGAGCCCAGCAGTTAGGGCCTGATGCCAGAGGGCCCTCATCACCGAGGAGAGGAGGCTACCAGCAGGCTCCAACTGCTACAAGAGGGCCAACGTCGCCAATGCGGGGTGTGCCAGCCAGGCAGGAGTGACCTCAGAGCAGAGGGCCAACCTCAAAAAAGTGTGAGGAACCCAAAGAGGATTAGACTCTCACCAGAGGGCCCACATCACCAAGAGGATCAGAACCAGGCAGGACTGTCTTCACACCAGGGTGACCACATCATAGAAAGGTGAGGAACCCAGCACATGTGGCCTAAACCAGAAGACCCACATCTCCAAGGGGCTCGGAGTGAGGCATGCAGGAGTAGCCTCACAACACAGGGCCCATAGAATAAAAAAGCTGAGGAATCCTGCAGTGGGAACCTCCCAGCAGGCGGCCCAGAGCACCGAGTCTATGTGATCCAGGCTGCAGTGAACTCACAGCAGAGGGCCCATATCATGAAACTGTGAGCAACCCAGCCATTGGGACCTCACAGCAGAAGGCCCACATCCCCATGGGGTTGGGAACATGGCAAGAGTGTCCTCGCACCACTTAGCACGTATCAGAAAAAGTGGGTACCCAGCAGTTACGGCCTGACGCTAGAGAGCCCTCATCACCGAGGGGAGGTGGCTCCCAGCAGGCTCCAACTGCCACAAGAGGGCCGATGTCGCCAAGGCGGGGTGTGCCAGCCAGTCAGTAGTGACCTCACAGCAGAGGGCCCACCTCACAGAAGGGTGAGGAACCCAGCCAGGATCAGACTCTCACCAGAGGGCCCACATCACCAAGGGGATAGAAACCAGGCAGGAGTGTCCTCACACCAGCGGGGCCACATCATCGAAAGGTGAGGGACCCAGCACACGTGGCCTCAAATCAGAGGACACACATCACCAAGGGGCTGGGAGTGAGTCAGGCAGGAGGAGTCTCCAAACAGAGGGCCCATAGAAGAGAAAAGGTGAGGAATCCCACAGTTGGAACCTCCCCGCAGGCGGCCAGGAGCAGCGAGGCTATGGGATCCAGGCCGGAGTGAACTCACACCAGAGGGCCCTCATCATGAAACTGAGCCACCCACCGTTGGGACCTCAGAGCAGAAGGCCCATATTCCCATGGGGTTGGAAACCTGGCAGGAGTGTACTCACACCACAGGGCGCACATCAGAAAATTTTGGGAGCCCAGGAGTTAGAGCCTGACGCCAGAGGGCCCTCATTACCGAGGGGAGGAGACTCCCAGCAGGCACCAACTCCCAACTGAGGGCCCACGTCGCCAAGGTGACGTGTGCCAGTCAGGCAGGAGTGACCTCACAGCAGAGGGCCTACCTCACAGAAGGGTGAGGAAACCAGCCAGGATAAGACTCTCACCAGAGAGCCCACATCACCAAGGGGACCGGAACAAGGCAGGAGTGTCCTCACACCAGTGTGGCCACATTATAGAAAGGTGACGAACCCAGCACATGTGGCCTAAACCAGAGGACCCACATTTCCAAGGTGCTCCGAGTGAGGCAGGCAGGAGTAGCCTAACAACACAGGGCCCACAGAATAAAAAATGTGAGGAATCCAGCAGTAGGAACCCCCCAGCAGGTGGCCCAGAGTACGGAGCCTATGTGATCCAGGCCACAGTGAACTCACAGCAGAGGGCTCACATCATGACACTGTGAGCAATCCAGCTGGTGGGACCTCAGAGCAGAAGGCCCACATCCCCATGGGGATGGGAACGTGGCAGGAGTGTACTCGCACGACAGGGCACATATCAGAAAATTTTGGGAGCCCATGAGTTAGGGCCTGACGCCAGAGGGCCCTCATTACCGAGGGGAGGAGACTCCCAGCAGGCACCAACTCCCAACTGAGGACCCACATCGCCAAGGTGATGTGTGCCAGCCAGGCAGGAGTGACCTCACAGCAGAGGGCCCACCTCCCAGAAGGGTGAGGAATCCAGCCAGGATCAGACTCTCACCAGAGGGCCCCCATCACCAAGGGGATGGGAACCAGGCAGGAGTGTCCTCACACCAGTGGGGCCACATCAATAAAGGTGAGGAAACCGGCACATGTGGCCTCAAACCAGAGGACCCACATCACAAAGGGGCTGGGAGTGAGTCAGGAAGGAGGAGCATGAAAACACAGGACCCAAAGAATAAAAATGGTAAGGAATCCAGCAGTAGGAACCTCCCAGCAGGCGGCTCAGAGCACAGAGTCTATGGGATCTAGGCCTGAGTGAACTAACACCAGAGAGCCAACATCCTGAAACTGTGAACAACACAGGTGTTGGGACCATAGAGCAGAAGGCACATGGGGATGGGAACCTGGCAGGAGTGCCCTCACACCACTTAGCACGTATCAGAAAATGTGGGTAACCAGCAGTTAGGGCCTGATGCCAGAGGGTCTCATCACTGAGGGGAGGAGGCTCCCAGCGGGCTCCAACTGCCACCAGAGGGCCGACGTCGCCAAGGCGGGGTGTGTCAGCCAGGCAGGAGTGACCTCAGAGAAGAGGGCCCACCTCACAGAAGTGTGAGGAGCCCAACCAGGATCAGACTCTCACTGGAGGGCTCACATCAGGCAGGAGTGTCCTCACACCAGTGGGGCCACATCTGCGAAAGGTGAGGAACCCAGCACATGTGGCCTCAAACCAGAGGACACACATCACCAAGGGGCTGGGAGTGAGGCAGGTGCCTGGAGGGGCACATTTAACTCTAATTTCCCACCAGGAAGAGGAATTAACCAAAGGCTCAGAGTGCCGTGCGGGACCCTGATTACGGCCTGAAGCAAACCTGCGGTTCTGTGGCCAGCTTTCAAGGAAACGAGTTAAGAAAGGAAACCACAGGCACTGTAATTCACAAACCAGCAGAGTTATAAATGACAGCTATTGGCAAAAATATATTGAAGTAAGTCTGCACAGAGGACTTGAAAACGAGGCAGAATTGCAGGAATCATATTTCAGGAGGTAGATTGGAATTGCATTTAAAGCATGTGAAAAGCGGCAGATCTTTGACAGTGATGCACTTGGACAAAAAGTGCGTATACATTTTTTCCTGAATATATTCAGGAAAAAACGCATATGCCCTTTGTGGCCAACCAAGAATTCGAGCAATGGAAATCCGCACTACAATGAACTCTCATTTCCCATTCGTCAAAAGAGCCATCTGAAAAAAGTGTAAAACCCAGAAACACAGGACAGGCCATGGAGAACAGGGAGCCTTGTTATGCTGATGGACGGATTGTAAATTGCCAACAGACACTCTGGTGATGTTTATAGTGTATGCTGAAACATCAGAAAAAACAAAGCTACAGAGCCTAGGGCACTTCCACTTTTGGCCCTATAGCTTAGGAAAATTAAAATCAACAAGACACAGCCAACACAATATCCAGGGCTGCTGTGTTTACAAGAACCTTGAGTCCAGTACAAATTAAATATCCCAGAAAGAAAAAAATGGATAAAGGAGTTATCCTACTTACGTACAACGGAATATCACTCAGCAATGAAATCAATGTCATCAGGCCTGTAGCAGCAAATTGAGTGGATTTAAGTATGATGATTCTAAGAGAAATATGTCACACAGAGAAACATAATTATCATAAGATATCACAAATAGAGGGAGTGTAAACTTGGCTACACATAAACTGAATTACAAAACCGAGCAGAGTCTCACATTTAGATAAAAACTTATGCTTGCTTAACGGGAAAGTTGAGTTGGGGTGCTGTATCAAACCAGAGATTGAAATGAGCACACATACCGTTCCATAAGCCAAATATGTAATAGACAAGACCTACTCTTTGCTCAACGAAATAGACTAATCCATGGTGTATCACCTCACACCTGTTAGAATGGGCATCATCAGAAAATCTACAAACAACAAATGCTGGAAAGGGTGCGGAGATAAGGAAACCTCTTCCACTATTGTTGGGAATGTAAATTGATGCAGTCACTGTGGAGAACATTATGGAGTTTCTTATAAAACTAAGAATAGAATTACCATATAATACAGCAATCCCACTACTGGGCATATACCCAGACAAAACCATAAAACGAAAAGAGACATTCACCGCAATGTTCATTGCATCACTATTTACAATATCCAGGTAATGGAAGCAACCTAAATGCCCACAGACAGACGAATGCATAAAGATGAGGTACATATATAAAATGGAATATTACTAAGCCATAAAAAGGAATGAAATTGGGTCATTTGTAGAGACGTTGATGGATCTAGAGACTGTCATACAGAGTGAAGTAAGTCAGAAAGAGAAAAACAAATCCTGTATATAAATGCATATATGTGGAACCTAGAAAAGTTGTACAGATGAAGCGTTTTGCAAGGCAGAAATAGAGCAACAGATGTAGACAACAAACGTATGGACACCAAGGGGGGAAAGCTGTTAGGGGGGTGGTGGTGGGAGGAGTTGAGAGATTGGGATTGGCATGTATACATTTCTATGTATAAAATAGGTAACCAAAAAGAACCTGCTGTATAAAAAAATAAAATAAAATTCAAAATTACAAAAAGTAAAACAGAAAAAATATTCTTCCCTTCACATACATGTATTTATATGAATAAATTATTTCTATGCTTATATCTGTAAATACAAAAAAGAGGAATAAAATCTACCTTGAACCAAAAACGAAAAAAAGAAAAAAAAACAGAACCCACCAGTTACACAGAGGAAAACCGTATCAGGGCCCTTGCTCCAGTTGTAAACAATTCTGAAGTTGGTCAGTGGTGGGGAATCATCTCCCATTCAGCCAGCATGCCCCACGCAACAAGCGTCCTCATTGCAAAGCTGGGGGCCCGTGCCGAGGCATCTGTGAGTAAACGTGGGCCGAGCCCCAGGCCAGCTGCTGCTGAAATGTTCCCACCCTTCCCAGGTAAAACACCTGAATATGTACAAGGACTTGAAAGCCTAGAGGAAGGGCCATGGAGCCACATGAGCGACAGCATGCCAGCCGACTTGGTGCCTGCAGGCCAGACAGGATGGTCCTGGCCCTGGGTGCTCTTCTGGAAGCTTTCCATTTCCCTGCCTGAGATACCCCTCCTGTCCCGGCCCCCACTGCTTTCTTCCTTACTCACCTCTGCCCAGGGAGAAATTCCAGCGGCAGGTATGGGTGGCACATCCTCTTCTTTAGCAGGTGGCATCTTGGCAACTGCTGCAGAAAGTCCAGCAGAGCCCCACTCACACTGGGCAACCCACAAAGCCGTGGCCTCTCACTCCCTCCCACCAGTCCAGCCCCGAGACTGCTGACAGGGCAGAAAATGGCGTCAGGCACAGCTGCAGGTGCTCTTGCTGCCTGGAGCGGTGTTTATATTGATCTCAACCCAGGCACACCTGGGGAGGTCTGGCCGGCACGGTCGGGCTTCCCAGGCCAGCCAATAATCACCCCTCAGGGGCTCACAGTTGCAGAAACTGGAACTTGCTGAATCGGCCAGGTCCAAGGAACAGGTGTGGGCTCCTGAGAGTCAGGATAGACAAGGGGCTGCAGCTCTGGCTTGTTTTCTAATTATATTATCTGGCCCATGAAGTAGGGAGATAACTTCAAGAAAACCCTCTCCTAATGAGAGGAACCCAGGAGTCAGGGAGAGGAGGGGTGGGTGGTGGGTGGAGACAGAGGCCTGGTGCCCCGGGTGCAGTGGAAGTCTCTGGAAGACCAGGTGGAGGGAGGCCACACAGAGTGATGCCCAGGGTCACAGACCTGTCGGAGCTGCTGTTTGTTAGTTCAAGTCCTGCTCTGAGGTGCTCTGTGTCAGATCTGAGTGACAGGTGAGCTGGGAGTGCTCTGCAATGAGGGCGATGTGCATGGCTCCTGTGTGCCCAGCCCTGCCACGGTACCTGAAAGGGTTGCTCTGTATCCTGGGAGGGGCCTGACCACGAGAGCCCCGTGAGCTGGGGTGGGGGTGGGGTACCTGCCCAGGTGAGCTCCATATCCTGGGATTGGCCTGACCTCGAGAGCCCCATGGGCTGCTGGAGTCCTGGTAAAAGATGTCAGGACAGTCAGTGAAGCCACCCAGGATATACCTCCAGTAGTTCCTAAACCCTACACCCTGCTGGTCATTCTACTAACCACCAGGACATGGTATTCTGTATTAGTCTTCAATGAAGCCTTCTTTTGTATTCTATTAGTCCCAGAGTCACAAGAAATTTTGGCTTGTGAGTGGCAGGACTCAACATACAACTAAAACAATACTTCCGGGCCGTCTTGCCCCAAGGGTTCAAAAATTCCCACACCATCTTTGGGGAAAGCTCAGCTAAAGACCTAAAAGTTCTACCTCTGGAAAAGGAAACACTCCTTCAATATGCAGACGACATTCTGATCGCCAGCCCTACTAAGGAGACCTCTGAACTACCAAGCCAATAAAGGATACAAGTTGTCCAAGAAAAAGCTCAAATATCAGACTATGGTGACCTGCGTGGGCTGCATTCTCACAGAAGGTCGGAGAAGCCCATCCCAGGAAAGGGAAGAAACAATTTACAGCCTTACCCATTTCTAAAACTAGAAGACAGCTTAGGGGTTCCTGGGGAGGCCAGGGTTTGCTGCTTCTGGATCCCTAACTACAGTCTACTAGCTGGGCCTCTATATGAAACACTGAAAGAAAAAGATGATGATCCTTTTGAATAGAATCCAGAAGTGGCCTTTCAAGAATGGAAAGAGCAGTCAATTCAGACCCTTGCCCTGGAACTCCCTAATTTAGCTAAACCCTTTGACCTTTACATTCCTAGTGAAATTTGAATGGCCATTGGAGTATTAGTGCAAAACCTGGGACCACTTGAAATGGAACAATGCAAGAATGCCATCCAGGTAGGATAAACTACGGTCACCAAGGGGCTTGGCCCACCGCCACATCTGGCCAAGATACTGGCAGTATCTGAAAACCTGGAAATCAGCAGCCCAAAAGGCCACCTCCCTCCTAAGGGAAAAGGACCCCACGTGGTGATCCTAACCCCCAACCATGCCCTGAAGTTGCAGGGTTTGCTCCGTGGGCACACTGACCTTGAGTGAGGAGGTCCTCCAACTCCAACCTCCAGAGAGATAACTGGGGCAAAGGGGCACCATGACGACTCGTGTGACCATCACTTGACCTGGAGTTTCTCTCATAAAACAACAAGAGTGTGTCCCAAAAGAGTAGACTACTGCTTGCAGGACTTACTGCACCCAGAGGGGAGGTAATAATCTTGGCAGGGGAACAGTATATCACGCTGTCACCATAGAAAAGCCTACAGACACTGTGATGATGGTGGCCAATAAGACCGGCTGGACTCCTGTTTACTTCAAAAGGCTGTTGACTCAGTGGCCATCATGGTCCTTCATCACCACTGACCCTGGACTGTCTGGGAGTTGAGCAGTCAGGGTGCTGACACCTGGTGCTGTTTTTACGTTAATTCAGGGGCCTAACTGAAGAAAGCACAGACTACTGGTCAGAGCATCTAGGCTGGCAGAAACGGTCAGCCTAAGGTGGCTGAACAAATGTGGGGCGGGGTGAAACTGGACCTCACAGCGTCACTGCACATCTCCTTCCTGGACCCTTAAATGTCATTAGAATCTATAACACTACCAATACTTGTGCTCAGGCGGACGAGCAGGGAGGCAGGAGGCCTGCGGACAAACAACGTCACCTGGAGGCTGCTGGGGAGAAGTTCAGACCCTATCCCACAGGTATGAGGGCTCCTAACTCAGCACTCAGCAGTTACAGATGAAGGGTCTGCACCCTCAGCACTCTAAGAATGAGGAAGGGGACAAAATGCAGAAGAGGGGTTTGTCCCAGGCAAAGCCCCTTAAAAATCCCTGGGAGATAAAAATAGAATCTGGGCAATAAAATAAAGTCTAACCTTTTTTATCCTTTGTGCTTTGTCTAATTTCACGTGCTCCTAGGGTCCCGCATACAGAGGTTCAACAGCCGGCACTTCAGACCAGATTTCCTAGTGCAGAATGGCTGGGTCGACACTTCAGCTCCTGGAGCACAGTGCAGACTCCGTGATATAGAGCCTGAGCTGCAGCCAACCGGGCCCTCGAGAGCTCCGCCCCCTCCCTCCCACTGACTCTGACAGGATCTCTACACAGCAGCCCAGCCCACAGCCCACGGGGTAGCACATGCTCTCACCTCTGCATTCTCTGATCAAAATATAAAGTTTCCTTTGCTTCTGAACCAAACTCAGTCTCGATCTGTTGGCTCCAATGACACTGGGCAGGGGGACACTTGTTGGGGTCCACTCTGGAGGATCAGTAACAGAAATTGAGAACATTGTAACTTCAATGAACAGATGTGTGAGCCAAACTGTAATTAACATAGAACAGTGTATAAGGCTCGGGTAAAATAAGATGTTTCTAACACTTCCATTTGATATTTCCATCACTTTATTATAAGCAAGTTCAGTGAAAGGTTTGTCTTATTTGTCAGGTCAATACTAGAGAAACGAAGTGATTTCTTTCCAAGGATGTACATCTAATAATCTTGGTTAAAGCTTCAATCTTGTTTTAAATGCTTTTCCATTGAAAATGATACCTCTCTTTCAGCTCCCCCATTTCTGAGAAGTATAAAATCTTATAATTTATTATTACCAAAGGGGAAAGGTGGGAGGAGGGATAAATTAACAGTTTGGGATTAACACATACACACTGCTATGTATAAAATCGATCATCAACAAGGAACTACTGTACAGCACAGGGAACTACACTCAATATTTTGCAAAAACCTATAAGGGGAAATAATCTGAAAAAAGAATAGATATTTTTATTGACATCATCTATTAATGACAGTTAAAATGGAACCTAACGGAAGCCGGTGGTGAGTGCTTCTGACCCTGAAGACTTCAATCATCTAAAGTTTGGACTCTGCCTACTTCCCAAGGCCCTTAATGAACATATGTGTAGCCGTAGCTTAAAAAATTCCCCAGTTTGGGTTGTGGAGAGACAGTGATTTTGAAAAAGCCCTGGTGTTCTCCTCACATGAATGGGACACTTCCTACAGCTAAAATATGCCTGTCACACCCAGAAGATGGTATACCGTCTGATCGGGAAGAGTTTGGAAAAGGCATCTCATCTCCTCATCTCCTGGTGCTCGGGTTCACCCCTCCAGCGTCTTTACGAACAGTCTTCCCACTTGGAGATGTCAGCACTGTCAACATCCTGTTGCATACAGTTTGGAATTTGTCCAGAGAATGAAGCAGAAGGAGGAGGAACAATGAGAGACAAGTCCTAGGTGTTCGGACAGGCACATGTCACTCTAATTTCCAATCAGGAAGACGAATTGACTAAAAGCTAGGGTTGCCCATGGAAACAGAATAGGGCTTGAGGAAATCCCGCTGCTTTGTGGCCAGTTCCCATAAACACAAGTTGAAAAATGGAACTCAGGGCCACTAAAATTCACGAAACTGCAGAGTTGAAAATATCTCTCACTGAAAAATGTCTTGAGGAAAGTCAGAGAAAAGGACTTGTAAGCAACGGAGAATGGCAGGAAAGGGATTGGAAGAGGTAGAAAGGACTCGCCATTAAGCACAAGAAAAGGGGCTGAACATTGCCAACATTGCAGTTGGCCAAAAAGGGTGTATGCGTCTTTTTCTGTATATATTCAAGAAAACGGCATACACTTTTTTAGCCAACCAAACAGGTGGGCACTGGAAATCAGTACTACAAAACATATCACTTCGCATCAGTCAGAAGAGCCTTCCTCATAAAGTGTAAACACCAGAAATGCAGGACAGGGCAAGGAGAAAAGAGAGCCCTGTGAGGCTTATAGTGGAAATGTATATTGCCAATGGTCACTCTTGAGAAGTGTATTGTGTTTACTAAAGCATCTAAAAAATGAGCTACAGAGCACAGGGCACTTGCACTCATGGACGTATATCTTGGGAAAGACAAAAATGGAGAGGACACAGGCACCCCAATGTTTACCGCCTCTCTGTTTCAAAGATCCTCGACTAGGATATAATTTATATGTCTCTGGAGGGAAAAAATGGATAGAGGTGTGGCACTTATGTAGAGTGGAATATTACTCAGCCTGAAAATCAGTGAAATATGGCCAGTTGTAACAACCCCAGAGTAGTTACGTATGATCATTCAAAGTCACATAATTCAAAAAGAAAAAGACATACGATATTACTAATACATGGAATGTAAACGTGGCTACAAAGTACCTGAATTACAAAACAGAATGGGGTTTCAAATTTAGAAGACCAACTTACGTTTGCTTAAGGAAAAAGGAGAGTTGGGGAGCTGCATAAAACCAGAGATTGAAATTAGCACAGATACCGTTCGATAAGCCAAATATGTAATAGAAAAAACCTACTCCCTGGTCAACGAAATGGACTCAACACGCCATATTCAACACCTACGAATACACCTGACTAGTAAGAATCTTCAAACTCATGGATTTATATGTGTCCGTAAGAGAATCAAGCGTGAGTACAGCGGCATGAACACAGCAGTGAAAATGCGATAAATCCAATTATGAAAATAAATTACAAAAACAAAACACAATGAGAGTGAAATAGAGAGCAATTCTTAAATAATTCATTCAGGGCTTGTGATGCAACCTGGATTTACCACATCTACACCCAGAGCTGAGTGAGACATAAGGTTGGGCACTTCGGGCTGATAGCATTGTTGAGGTTCGATGAGCAAATGCAGACCCTTTGAAGTCATACAGCATGGTACCCATTCCATGGGTCCCAACTCTCCAGGATTAAGGGATTCTTTCTTCAGCTAAAACATGCATGGGAAACCCACAGTATGGTGCACCGTGTGACCAGGAAAGGTTTTCAAATGCATCTCAGTTTTCGTCCCCTTTTACTCGGGTTCACCATTCCAGAACGTTTACTAACACTCTCCCCACTTGGAGAGTCAGTGCCTTTAACCTCCTGTTTGGCACAGTTTGCAATTTCTGCGCAAGATGAACAGGAATAGGGAGAACCAATGAGAGACTAGCAGTAAGTGTCTGCACGGGCAAATTTAATGCTCATTTCCCACCAGGAAGAGGAATTAACCAAAGGATCAGCATGCCGTGCCGGAACCAGATTAGGGCCTGAATCAATCCTGCGGGTTTGCGCCCAGCTCACAAGTTGCGAGTTGAAGAAAGGAGCTCAGGGGCACTGTAACTCACAAACATGCAGAGTTATAAATGACAGCTATCGTCCAAAAATATATTGAAGGAAGGCTGCGAAGACGACTTGTAAGTGGGGCAGAATTGCAGGAAAACGATTTCAGGGGGTAGACGAGAATTGCATTTAAAGCATAGGAAAAGAGGCAGAACGTCGACAATGATGCTCTTGGCCAAAAAGGGTGTATGCGTTTTTTCCTGAATTTATTGAGGAAAAAAAGCATATGCGCTTTTTGGCCAACCAAGCAAGCATGTTAAAGAAATCTGCACTACAATGAAGTCTCACTGCCCCCCGGTCAAAAGGGACATGTGAAACAAGTGTAAAATCCACAAAGACAGGACAGGCCAAGGAGAACAGGGAGCCTTGTTATGCTGATGGTCGGGATGTAAATTGCCAACAGCCACTCTGGAGAAGTGTATGGTGTTTCCTGAAACCCCTGAAAAACAAAGCAACGGAGCCTACGGCACTTCCACTTATGGTCCTATAGCTTAGGGAAATTAAAATCAAAAACACACAGCCACCCCAAAGTGTCGGACGGCTCTGTTTACAAGAACCTCTTGTACGGTACAAGTTAAATATCCCAGAATGTGAAAAATGGATAAAGAAGTTGTGGTACGTACGTACAATGGAATATCACTCAGCAATGAAAGCTATGTCATCAGGCCCATCGCGGCATAATGAGTGGATTCAGGTACGATGATTCTAAGGGAAATAAGTCACACAGAAAATGAAACATCATAAGATATCACTAATACACGGAATGTAAACTTTGCTACACATGAACTGAATTATAAAACAGAACAGGGTCTCAAATTTAGAAAACAAACTTATGCTTGCTTAAGGGGAAAGGTGAGTTGGGGTGCTGCATAAAACCAGAGATAGAAATTAGCACAGATACCTTTCCATAAGCCAAATATGTAATAGCCCAGACCTACCCCTTGCTCAACGAAATGGACTAAACACCCCATATTCAACGCCTAGTAATACACCTGACTAGTAAGAATCTTCAAACCCAGGGATTTATATGTCTCCGTAAGAGAATGAAGAGTGTGTACAGCGGCATGAACGCAGCAGAGAAAATCCGATAAATCCCATTATCAAAATGAATTACACAAACAAAACCCAAGGACAGTGAAATAGAGAGCAATTCTTAAATAATTCATTCAGGGCTTGTGATGCAACCTGGATTTACCACATCTACACCCAGAGCTGAGTGAGACATAAGGTTGGGCACTTCGGGCTGATAGCATTGGTGAGGTTCGATGAGCAAATGCAGACCCTTTGAAGTCATACTGCATGGTACCCATTCCATGGTTCCCACCTCTCCAGATTTAAGGGATTCTTCCTTCAGCTAAAACATGCATGGGAAACCCACAGTATGGTGCACCGTGTGACCGACAAACGTTTTCAAATGCATCTCAGTTTTCGTCCCCTTTTATTCGGGTTCAGCATTCCAGACCCTTTACGAACACTCTCCCCACTTGGAGAGTCAGTGCCTTTAACCTCCTGTCGGGCACAGTTTGCAATTTCTGCGCAAGATGAAAAGGAATAGGGAGAACCAATGAGAGACTAGCTCTAGGTGTCTGCACGGGCAAATTTAACGCTCATTTCCCAACAGGAAGAGGAATTAACCAAAGGCTCAGCATGCCCTGCCGGAACCAGATTAGGGCCTGAAGCAATCCTGTGGGTTTGCGGCCAGCTCACAAGATAGCGAGTTGAAGAAAGGAGCTCAGGGGCACTGTAACTCACAAACCTGCAGAGTTATAAATGACAGCTATCGTCCAAAAATATATTGAAGGAAGGCTGCGAAGACGACTTGTAATCGGGACAGATTTGCAGGAAAACGATTTCAGGGGGTAAACGGGAATTGCATTTAAAGCATAGGAAAAGAGGCAGAACGTCGACAATGATGCTCTTGGCCAAAAAGGGCGTATGCGTTTTTTCCTGAATATATTCAGGAAAAAACGCATACGCCCTTTTTGGCCAACCAAGCAAGCATGTTAAAGAAATCTGCACTACAATGAAGTCTCACTGCCCCCCGGTCAAAAGGCCATCTGAAAAAAGTGTAAAATCCAGAAAGGCAGCAAGGCCATGGAGAACAGCGAGCCTTGTTATGCTGATGGGCGGGATGTAAATTGCCAACAGCCACTCTGGAGAAGTGTATGGTGTTTCCCGGAACATCTAAAAAACAAAGCAACGGAGCCTACGGCACTTCCCCTTATGGTCCTATAGCTTAGGAAAATTAAAATCAAAAACACACAGCCACCCAAAAGTCTCTGGCGGCTCTGTTTACAAGAACCTCGTCTACGGTACAAGTTAAATATCCCAGAATGTGAAAAATGGATAAAGAAGTTGTGGTACGTACGTACAATGGAATATCACTCAGCAATGAAATCTATGTCATCAGGCCCGTCGCGGCATAATGAGTGGATTCAGGTACGATGATTCTAAGTGAAATAAGTCACACAGAAAATGAAACATCATAAGATATCACTAATACACGGAATGTAAACTTGGCTACACATGAACTGAATTACAAAACAGAACAGGGTCTCAAATTTAGAAAACCAACTTATGCTTGCTTAAGGGGAAAGGTGAGTTTGGGTGCTGCATAAAACCAGAGATAGAAATTAGCACAGATACCTTTCCATAAGCCAAATATGTAATAGTCAAGACCTACCCCTTGCTCAACGAAATGGACTAAACACACCATATTCAACCCCTAGGAATACACCTGTGTAGTAAGAATCTTCAAACACTTGGATTTATATGTCTCTGTAAGAGAATGAAGCGTGTGTACAGCGGCATGAATGCAGCAGAGAAAATCCGATAAATCCCATTATCAAAATAAATTGAAAAACAAAACACAATGACAGTGAAATAGAGAGCAATTCTTAAATAATTCATTCAGGGCTTGTGATGCAACCTGGATTTACCTCATCTACACCCAGAGCTGAGTGAGACATAAGGTTGGACACTTCGGGCTGATAGCATTGGTGAGGTTCGATGAGCAAATGAAGACCCTTTGAAATCTTACTGCATGGTACCCATTCCATGGGTCCCAACTCTCCAGGTTTAAGCGATTCTTCCTTCAGCTAAAACATGCATGGGAAACCCACAGTATGGTGCACCGTGTGACTGGCAAACGTTTTCAAATGCATCTCAGTTTTCGTCCCCTTTTACTCGGGTTCACCATTCCAGAACGTTTACTAACACTCTCCCCACTTGGAGAGTCAGTGCCTTTAACCTCCTGTTTGGCACAGTTTGCAATTTCTGCGCAAGATGAACAGGAATAGGGAGAACCAATGAGAGACTAGCAGTAAGTGTCTGCACGGGCAAATTTAATGCTCATTTCCCACCAGGAAGAGGAATTAACCAAAGGATCAGCATGCCGTGCCGGAAACAGATTAGGGCCTGAAGCAATCCTGCGGGTTTGCGCCCAGCTCACAAGTTGCGAGTTGAAGAAAGGAGCTCAGGGACACTGTAACTCACAAACATGCAGAGTTATAAATGACAGCTATCGTCCAAAAATATATTGAAGGAAGGCTGCGAAGACGACTTGTAAGCGGGGCAGAATTGCAGGAAAACGATTTCAGGGGGTAGACTGGAATTGCACTTAAAGCCTAGGAAAAGACGGAGAACAGCGACAATGATGCACTTGGCCAAATAGGGCGTATGCGTTTTTTCCTGAATATAATCAGGAAAAAACGCATACGCCCTTTTTGGCCAACCAAGCAAGCGTGTAAAGAAATCTGCACTACAATGAAGTCTCTCTGCCCCCCGGTCAAAAGGGCCATCTGAAAAAAGTGTAAAATCCAGAAAGGCAGGACAGGCCATGGAGAAGAGGGAGCATTGTTATCCTGATGGTCAGCATGTGAATTGCCAACAGCCACTCTGGAGAAGTGTATGGTATTTCCTGAAACACATAAGAAACAAAGCAACACAGCCTATGGCACTTCCACTTATGGTCCTATAGCTTAGGGAAATTAAAATCAAAACCACACAGGCACCCCAAAGTTTGGAACGGCTCTGTTTACGAGAACCTCTTGTACGGTACAAGTTAAATATCCCAGAGGGCGAAAAATGGATAAAGAAGTTGTGGTTCTTACGTACAATGGAATATCACTCAGCAATGAAATCTATGTCATCAGGCCCGTAGCGGCATAATGAGTGGATTCAGGTACGATGATTCTACGTGCAATAGGTCACACAGAAAAAGAAACATCATAAGATATCACTAATACACGGAATGTAAACTTGGCTACACATGAACTGAATTACAAAACAGAACAGTGTCTCAAATTTAGAAAACCAACTTATGCTTGCTTTTTGGGAAAGGTGAGTTCGGGTGCTGCATAAAAACAGAGATTGAAATTCGCACTGATACCGTTCCATAAGCCAAATATGTAATAGACAAGACCTACTGCTTGCTCAACGAAATGGGCTCAACACCCCATATTCAACGCCTAGGAATATACCTGCCTAGCAAGAATCTTAAAACCCATGGATTTATATGTGTCCATAAGAGAATCCAGCGTGTGTTCAGTGGCCTAAAGGCAACAGTGAAAATCCGATAAATCATATTATCAAAATAAATTTCAAAAACAAAACACAATGACAGTGAAATAGAGAGCAATTCTTAAATAATTCACTCAGGGCTTCTGATGCAACCTGGATTTACCACATGTACACCCAGTGCTGGGGAGACATAAGGCCGGACACTTCGCCCTGATAGTATTGTTGAGGTTCGGTGAGCAATTGCAGACCCTTTGAAGTCATACTGCATGGTACCCATTCCAAGGGTCCCAACTCTCCAGGTTTAAGGGATTCTTCCTTCCGCTACATCATGTATGGGAAACCCAGAGTATGGTCCACCATGTGATTGGGAAACGTTTTCAAATGCATCTCAGTTTTCGTCCCTTTATACTCGGGTTCACCATTCCAGATGCTTAACTAACACTCTCCCCACTTGGAGAGTCAGTGCCTTTAACCTCCTGTTTGTCACAGTTTGCAATTTCTGCGCAAGATGAACAGGAATAGGGAGAACCAATGAGAGACTAGCTGTAGGTGTCTGCACGGGCAATTTAATGCTCATTTCTCACCAGGAAGTGGAATTAACCAAAGGCTCAGAATGCCGTGCCGGAACCAGATTAGGGCCTGAAGCAATACTGCGGGTGTGCAGGCAGCTCACAAGATAGCGAGTTGAACAAAGGAGCTCAGGGGCACTGTAATTCACAAACCTGCAGAGTTATAAATGACAGCTATCGTCCAAAAATATATTGAAGGAAGGCTGCGAAGAGGACTTGAAAGCGGGGCAGAATTCCAGGAAAACGATTTCAGGAGGTAGACGGGAAATGCACTGAAAGCATAGGAGAAGAGGCAGAACCTCGACAATGATGCACTTGTTCAAAAAGTGCATATGCGTTTTTTCCAAGGCCCTCCTTAAAGAGGGTAGGGGGCTCCCAGCATGCTTCAGTGGCCAACAGAGGGCCCACATCGCCAAGGTGACGTGAGCCAGCCAGGCAGGAGTGACCTCACATCAGAGGGCCCACCTCACAGAAGGGTAAGGGACCCAGCCATTATTAGACTCTCACCAGAGGGCCCACATCAGCAAGGGGCTGGGAACCAGGCAGGAGTGTCTTCACACCCGTGGGGCCACATCATCGCAAGTTGAGGTACCCAGCACATGTGGCCTCAAACCAGAGGACCCACATCTCCATGGGTCTCGGAGCGAGGCAGGCAGGATGAACCTCAAAACACGTGGCCCATTGTATAAAAAAGGTGAGGAATCCAGCAGTTGGAACATCCCAGCAGGCGGCCCAGAGCACCGAGGCTATGGGATCCAGGCAATGATGAACTCACAACAGAGGGCCCTCATCATGAAACTGTGAGCAACCTAGCCATTGTGACCTCAGAGCACAAGGCCCACATCCCCATGGGGAAGCGAACCAAGCAGGAGTGTCATCGCACCAGTGGGCACACATCAGAAAATGTGGGGAGCCCAGCAGTTAGGGCCTGATGCCAGAGGGCCCTCATCACCGAGGAGAGGAGGCTACCAGCAGGCTCCAACTGCTACAAGAGGGCCAACGTCGCCAATGCGGGGTGTGCCAGCCAGGCAGGAGTGACCTCAGAGCAGAGGGCCAACCTCAAAAAAGTGTGAGGAACCCAAAGAGGATTAGACTCTCACCAGAGGGCCCACATCACCAAGAGGATCAGAACCAGGCAGGACTGTCTTCACACCAGGGTGACCACATCATAGAAAGGTGAGGAACCCAGCACACGTGGCCTAAACCAGAAGACCCACATCTCCAAGGGGCTCGGAGTGAGGCATGCAGGAGTAGCCTCACAACACAGGGCCCATAGAATAAAAAAGCTGAGGAATCCTGCAGTGGGAACCTCCCAGCAGGCGGCCCAGAGCACCGAGTCTATGCGATCCAGGCTGCAGTGAACTCACAGCAGAGGGCCCATATCATGAAACTGTGAGCAACCCAGCCATTGGGACCTCACAGCAGAAGGCCCACATCCCCATGGGGTTGGGAACATGGCAAGAGTGTCCTCGCACCACTTAGCACGTATCAGAAAAAGTGGGTACCCAGCAGTTACGGCCTGACGCTAGAGAGCCCTCATCACCGAGGGGAGGTGGCTCCCAGCAGGCTCCAACTGCCACAAGAGGGCCGATGTCGCCAAGGCGGGGTGTGCCAGCCAGTCAGTAGTGACCTCACAGCAGAGGGCCCACCTCACAGAAGGGTGAGGAACCCAGCCAGGATCAGACTCTCACCAGAGGGCCCACATCACCAAGGGGATAGAAACCAGGCAGGAGTGTCCTCACACCAGCGGGGCCACATCATCGAAAGGTGAGGGACCCAGCACACGTGGCCTCAAACCAGAGGACACACATCACCAAGGGGCTGGGAGTGAGTCAGGCAGGAGGAGTCTCCAAACAGAGGGCCCATAGAAGAGAAAAGGTGAGGAATCCCGCAGTTGGAACCTCCCCGCAGGCGGCCAGGAGCAGCGAGGCTATGGGATCCAGGCCGGAGTGAACTCACACCAGAGGGCCCTCATCATGAAACTGAGCCACCCACCGTTGGGACCTCAGAGCAGAAGGCCCATATTCCCATGGGGTTGGAAACCTGGCAGGAGTGTACTCACACCACAGGGCGCACATCAGAAAATTTTGGGAGCCCAGGAGTTAGAGCCTGACGCCAGAGGGCCCTCATTACCGAGGGGAGGAGACTCCCAGCAGGCACCAACTCCCACCTGAGGGCCCACGTCGCCAAGGTGACGTGTGCCAGTCAGGCAGGAGTGACCTCACAGCAGAGGGCCTACCTCACAGAAGGGTGAGGAAACCAGCCAGGATAAGACTCTCACCAGAGAGCCCACATCACCAAGGGGACCGGAACAAGGCAGGAGTGTCCTCACACCAGTGTGGCCACATTATAGAAAGGTGACGAACCCAGCACATGTGGCCTAAACCAGAGGACCCACATTTCCAAGGTGCTCCGAGTGAGGCAGGCAGGAGTAGCCTAACAACACAGGGCCCACAGAATAAAAAATGTGAGGAATCCAGCAGTAGGAACCCCCCAGCAGGTGGCCCAGAGTACGGAGCCTATGTGATCCAGGCCACAGTGAACTCACAGCAGAGGGCTCACATCATGACACTGTGAGCAATCCAGCTGGTGGGACCTCAGAGCAGAAGGCCCACATCCCCATGGGGATGGGAACGTGGCAGGAGTGTACTCGCACGACAGGGCACATATCAGAAAATTTTGGGAGCCCATGAGTTAGGGCCTGACGCCAGAGGGCCCTCATTACCGAGGGGAGGAGACTCCCAGCAGGCACCAACTCCCAACTGAGGACCCACATCGCCAAGGTGATGTGTGCCAGCCAGGCAGGAGTGACCTCACAGCAGAGGGCCCACCTCCCAGAAGGGTGAGGAATCCAGCCAGGATCAGACTCTCACCAGAGGGCCCCCATCACCAAGGGGATGGGAACCAGGCAGGAGTGTCCTCACACCAGTGGGGCCACATCAATAAAGGTGAGGAAACCGGCACATGTGGCCTCAAACCAGAGGACCCACATCACAAAGGGGCTGGGAGTGAGTCAGGAAGGAGGAGCATGAAAACACAGGACCCAAAGAATAAAAATGGTAAGGAATCCAGCAGTAGGAACCTCCCAGCAGGCGGCTCAGAGCACAGAGTCTATGGGATCTAGGCCTGAGTGAACTAACACCAGAGAGCCAACATCCTGAAACTGTGAACAACACAGGTGTTGGGACCATAGAGCAGAAGGCACATGGGGATGGGAACCTGGCAGGAGTGCCCTCACACCACTTAGCACGTATCAGAAAATGTGGGTAACCAGCAGTTAGGGCCTGATGCCAGAGGGTCTCATCACTGAGGGGAGGAGGCTCCCAGCGGGCTCCAACTGCCACCAGAGGGCCGACGTCGCCAAGGCGGGGTGTGTCAGCCAGGCAGGAGTGACCTCAGAGAAGAGGGCCCACCTCACAGAAGTGTGAGGAGCCCAACCAGGATCAGACTCTCACTGGAGGGCTCACATCACCAAGGGGATGGGAACCAGGCAGGAGTGTCCGCACACCAGTGGGGCCACATCTGCGAAAGGTGAGGAACCCAGCACATGTGGCCTCAAACCAGAGGACACACATCACCAAGGGGCTGGGAGTGAGGCAGGTGTCTGGAGGGGCACATTTAACTCTAATTTCCCACCAGGAAGAGGAATTAACCAAAGGCTCAGAGTGCCGTGCGGGACCCTGATTACGGCCTGAAGCAAACCTGCGGTTCTGTGGCCAGCTTTCAAGGAAACGAGTTAAGAAAGGAAACCACAGGCACTGTAATTCACAAACCTGCAGAGTTATAAATGACAGCTATTGGCAAAAATATATTGAAGTAAGTCTGCACAGAGGACTTGAAAACGAGGCAGAATTGCAGGAATCATATTTCAGGAGGTAGATTGGAATTGCATTTAAAGCATGTGAAAAGCGGCAGATCTTTGACAGTGATGCACTTGGACAAAAAGTGCGTATACATTTTTTCCTGAATATATTCAGGAAAAAACGCATATGCCCTTTGTGGCCAACCAAGAATTCGAGCAATGGAAATCCGCACTACAATGAACTCTCATTTCCCATTCGTCAAAAGAGCCATCTGAAAAAAGTGTAAAACCCAGAAACACAGGACAGGCCATGGAGAACAGGGAGCCTTGTTATGCTGATGGACGGATTGTAAATTGCCAACAGACACTCTGGTGATGTTTATAGTGTATGCTGAAACATCTAAAAAACAAAGCTACAGAGCCTAGGGCACTTCCACTTTTGGCCCTATAGCTTAGGAAAATTAAAATCAACAAGACACAGCCAACACAATATCCAGGGCTGCTGTGTTTACAAGAACCTTGAGTCCAGTACAAATTAAATATCCCAGAAAGAAAAAAATGGATAAAGGAGTTATCCTACTTACGTACAACGGAATATCACTCAGCAATGAAATCAATGTCATCAGGCCTGTAGCAGCAAATTGAGTGGATTTAAGTATGATGATTCTAAGAGAAATATGTCACACAGAGAAACATAATTATCATAAGATATCACAAATAGAGGGAGTGTAAACTTGGCTACACATAAACTGAATTACAAAACCGAGCAGAGTCTCACATTTAGATAAAAACTTATGCTTGCTTAACGGGAAAGTTGAGTTGGGGTGCTGTATCAAACCAGAGATTGAAATGAGCACACATACCGTTCCATAAGCCAAATATGTAATAGACAAGACCTACTCTTTGCTCAACGAAATAGACTAATCCATGGTGTATCACCTCACACCTGTTAGAATGGGCATCATCAGAAAATCTACAAACAACAAATGCTGGAAAGGGTGCGGAGATAAGGAAACCTCTTCCACTATTGTTGGGAATGTAAATTGATGCAGTCACTGTGGAGAACATTATGGAGTTTCTTATAAAACTAAGAATAGAATTACCATATAATACAGCAATCCCACTACTGGGCATATACCCAGACAAAACCATAAAACGAAAAGAGACATTCACCGCAATGTTCATTGCATCACTATTTACAATATCCAGGTAATGGAAGCAACCTAAATGCCCACAGACAGACGAATGCATAAAGATGAGGTACATATATAAAATGGAATATTACTAAGCCATAAAAAGGAATGAAATTGGGTCATTTGTAGAGACGTTGATGGATCTAGAGACTGTCATACAGAGTGAAGTAAGTCAGAAAGAGAAAAACAAATCCTGTATATAAATGCATATATGTGGAACCTAGAAAAGTTGTACAGATGAAGCGTTTTGCAAGGCAGAAATAGAGCAACAGATGTAGACAACAAACGTATGGACACCAAGGGGGGAAAGCTGTTAGGGGGGTGGTGGTGGGAGGAGTTGAGAGATTGGGATTGGCATGTATACATTTCTATGTATAAAATAGGTAACCAAAAAGAACCTGCTGTATAAAAAAATAAAATAAAATTCAAAATTACAAAAAGTAAAACAGAAAAAATATTCTTCCCTTCACATACATGTATTTATATGAATAAATTATTTCTATGCTTATATCTGTAAATACAAAAAAGAGGAATAAAATCTACCTTGAACCAAAAACGAAAAAAAGAAAAAAAAACAGAACCCACCAGTTACACAGAGGAAAACCGTATCAGGGCCCTTGCTCCAGTTGTAAACAATTCTGAAGTTGGTCAGTGGTGGGGAATCATTTCCCATTCAGCCAGCATGCCCCACGCAACAAGCGTCCTCATTGCAAAGCTGGGGGCCCGTGCCAAGGCATCTGTGAGTAAACGTGGGCCGAGCCCCAGGCCAGCTGCTGCTGAAATGTTCCCACCCTTCCCAGGTAAAACACCTGAATATGTACAAGGACTTGAAAGCCTAGAGGAAGGGCCATGGAGCCACATGAGCGACAGCATGCCAGCCGACTTGGTGCCTGCAGGCCAGACAGGATGGTCCTGGCCCTGGGTGCTCTTCTGGAAGCTTTCCATTTCCCTGCCTGAGATACCCCTCCTGTCCCGGCCCCCACTGCTTTCTTCCTTACTCACCTCTGCCCAGGGAGAAATTCCAGCGGCAGGTATGGGTGGCACATCCTCTTCTTTAGCAGGTGGCATCTTGGCAACTGCTGCAGAAAGTCCAGCAGAGCCCCACTCACACTGGGCAACCCACAAAGCCGTGGCCTCTCACTCCCTCCCACCAGTCCAGCCCCGAGACTGCTGACAGGGCAGAAAATGGCGTCAGGCACAGCTGCAGGTGCTCTTGCTGCCTGGAGCGGTGTTTATATTGATCTCAACCCAGGCACACCTGGGGAGGTCTGGCCGGCACGGTCGGGCTTCCCAGGCCAGCCAATAATCACCCCTCAGGGGCTCACAGTTGCAGAAACTGGAACTTGCTGAATCGGCCAGGTCCAAGGAACAGGTGTGGGCTCCTGAGAGTCAGGATAGACAAGGGGCTGCAGCTCTGGCTTGTTTTCTAATTATATTATCTGGCCCATGAGTGGGAGACAACTTCAAGAAAACCCTCTCCTAATGAGAGGAACCCAGGAGTCAGGGAGAGGAGGGGTGGGTGGTGGGTGGAGACAGAGGCCTGGTGCCCCGGGTGCAGTGGAAGTCTCTGGAAGACCAGGTGGAGGGAGGCCACACAGAGTGATGCCCAGGGTCACAGACCTGTCGGAGCTGCTGTTTGTTAGTTCAAGTCCTGCTCTGAGGTGCTCTGTGTCAGATCTGAGTGACAGGTGAGCTGGGAGTGCTCTGCAATGAGGGCGATGTGCATGGCTCCTGTGTGCCCAGCCCTGCCACGGTACCTGAAAGGGTTGCTCTGTATCCTGGGAGGGGCCTGACCACGAGAGCCCCGTGAGCTGGGGTGGGGGTGGGGTACCTGCCCAGGTGAGCTCCATATCCTGGGATTGGCCTGACCTCGAGAGCCCCATGGGCTGCTGGAGTCCTGGTAAAAGATGTCAGGACAGTCAGTGAAGCCACCCAGGATATACCTCCAGTAGTTCCTAAACCCTACACCCTGCTGGTCATTCTACTAACCACCAGGACATGGTATTCTGTATTAGTCTTCAATGAAGCCTTCTTTTGTATTCTATTAGTCCCAGAGTCACAAGAAATTTTGGCTTGTGAGTGGCAGGACTCAACATACAACTAAAACAATACTTCCGGGCCGTCTTGCCCCAAGGGTTCAAAAATTCCCACACCATCTTTGGGGAAAGCTCAGCTAAAGACCTAAAAGTTCTACCTCTGGAAAAGGAAACACTCCTTCAATATGCAGACGACATTCTGATCGCCAGCCCTACTAAGGAGACCTCTGAACTACCAAGCCAATAAAGGATACAAGTTGTCCAAGAAAAAGCTCAAATATCACAGACTATGGTGACCTGCGTGGGCTGCATTCTCACAGAAGGTCGGAGAAGCCCATCCCAGGAAAGGGAAGAAACAATTTACAGCCTTACCCATTTCTAAAACTAGAAGACAGCTTAGGGGTTCCTGGGGAGGCCAGGGTTTGCTGCTTCTGGATCCCTAACTACAGTCTACTAGCTGGGCCTCTATATGAAACACTGAAAGAAAAAGATGATGATCCTTTTGAATAGAATCCAGAAGTGGCCTTTCAAGAATGGAAAGAGCAGTCAATTCAGACCCTTGCCCTGGAACTCCCTAATTTAGCTAAACCCTTTGACCTTTACATTCCTAGTGAAATTTGAATGGCCATTGGAGTATTAGTGCAAAACCTGGGACCACTTGAAATGGAACAATGCAAGAATGCCATCCAGGTAGGATAAACTACGGTCACCAAGGGGCTTGGCCCACCGCCACATCTGGCCAAGATACTGGCAGTATCTGAAAACCTGGAAATCAGCAGCCCAAAAGGCCACCTCCCTCCTAAGGGAAAAGGACCCCACGTGGTGATCCTAACCCCCAACCATGCCCTGAAGTTGCAGGGTTTGCTCCGTGGGCACACTGACCTTGAGTGAGGAGGTCCTCCAACTCCAACCTCCAGAGAGATAACTGGGGCAAAGGGGCACCATGACGACTCGTGTGACCATCACTTGACCTGGAGTTTCTCTCATAAAACAACAAGAGTGTGTCCCAAAAGAGTAGACTACTGCTTGCAGGACTTACTGCACCCAGAGGGGAGGTAATAATCTTGGCAGGGGAACAGTATATCACGCTGTCACCATAGAAAAGCCTACAGACACTGTGATGATGGTGGCCAATAAGACCGGCTGGACTCCTGTTTACTTCAAAAGGCTGTTGACTCAGTGGCCATCATGGTCCTTCATCACCACTGACCCTGGACTGTCTGGGAGTTGAGCAGTCAGGGTGCTGACACCTGGTGCTGTTTTTACGTTAATTCAGGGGCCTAACTGAAGAAAGCACAGACTACTGGTCAGAGCATCTAGGCTGGCAGAAACGGTCAGCCTAAGGTGGCTGAACAAATGTGGGGCGGGGTGAAACTGGACCTCACAGCGTCACTGCACATCTCCTTCCTGGACCCTTAAATGTCATTAGAATCTATAACACTACCAATACTTGTGCTCAGGCGGACGAGCAGGGAGGCAGGAGGCCTGCGGACAAACAACGTCACCTGGAGGCTGCTGGGGAGAAGTTCAGACCCTATCCCACAGGTATGAGGGCTCCTAACTCAGCACTCAGCAGTTACAGATGAAGGGTCTGCACCCTCAGCACTCTAAGAATGAGGAAGGGGACAAAATGCAGAAGAGGGGTTTGTCCCAGGCAAAGCCCCTTAAAAATCCCTGGGAGATAAAAATAGAATCTGGGCAATAAAATAAAGTCTAACCTTTTTTATCCTTTGTGCTTTGTCTAATTTCACGTGCTCCTAGGGTCCCGCATACAGAGGTTCAACAGCCGGCACTTCAGACCAGATTTCCTAGTGCAGAATGGCTGGGTCGACACTTCAGCTCCTGGAGCACAGTGCAGACTCCGTGATATAGAGCCTGAGCTGCAGCCAACCGGGCCCTCGAGAGCTCCGCCCCCTCCCTCCCACTGACTCTGACAGGATCTCTACACAGCAGCCCAGCCCACAGCCCACGGGGTAGCACATGCTCTCACCTCTGCATTCTCTGATCAAAATATAAAGTTTCCTTTGCTTCTGAACCAAACTCAGTCTCGATCTGTTGGCTCCAATGACACTGGGCAGGGGGACACTTGTTGGGGTCCACTCTGGAGGATCAGTAACAGAAATTGAGAACATTGTAACTTCAATGAACAGATGTGTGAGCCAAACTGTAATTAACATAGAACAGTGTATAAGGCTCGGGTAAAATAAGATGTTTCTAACACTTCCATTTGATATTTCCATCACTTTATTATAAGCAAGTTCAGTGAAAGGTTTGTCTTATTTGTCAGGTCAATACTAGAGAAACGAAGTGATTTCTTTCCAAGGATGTACATCTAATAATCTTGGTTAAAGCTTCAATCTTGTTTTAAATGCTTTTCCATTGAAAATGATACCTCTCTTTCAGCTCCCCCATTTCTGAGAAGTATAAAATCTTATAATTTATTATTACCAAAGGGGAAAGGTGGGAGGAGGGATAAATTAACAGTTTGGGATTAACACATACACACTGCTATGTATAAAATCGATCATCAACAAGGAACTACTGTACAGCACAGGGAACTACACTCAATATTTTGCAATAACCTATAAGGGGAAATAATCTGAAAAAAGAATAGATATTTTTATTGACATCATCTATTAATGACAGTTAAAATGGAACCTAACGGAAGCCGGTGGTGAGTGCTTCTGACCCTGAAGACTTCAATCATCTAAAGTTTGGACTCTGCCTACTTCCCAAGGCCCTTAATGAACATATGTGTAGCCGTAGCTTAAAAAATTCCCCAGTTTGGGTTGTGGAGAGACAGTGATTTTGAAAAAGCCCTGGTGTTCTCCTCACATGAATGGGACACTTCCTACAGCTAAAATATGCCTGTCACACCCAGAAGATGGTATACCGTCTGATCGGGAAGAGTTTGGAAAAGGCATCTCATCTCCTCATCTCCTGGTGCTCGGGTTCACCCCTCCAGCGTCTTTACGAACAGTCTTCCCACTTGGAGATGTCAGCACTGTCAACATCCTGTTGCATACAGTTTGGAATTTGTCCAGAGAATGAAGCAGAAGGAGGAGGAACAATGAGAGACAAGTCCTAGGTGTTCGGACAGGCACATGTCACTCTAATTTCCAATCAGGAAGACGAATTGACTAAAAGCTAGGGTTGCCCATGGAAACAGAATAGGGCTTGAGGAAATCCCGCTGCTTTGTGGCCAGTTCCCATAAACACAAGTTGAAAAATGGAACTCAGGGCCACTAAAATTCACGAAACTGCAGAGTTGAAAATATCTCTCACTGAAAAATGTCTTGAGGAAAGTCAGAGAAAAGGACTTGTAAGCAACGGAGAATGGCAGGAAAGGGATTGGAAGAGGTAGAAAGGACTCGCCATTAAGCACAAGAAAAGGGGCTGAACATTGCCAACATTGCAGTTGGCCAAAAAGGGTGTATGCGTCTTTTTCTGTATATATTCAAGAAAACGGCATACACTTTTTTAGCCAACCAAACAGGTGGGCACTGGAAATCAGTACTACAAAACATATCACTTCGCATCAGTCAGAAGAGCCTTCCTCATAAAGTGTAAACACCAGAAATGCAGGACAGGGCAAGGAGAAAAGAGAGCCCTGTGAGGCTTATAGTGGAAATGTATATTGCCAATGGTCACTCTTGAGAAGTGTATTGTGTTTACTAAAGCATCTAAAAAATGAGCTACAGAGCACAGGGCACTTGCACTCATGGACGTATATCTTGGGAAAGACAAAAATGGAGAGGACACAGGCACCCCAATGTTTACCGCCTCTCTGTTTCAAAGATCCTCGACTAGGATATAATTTATATGTCTCTGGAGGGAAAAAATGGATAGAGGTGTGGCACTTATGTAGAGTGGAATATTACTCAGCCTGAAAATCAGTGAAATATGGCCAGTTGTAACAACCCCAGAGTAGTTACGTATGATCATTCAAAGTCACATAATTCAAAAAGAAAAAGACATACGATATTACTAATACATGGAATGTAAACGTGGCTACAAAGTACCTGAATTACAAAACAGAATGGGGTTTCAAATTTAGAAGACCAACTTACGTTTGCTTAAGGAAAAAGGAGAGTTGGGGAGCTGCATAAAACCAGAGATTGAAATTAGCACAGATACCGTTCGATAAGCCAAATATGTAATAGAAAAAACCTACTCCCTGGTCAACGAAATGGACTCAACACGCCATATTCAACACCTACGAATACACCTGACTAGTAAGAATCTTCAAACTCATGGATTTATATGTGTCCGTAAGAGAATCAAGCGTGAGTACAGCGGCATGAACACAGCAGTGAAAATGCGATAAATCCAATTATGAAAATAAATTACAAAAACAAAACACAATGAGAGTGAAATAGAGAGCAATTCTTAAATAATTCATTCAGGGCTTGTGATGCAACCTGGATTTACCACATCTACACCCAGAGCTGAGTGAGACATAAGGTTGGGCACTTCGGGCTGATAGCATTGTTGAGGTTCGATGAGCAAATGCAGACCCTTTGAAGTCATACAGCATGGTACCCATTCCATGGGTCCCAACTCTCCAGGATTAAGGGATTCTTTCTTCAGCTAAAACATGCATGGGAAACCCACAGTATGGTGCACCGTGTGACCAGGAAAGGTTTTCAAATGCATCTCAGTTTTCGTCCCCTTTTACTCGGGTTCACCATTCCAGAACGTTTACTAACACTCTCCCCACTTGGAGAGTCAGTGCCTTTAACCTCCTGTTTGGCACAGTTTGCAATTTCTGCGCAAGATGAACAGGAATAGGGAGAACCAATGAGAGACTAGCAGTAAGTGTCTGCACGGGCAAATTTAATGCTCATTTCCCACCAGGAAGAGGAATTAACCAAAGGATCAGCATGCCGTGCCGGAACCAGATTAGGGCCTGAATCAATCCTGCGGGTTTGCGCCCAGCTCACAAGTTGCGAGTTGAAGAAAGGAGCTCAGGGGCACTGTAACTCACAAACATGCAGAGTTATAAATGACAGCTATCGTCCAAAAATATATTGAAGGAAGGCTGCGAAGACGACTTGTAAGTGGGGCAGAATTGCAGGAAAACGATTTCAGGGGGTAGACGAGAATTGCATTTAAAGCATAGGAAAAGAGGCAGAACGTCGACAATGATGCTCTTGGCCAAAAAGGGTGTATGCGTTTTTTCCTGAATTTATTGAGGAAAAAAAGCATATGCGCTTTTTGGCCAACCAAGCAACCATGTTAAAGAAATCTGCACTACAATGAAGTCTCACTGCCCCCCGGTCAAAAGGGCCATCTGAAAAAAGTGTAAAATCCAGAAAGGCAGCACAGGCCATGGAGAACAGGGAGCCTTGTTATGCTCATGGGTGGGATGTAAATTGCCAACAGCCACTCTGGAGAAGTGTATTGTGTTTCCTGAAACACCTAAAAAACAAAGCAACGGAGCCTACGGCACTTCCACTTATGGTCCTATAGCTTAGGGAAATTAAAATAAAAAACACACAGCCACCCCAAAGTTTCAGACGGCTCTGTTTACAAGAACCTCGTCTACGGTACAAGTTAAATATCCCAGAAAGCGAAAAATGGATAAAGAAGTTGTGGTACGTACGTACAATGGAATATCACTCACCAATGAAATCTATGTCATCTGGCCCGTCGTGGCATAATGAGTGGATTCAGGTACGATGATTCTAAGTGAAATAAGTCACACAGAAAATGAAACATCATAAGTTATCTCTAATACACCGAATGTAATCTTGGCTACACATGAACTGAATTACAAAACAGAACAGGGTCTCAAATTTAGAAAACCAACTTATGTTTGCTTAAGGGGAAAGGTGAGTTGGGGTGCTGCATAAAACCAGAGATAGAAATTAGCACAGATACCATTCCATACGTCAAATATGTAATAGTCAAGACCTACCCCTTGCTCAACGAAATGGGCTAAACACCCTATATTCAACGCCTAGGAATACACCTGACTAGTAAGAATCTTCAAACCCATGGATTTATATGTCTCCATAAGAGAATCAAGCGTGTGTACAGCTGCATGAATGCAGCAGAGAAAATCCGATAAATCCTATTATCAAAATGAATTTCAAAAACAAAACACAATGACAGTGAAATAGAGAGCAATTCTTAAATAATTCATTCAGGGCTTGTGATGCAACCTGGATTTACCTCATCTACACCCAGAGCTGAGTGAGACATAAAGTTGGACACTTCGGGCTGATAGCATTGGTGAGGTTCGATGAGCAAATGCAGACCATTTGAAGTCATACTGCATGGTACCCATTCCATGGGTCCCAACTCTCCAGGTTTAAGCGATTCTTCCTTCAGCTAAAACATGCATGGGAAACCCACAGTATGGTGCACCGTGTGACCGGGAAACGTTTTCAAATGCATCTTAGATTTCGTCCCCTTTTACTCGGGTTCACAATTCCAGACCCTTTACAAACACTCTCCCCACTTGGAGAGTCAGTGCCTTTAACCTGCTGTTTGGCACAGTTTGCAATTTCTGCGCAAGATGAACAGGAATAGGGAGAAACAATGAGAGACTAGCTGTAGTTGTCTGCACGGGCAAAATTAACGCTCATTTCAAACCAGGAAGAGGAATTAACCAAACGCTCAGCATGCCGTGCCGGAACCAGATTAGGGCCTGAAGCAATCCTGCGGGTTTGCGGCCAGCTCACAAGAAAGCGATTTGAAGAAAGGAGCTCAGGGGCACTGTAATTCACAAACCTGCAGAGTTATAAATGACAGCTATCGTCCAAAAATATATTGAAGGAAGGCTGCGAAGAGGACTTGAAAGCGGGGCAGAATTTCAGGAAAACGATTTCAGGGGGTAGACTGGAATTGCATTTAAAGCATAGGAAAAGAGGCAGAACGTCGACAATGATGCACTTGGCGAAAAAGTGCGTATGCGTTTTTTCCTGAATATATTCAGAAAAAAACGCATACGCCCTTTTTGGCCAACCAAGCAAGCATGTTAAAGAAATCTGCACTACAATGAAGTCTCACTGCCCCCCGGTCAAAAGGGCCATCTGAAAAAAGTGTAAAATCCAGAAAGGCAGCACAGGCCATGGAGAACAGGGAGCCTTGTTATGCTGATGAGTGGGATGTAAATTGCCAACAGCCACTCTGCAGAAGTGTATGGTGTTTCCTGAAACACCTGAAAAACAAAGCAACGGAGCCTATGGCACTTCCACTTATGGTCCTATAGCTTAGGGAAATTAAAATAAAAAACACACAGCCACCCCAAAGTTTCAGACGGCTCTGTTTACAAGAACCTCTTCTACGGTACAAGTTAAATATCCCAGAAAGCGAAAAATGGATAAAGAAGTTGTGGTACGTACGTACAATGGAATATCACTCACCAATGAAATCTATGTCATCTGGCCCGTCGTGGCATAATGAGTGGATTCAGGTACGATGATTCTAAGAGAAATAAGTCACACAGAAAATGAAACATCATAAGATATCACTAATACACCGAATGTAATCTTGGCTACACATGAACTGAATTACAAAACAGAACAGGGTCTCAAATTTAGAAAACCAACTTATGTTTGCTTAAGGGGAAAGGTGAGTTGGGGTGCTGCATAAAACCAGAGATAGAAATTAGCACAGATACTATTCCATACGTCATATATGTAATAGTCAAGGGGGCTTCCCTGGTGGCCCACTGGTTGAGAGACCGCCTGCCGATGCAGGGGACGCGGGTTCGTGCCCCGGTCCGAGAGGATCCCACATGCCGTGGAGCTACTGGTCCCGTCAGTCATGGCTTTTGAGCCTGCGCGTCCGGAGCCTGTGCTCCGCAACGGGAGAGGCTACAACACTGAGAGGCCCGCGTACAGCAAAAAAAAAAAAAAAAAAATATGTAATAGTCAAGAACTACCCCTGGCTCAACGAAATGGGCTAAACACCCTATATTCAACGCCTAGGAATACACCTGACTAGTAAGAATCTTCAAACCCATGGATTTATATGTCTCCATAAGAGAATCAAACGTGTGTACAGCTGCATGAATGCAGCAGAGAAAATCCGATAAATCCTATTATCAAAATGAATTACAAAAACAAAACACAATGACAGTGAAATAGAGAGCAATTCTTAAATAATTCATTCAGGGCTTGTGATGCAACCTGGATTTACCTCATCTACACCCAGAGCTGAGTGAGACATAAAGTTGGACACTTCGGGCTGATAGCGTTGGTGAGGTTCGATGAGCAAATGCAGACCATTTGAAGTCATACTGCATGGTACCCATTACATGGGTCCCAACTCTCCAGGTTTAAGCGATTCTTCCTTCAGCTAAAACATGCATGGGAAACCCACAGTATGGTGCACCGTGTGACCGGGAACGTTTTCAAATGCATCTCAGTTTTTGTCCCCTTTTACTCGGGTTCACAATTCCAGACCCTTTACAAACACTCTCCCCACTTGGAGAGTCAGTGCCTTTAACCTGCTGTTTGGCACAGTTTGCAATTTCTGCGCAAGATGAACAGGAATAGGGAGAACCAATGAGAGACTAGCTGTAGGTGTCTGCACGGGCAAATTTAACGCTCATTTCCAACCAGGAAGAGGAATTAACCAAACGCTCAGCATGCCATGCCGGAACCAGATTAGGGCCTGAAGCAATCCTGCGGGTTTGCGGCCAGCTCACAAGAAAGCGATTTGAAGAAAGGAGCTCCGGGGCACTCTAATTCACAAACCTGCAGAGTTATAAATGACAGCTATCGTCCAAAAATATATTGAAGGAAGCCTGCGAAGAGGACTTGAAAGCGGGGCAGAATTGCAGGAAAACGATTTCAGGGGGGAGACTGGAATTGCATTTAAAGCATAGGAAAAGAGGCAGAACGTCGACAATGATGCACTTGGCGAAAAAGGGCGTATGCGTTTTTTCCTGAATATATTCAGGAAAAAACGCATACGCCCTTTTTGGCCAACCAAGCAAGCATGTTAAAGAAATCTGCACTACAATGAAGTCTCACTGCCCCCCGGTCAAAAGGGCCATCTGAAAAAAGTGTAAAATCCAGAAATGCAGCACAGGCCATGGAGAACAGGGAGCCTTGTTATGCTGATGGGCGGGATGTAAATTGCCAACAGCCACTCTGGAGAAGTGTATGGTGTTTCCTGAAACACCTAAAAAACAAAGCAACAGAGCCTACGGCACTTCCACTTATGGTCCTATAGCTTAGGGAAATTTAAATCAAAAACACACAGCCAAGCCAAAGTTTCAGATGGCTCTGTTTACAAGAACCTCTTCTACGGTACAAGTTAAATATCCCAGAAAGCGAAAAATGGATAAAGAAGTTGTGGTACGTACGTACAATGGAATATCAGTCACCAAGGAAAGCTATGTCATCTGGCCCGTCGTGGCGTAATGAGTGGATTCAGGTACGATGATTCTAAGTGAAATAAGTCACACAGAAAATGAAACATCATAAGATATCACTAACACACCGAATGTAATCTTGGCTACACATGAACTGAATTACAAAATAGAACAGGGTCTCAAATTTAGAAAACCAACTTATGTTTGCTTAAGGGGAAAGGTGAGTTGGGGTGCTGCATAAAACCAGAGATAGAAATTAGCACAGATACCATTCCATACGTCAAATATGTAATAGTCAAGACCTACCCCTTGCTCAACGAAATGGGCTAAACACCCTATATTCAACGCCTAGGAATACACCTGACTAGTAAGAATCTTCAAACCCATGGATTTATATGTCTCCATAAGAGAATCAAGCGTGTGTACAGCTGCATGAATGCAGCAGAGAAAATCCGATAAATCCTAATATCAAAATGAATTACAAAAACAAAACACAATGACAGTGAAATAGAGAGCAATTCTTAAATAATTCATTCAGGGCTTGTGATGCAACCTGGATTTACCTCATCTACACCCAGAGCTGAGTGAGACATAAAGTTGGACACTTCGGGCTGATAGCATTGGTGAGGTTCGATGAGCAAATGCAGACCATTTGAAGTCATACTGCATGGTACCCATTCCATGGGTCCCAACTCTCCAGGTTTAAGCGATTCTTCCTTCAGCTAAAACATGCATGGGAAACCCACAGTATGGTGCACCGTGTGACCGGGAAACGTTTTCAAATGCATCTCAGTTTTCGTCCCCTTTTACTCGGGTTCACAATTCCAGACCCTTTACTAACACTCTCCGCACTTGGAGAGTCAGTGCCTTTAACCTCCTGTTTGGCACAGTTTGCAATTTCTGCGCAAGATGAACAGGAATAGGGAGAACCAATGAGAGACTAGCTGTAGGTGTCTGCACGGGCAAATTTAACGCTCATTTCCCACCAGGAAGAGGAATTAACCGAAGGCTCAGCATGCTGTGCCGGAACCAGATTAGGGCCTGAAGCAATCCTGAGGGTTTGCGGCCAGCTCACAAGAAAGCGATTTGAAGAAAGGAGCTCCGGGGCACTGTAATTCAAAACCTGCAGTGTTGTAAATGACAGCTATCGTCCAAAAATATATTGAAGGAAGGCTGCGAAGAGGACTTGAAAGCGGGGCAGAATTTCAGGAAAACGATTTCATGGGGTAGACTGGAATTGCATTTAAAGCATAGGAAAAGAGGCAGAACGTCGACAATGATGCACTTGGCCAAAAAGAGCGTATGCGTTTTTTCCTGAATATATTCAGGAAAAAACGCATACGCTCTTTTTGGCCAACCAAGCAACCATGTTAAAGAAATCTGCACTACAATGAAGTCTCACTGCCCCCCGGTCAAAAGGGCCATCTGAAAAAAGTGTAAAATCCAGAAATGCAGCACAGGCCTTGGAGAACAGGGAGCCTTGTTATGCTGATGGGTGGGATGTAAATTGCCAACAGCCACTCTGGAGAAGTGTATGGTGTTTCCTGAAACACCTAAAAAACAAAGCAACGGAGCCTACGGCACTTCCACTTATGGTCCTATAGCTTAGGGAAATTAAAATCAAAAACACACAGCCACGCCAAAGTTTCAGACGGCTCTGTTTACAAGAACCTCGTCTACGGTACAAGTTAAATATCCCAGAAAGCGAAAAATGGATAAAGAAGTTGTGGTACATACGTACAATGGAATATCACTCACCAATGAAGTCTATGTCATCTGGCCCGTCGTGGCATAATGAGTGGATTCAGGTACGATGATTCTAAGTGAAATAAGTCACACAGAAAATGAAACATCATAATATATCACTAATACACCGAATGTAATCTTGGCTACACATGAACTGAATTACAAAACAGAACAGGGTCTCAAATTTAGAAAACCAACTTATGTTTGCTTAAGGGGAAAGGTGAGTTGGGGTGCTGCATAAAACCAGAGATAGAAATTAGCACAGATACCATTCCATACGTCAAATATGTAATAGTCAAGACCTACCCCTTGCTCAACGAAATGGGCTAAACACCCTATATTCAACGCCTAGGAATACACCTGACTAGTAAGAATCTTCAAACCCATGGATTTATATGTCTCCATAAGAGAATCAAGCATGTGTACAGCTGCATGAAGGCAGCAGAGAAAATCCGATAAATCCTATTATCAAAATGAATTACAAAAACAAAACACAATGACAGTGAAATAGAGAGCAATTCTTAAATAATTCATTCAGGGCTTGTGATGCAACCTGGATTTACCTCATCTAAACCCAGAGCTGAGTGAGACATAAGGTTGGACACTTCGGGCTGATAGCATTGGTGAGGTTCGATGAGCAAATGCAGACCATTTGAAGTCATATTACATGGTACCCATTCCATGGGTCCCAACTCTCCAGGTTTAAGCGATTCTTCCTTCAGCTAAAGCATGCATGGGAAGCCCACAGTATGGTGCACCGTGTGACCGGGAAACATTTTCAAATGCATCTCAGTTTTTGTCCCCGTTTACTCGGGTTCAGAATTCCAGACCCTTTACAAACACTCTCCCCACTTGGAGAGTCAGTGCCTTTAACCTGCTGTTTGGCACAGTTTGCAATTTCTGTGCAAGAGGAATACGAATAGGAAGAACCAATGAGAGACTAGCTGTAGGTGTCTGCACGGGCAAATTTAATGCTCATTTCCAACCAGGAAGAGGAATTAACCAAACGCTCAGCATGCCGTGCCGGAACCAGATTAGGGCCTGAAGCAATCCTGCGGGTTTGCGGCCAGCTCAAAAGAAAGCGATTTGAAGAAAGGAGCTCAGGGGCACTGTAATTCACAAACCTGCAGAGTTATAAATGACAGCTATCGTCCAAAAATATATTGAAGGAAGGCTGCGAAGAGGACTTGAAAGCGGGGCAAAATTGCAGGTAAACGATTTCAGGGGTTAGACTGGAATTGCATTTAAAGCATAGGAAAAGAGGCAGAACGTCGACAATGATGCACTTGGCCAAAAAGGGCGTATGCGTTTATTTCCGGAATATACGCATACGCACTTTTTGGCCAACCAAGCAAGCATGTTAAAGAAATCTGCACTACAATGAAGTCTCACTGCCCCCCGGTCAAAAGGGCCATCTGAAAAAAGTGTAAAATCCAGAAAGGCAGCACAGGCCATGGAGAACAGGGAGCCTTGTTATGCTCATGGGTGGGATGTAAATTGCCAACAGCCACTCTGGAGAAGTGTATTGTGTTCCCTGAAACACCTAAAAAACAAAGCAACGGAGCCTACGGCACTTCCACTTATGGTCCTATAGCTTAGGGAAATTAAAATAAAAAACACACAGCCACCCCAAAGTTTCAGACGGCTCTGTTTACAAGAACCTCGTCTACGGTACAAGTTAAATATCCCAGAAAGCGAAAAATGGATAAAGAAGTTGTGGTACGTACGTACAATGGAATATCACTCACCAATGAAATCTATGTCATCTGGCCCGTCGTGGCATAATGAGTGGATTCAGGTACGATGATTCTAAGAGAAATAAGTCACACAGAAAATGAAACATCATAAGTTATCTCTAATACACCAAATGTAATCTTGGCTACACATGAACTGAATTACAAAACAGAACAGGGTCTCAAATTTAGAAAACCAACTTATGTTTGCTTAAGGGGAAAGGTGAGTTGGGGTGCTGCATAAAACCAGAGATAGAAATTAGCACAGATACTATTCCATACGTCATATATGTAATAGTCAAGGGGGCTTCCCTGGTGGCCCACTGGTTGAGAGACCGCCTGCCGATGCAGGGGACGCGGGTTCGTGCCCCGGTCCGAGAGGATCCCACATGCCGTGGAGCTACTGGTCCCGTCAGTCATGGCTGTTGAGCCTGCGCGTCCGGAGCCTGTGCTCCGCAACGGGAGAGGCTACAACACTGAGAGGCCCGCGTACAGCAAAAAAAAAAAAAAAAAAATATGTAATAGTCAAGACCTACCCCTTGCTCAACGAAATGGGCTAAACACCCTATATTCAACGCCTAGGAATACACCTGACTAGTAAGAATCTTCAAACCCATGGATTTATATGTCTCCATAAGAGAATCAAACGTGTGTACAGCTGCATGAATGCAGCAGAGAAAATCCGATAAATCCTATTATCAAAATGAATTACAAAAACAAAACACAATGACAGTGAAATAGAGAGCAATTCTTAAATAATTCATTCAGGGCTTGTGATGCAACCTGGATTTACCTCATCTACACCCAGAGCTGAGTGAGACATAAAGTTGGACACTTCGGGCTGATAGCGTTGGTGAGGTTCGATGAGCAAATGCAGACCATTTGAAGTCATACTGCATGGTACCCATTACATGGGTCCCAACTCTCCAGGTTTAAGCGATTCTTCCTTCAGCTAAAACATGCATGGGAAACCCACAGTATGGTGCACCGTGTGACCGGGAAACGTTTTCAAATGCATCTCAGTTTTTGTCCCCTTTTACTCGGGTTCACAATTCCAGACCCTTTACAAACACTCTCCCCACTTGGAGAGTCAGTGCCTTTAACCTGCTGTTTGGCACAGTTTGCAATTTCTGCGCAAGATGAACAGGAATAGGGAGAACCAATGAGAGACTAGCTGTAGGTGTCTGCACGGGCAAATTTAACGCTCATTTCCAACCAGGAAGAGGAATTAACCAAACGCTCAGCATGCCATGCCGGAACCAGATTAGGGCCTGAAGCAATCCTGCGGGTTTGCGGCCAGCTCACAAGAAAGCGATTTGAAGAAAGGAGCTCCGGGGCACTCTAATTCACAAACCTGCAGAGTTATAAATGACAGCTATCGTCCAAAAATATATTGAAGGAAGCCTGCGAAGAGGACTTGAAAGCGGGGCAGAATTGCAGGAAAACGATTTCAGGGGGGAGACTGGAATTGCATTTAAAGCATAGGAAAAGAGGCAGAACGTCGACAATGATGCACTTGGCGAAAAAGGGCGTATGCGTTTTTTCCTGAATATATTCAGGAAAAAACGCATACGCCCTTTTTGGCCAACCAAGCAAGCATGTTAAAGAAATCTGCACTACAATGAAGTCTCACTGCCCCCCGGTCAAAAGGGCCATCTGAAAAAAGTGTAAAATCCAGAAATGCAGCACAGGCCATGGAGAACAGGGAGCCTTGTTATGCTGATGGGCGGGATGTAAATTGCCAACAGCCACTCTGGAGAAGTGTATGGTGTTTCCTGAAACACCTAAAAAACAAAGCAACAGAGCCTACGGCACTTCCACTTATGGTCCTATAGCTTAGGGAAATTTAAATCAAAAACACACAGCCAAGCCAAAGTTTCAGATGGCTCTGTTTACAAGAACCTCTTCTACGGTACAAGTTAAATATCCCAGAAAGCGAAAAATGGATAAAGAAGTTGTGGTACGTACGTACAATGGAATATCAGTCACCAAGGAAAGCTATGTCATCTGGCCCGTCGTGGCGTAATGAGTGGATTCAGGTACGATGATTCTAAGTGAAATAAGTCACACAGAAAATGAAACATCATAAGATATCACTAACACACCGAATGTAATCTTGGCTACACATGAACTGAATTACAAAACAGAACAGGGTCTCAAATTTAGAAAACCAACTTATGTTTGCTTAAGGGGAAAGGTGAGTTGCGGTGCTGCATAAAACCAGAGATAGAAATTAGCACAGATACCATTCCATACGTCAAATATGTAATAGTCAAGACCTACCCCTTGCTCAACGAAATGGGCTAAACACCCTATATTCAACGCCTAGGAATACACCTGACTAGTAAGAATCTTCAAACCCATGGATTTATATGTCTCCATAAGAGAATCAAGCGTGTGTACAGCTGCATGAAGGCAGCAGAAAAAATCCGATAAATCCCATTATCAAAATGAATTACAAAAACAAAACACAATGACAGTGAAATAGAGAGCAATTCTTAAATAATTCATTCAGGGCTTGTGATGCAACCTGGATTTACCTCATCTACACCCAGAGCTGAGTGAGACATAAAGTTGGACACTTCGGGGTGATAGCATTGGTGAGGTTCGATGAGCAAATGCAGACCATTTGAAGTCATACTGCATGGTACCCATTCCATGGGTCCCAACTCTCCAGGTTTAAGCGATTCTTCCTTCAGCTAAAACATGCATGGGAAACCCACAGTATGGTGCACCGTGTGACCGGGAAACGTTTTCAAATGCATCTCAGTTTTCGTCCCCTTTTACTCGGGTTCACAATTCCAGACCCTTTACTAACACTCTCCCCACTTGGAGAGTCAGTGCCTTTAACCTCCTGTTTGGCACAGTTTGCAATTTCTGCGCAAGATGAACAGGAATAGGGAGAACCAATGAGAGACTAGCTGTAGGTGTCTGCACGGGCAAATTTAACGCTCATTTCCCACCAGGAAGAGGAATTAACCGAAGGCTCAGCATGCTGTGCCGGAACCAGATTAGGGCCTGAAGCAATCCTGAGGGTTTGCGGCCAGCTCACAAGAAAGCGATTTGAAGAAAGGAGCTCCGGGGCACTGTAATTCAAAACCTGCAGTGTTGTAAATGACAGCTATCGTCCAAAAATATATTGAAGGAAGGCTGCGAAGAGGACTTGAAAGCGGGGCAGAATTTCAGGAAAACGATTTCATGGGGTAGACTGGAATTGCATTTAAAGCATAGGAAAAGAGGCAGAACGTCGACAATGATGCACTTGGCCAAAAAGAGCGTATGCGTTTTTTCCTGAATATATTCAGGAAAAAACGCATACGCTCTTTTTGGCCAACCAAGCAACCATGTTAAAGAAATCTGCACTACAATGAAGTCTCACTGCCCCCCGGTCAAAAGGGCCATCTGAAAAAAGTGTAAAATCCAGAAATGCAGCACAGGCCTTGGAGAACAGGGAGCCTTGTTATGCTGATGGGTGGGATGTAAATTGCCAACAGCCACTCTGGAGAAGTGTATGGTGTTTCCTGAAACACCTAAAAAACAAAGCAACGGAGCCTACGGCACTTCCACTTATGGTCCTATAGCTTAGGGAAATTAAAATCAAAAACACACAGCCACGCCAAAGTTTCAGACGGCTCTGTTTACAAGAACCTCGTCTACGGTACAAGTTAAATATCCCAGAAAGCGAAAAATGGATAAAGAAGTTGTGGTACATACGTACAATGGAATATCACTCACCAATGAAGTCTATGTCATCTGGCCCGTCGTGGCATAATGAGTGGATTCAGGTACGATGATTCTAAGTGAAATAAGTCACACAGAAAATGAAACATCATAATATATCACTAATACACCGAATGTAATCTTGGCTACACATGAACTGAATTACAAAACAGAACAGGGTCTCAAATTTAGAAAACCAACTTATGTTTGCTTAAGGGGAAAGGTGAGTTGGGGTGCTGCATAAAACCAGAGATAGAAATTAGCACAGATACCATTCCATACGTCAAATATGTAATAGTCAAGACCTACCCCTTGCTCAACGAAATGGGCTAAACACCCTATATTCAACGCCTAGGAATACACCTGACTAGTAAGAATCTTCAAACCCATGGATTTATATGTCTCCATAAGAGAATCAAGCATGTGTACAGCTGCATGAAGGCAGCAGAGAAAATCTGATAAATCCTATTATCAAAATGAATTACAAAAACAAAACACAATGACTGTGAAATAGAGAGCAATTCTTAAATAATTCATTCAGGGCTTGTGATGCAACCTGGATTTACCTCATCTAAACCCAGAGCTGAGTGAGACATAAGGTTGGACACTTCGGGCTGATAGCATTGGTGAGGTTCGATGAGCAAATGCAGACCATTTGAAGTCATACAACATGGTACCCATTCCATGGGTCCCAACTCTCAAGGTTTAAGCGATTCTTCCTTCAGCTAAAGCATGCATGGGAAGCCCACAGTATGCTGCACCGTGTGACCGGGAAACATTTTCAAATGCATCTCAGTTTTTATCCCCGTTTACTCGGGTTCACAATTCCAGAACCTTTACTAACACTCTCCCCACTTGGAGAGTCAGTGCCTTTAACCTCCTGTTTGGCACAGTTTGCAATTTCTGCGCAAGATGAACAGGAATAGGGAGAACCAATGAGAGACTAGCTGTAGGTGTCTGCACAGGCAAATTTAATGCTCATTTCCATCCAGGAAGAGGAATTAACCAAACGCTCAGCATGCCGTGCCGGAAACAGATTAGGGCCTGAAGCAATCCTGCGGGTTTGCGGCCAGCTCAAAAGAAAGCGATTTGAAGAAAGGAACTCAGGGGCACTGTAATTCACAAACCTGCAGAGTTATAAATGACAGCTATCGTCCAAAAATTTATTGAAAGAAGGCTGGGAAGAGGACTTGAAAGCGGGGCAAAATTGCAGGAAAACGATTTCAGGGGGTAGACGGGAATTGCATTTAAAGCATAGGAAAAGAGGCAGAACGTCGACAATGATGCACTTGGCCAAAAAGTGCGTATGCGTTTTTTCCTGAATATATTCAGGAAAAAACGCATACGCACTTTTTGGCCAACCAAGCAAGCATGTTAAAGAAATCTGCACTACAATGAAGTCTCACTGCCCCCCTGTCAAAAGGGCCATCTGAAAAAAGTGTAAAATCCAGAAAGGCAGCACAGGCCATGGAGAACAGTGAGCCTTGTTATGCTCATGGGTGGGATGTAAATTGCCAAGAGCCACTCTGGAGAAGTGTATTGTGTTTCCTGAAACACCTAAAAAACAAAGCAACAGAGCCTACGGCACTTCCACTTATGGTCCAATAGCTTAGGGAAATTAAAATCAAAAACACACAGCCACCCCAAAGTTTCAGACGGCGCTGTTTACAAGAACTTCGTCTACGGTACAAGTTAAATATCCCAGAAAGCGAAAAATGGATAAAGAAGTTGTGGTACGTACGTACAATGGAATATCACTCACCAATGAAATCTATGTCATCTGGCCCGTCGTGGCATAATGAGTGGATTCAGGTACGATGATTCTAAGAGAAATAAGTCACACAGAAAATGAAACATCATAAGTTATCTCTAATACACCGAATGTAATCTTGGCTACACATGAACTGAATTACAAAACAGAACAGGGTCTCAAATTTAGAAAACCAACTTATGTTTGCTTAAGGGGAAAGGTGAGTTGGGGTGCTGCATAAAACCAGAGATAGAAATTAGCACAGATACCATTCCATACGTCAAATATGTAATAGTCAAGACCTACCCCTTGTTCAACGAAATGGGCTAAACACCCTATATTCAACGCCTAGGAATACACCTGACTAGTAAGAATCTTCAAACCCATGGATTTATATGTCTCCATAAGAGAATCAAGCGTGTGTACAGCTGCATGAAGGCAGCAGAAAAAATCCGATAAATCCCTTTATCAAAATGAATTACAAAAACAAAACACAATGACAGTGAAATAGAGAGCAATTCTTAAATAATTCATTCAGGGCTTGTGATGCAACCTGGATTTACCTCATCTAAACCCAGAGCTGAGTGAGACATAAGGTTGGATACTTCGGGCTGATAGCGTTGGTGAGGTTCGATGAGCAAATGCAGACCATTTGAAGTCATACTGCATGGTACCCATTCCATGGGTCCCAACTCTCCAGGTTTAAGCGATTCTTCCTTCAGCTAAAACATGCATGGGAAACCCACAGTATGGTGCACCGTGTGACCGGGAAACGTTTTCAAATGCATCTCAGTTTTCGTCCCCTTTTACTCGGGTTCACAATTCCAGACCCTTTACTAACACTCTCCCCACTTGGAGAGTCAGTGCCTTTAACCTCCTGTTTGGCACAGTTTGCAATTTCTGCGCAAGATGAACAGGAATAGGGAGAACCAATGAGAGACTAGCTGTAGGTGTCTGCACGGGCAAATTTAACGCTCATTTCCCACCAGGAAGAGGAATTAACCGAAGGCTCAGCATGCTGTGCCGGAACCAGATTAGGGCCTGAAGCAATCCTGAGGGTTTGCGGCCAGCTCACAAGAAAGCGATTTGAAGAAAGGAGCTCCGGGGCACTGTAATTCAAAACCTGCAGTGTTGTAAATGACAGCTATCGTCCAAAAATATATTGAAGGAAGGCTGCGAAGAGGACTTGAAAGCGGGGCAGAATTTCAGGAAAACGATTTCATGGGGTAGACTGGAATTGCATTTAAAGCATAGGAAAAGAGGCAGAACGTCGACAATGATGCACTTGGCCAAAAAGAGCGTATGCGTTTTTTCCTGAATATATTCAGGAAAAAACGCATACGCTCTTTTTGGCCAACCAAGCAACCATGTTAAAGAAATCTGCACTACAATGAAGTCTCACTGCCCCCCGGTCAAAAGGGCCATCTGAAAAAAGTGTAAAATCCAGAAATGCAGCACAGGCCTTGGAGAACAGGGAGCCTTGTTATGCTGATGGGTGGGATGTAAATTGCCAACAGCCACTCTGGAGAAGTGTATGGTGTTTCCTGAAACACCTAAAAAACAAAGCAACGGAGCCTACGGCACTTCCACTTATGGTCCTATAGCTTAGGGAAATTAAAATCAAAAACACACAGCCACGCCAAAGTTTCAGACGGCTCTGTTTACAAGAACCTCGTCTACGGTACAAGTTAAATATCCCAGAAAGCGAAAAATGGATAAAGAAGTTGTGGTACATACGTACAATGGAATATCACTCACCAATGAAGTCTATGTCATCTGGCCCGTCGTGGCATAATGAGTGGATTCAGGTACGATGATTCTAAGTGAAATAAGTCACACAGAAAATGAAACATCATAATATATCACTAATACACCGAATGTAATCTTGGCTACACATGAACTGAATTACAAAACAGAACAGGGTCTCAAATTTAGAAAACCAACTTATGTTTGCTTAAGGGGAAAGGTGAGTTGGGGTGCTGCATAAAACCAGAGATAGAAATTAGCACAGATACCATTCCATACGTCAAATATGTAATAGTCAAGACCTACCCCTTGCTCAACGAAATGGGCTAAACACCCTATATTCAACGCCTAGGAATACACCTGACTAGTAAGAATCTTCAAACCCATGGATTTATATGTCTCCATAAGAGAATCAAGCGTGTGTACAGCTGCATGAATGCAGCAGAGAAAATCCGATAAATCCTATTATCAAAATGAATTACAAAAACAAAACACAATGACAGTGAAATAGAGAGCAATTCTTAAATAATTCATTCAGGGCTTGTGATGCAACCTGGATTTACCTCATCTACACCCAGAGCTGAGTGAGACATAAAGTTGGACACTTCGGGCTGATAGCATTGGTGAGGTTCGATGAGCAAATGCAGACCATTTGAAGTCATACTGCATGGTACCCATTCCATGGGTCCCAACTCTCCAGGTTTAAGCGATTCTTCCTTCAGCTAAAACATGCATGGGAAACCCACAGTATGGTGCACCGTGTGACCGGGAAACGTTTTCAAATGCATCTTAGTTTTCGTCCCCTTTTACTCGGGTTCACAATTCCAGACCCTTTACAAACACTCTCCCCACTTGGAGAGTCAGTGCCTTTAACCTGCTGTTTGGCACAGTTTGCAATTTCTGCGCAAGATGAACAGGAATAGGGAGAAACAATGAGAGACTAGCTGTAGTTGTCTGCACGGGCAAAATTAACGCTCATTTCAAACCAGGAAGAGGAATTAACCAAACGCTCAGCATGCCGTGCCGGAACCAGATTAGGGCCTGAAGCAATCCTGCGGGTTTGCGGCCAGCTCACAAGAAAGCGATTTGAAGAAAGGAGCTCAGGGGCACTGTAATTCACAAACCTGCAGAGTTATAAATGACAGCTATCGTCCAAAAATATATTGAAGGAAGGCTGCGAAGAGGACTTGAAAGCGGGGCAGAATTTCAGGAAAACGATTTCAGGGGGTAGACTGGAATTGCATTTAAAGCATAGGAAAAGAGGCAGAACGTCGACAATGATGCACTTGGCGAAAAAGTGCGTATGCGTTTTTTCCTGAATATATTCAGGAAAAAACGCATACGCCCTTTTTGGCCAACCAAGCAAGCATGTTAAAGAAATCTGCACTACAATGAAGTCTCACTGCCCCCCGGTCAAAAGGGCCATCTGAAAAAAGTGTAAAATCCAGAAATGCAGCACAGGCCATGGAGAACAGGGAGCCTTGTTATGCTGATGAGTGGGATGTAAATTGCCAACAGCCACTCTGCAGAAGTGTATGGTGTTTCCTGAAACACCTAAAAAACAAAGCAACGGAGCCTACGGCACTTCCACTTATGGTCCTATAGCTTAGGGAAATTAAAATAAAAAACACACAGCCACCCCAAAGTTTCAGACGGCTCTGTTTACAAGAACCTCTTCTACGGTACAAGTTAAATATCCCAGAAAGCGAAAAATGGATAAAGAAGTTGTGGTACGTACGTACAATGGAATATCACTCACCAATGAAATCTATGTCATCTGGCCCGTCGTGGCATAATGAGTGGATTCAGGTACGATGATTCTAAGAGAAATAAGTCACACAGAAAATGAAACATCATAAGATATCACTAATACACCGAATGTAATCTTGGCTACACATGAACTGAATTACAAAACAGAACAGGGTCTCAAATTTAGAAAACCAACTTATGTTTGCTTAAGGGGAAAGGTGAGTTGGGGTGCTGCATAAAACCAGAGATAGAAATTAGCACAGATACTATTCCATACGTCATATATGTAATAGTCAAGGGGGCTTCCCTGGTGGCCCACTGGTTGAGAGACCGCCTGCCGATGCAGGGGACGCGGGTTCGTGCCCCGGTCCGAGAGGATCCCACATGCCGTGGAGCTACTGGTCCCGTCAGTCATGGCTTTTGAGCCTGCGCGTCCGGAGCCTGTGCTCCGCAACGGGAGAGGCTACAACACTGAGAGGCCCGCGTACAGCAAAAAAAAAAAAAAAAAATATGTAATAGTCAAGAACTACCCCTGGCTCAACGAAATGGGCTAAACACCCTATATTCAACGCCTAGGAATACACCTGACTAGTAAGAATCTTCAAACCCATGGATTTATATGTCTCCATAAGAGAATCAAACGTGTGTACAGCTGCATGAATGCAGCAGAGAAAATCCGATAAATCCTATTATCAAAATGAATTACAAAAACAAAACACAATGACAGTGAAATAGAGAGCAATTCTTAAATAATTCATTCAGGGCTTGTGATGCAACCTGGATTTACCTCATCTACACCCAGAGCAGAGTGAGACATAAAGTTGGACACTTCGGGCTGATAGCGTTGGTGAGGTTCGATGAGCAAATGCAGACCATTTGAAGTCATACTGCATGGTACCCATTACATGGGTCCCAACTCTCCAGGTTTAAGCGATTCTTCCTTCAGCTAAAACATGCATGGGAAACCCACAGTATGGTGCACCGTGTGACCGGGAAACGTTTTCAAATGCATCTCAGTTTTTGTCCCCTTTTACTCGGGTTCACAATTCCAGACCCTTTACAAACACTCTCCCCACTTGGAGAGTCAGTGCCTTTAACCTGCTGTTTGGCACAGTTTGCAATTTCTGCGCAAGATGAACAGGAATAGGGAGAACCAATGAGAGACTAGCTGTAGGTGTCTGCACGGGCAAATTTAACGCTCATTTCCAACCAGGAAGAGGAATTAACCAAACGCTCAGCATGCCATGCCGGAACCAGATTAGGGCCTGAAGCAATCCTGCGGGTTTGCGGCCAGCTCACAAGAAAGCGATTTGAAGAAAGGAGCTCCGGGGCACTCTAATTCACAAACCTGCAGAGTTATAAATGACAGCTATCGTCCAAAAATATATTGAAGGAAGCCTGCGAAGAGGACTTGAAAGCGGGGCAGAATTGCAAGAAAACGATTTCAGGGGGGAGACTGGAATTGCATTTAAAGCATAGGAAAAGACGCAGAACGCTACAATGATGCACTTGGCGAAAAAGGGCGTATGCGTTTTTTCCTGAATATATTCAGGAAAAAACGCATACGCCCTTTTTGGCCAACCAAGCAAGCATGTTAAAGAAATCTGCACTACAATGAAGTCTCACTGCCCCCCGGTCAAAAGGGCCATCTGAAAAAAGTGTAAAATCCAGAAATGCAGCACAGGCCATGGAGAACAGGGAGCCTTGTTATGCTGATGGGCGGGATGTAAATTGCCAACAGCCACTCTGGAGAAGTGTATGGTGTTTCCTGAAACACCTAAAAAACAAAGCAACAGAGCCTACGGCACTTCCACTTATGGTCCTATAGCTTAGGGAAATTTAAATCAAAAACACACAGCCAAGCCAAAGTTTCAGATGGCTCTGTTTACAAGAACCTCGTCTACGGTACAAGTTAAATATCCCAGAAAGCGAAAAATGGATAAAGAAGTTGTGGTACGTACGTACAATGGAATATCAGTCACCAAGGAAAGCTATGTCATCTGGCCCGTCGTGGCGTAATGAGTGGATTCAGGTACGATGATTCTAAGTGAAATAAGTCACACAGAAAATGAAACATCATAAGATATCACTAACACACCGAATGTAATCTTGGCTACACATGAACTGAATTACAAAACAGAACAGGGTCTCAAATTTAGAAAACCAACTTATGTTTGCTTAAGGGGAAAGGTGAGTTGGGGTGCTGCATAAAACCAGAGATAGAAATTAGCACAGATACCATTCCATACGTCAAATATGTAATAGTCAAGACCTACCCCTTGCTCAACGAAATGGGCTAAACACCCTATATTCAACGCCTAGGAATACACCTGACTAGTAAGAATCTTCAAACCCATGGATTTATATGTCTCCATAAGAGAATCAAGCGTGTGTACAGCTGCATGAATGCAGCAGAGAAAATCCGATAAATCCTATTATCAAAATGAATTACAAAAACAAAACACAATGACAGTGAAATAGAGAGCAATTCTTAAATAATTCATTCAGGGCTTGTGATGCAACCTGGATTTACCTCATCTACACCCAGAGCTGAGTGAGACATAAAGTTGGACACTTCGGGCTGATAGCATTGGTGAGGTTCGATGAGCAAATGCAGACCATTTGAAGTCATACTGCATGGTACCCATTCCATGGGTCCCAACTCTCCAGGTTTAAGCGATTCTTCCTTCAGCTAAAACATGCATGGGAAACCCACAGTATGGTGCACCGTGTGACCGGGAAACGTTTTCAAATGCATCTCAGTTTTCGTCCCCTTTTACTCGGGTTCACAATTCCAGACCCTTTACTAACACTCTCCCCACTTGGAGAGTCAGTGCCTTTAACCTCCTGTTTGGCACAGTTTGCAATTTCTGCGCAAGATGAACAGGAATAGGGAGAACCAATGAGAGACTAGCTGTAGGTGTCTGCACGGGCAAATTTAACGCTCATTTCCCACCAGGAAGAGGAATTAACCGAAGGCTCAGCATGCTGTGCCGGAACCAGATTAGGGCCTGAAGCAATCCTGAGGGTTTGCGGCCAGCTCACAAGAAAGCGATTTGAAGAAAGGAGCTCCGGGGCACTGTAATTCAAAACCTGCCGTGTTGTAAATGACAGCTATCGTCCAAAAATATATTGAAGGAAGGCTGCGAAGAGGACTTGAAAGCGGGGCAGAATTTCAGGAAAACGATTTCATGGGGTAGACTGGAATTGCATTTAAAGCATAGGAAAAGAGGCAGAACGTCGACAATGATGCACTTGGCCAAAAAGAGCGTATGCGTTTTTTCCTGAATATATTCAGGAAAAAACGCATACGCTCTTTTTGGCCAACCAAGCAACCATGTTAAAGAAATCTGCACTACAATGAAGTCTCACTGCCCCCCGGTCAAAAGGGCCATCTGAAAAAAGTGTAAAATCCAGAAATGCAGCACAGGCCTTGGAGAACAGGGAGCCTTGTTATGCTGATGGGTGGGATGTAAATTGCCAACAGCCACTCTGGAGAAGTGTATGGTGTTTCCTGAAACACCTAAAAAACAAAGCAACGGAGCCTACGGCACTTCCACTTATGGTCCTATAGCTTAGGGAAATTAAAATCAAAAACACACAGCCACGCCAAAGTTTCAGACGGCTCTGTTTACAAGAACCTCGTCTACGGTACAAGTTAAATATCCCAGAAAGCGAAAAATGGATAAAGAAGTTGTGGTACATACGTACAATGGAATATCACTCACCAATGAAGTCTATGTCATCTGGCCCGTCGTGGCATAATGAGTGGATTCAGGTACGATGATTCTAAGTGAAATAAGTCACACAGAAAATGAAACATCATAATATATCACTAATACACCGAATGTAATCTTGGCTACACATGAACTGAATTACAAAACAGAACAGGGTCTCAAATTTAGAAAACCAACTTATGTTTGCTTAAGGGGAAAGGTGAGTTGGGGTGCTGCATAAAACCAGAGATAGAAATTAGCACAGATACCATTCCATACGTCAAATATGTAATAGTCAAGACCTACCCCTTGCTCAACGAAATGGGCTAAACACCCTATATTCAACGCCTAGGAATACACCTGACTAGTAAGAATCTTCAAACCCATGGATTTATATGTCTCCATAAGAGAATCAAGCATGTGTACAGCTGCATGAAGGCAGCAGAGAAAATCCGATAAATCCTATTATCAAAATGAATTACAAAAACAAAACACAATGACAGTGAAATAGAGAGCAATTCTTAAATAATTCATTCAGGGCTTGTGATGCAACCTGGATTTACCTCATCTAAACCCAGAGCTGAGTGAGACATAAGGTTGGACACTTTGGGCTGATAGCATTGGTGAGGTTCGATGAGCAAATGCAGACCATTTGAAGTCATATTACATGGTACCCATTCCATGGGTCCCAACTCTCCAGGTTTAAGTGATTCTTCCTTCAGCTAAAGCATGCATGGGAAGCCCACAGTATGGTGCACCGTGTGACCGGGAAACATTTTCAAATGCATCTCAGTTTTTGTCCCCGTTTACTCGGGTTCAGAATTCCAGACCCTTTACAAACACTCTCCCCACTTGGAGAGTCAGTGCCTTTAACCTGCTGTTTGGCACAGTTTGCAATTTCTGCGCAAGAGGAATACGAATAGGAAGAACCAATGAGAGACTAGCTGTAGGTGTCTGCACGGGCAAATTTAACGCTCATTTCCAACCAGGAAGAGGAATTAACCAAACGCTCAGCATGCCGTGCCGGAACCAGATTAGGGCCTGAAGCAATCCTGCGGGTTTGCGGCCAGCTCAAAAGAAAGCGATTTGAAGAAAGGAGCTCAGGGGCACTGTAATTCACAAACCTGCAGAGTTATAAATGACAGCTATCGTCCAAAAATATATTGAAGGAAGGCTGCGAAGAGGACTTGAAAGCGGGGCAAAATTGCAGGTAAACGATTTCAGGGGTTAGACTGGAATTGCATTTAAAGCATAGGAAAAGAGGCAGAACGTCGACAATGATGCACTTGGCCAAAAAGGGCGTATGCGTTTATTTCCGGAATATACGCATACGCACTTTTTGGCCAACCAAGCAAGCATGTTAAAGAAATCTGCACTACAATGAAGTCTCACTGCCCCCCTGTCAAAAGGGCCATCTGAAAAAAGTGTAAAATCCAGAAAGGCAGCACAGGCCATGGAGAACAGTGAGCCTTGTTATGCTCATGGGTGGGATGTAAATTGCCAAGAGCCACTCTGGAGAAGTGTATTGTGTTTCCTGAAACACCTAAAAAACAAAGCAACAGAGCCTACGGCACTTTCACTTATGGTCCAATAGCTTAGGGAAATTAAAATCAAAAACACACAGCCACCCCAAAGTTTCAGACGGCGCTGTTTACAAGAACCTCGTCTACGGTACAAGTTAAATATCCCAGAAAGCGAAAAATGGATAAAGAAGTTGTGGTACGTACGTACAATGGAATATCAGTCACCAAGGAAAGCTATGTCATCTGGCCCGTCGTGGCGTAATGAGTGGATTCAGGTACGATGATTCTAAGTGAAATAAGTCACACAGAAAATGAAACATCATAAGATATCACTAACACACCGAATGTAATCTTGGCTACACATGAACTGAATTACAAAACAGAACAGGGTCTCAAATTTAGAAAACCAACTTATGTTTGCTTAAGGGGAAAGGTGAGTTGGGGTGCTGCATAAAACCAGAGATAGAAATTAGCACAGATACCATTCCATACGTCAAATATGTAATAGTCAAGACCTACCCCTTGCTCAACGAAATGGGCTAAACACCCTATATTCAACGCCTAGGAATACACCTGACTAGTAAGAATCTTCAAACCCATGGATTTATATGTCTCCATAAGAGAATCAAGCGTGTGTACAGCTGCATGAATGCAGCAGAGAAAATCCGATAAATCCTATTATCAAAATGAATTACAAAAACAAAACACAATGACAGTGAAATAGAGAGCAATTCTTAAATAATTCATTCAGGGCTTGTGATGCAACCTGGATTTACCTCATCTACACCCAGAGCTGAGTGAGACATAAAGTTGGACACTTCGGGCTGATAGCATTGGTGAGGTTCGATGAGCAAATGCAGACCATTTGAAGTCATACTGCATGGTACCCATTCCATGGGTCCCAACTCTCCAGGTTTAAGCGATTCTTCCTTCAGCTAAAACATGCATGGGAAACCCACAGTATGGTGCACCGTGTGACCGGGAAACGTTTTCAAATGCATCTCAGTTTTCGTCCCCTTTTACTCGGGTTCACAATTCCAGACCCTTTACTAACACTCTCCCCACTTGGAGAGTCAGTGCCTTTAACCTCCTGTTTGGCACAGTTTGCAATTTCTGCGCAAGATGAACAGGAATAGGGAGAACCAATGAGAGACTAGCTGTAGGTGTCTGCACGGGCAAATTTAACGCTCATTTCCCACCAGGAAGAGGAATTAACCGAAGGCTCAGCATGCTGTGCCGGAACCAGATTAGGGCCTGAAGCAATCCTGAGGGTTTGCGGCCAGCTCACAAGAAAGCGATTTGAAGAAAGGAGCTCCGGGGCACTGTAATTCAAAACCTGCAGTGTTGTAAATGACAGCTATCGTCCAAAAATATATTGAAGGAAGGCTGCGAAGAGGACTTGAAAGCGGGGCAGAATTTCAGGAAAACGATTTCATGGGGTAGACTGGAATTGCATTTAAAGCATAGGAAAAGAGGCAGAACGTCGACAATGATGCACTTAGCCAAAAAGAGCGTATGCGTTTTTTCCTGAATATATTCAGGAAAAAACGCATACGCTCTTTTTGGCCAACCAAGCAACCATGTTAAAGAAATCTGCACTACAATGAAGTCTCACTGCCCCCCGGTCAAAAGGGCCATCTGAAAAAAGTGTAAAATCCAGAAATGCAGCACAGGCCTTGGAGAACAGGGAGCCTTGTTATGCTGATGGGTGGGATGTAAATTGCCAACAGCCACTCTGGAGAAGTGTATGGTGTTTCCTGAAACACCTAAAAAACAAAGCAACGGAGCCTACGGCACTTCCACTTATGGTCCTATAGCTTAGGGAAATTAAAATCAAAAACACACAGCCACGCCAAAGTTTCAGACGGCTCTGTTTACAAGAACCTCGTCTACGGTACAAGTTAAATATCCCAGAAAGCGAAAAATGGATAAAGAAGTTGTGGTACATACGTACAATGGAATATCACTCACCAATGAAGTCTATGTCATCTGGCCCGTCGTGGCATAATGAGTGGATTCAGGTACGATGATTCTAAGTGAAATAAGTCACACAGAAAATGAAACATCATAATATATCACTAATACACCGAATGTAATCTTGGCTACACATGAACTGAATTACAAAACAGAACAGGGTCTCAAATTTAGAAAACCAACTTATGTTTGCTTAAGGGGAAAGGTGAGTTGGGGTGCTGCATAAAACCAGAGATAGAAATTAGCACAGATACCATTCCATACGTCAAATATGTAATAGTCAAGACCTACCCCTTGCTCAACGAAATGGGCTAAACACCCTATATTCAACGCCTAGGAATACACCTGACTAGTAAGAATCTTCAAACCCATGGATTTATATGTCTCCATAAGAGAATCAAGCATGTGTACAGCTGCATGAAGGCAGCAGAGAAAATCCGATAAATCCTATTATCAAAATGAATTACAAAAACAAAACACAATGACAGTGAAATAGAGAGCAATTCTTAAATAATTCATTCAGGGCTTGTGATGCAACCTGGATTTACCTCATCTAAACCCAGAGCTGAGTGAGACATAAGGTTGGACACTTTGGGCTGATAGCATTGGTGAGGTTCGATGAGCAAATGCAGACCATTTGAAGTCATATTACATGGTACCCATTCCATGGGTCCCAACTCTCCAGGTTTAAGTGATTCTTCCTTCAGCTAAAGCATGCATGGGAAGCCCACAGTATGGTGCACCGTGTGACCGGGAAACATTTTCAAATGCATCTCAGTTTTTGTCCCCGTTTACTCGGGTTCAGAATTCCAGACCCTTTACAAACACTCTCCCCACTTGGAGAGTCAGTGCCTTTAACCTGCTGTTTGGCACAGTTTGCAATTTCTGTGCAAGAGGAATACGAATAGGAAGAACCAATGAGAGACTAGCTGTAGGTGTCTGCACGGGCAAATTTAACGCTCATTTCCAACCAGGAAGAGGAATTAACCAAACGCTCAGCATGCCGTGCCGGAACCAGATTAGGGCCTGAAGCAATCCTGCGGGTTTGCGGCCAGCTCAAAAGAAAGCGATTTGAAGAAAGGAGCTCAGGGGCACTGTAATTCACAAACCTGCAGAGTTATAAATGACAGCTATCGTCCAAAAATATATTGAAGGAAGGCTGCGAAGAGGACTTGAAAGCGGGGCAAAATTGCAGGTAAACGATTTCAGGGGTTAGACTGGAATTGCATTTAAAGCATAGGAAAAGAGGCAGAACGTCGACAATGATGCACTTGGCCAAAAAGGGCGTATGCGTTTATTTCCGGAATATACGCATACGCACTTTTTGGCCAACCAAGCAAGCATGTTAAAGAAATCTGCACTACAATGAAGTCTCACTGCCCCCCGGTCAAAAGGGCCATCTGAAAAAAGTGTAAAATCCAGAAAGGCAGCACAGGCCATGGAGAACAGGGAGCCTTGTTATGCTCATGGGTGGGATGTAAATTGCCAACAGCCACTCTGGAGAAGTGTATTGTGTTTCCTGAAACACCTAAAAAACAAAGCAACGGAGCCTACGGCACTTCCACTTATGGTCCTATAGCTTAGGGAAATTAAAATAAAAAACACACAGCCACCCCAAAGTTTCAGAGGGCTCTGTTTACAAGAACCTCGTCTACGGTACAAGTTAAATATCCCAGAAAGCGAAAAATGGATAAAGAAGTTGTGGTACGTACGTACAATGGAATATCACTCACCAATGAAATCTATGTCATCTGGCCCGTCGTGGCATAATGAGTGGATTCAGGTACGATGATTCTAAGAGAAATAAGTCACACAGAAAATGAAACATCATAAGTTATCTCTAATACACCAAATGTAATCTTGGCTACACATGAACTGAATTACAAAACAGAACAGGGTCTCAAATTTAGAAAAACCAACTTATGTTTGCTTAAGGGGAAAGGTGAGTTGGGGTGCTGCATAAAACCAGAGATAGAAATTAGCACATATACCTTTCCATACGTCAAATATGTAATAGTGAAGACCTACCCCTTGCTCAACGAAATGGGCTAAACACCCTATATTCAACGCTTAGGAATACACCTGACTAGTAAGAATCTTCAAACCCATGGATTTATATGTCTCCATAAGAGAATCAAGCATGTGTACAGCTGCATGAAGGCAGCAGAGAAAATCCGATAAATCCTATTATCAAAATGAATTACAAAAACAAAACACAATGACTGTGAAATAGAGAGCAATTCTTAAATAATTCATTCAGGGCTTGTGATGCAACCTGGATTTACCTCATCTAAACCCAGAGCTGAGTGAGACATAAGGTTGGACACTTCGGGCTGATAGCATTGGTGAGGTTCGATGAGCAAATGCAGACCATTTGAAGTCATACAACATGGTACCCATTCCATGGGTCCCAACTCTCAAGGTTTAAGCGATTCTTCCTTCAGCTAAAGCATGCATGGGAAGCCCACAGTATGCTGCACCGTGTGACCGGGAAACATTTTCAAATGCATCTCAGTTTTTATCCCCTTTTACTCGGGTTCACAATTCCAGAACCTTTACTAACACTCTCCCCACTTGGAGAGTCAGTGCCTTTAACCTCCTGTTTGGCACAGTTTGCAATTTCTGCGCAAGATGAACAGGAATAGGGAGAACCAATGAGAGACTAGCTGTAGGTGTCTGCACAGGCAAATTTAATGCTCATTTCCATCCAGGAAGAGGAATTAACCAAACGCTCAGCATGCCGTGCCGGAACCAGATTAGGGCCTGAAGCAATCCTGCGGGTTTGCGGCCAGCTCAAAAGAAAGCGATTTGAAGAAAGGAACTCAGGGGCACTGTAATTCACAAACCTGCAGAGTTATAAATGACAGCTATCGTCCAAAAATTTATTGAAAGAAGGCTGGGAAGAGGACTTGAAAGCGGGGCAAAATTGCAGGAAAACGATTTCAGGGGGTAGACTGGAATTGCATTTAAAGCATAGGAAAAGAGGCAGAACGTCGACAATGATGCACTTGGCCAAAAAGGGCGTATGCGTTTTTTCCTGAATATATTCAGGAAAAAACGCATACGCACTTTTTGGCCAACCAAGCAAGCATGTTAAAGAAATCTGCACTACAATGAAGTCTCACTGCCCCCCTGTCAAAAGGGCCATCTGAAAAAAGTGTAAAATCCAGAAAGGCAGCACAGGCCATGGAGAACAGTGAGCCTTGTTATGCTCATGGGTGGGATGTAAATTGCCAAGAGCCACTCTGGAGAAGTGTATTGTGTTTCCTGAAACACCTAAAAAACAAAGCAACAGAGCCTACGGCACTTTCACTTATGGTCCAATAGCTTAGGGAAATTAAAATCAAAAACACACAGCCACCCCAAAGTTTCAGACGGCTCTGTTTACAAGAACCTCGTCTACGGTACAAGTTAAATATCCCAGAAAGCGAAAAATGGATAAAGAAGTTGTGGTACGTACGTACAATGGAATATCACTCACCAATGAAATCTATGTCATCTGGCCCGTCGTGGCATAATGAGTGGATTCAGGTACGATGATTCTAAGAGAAATAAGTCACACAGAAAATGAAACATCATAAGTTATCTCTAATACACCGAATGTAATCTTGGCTACACATGAACTGAATTACAAAACAGAACAGGGTCTCAAATTTAGAAAACCAACTTATGTTTGCTTAAGGGGAAAGGTGAGTTGGGGTGCTGCATAAAACCAGAGATAGAAATTAGCACAGATACCATTCCATACGTCAAATATGTAATAGTCAAGACCTACCCCTTGCTCAACGAAATGGGCTAAACACCCTATATTCAACGCCTAGGAATACACCTGACTAGTAAGAATCTTCAAACCCATGGATTTATATGTCTCCATAAGAGAATCAAGCGTGTGTACAGCTGCATGAAGGCAGCAGAAAAAATCCGATAAATCCCATTATCAAAATGAATTACAAAAACAAAACCCAATGACAGTGAAATAGAGAGCAATTCTTAAATAATTCATTCAGGGCTTGTGATGCAACCTGGATTTACCTCATCTAAACCCAGAGCTGAGTGAGACATAAGGTTGGATACTTCGGGCTGATAGCGTTGGTGAGGTTCGATGAGCAAATGCAGACCATTTGAAGTCATACTGCATGGTACCCATTCCATGGGTCCCAACTCTCCAGGTTTAAGCGATTCTTCCTTCAGCTAAAACATGCATGGGAAACCCACAGTATGGTGCACCGTGTGACCGGGAAACGTTTTCAAATGCATCTCAGTTTTCGTCCCCTTTTACTCGGGTTCACAATTCCAGACCCTTTACTAACACTCTCCCCACTTGGAGAGTCAGTGCCTTTAACCTCCTGTTTGGCACAGTTTGCAATTTCTGCGCAAGATGAACAGGAATAGGGAGAACCAATGAGAGACTAGCTGTAGGTGTCTGCACGGGCAAATTTAACGCTCATTTCCCACCAGGAAGAGGAATTAACCGAAGGCTCAGCATGCTGTGCCGGAACCAGATTAGGGCCTGAAGCAATCCTGAGGGTTTGCGGCCAGCTCACAAGAAAGCGATTTGAAGAAAGGAGCTCCGGGGCACTGTAATTCAAAACCTGCAGTGTTGTAAATGACAGCTATCGTCCAAAAATATATTGAAGGAAGGCTGCGAAGAGGACTTGAAAGCGGGGCAGAATTTCAGGAAAACGATTTCATGGGGTAGACTGGAATTGCATTTAAAGCATAGGAAAAGAGGCAGAACGTCGACAATGATGCACTTGGCCAAAAAGAGCGTATGCGTTTTTTCCTGAATATATTCAGGAAAAAACGCATACGCTCTTTTTGGCCAACCAAGCAACCATGTTAAAGAAATCTGCACTACAATGAAGTCTCACTGCCCCCCGGTCAAAAGGGCCATCTGAAAAAAGTGTAAAATCCAGAAATGCAGCACAGGCCTTGGAGAACAGGGAGCCTTGTTATGCTGATGGGTGGGATGTAAATTGCCAACAGCCACTCTGGAGAAGTGTATGGTGTTTCCTGAAACACCTAAAAAACAAAGCAACGGAGCCTACGGCACTTCCACTTATGGTCCTATAGCTTAGGGAAATTAAAATCAAAAACACACAGCCACGCCAAAGTTTCAGACGGCTCTGTTTACAAGAACCTCGTCTACGGTACAAGTTAAATATCCCAGAAAGCGAAAAATGGATAAAGAAGTTGTGGTACATACGTACAATGGAATATCACTCACCAATGAAGTCTATGTCATCTGGCCCGTCGTGGCATAATGAGTGGATTCAGGTACGATGATTCTAAGTGAAATAAGTCACACAGAAAATGAAACATCATAATATATCACTAATACACCGAATGTAATCTTGGCTACACATGAACTGAATTACAAAACAGAACAGGGTCTCAAATTTAGAAAACCAACTTATGTTTGCTTAAGGGGAAAGGTGAGTTGGGGTGCTGCATAAAACCAGAGATAGAAATTAGCACAGATACCATTCCATACGTCAAATATGTAATAGTCAAGACCTACCCCTTGCTCAACGAAATGGGCTAAACACCCTATATTCAACGCCTAGGAATACACCTGACTAGTAAGAATCTTCAAACCCATGGATTTATATGTCTCCATAAGAGAATCAAGCATGTGTACAGCTGCATGAAGGCAGCAGAGAAAATCCGATAAATCCTATTATCAAAATGAATTACAAAAACAAAACACAATGACAGTGAAATAGAGAACAATTCTTAAATAATTCATTCAGGGCTTGTGATGCAACCTGGATTTACCTCATCTACACCCAGAGCTGAGTGAGACATAAGGTTGGACACTTCGGGGTGATACAACTGGTGAGGTTCGATGAGCAAATGCAGACCATTTGAAGTCATACTGCATGGTACCCATTCCATGGGTCCCAACTCTCCAGGTTTAAGCGATTCTTCCTTCAGCTAAAGCATGCATGGGAAGCCCACAGTATGGTGCACCGTGTGACCAGGAAACGTTTTCAAAGGCATCTCAATTTTCGTCCCCTTTTACTCGGGTTCACAATTCCAGACCCTTTTCTAACACTCTCCAGACTTGGAGAGTCAGGGCCTTTAACCTCCTGTTTGGCACAGTTTGCAATTTCTGCGCAAGATGAACAGGAATAGGGAGAACCAATGAGAGACTAGCTGTAGGTGTCTGCACGGGCAAATTTAACGCACATTTCCCACCAGAAAGACGAATTAACCAAAGGCTCAGCATGCCGTGCCGGAACAAGATTAGGGCCTGAAGCAATCCTGCGAGTTTGCGGCCAGCTCACAAGAAAGCGATTTGAAGAAAGGAGCTCAGGGGCACTGTAATTCACAAACCTGCAGAGTTATAAATGACAGCTATCGTCCAAAAATATATTGAAGGAAGGCTGCGAAGAGGACTTGAAAGCGGGGCAGAATTGCAGGAAAACGATTTCAGGGGGTAGACTGGAATTGCATTTAAAGCATAGGAAAAGAGGCAGGACGTCGACAATGATGCACTTGGCCAAAAAGGGCGTATGCGTTTTTTCCTGAATATATTCAGGAAAAAGCGCATACGCCCTTTTTGGCCAACCAAGCAAGCATGTTAAAGAAATCTGCACTACAATGAAGTCTCACTGCCCCCCGGTCAAAAGGGCCATCTGAAAAAAGTGTAAAATCCAGAAATGCAGCACAGGCCATGGAGAACAGGGAGCTTGTTATGCTGATGGGTGGGATGTAAATTGCCAACAGCCACTCTGCAGAAGTGTATGGTGTTTCCTGAAACACCTAAAAAACAAAGCAACGGAGCCTACGGCACTTCCACTTATGGTCCTATAGCTTAGGGAAATTAAAATAAAATACACACAGCCACCCCAAAGTTTCAGACGGCTCTGTTTACAAGAACCTCTTCTACGGTACAAGTTAAATATCCCAGAAAGCGAAAAATGGATAAAGAAGTTGTGGTACGTACGTACAATGGAATATCACTCACCAATGAAATCTATGTCATCTGGCCCGTCGTGGCATAATGAGTGGATTCAGGTACGATGATTCTAAGAGAAATAAGTCACACAGAAAATGAAACATCATAAGATATCACTAATACACCGAATGTAATCTTGGCTACACATGAACTGAATTACAAAACAGAACAGGGTCTCAAATTTAGAAAACCAACTTATGTTTGTTTGAGGGGAAAGGTGAGTTGGGGTGCTGCATAAAACCAGAGATAGAAATTAGCACAGATACCATTCCATACGTCAAATATGTAATAGTCAAGACCTACACCTTGCTCAACGAAATGGGCTAAACACCCTATATTCAACGCCTAGGAATACACCTGACTAGTAAGAATCTTCAAACCCATGGATTTATATGTCTCCATAAGAGAATCAAGCGTGTGTACAGCTGCATGAAGGTAGCAGAGAAAATCCGATAAATCCTATTATCAAAATGAATTACAAAAACAAAACACAATGACAGTGAAATAGAGAGCAATTCTTAAATAATTCATTCAGGGCTTGTGATGCAACCTGGATTTACCTCATCTACACCCAGAGCTGAGTGAGACATAAAGTTGGACACTTCGGGCTGATAGCATTGGTGATGTTCGAAGAGCAAATGCAGACCATTTGAAGTCATACTGCATGGTACCCATTCCATGGGTCCCAACTCTCCAGGTTTAAGCGATTCTTCCTTCAGCTAAAACATGCATGGGAAACCCACTGTATGGTGCACCGTGTAACCGGGAAACGTTTTCAAATGCATCTCAGTTTTCGTCCCCTTTTACTCGGGTCCACAATTCCAGACCCTTTACTAACACTCTACCGACTTGGAGAGTCAGTGCCTTTAACCTGCTGTTTGGCACAGTTTGCAATTTCTGCGCAAGATGAACAGGAATAGGGAGAACCAATGAGAGACTAGCTGTAGGTGTCTGCACGGGCAAATTTAACGCTCATTTCCCACCAGGAAGAGGAATTAACCAAACGCTCAGCATGCCCTGCCGGAACCAGATTAGGGCCTGAAGCAACCCTGCGAGTTTGCGGCCAGCTCACAAGAAAGCGATTTGAAGAAAGGAGCTCCGGGGCACTCTAATTCACAAAACTGCAGAGTTATAAATGACAGCTATCGTCCAAAAATATATTGAAGGAAGCCTGCAAAGAGGACATGAAAGCGGGGCAGAAATGCAGGAAAACGATTTCAGGGGGTAGACTGGAATTGCATTTAAAGCATAGGAAAAGAGGCAGAACGTCGACAATGATTCACTTGGCCAAAAAGGGCGTATGCGTTTTTTCCTGAATATATTCAGGAAAAAACGCATACGCCCTTTTTGGCCAACCAAGCAAGCATGTTAAAGAAATCTGCACTACAATGAAGTCTCACTGCCCCCCGGTCAAAAGGGCCATCTGAAAAAAGTGTAAAATCCAGAAAGGCAGCACAGGCCATGGAGAACAGGGAGCCTTGTTATGCTGATGGGCGGGATGTAAATTGCCAAGAGCCACTCTGGAGAAGTGTATGGTTTTTCTTGAAACACCTAAAAAACAAAGCAACAGAGCCTACGGCACTTCCACTTATGGTTCTATAGCTTAGGGAAATTTAAATCAAAAACACACAGCCAAGCCAAAGTTTCAGATGGCTCTGTTTACAAGAACCTCTTCTACGGTACAAGTTAAATATCCCAGAAAGCGAAAAATGGATAAAGAAGTTGTGGTACGTACGTACAATGGAATATCAGTCACCAAGGAAAGCTATGTCATCTGGCCCGGCGTGGCGTAATGAGTGGATTCAGGTACGATGATTCTAAGTGAAATAAGTCACACAGAAAATGAAACATCATAAGATATCACTAACACACCGAATGTAATCTTGGCTACACATGAACTGAATTACAAAACAGAACAGGGTCTCAAATTTAGAAAACCAACTTATGTTTGCTTAAGGGGAAAGGTGAGTTGGGGTGCTGCATAAAACCAGAGATAGAAATTAGCACAGATACCATTCCATACGTCAAATATGTAATAGTCAAGACCTACCCCTTGCCCAACGAAATGGGCTAAACACCATATATTCAACGCCTAGGAATACACCTGACTAGTAAGAATCTTCAAACCCATGGATTTATATGTCTCCATAAGAGAATCAAGCGGGTGTACAGCTGCATGAATGCAGCAGAGAAAATCCGATAAATCCTATTATCAAAATGAATTACAAAAACAAAACACAATGACAGTGAAATAGAGAGCAATTCTTAAATAATTCTTTCAGGGCTTGTGATGCAACCTGGATTTACCTCATCTACACCCAGAGCTGAGTGAGACATAAAGTTGGACACTTCGTGCTGATAGCATTGGTGAGGTTAGATGAGCAAATGCAGACCCTTTGAAGTCATACAGCATGGTACCCATTCCATGGGTCCCAACTCTCCAAGTTTAAGGGATTCTTCCTTCAGCTAAAACATGCATGGGAAACCCACAGTATGGTGCACCGTGTGACTGGCAAACGTTTTCAAATGATTCTCAGTTTTCGTCCCCTTTTACTCGGGTTCACAATTCCAGACCCTTTACTAACACTCTCCCCACTTAGAGAGTCAGTGCCTTTAACCTCCTGTTTGGCACAGTTTGCAATTTCTGCGCAAGATGAACAGGAATAGGGAGAACCAATGAGAGACTAGCTGTAGGTGTCTGCATGGGCAAATTTAACGCTCATTTCCCACCAGGAAGAGGAATTAACCAAAGGCTCAGCATGCCGTGCCGGAACCAGATTAGGGCCTGAAGCAATCCTGCGGGTTTGCGGCCAGCTCACAAGAAAGCGATTTGAAGAAAGGAGCTCCGGGGCACTGTAATTCAAAACCTGCAGTGTTATAAATGACAGCTATCGTCCAAAAATATATTGAAGGAAGGCTGCGAAGAGGACTTGAAAGCGGGGCAGAATTGCAGGAAAACGATTTCAGGGGGTAGACTGGAATTGCATTTAAAGCATAGGAAAAGAGGCAGAACGTCGACAATGATGCACTTGGCCAAAAAGGGCGTATGCGTTTTTTCCTGAATATATTCAGGAAAAAGCGCATACGCCCTTTTTGGCCAACCAAGCAAGCATGTTAAAGAAATCTGCACTACAATGAAGTCTCACTGCCCCCCGGTCAAAAGGGCCATCTGAAAAAAGTGTAAAATCCAGAAATGCAGCACAGGCCATGGAGAACTGGGAGCCTTGTTATGCTGATGGGTGGGATGTGAATTGCCAACAGCCACTCTGGAGAAGTGTATGGTGTTTCCTGAAACACCTAAAAAACAAAGCAACGGAGCCTACGGCACTTCCACTTATGGTCCTATAGCTTAGGGAAATTAAAATCAAAAACACACAGCCACCCCAAAATTTCAGACGGCTCTGTTTACAAGAACCTCGTCTACGGTACAAGTTAAATATCCCAGAAAGCGAAAAATGGATAAAGAAGTTGTGGTACGTACGTACAATGGAATATCACTCACCAATGAAATCTATGTCATCTGGCCCGTCGTGGCATAATGAGTGGATTCAGGTACGATGATTCTAAGAGAAATAAATCACACAGAAAATGAAACATCATAAGTTAACTCTAATACACCGAATGTAATCTTGGCTACACATGAACTGAATTACAAAACAGAACAGGGTCTCAAATTTAGAAAACCAACTTATGTTTGCTTAAGGGGAAAGGGGAGTTGGGGTGCTGCATAAAACCAGAGATAGAAATTAGCACATATACCATTCCATACGTCAAATATGTAATAGTCAAGACCTACCCCTTGCTTAACGAAATGGGCTAAACACCCTATATTCAACGCCTAGGAATACACCTGACTAGTAAGAATCTTCAAACCCATGGATTTATATGTCTCCATAAGAGAATCAAGCATGTGTACAGCTGCATGAAGGCAGCAGAGAAAATCCGATAAATCCTATTACCAAAATGAATTACAAAAACAAAACACAATGACAGTGAAATAGAGAACAATTCTTAAATAATTCATTCAGGGCTTGTGATGCAACCTGGATTTACCTCATCTAAACCCAGAGCTGAGTGAGACATAAGGTTGGACACTTCGGGCTGATAGCATTGGTGAGGTTCGATGAGCAAATGCAGACCATTTGAAGTCATACTACATGGTACCCATTCCATGGGTCCCAACTCTCCAGGTTTAAGCGATTCTTCCTTCAGCTAAAGCATGCATGGGAAGCCCACAGTATGGTGCACCGTGTGACCGGGAAACATTTTCGAATGCATCTCAATTTTTGTCCCCTTTTACTCGGGTTCACAATTCCAGACCCTTTACTAACACTCTCCCCACTTGGAGAGTCAGTGCCTTTAACCTCCTATTTGGCACAGTTTGCAATTTCTGTGCAAGATGAACAGGAATAGGGAGTACCAATGAGAGACTAGCTGTAGGTGTCTGCACGGGCAAATTTATCGCTCATTTCCAACCAGGAAGAGGAATTAACCAAACGCTCAGCATGCCGTGCCGGAACCAGATTAGGGCCTGAAGCAATCCTGCGGGTTTGCGGCCAGCTCAAAAGAAAGCGATTTGAAGAAAGGAGCTCAGGGGCACTCTAATTCACAAACCTGCAGAGTTATAAGTGACAGCTATCATCCAAAAATATATTGAAGGAAGGCTGTGAAGAGGACTTGAAAGCGGGGCAAAATTGCAGGAAAACGATTTCAGGGGGTAGACTGGAATTGCATTTAAAGCATAGGAAAAGAGGCAGTACGTCGACAATGATGCACTTGGCCAAAAAGGGCGTATGCGTTTTTTCCTGAATATATTCAGGAAAAAACGCATACGCCCTTTTTGGCCAACCAAGCAAGCATGTTAAAGAAATCTGCACTACAATGAAGTCTCACTGCCCCCCAGTCAAAAGGGCCATCTGAAAAAAGTGTAAAATCCAGAAAGGCAGCACAGGCCATGGAGAACAGGGAGCCTTGTTATGCTGATGGGCGGGATGTGAACTGCCAACAGCCACTCTGGAGAAGTGTATGGTGTTTCCTGGAACACGTAGGAAACAAAGCAACACAGCCTATGGCACTTCCACTTATGGTCCTATAGCTTAGGGAAGTTAAAATCAAAAACACACAGCCACCCCAAAGTTTGGGTCGGCTCTGTTTACAAGAACCTCGTCTACGGTACAAGTTAAATATCACAGAAAGCGAAAATGGATAAAGAAGTTGTGGTACATACGTACAATGGAAAATCACTCAGCAATGAAATCTATGTCATCTGGCCCTTAGCGGCATAATGAGTGGATTCAGGTACAATGATTTTACGTGAAATAAGTCACACAGAAAAAGGAACATCATAAGATATCACTAATACATGGAATGAAACTTGGCTTCACATGAACTGAATTACAAAACAGAAGAGGGTCTCCAAGTTAGAAAACCAACTGATGGTTGCTTATGGGGAAAGGTGAGTTGGGGTGCTGCATAAAACCAGAGATTTATATTAGCACAGAAACTGTTCCATAAACCAAATATGTAATAGAAAAGACCTACTCCTTGCTCAACGAAATGGAGTCAACACCCCATATTCAACGCCTAGGAATATACCTGACTAGTAAGGATCTTAAAACCCATGGATTTATATGTCTCCGTAAGAGAATCAAGCGTGTGTACAGCGGCCTAAACGCATCAGTGAAAATCCGATAAATCCTATTATCAAAATAAATTTCAAAAACAAAACACAATGACACTGAAATAGAGGGCAATTCTTAAATAATTCATTCAGGGCTTGTGATACAACCTGGATTTAGCACATCTTCAACCAGAGCTGGGTGAGACATAAGGCTGGACACTTCGGGCTGATAGCATTGGTGAGGTTCGGTGAGCAAATGCCGACCATTTGAAGTCATACTGCATGGTACCCATTCCATGGGTCCCAACTCTCCAGGTTTAAGGGATTCTTCCTTCAGCTAAAACATGCATGGGAAACCCAGAGTATGGTCCACCTTGTGATTTGGATTCGTTTTCAAATGCATCTCAGTTTTTTTCCCCTGGTACTAGGGTTCAATATTCCAGACCCGTCAATAACACTCTCCCCATATATATATTCAGGAAAAAACGCATACGCCCTTTTTGGCCAACCAAGCAAGCGTGTAAAGGAAATCTGCACTACAATGAAGCCTCACTGCCCCCCGGTCAAAAGGGCCATCTGAAAAAAGTGTAAAATCCAGAAAGGCAGGACAGGCCATGGGGAACATGTAGCCTTGTTATGCTGATGGGCGGGATGTGAACCGCCAACAGCCACTCTGGAGAACTGTATGGTGTTTCCGGAAACACGTAGGGAACAAAGCAACACAGCCTATGGCACTTCCACTTATGGTCCTATAGCTTAGGGACATTAAAATGAAAAACACAGAGCCACCCCAAAGTTTGGGACGGCTCTGTTTACAAGAACCTCGTCTACGATACAAGTTAAATATCCCAGAAATCGAAATATGGATAAAGAAGATGTGGTACGTATGTACAATGGAATATCACTCAGCAATGATATCTATGTCATCAGGCCAGTAGTGGCATAATGAATGGATTCAGGTATGATGATTTTACGTGAAATAAGTCACACAGAAAAAGAAACATCATAAGTTATCACTAATACATGGAATGTAAACTTGGCTACACATGAACTGATCTACAAAACAGAACACGGTCTCAAATTTAGAAAACGAACTTACGCTTGCTTATGGGGAAAGGTGAGTTGGCGTGCTGCATAAAACCAGAGATTGAAATTAGCACAGATATCTTTCCATAAGCCAAATATATAATAGACAAGACCTACTCCTTGCTCAACGAAATGAACTCAACACCCCATATTCAACGCCTCGGAATATACCTGACTAGTAAGAATCTTAAAACCCATGGATTTATATGTCTCCGTAAGAGAATCAAGCGTGTGTACAGTGGCCTAAACGCAGCAGTGAAAATCGGATAACTTCCTTTATCAAAAAAAATTTCAAAAACAAAACACAATGACAGTGAAATAGAGAGCAATTCTTAAATAATTCATTCAGGGCTTGTGATGCAACCTGGATTTACCACATCTACACCCAGAGCTGGGTGAGACATAAGGCTGGACCCTTCGCGCTGATACCATTGGTGAGGCTCGGTGAGCAAATGCAGACCGTTTGAAGGCATACTGCATGGTACCCATTCCATGGGTCCCAACTCTCCAGGTTTAAGGGATTCTTCCTTCAGCTAAAACATGCATGAGAAACGCAGAGTATATTCCACCATGTGATTGCGAAACGTTTTCAAATGCATCTCAGTTTTTGTGCCCTGGTACTCGGGTTCACCATTCCAGACGCTTTACTAACACTCTCCCCACTTGGAGAGTCAATGCCTTTAACATCCTGTTCAGCACAGTTTGCAATTTCTGAGCAAGATGAACAGGAATAGGGAGAACCAATGAGAGACTAGCTGTAGGTGCCTGCACGGGCAAGTGTAACGACCATTTCCCACCAGGAAGAGGAATTAACCAAAGGGTCAGCGTGCCCTGCCAGAAACAGATTAGCGCCTGAAGCATTCCTGCGGTTTTCGGCCAGCTCACAAGAAAGCGAGTTGAAGAAAGGAGCTCAGGGGCACTCTAATTCACAAACCTGCAGAGTTATGAATGACAGCTATCGTCCAAAAATATATTGAAGTAAGTCTGCGAAGAGGACTGGAAAGGGGGGCAGCATTTGAGGAAAACTATTTCAGGGGGTAGACTGGAATTGCACTTAAAGCATAGGAAATGAGGCAGAATGTCGACAATGATGCACTTTGCCAAAAAGGGCGTATGCATTTTTTCCTGAATATATTCAGGAAAAAACGCATACACCCTTGATGGCCAACCAAGCAAGCCTGTAAAGGAAATCTGCACCAAGGGCAGAAAGCTGTTGGGGGGATGGTGGTGTGAAGAGTTGAGAGATTGGGATTGACATGTATACATTTATATGTATAAAATAGATAACCAATAAGAACCTGCTGTATAAAAAATAAGATTAAAAATTAAAAAAAATAAAATTAAAAAGTAAAACAGAAAAAATATTCTTCCCTCCACATACATGTATTTATATGAATAAATTATTTCTATGCTTATATTTGTAAATGCAAAAAAGAGGAATGAAATCTACCTTGAACCAAAAACGAAAAATAGAAAAAACAAACAGAATCCACAAGTTACACAGAGGAAAACCGTATCAGGACACTTGCTCCAGTTGTAAACAATTCTGAAGTTGGTCAGTGGTGGGGAATCATCTCCCATACAGCCAGCAGGCCCCACGCAACAAGCGTCCTCATTGCAAAGCTGGGGGACCGTGCTGAGGCATCTGTGAGTAAACGTGGTCCGAGCCCCAGGCCAGCTGCTGCTGAAATGTTCCCACCCTTCCCAGATAAAACACCTGAATATGTTCAAGGACTTGAAAGCCTAGAGGAAGGGCAATGGAGCCACACGAGTGATTGCATGCCAGCCAACTTGGTGCCTGCAGGCCAGCCAGGATGGTCCTGGCCCTGGGTGCTCTTCTGGAAGCTTTCCATTTCCCTGCCTGAGATACCCCTCCTGTCCCGGCCCCCACTGATTTCTTCCTTCCTCACGTCTGCCCAGGGAGAAATTCCAGCGCCAGGTATGGGTGACACATCCTCTTCTTTAGCAGGTGGCATCTTGACAACTGCTGCAGAAAGTCCAGCAGAGCCCCACTCACACTGGGCCACCCACAACGCCGTGACCTGTCACTCCCTCCCACCAGCCCAGCCCCGAGACTGCTGACAGGGCAGAGAAAATGGCGTCAGGCACAGCTGCAGGGGTTCTTGCTGCCTGGAGCGGTGTTTATATTGATCTCAAAACAGGCACACCTGGGGAGGGCTGGCCGGCATGGTCAGGCTGCCCAGGTCAGCCAATCATCACCCCTCAGGGTCTCACAGTTGCAGAAAATGGAACTTGCTGAATCGGCCAGGTCCAAGGAACAGGTGTGGGCTCTTGAGAGTCAGGATAGACAATGGGCTGCAGCTCTGGCTTGTATTCTAATCATTTTATCTGGCCCATGAGTGGGAGACAGCTTCAAGAAAACCCTGGCCTAATAAGAGGACCCCAGGAGTCAGGGAGAGGAGGGGTGGGTGGTGGGTGGTGGGTGGAGACAGAGGCCTGGTGCCCCAGGTGCAGTGGAAGTCTCTGGAAGACCAGGTGGTGGCAGGCCGTACAGAGTGATGCCCAGGGTCACAGACCTGTCGGAGTTGCTATTTGTTAGTTCAAGTCCTGCTCTGAGGTGCTCTGTGTCAGATCTGAGTGACAGGTGAGCTGAGAGTGCTCTGCAATGAGGGCAATGTGCACGGTTCCTGTGTGCTCTGCCCTGCCACAGTACCTGCAAGTGTAGCTCTGTATCCTGGGAGGGAGCTGACCACGAGAGCCCCATGGGCTGCAGGGGACCTGCCCAGGGAACCCCATATCCTGGGATGGGCCTGACCATGAGAGCCCCATGGGCTGGTGTGGAGGTGGGGTACCTGCCCAGGTGAGCTCCATATCCTGAGATTGGCCTGACCACGAGAGCCCCATGGGCTGCCAGGGGCCTGGTAAAGATGTCAGGATCGTCAGTGAAGCCACCGAGTATATACCTCCAGTAGTTCCTAATTCCTACACCCTGCTGGTCATTCTACCAACCACCAGGAGACGGTATTCTGTATTAGTCTTCAATGATGCCTTCTTTTGTATGCCATTAGTCCCAGAGTCACAAGAAATTTTGGCTTGTAAGTGGCAGGACTCAACATACAACTAAAACAATACATCCAGGCCGTCTTGCCCCAAGTGTTCAAAAATTCCCACACCATCTTTGGGGAAAGCTTAGCTAAAGACGTAAAAGTTCTACCTCTGGAAAAGGAAACACTCCTTCAATATGCTGACGACATTCTGATCACCAGCCCTACTAAGGAGGCCTCTGAACTACCAAGCCAATAAAGGATAGAAGTTGTCCAAGAAAAAGCTCAAATATCACAGACTACGGTGACCTGCCTGGGCTTCATTCTCACAGAAGGTCGGAGAAGCTCATCCCAGGAAAGGGAAGAAACAATTTACAGCCTTACCCCTTTCTAAAACTAGAAGACAGCTTAGGGGTTCCTGGGGAGGCCAGAGTTTGCTGCTTCTGGATCCCTAACTACAGTCTACTAGCTGGGCCTCTATATGAAACACTGAAAGGAAAAGATGATGATCCTTTTGAATAGAATCCAGAAGTGGCCTTTCAAGAATGGAAAGAGCAGTCAATTCAGACCCTTGCCCTGGAACTCCCTAATTTAGCTAAACCCTTTGACCTTTACATTCCTGGTGAAAGGTGAATTGCCATTGGAGTATTAGTGCAAAACCTGGGACCACTTGAAATGGAACAATGCAAGAATGCCATCCAGGTAGGATAAACTATAGTCACCAAGGGGCTTGGCCCACTGCCACATCTGGCCAACATACTGGCGGTATCTAAAAACCTGGAAATCAGCAGCTCAAAAGGCCACCTCCCTCCTAAGGGAAAAGGACCCCACGTGGTGTTCCTAACCCCCAACCATGCCCTGAAGTTGCAGGGTTTGCTCCGTGGGCACACTGACCTCCAGTGAGGAAGCCCTCCTACTCCAACATCCAGAGAGATATCCGGGGGCAACGGGGCACCATGACGACACATGTGACCATCACTTGACCTGGAGTTTCTCTCATAAAACAACAAGAGTGTGTCACAAAAGAGTAGACTACTGCTTGCAGGACTTACTGCACCCAGAGGGGAGGTAATAATCTTGGCAGGGGAACCGTATATCACGCTGTCACCATAGAAAAGCCTACAGACACCGTGATGATGGTGACCAGTAAGACCGGCTGGACTCCTGTTTACTTCAAAAGGCTGTTGACTCAGTGGCCATCATGGTCCTTCATCACCACTGACCCTGGACTGTCTGGGAGTTGAGCAGTCAGGGTGCTGACACCTGGTGCTGTTTTTACGTTAATTCAGGGGCCTAACTGAAGAAAGCACAGACTACTGGTCAGAGCATCTAGGCTGGCAGAAACGGTCAGCCTAAGGTGGCTGAACAAATGTGCGGCGGGGTGAAACTGGACCTCACAGCGTCACTGCACATCTCCTTCCTGGACCCTTAAAGGTCATTAGAATCTATAACACTACCAATACTTGTGCTCAGGCGGACGAGCAGGGAGGCAGGAGGCCTGCGGACAATCAACGTCACCTGGAGGCTGCTGGGGAGAAGTTCAGACCCTCTCCCACGGGTATGAGGGCTCCTAACTCAGCACTCAGCAGTTACAGATGAAGGGTCTGCACCCTCAGCACTCTAAGAATGAGGAAGGGGACAAAATGCAGAAGAGGGGTTTGTCCCAGGCAAAGCCCCTTAAAAATCCCTGGGAGATAAAAATAGAATCTGGGCAATAAAATAAAGTCTAACCTTTTTTATCCTTTGTGCTTTGTCTAATTTCACGTGCTCCTAGGGTCCCGCATACAGAGGTTCAACAGCCGGCACTTCAGACCAGATTTCCTAGTGCAGAATGGCTGGGTCGACACTTCAGCTCCTGGAGCACAGTGCAGACTCCGCGATATAGAGCCTGAGCTGCAGCCAACCGGGCCCTCGAGAGCTCCGCCCCCTCCCTCCCACTGACTCTGACAGGATCTCTACACAGCAGCCCAGCCCACAGCCCACGGGGTAGCACATGCTCTCACCTCTGCATTCTCTGATCAAAATATAAAGTTTCCTTTGCTTCTGAACCAAACTCAGTCTCGATCTGTTGGCTCCAATGACACTGGGCAGGGGGACACTTGTTGGGGTCCACTCTGGAGGATCAGTAACAGAAATTGAGAACATTGTAACTTCAATGAACAGATGTGTGAGCCAAACTGTAATTAACATAGAACAGTGTATAAGGCTCGGGTAAAATAAGATGTTTCTAACACTTCCATTTGATATTTCCATCACTTTATTATAAGCAAGTTCAGTGAAAGGTTTGTCTTATTTGTCAGGTCAATACTAGAGAAACGAAGTGATTTCTTTCCAAGGATGTACATCTAATAATCTTGGTTAAAGCTTCAATCTTGTTTTAAATGCTTTTCCATTGAAAATGATACCTCTCTTTCAGCTCCCCCATTTCTGAGAAGTATAAAATCTTATAATTTATTATTACCAAAGGGGAAAGGTGGGAGGAGGGATAAATTAACAGTTTGGGATTAACACATACACACTGCTATGTATAAAATCGATCATTAACAAGGAACTACTGTACAGCACAGGGAACCACACTCAATATTTTGCAATAACCTATAAGGGGAAATAATCTGAAAAAAGAATAGATATTTTTATTGACATCATCTATTAATGACAGTTAAAATGGAACCTAAGGGAAACCGGTGGTGAGTGCTTCTGACCCTGAAGACTTCAATCATCTAAAGTTTGGACTCTGCCTACTTCCCAAGGCCCTTAATGAACCTATGTGTAGCCGTAGCTTAAAAAATTCCCCAGTTTGGGTTGCGGAGAGACAGTGATTTTGAAAAAGCCCTGGTGTTCTCCTCACATGAATGGGACCCTTCCTACAGCTAAAGCATGCCTGTCACACCCAGAGGATGGTATACCGTCTGATCGGGAAGAGTTTGGAAAAGGCATCTCATCTCCTCATTTCCTGGTGCTCGGGTTCACACTTCCAGCGTCTTTACTAACAGTCTCCCCACTTGGAGATGTCAGCACTGTCAACATCCTGTTGCATACAGTTTGGAATTTGTCCAGAGGATGAAGCAGAAGGAGGAGGAACAATGAGAGACAAGTCCTAGGTGTTCGGACAGGCACATGTCACTCTAATTTCCAATCAGGAAGACGAATTGACCAAAGGCTAGGGTTGCCCATGGAAACAGAATAGGGCTTGAGGAAATCCCGCTGCTTTGTGGCCAGTTCCCATAAACACAAGTTGAAAAATGGAGCTCAGTGGCACTAAAATTCACGAAACTGCAGAGTTGAAAATATCTCTCACTGAAAAATGTCTTGAGGAAAGTCAGAGAAAAGGACTTGTAAGCAACGGAGAATGGCAGGAAAGGGATTGGAAGAGGTAGAAAGGACTCGCCATTAAGCACAAGAAAAGGGGCTGAACATTGCCAACATTGCAGTTGGCCAAAAAGGGTGTATGCGTCTTTTTCTGTATATATTCAAGAAAAGGGCATACACTTTTTTAGCCAACCAAACAGGTGGGCACTGGAAATCAATACTACAAAACATATCACTTCGCATCAGTCAGAAGAGCCATCCTCATAAAGTGTAAACACCAGAAATGCAGGACAGGGCAAGGAGAAAAGGGAGCCCTGTGAGGCTTATAGTGGAAACGTATATTGCCAACGGTCACTCTGGAGAAGTGTATTGTGTTTAATAAAGCATCTGAAAAATGAGCTACAGAGCACAGGGCACTTGCACTCATGGACGTATATCTTGGGAAAAACAAAAATCGAGAGGACACAGGCACCCCAATGTATACCGCCTAATTGTTTAAAAGATCCTCGACCAGGATATAACTTAAATGTCTCTGGAGGGAAATAATGGATACAGATGTGGTGCTTATGTAGAGTGGAATATGACTCAGCCTGGAAATCAATGCAATATGGCCACTTGTAACAACTCCAGAGGAGTTACGTATGATCATTCAAAGTCACAGAATTCAAAAAGAAAAAGACATACTATATCACTAATACATGGAATGTAAGCTTGGCTACACATGAACTGAATTACAAAACAGAACAGGGTCTCAAATATAGAAAACCAACTTATTCTTGCTTAAGGATAAAGGTGAGTTGGGGTGCTGCATAAAACCAGAGATTGAAATTAGCACAGATACTGTTCCATAAGCCAAATATGTAATAGTCAAGACCTACTGCTTGCTCAACAAAATGGACTCAGAACCCCATATTCAACGCCTAGGAATATACCTGACTAGTAAGAATATTAAAACCCATGGATTTATATGTCTTCATAAGAGAATCAAGTGTGTGTACAATGGCATGAACGCAGCAGTGAAAATAAGATATATCCCATTATCAAAATAAATTTCAAAAACAAAACACAATGACAGTGAAATAGAGAGCAATTCTTAAATAATGCATTCAGGGCTTGTGATGCAACCTGGATTTACCACATCTACACCCAGAGCTGGGTGAGACATAAGGCTGGACACTTCGGGCTGATAGCATTGGTGAGGTTCGTTGAGCAAATGCAGACACTTTGAAGTCATACTGCATGGTACCCATTCGAATGATCGCAACTCTCCAGGTTTAAAGGATTCTTCTTTCATCTAAAATATGCATGGGTAACCCAGAGTATGGTCCAACATGTGACCAGGAAACGTTTTAAAATGAATCTCATGTTTCATCCCCTGGTACTCGGTTTCACCATTTCAGACGCTTTACTAACACTCTCCCCACTTGGAGAGTCAGTGCCTTTAACCTCCTGTTGGGCACAGTTTGCAATTTCTGCGGAAGATGAACAGGAATAGGGAGAACCATTGAGAGACTAGCTGTAGGTGCCTGCACGGGCAAATGGAATGCTCATTTCCCACCAGGAAGAGGAATTAACCAAAGGCTCAGCGTGCCCTTCCGGAAACAGATTAGGGCCTGAAGCAATCCTGCGGTTTTGCGGCCAGCTCACAAGAAAGCGAGTTGAAGAAAGGAGCTCAGGGGCACTGTAATTCAAAAACCTGCAGAGTTATGAATGGCAGCTATCGTCCAAAAATATATTGAAGGAAGGCTGCGAAGACGACTTGTAAGCGGGACAGATTTGCAGGAAAACGATTTCAGGGGGTAGACGGGAATTGCATTTAAAGCATAGGAAAAGAGGCAGAACGTCGACAATGATGCTCTTGGCCAAAAAGGGCGTATGCGTTTTTTCCTGAATATATTCAGGAAAAAACGCATACGCCCTTTTTGGCCAACCAAGCAAGCATGTTAAAGAAATCTGCACTACAATGAAGTCTCACTGCCCCCCTGTCAAAAGGGCCATCTGAAAAAAGTGTAAAATCCAGAAAGGCAACACAGGCCATGGAGAACAGGGAGCCTTGTTATGCTGATGGGCGGGATGTAAATTGCCAACAGCCACTCTGGAGAAGTGTATGGTGTTTCCCAGAACACCGAAAAAACAAAGCTACGGAGCCTACGGCACTTCCACTTATGGTCCTATAGCTTAGGGAAATTAAATTCAAAAACACACAGCCACCCCAAAGTGTCGGACGGCTCTGTTTACAAGAACCTCGTCTACGGTACAAGTTAAATATCCCAGAATGTGAAAAATGGATAAAGAAGTTGTGGTACGTACGTACAATGGAATATCACTCAGCAATGAAATCTATGTCATCAGGCCCATCGCGGCAAAATGAGTGGATTCAGGTACGATGATTCTAAGTGAAATAAGTCACACAGAAAATGAAACATCATAAGATATCACTAATACACGGAATGTAAACTTGGCTACACATGAACTGAATTACAAAACAGAACAGGGTCTCAAATTTAGAAAACCAACTTATGCTTGCTTAAGGGGAAAGGTGAGTTGGGGTGCTGCATAAAACCAGAGATAGAAATTAGCACAGATACCTTTCCATAAGCCAAATATGTAATAGTCAAGACCTACCCCTTGCTCAACGAAATGGACTAAACACCCCATATTCAACGCCTAGGAATACACCTGACTAGTAAGAATCTTCAAACCCATGGATTTATATGTCTCCGTAAGAGAATGAAGCGTGTGTACAGCGGCATGAATGCAGCAGAGAAAATCCGATAAATCCCATTATCAAAATGAATTACACAAACAAAACCCAAGGACAGTGAAATAGAGAGCAATTCTTAAATAATTCATTCAGGGCTTGTGATGCAACCTGGATTTACCACATCTACACCCAGAGCTGAGTGAGACATAAGGTTGGGCACTTCGGGCTGATAGCATTGGTGAGGTTCGATGAGCAAATGCAGACCCTTTGAAGTCATACAGCATGGTACCCATTCCATGGGTCCCAACTCTCCAAGTTTAAGGGATTCTTCCTTCAGCTAAAACATGCATGGGAAACCCACAGTATGGTGCACCGTGTGACTGGCAAACGTTTTCAAATGCATCTCAGTTTTCGTCCCCTTTTACTCGGGTTCACCATTCCAGACCCTTTACGAACACTCTCCCCACTTGGAGTGTCAGTGCCTTTAACCTCCTGTTGGGCACAGTTTGCAATTTCTGCGCAAGATGAAAAGGAATAGGGAGAACGAATGAGAGACTAGCTCTAGGTATCTGCACGGGGAAATTTAACGCTCATTTCGCACCAGGAAGAGGAATTAACCAAAGGCTCAGCATGCCGTGCCGGAACCAGATTAAGGCCTGAAGCAATGCTGCGGGTTTGAGGCCAGCTCACAAGATAGCGAGTTGAAGAAAGGAGCTCAGGGGCACTGTAACTCACAAACCTGCAGAGCTATAAATGACAGCTATCGTCCAAAAATATATTGAAGGAAGGCTGCGAAGACGACTTGTAAGCGGGGCAGAATTGCAGGAAAACGATTTCAGGGGGTAGACGGGAATTGCATTTAAAGCACAGGAAAAGAGGCAGAACGTCGACAATGATGCTCTTGGCCAAAACGGGCGTATGCGTTTTCTCCTGAATATATTCATGAAAAAACGCATACGCCCTTTTTGGCCAACCAAGCAAGCATGTTAAAGAAATCTGCACTACAATGAAGTCTCACTGCCCCCCGGTCAAAAGGGCCATCTGAAAAAATGTAAAATCCAGAAAGGCAGCACAGGCCATGGAGAACAGGGAGCCTTGTTATGCTGATGGGCGGGATGTAAATTGCCAACAGCCACTCTGGAGAAGTGTATGGTGTTTCCTGGAACACCGAAAAAACAAAGCAACGGAGCCTACGGCACTTCCACTTATGTTCCTATAGCTTAGGGAAATTAAAATCAAAAACACACAGCCACCCCAAAGTGTCGGACGGCTCTGTTTACAAGAACCTCGTCTACGGTACAAGTTAAATATCCCAGAATGTGAAAAATGGATAAAGAATTTGTGGTACGTACGTACAATGGAATATCACTCAGCAATGAAATCTATGTCATCAGGCCCGTCGCGGCATAATGAGTGGATTCAGGTACGATGATTCTAAGTGAAATAAGTCACACAGAAAATGAAACATCATAAGATATCTCTAATACACGGAATGTAATCTTGGCTACACATGAACTGAATTACAAAACAGAACAGGGTCTCAAATTTAGAAAACCAACTTATGCTTGATTAAGGGGAAAGGTGAGTTGGGGTGCTGCATAAAACCAGAGATAGAAATTAGCAATGATACCTTTCCATAAGTCAAATATGTAATAGTCAAGTCCTACCCCTTGCTCAACGAAATGGACTAAACACCCCATATTCAACGCCTAGGAATACACCTGACTAGTAAGAATCTTCAAACCCATGGATTTATATGTCTCCAAAAGAGAATCAAGCGTGTGTACAGCTGCATGAAGGCAGCAGAGAAAATCCGATAAATCCCATTATCAAAATGAATTACAAAAACAAAACCCAAGGACAGTGAAATAGAGACCAATTATTAAATAGTTCATTCAGGGCTTGTGATGCAACCTGGATTTACCACATCTACACCCAGAGCTGAGTGAGACATAAGGTTGGGCACTTCGGGCTGATAGCATTGGTGAGGTTCAATGAGCAAATGCAGACCCTTTGAAGTCATACTGCATGGTACCCATTCCATGAGTCCCAACTCTCCATGTTTAATGGATTCTTCCTTCAGCTAAAACATGCATGGGAAACCCACAGTATGGTGCACCGTGTGACCGACAAACGTTTTCAAATGCATCTCAGTTTTTGTACCATTTTACTTGGGTTCACCATTCCAGACCCTTTACTAACACTCTCACCACTTGGAGAGTAGGTGCCTTTAACCTCCTGTTGGTCACAGTTTGCAATTTCTGCGCAAGATGAACAGGAATAGGGAGAACCAATGAGAGACTAGCTGTAGGTGTCTGCACGGGCAAATGGAACGCTCATTTCCCACCAGGAAGAGGAAATAACCAAAGGCCCAGCATGCCCTGCCGGAACCAGATTAGGGCCTGAAGCAATCCTGTGGTTTTGCGGCCAACTCACAGGAAAGCGTGTTGAAGAAAGCAGCTCAGGGGCACTGTAATTCACAAACCTGCAGAGTTATAAATGACAGCTATCGTCCAAAATATATTGAAGTATGTCTGCGAAGAGGACTTAGAATTTGGGCTGAAATTCAGGAAAACGATTTCGGGGGTAGACTGGAATTGCACTTAACGCCTAGGAAAAGACGGAGAACGGCGACAATGATGCACTTGGCCAAAAAGGGTGTATGCGTTTTTTCCTGAATATAATCAGGAAAAAACGCATACGCCCTTTTTGGCCAACCAAGCAAGCGTGTAAAGAAATCTGCACTACAATGAAGTCTCTCTGCCCCCCGGTCAAAAGGGCCATCTGAAAAAAGTGTAAAATCCAGAAAGGCAGGACAGGCCATGGAGAAGAGGGAGCATTGTTATCCTGATGGGCGGGATGTGAATTGCCAACAGCCACTCTGGAGAAGTGTATGGTATTTCCTGAAACACATAAGAAACAAAGCAACACAGCCTATGGCACTTCCACTTATGGTCCTATAGCTTAGGGAAATTAAAATCAAAACCACACAGGCACCCCAAAGTTTGGAACGGCTCTGTTTACAAGAACCTCGTCTACGGTACAAGTTAAATATCCCAGAGGGCGAAAAATGGATAAAGAAGTTGTGGTTCTTACGTACAATGGAATATCACTCAGCAATGAAATCTATGTCATCAGGCCCGTAGCGGCATAATGAGTGGATTCAGGTACGATGATTCTACGTGCAATAGGTCACACAGAAAAAGAAACATCATAAGGTATCACTAATACACGGAATGTAATCTTGGCTACACATGAACTGAATTACAAAACAGAACAGTGTCTCAAATTTAGAAAACCAACTTATGCTTGCTTTTTGGGAAAGGTGAGTTCGGGTGCTGCATAAAAACAGAGATTGAAATTCGCACTGATACAGTTCCATAAGCCAAATATGTAATAGACAAGACCTACTGCTTGCTCAACGAAATGGGCTCAACACCCCATATTCAACGCCTAGAAATATACCTGCCTAGCAAGAATCTTAAAACCCATGGATTTATATGTGTCTGAAAGAGAATCCAGCGTGTGTTCAGTGGCCTAAAGGCAACAGTGAAAATCCGATAAATCATATTATCAAAATAAATTTCAAAAACAAAACACAATGACAGTGAAATAGAGAGCAATTCTTAAATAATTCACTCAGGGCTTCTGATGCAACCTGGATTTACCACATGTACACCCAGTGCTGGGGAGACATAAGGCCGGACACTTCGCCCTGATAGCATTGTTGAGGTTCGGTGAGCAATTGCAGACCCTTTGAAGTCATACTGCATGGTACCCATTCCAAGGGTCCCAACTCTCCAGGTTTAAGGGATTCTTCCTTCCGCTACATCATGTATGGGAAACCCAGAGTATGGTCCACCATGTGATTGGGAAACGTTTTCAAATGCATCTCAGTTTTCTTCCCTTTATACTCGGGTTCACCATTCCAGACGCTTAACTAACACTCTCCCCACTTGGAGAGTCAGTGCCTTTAACCTCCTGCTTGTCACAGTTTGCAATTTCTGCGCAAGATGAACAGGAATAGGGAGAACCAATGAGAGACTAGCTGTAGGTGTCTGCACGGGCAATTTAATGCTCATTTCTCACCAGGAAGTGGAATTAACCAAAGGCTCAGAATGCCCTGCCAGAACCAGATTAGGGCCTGAAGCAATACTGCGGGTGTGCAGGCAGCTCACAAGATAGCGAGTTGAACAAAGGAGCTCAGGGGCACTGTAATTCACAAACCTGCAGAGTTATAAATGACAGCTATCGTCCAAAAATATATTGAAGGAAGGCTGCGAAGAGGACTTGAAAGCGGGGCAGAATTCCAGGAAAACGATTTCAGGAGGTAGACGGGAAGTGCACTGAAAGCATAGGAGAAGAGGCAGAACCTCGACAATGATGCACTTGTTCAAAAAGTGCATATGCGTTTTTTCCAAGGCCCTCCTTAAAGAGGGTTGGGGCTCCCAGCATGCTTCAGTGGCCAACAGAGGGCCCACATCGCCAAGGTGACGTGAGCCAGCCAGGCAGGAGTGACCTCACATCAGAGGGCCCACCTCACAGAAGGGTAAGGGACCCAGCCATTATCAGACTCTCACCAGAGGGCCCACATCAGCAAGGGGCTGGGAACCAGGCAGGAGTGTCTTCACACCCGTGGGGCCACATCATCGCAAGTTGAGGTACCCAGCACATGTGGCCTCAAACCAGAGGACCCACATCTCCATGGGTCTCGGAGCGAGGCAGGCAGGATGAACCTCAAAACACGTGGCCCATTGTATAAAAAGGTGAGGAATCCAGCAGTTGGAACATCCCAGCAGGCGGCCCAGAGCACCGAGGCTATGGGATCCAGGCAATGATGAACTCACAACAGAGGGCCCTCATCATGAAACTGTGAGCAACCTAGCCATTGTGACCTCAGAGCACAAGGCCCACATCCCCATGGGGAAGCGAACCAAGCAGGAGTGTCATCGCACCAGTGGGCACACATCAGAAAATGTGGGGAGCCCAGCAGTTAGGGCCTGACGCCAGAGGGCCCTCATCACCGAGGAGAGGAGGCTCCCAGCAGGCTCCAACTGCTACAAGAGGGCCAACGTCGCCAATGCGGGGTGTGCCAGCCAGGCAGGAGTGACCTCAGAGCAGAGGGCCAACCTCAAAAAAGTGTGAGGAACCCAAAGAGGATTAGACTCTCACCAGAGGGCCCACATCACCAAGAGGATCAGAACCAGGCAGGACTGTCTTCACACCAGGGTGACCACATCATAGAAAGGTGAGGAACCCAGCACATGTGGCCTAAACCAGAAGACCCACATCTCCAAGGGGCTCGGAGTGAGGCATGCAGGAGTAGCCTCACAACACAGGGCCCATAGAATAAAAAAGCTGAGGAATCCTGCAGTGGGAACCTCCCAGCAGGCGGCCCAGAGCACCGAGTCTATGCGATCCAGGCTGCAGTGAACTCACAGCAGAGGGCCCATATCATGAAACTGTGAGCAACCCAGCCATTGGGACCTCACAGCAGAAGGCCCACATCCCCATGGGGTTGGGAACATGGCAAGAGTGTCCTCGCACCACTTAGCACGTATCAGAAAAAGTGGGTACCCAGCAGTTACGGCCTGACGCTAGAGAGCCCTCATCACCGAGGGGAGGTGGCTCCCAGCAGGCTCCAACTGCCACAAGAGGGCCGATGTCGCCAAGGCGGGGTGTGCCAGCCAGTCAGTAGTGACCTCACAGCAGAGGGCCCACCTCACAGAAGGGTGAGGAACCCAGCCAGGATCAGACTCTCACCAGAGGGCCCACATCACCAAGGGGATAGAAACCAGGCAGGAGTGTCCTCACACCAGCGGGGCCACATCATCGAAAGGTGAGGGACCCAGCACACGTGGCCTCAAACCAGAGGACACACATCACCAAGGGGCTGGGAGTGAGTCAGGCAGGAGGAGTCTCCAAACAGAGGGCTCATAGAAGAAAAAAGGTGAGGAATCCCGCAGTTGGAACCTCCCCACAGGCGGCCAGGAGCAGCGAGGCTATGGGATCCAGGCCGGAGTGAACTCACACCAGAGGGCCCTCATCATGAAACTGAGCCACCCACCGTTGGGACCTCAGAGCAGAAGGCCCATATTCCCATGGGGTTGGAAACCTGGCAGGAGTGTACTCACACCACAGGGCGCACATCAGAAAATTTTGGGAGCCCAGGAGTTAGAGCCTGACGCCAGAGGGCCCTCATTACCGAGGGGAGGAGACTCCCAGCAGGCACCAACTCCCACCTGAGGGCCCACGTCGCCAAGGTGACGTGTGCCAGTCAGGCAGGAGTGACCTCACAGCAGAGGGCCTACCTCACAGAAGGGTGAGGAAACCAGCCAGGATAAGACTCTCACCAGAGAGCCCACATCACCAAGGGGACCGGAACAAGGCAGGAGTGTCCTCACACCAGTGTGGCCACATTATAGAAAGGTGACGAACCCAGCACATGTGGCCTAAACCAGAGGACCCACATTTCCAAGGTGCTCCGAGTGAGGCAGGCAGGAGTAGCCTAACAACACAGGGCCCACAGAATAAAAAATGTGAGGAATCCAGCAGTTGGAACCCCCCAGCAGGTGGCCCAGAGTACGGAGTCTATGGGATCCAGGCCACAGTGAACTCACAGCAGAGGGCTCACATCATGACACTGTGAGCAATCCAGCTGGTGGGACCTCAGAGCAGAAGGCCCACATCCCCATGGGGATGGGAACGTGGCAGGAGTGTACTCGCACGACAGGGCACATATCAGAAAATTTTGGGAGCCCATGAGTTAGGGCCTGACGCCAGAGGGCCCTCATTACCGAGGGGAGGAGACTCCCAGCAGGCACCAACTCCCAACTGAGGAACCACATCGCCAAGGTGATGTGTGCCAGCCAGGCAGGAGTGACCTCACAGCAGAGGGCCCACCTCCAGAAGGGTGAGGAATCCAGCCAGGATCAGACTCTCACCAGAGGGCCCCCATCACCAAGGGGATGGGAACCAGGCAGGAGTGTCCTCACACCAGTGGGGCCACATCAATAAAGGTGAGGAAACCGGCACATGTGGCCTCAAACCAGAGGACCCACATCACAAAGGGGCTGGGAGTGAGTCAGGAAGGAGGAGCATGAAAACACAGGACCCAAAGAATAAAAATGGTAAGGAATCCAGCAGTCGGAACCTCCCAGCAGGCGGCTCAGAGCACAGAGTCTATGGGATCTAGGCCTGAGTGAACTAACACCAGAGAGCCAACATCCTGAAACTGTGAACAACACAGGTGTTGGGACCATAGAGCAGAAGGCACATGGGGATGGGAACCTGGCAGGAGTGCCCTCACACCACTTAGCACGTATCAGAAAATGTGGGTAACCAGCAGTTAGGGCCTGATGCCAGAGGGCCTCATCACTGAGGGGAGGAGGCTCCCAGCGGGCTCCAACTGCCACCAGAGGGCCGACGTCGCCAAGGCGGGGTGTGTCAGCCAGGCAGGAGTGACCTCAGAGAAGAGGGCCCACCTCACAGAAGTGTGAGGAGCCCAACCAGGATCAGACTCTCACTGGAGGGCTCACATCACCAAGGGGATGGGAACCAGGCAGGAGTGTCCGCACACCAGTGGGGCCACATCTGCGAAAGGTGAGGAACCCAGCACATGTGGCCTCAAACCAGAGGACACACATCACCAAGGGGCTGGGAGTGAGGCAGGTGTCTGGAGGGGCACATTTAACTCTAATTTCCCACCAGGAAGAGGAATTAACCAAAGGCTCAGAGTGCCGTGCAGGACCCTGATTACGGCCTGAAGCAAACCTGCGGTTCTGTGGCCAGCTTTCAAGGAAACGAGTTAAGAAAGGAAATCACAGGCACTGTAATTCACAAACCAGCAGAGTTATAAATGACAGCTATTGGCAAAAATATATTGAAGTAAGTCTGCACAGAGGACTTGAAAACGAGGCAGAATTGCAGAAATAGTATTTAAGGGGAGGGGATGGATCGGAATTGCATTTAAAGCATGTGAAAAGCGGCAGATCTTTGACAGTGATGCACTTGGACAAAAAGTGCGTATACATTTTTTCCTGAATATATTCAGGAAAAAACGCATATGCCCTTTGTGGCCAACCAAGAATTCGAGCAATGGAAATCCGCACTACAATGAACTCTCATTTCCCATTCGTCAAAAGAGTCATCTGAAAAAAGTGTAAAACCCAGAAACACAGGACAGGCCATGGAGAACAGGGAGCCTTGTTATGCTGATGGACGGGATGTAAATTGCCAACAGACACTCTGGTGATGTTTATGGTGTATGCTGAAACATCTAAAAAACAAAGCTACAGAGCCTAGGGCACTTCCACTTTTGGCCCTATAGCTTAGGAAAATTAAAATCAACAAGACACAGCCAACACAATATCCAGGGCTGCTGTGTTTACAAGAACCTTGAGTCCAGTACAAATTAAATATCCCAGAAAGAAAAAAATGGATAAAGGAGTTGTCCTACTTACGTACAACGGAATATCACTCAGCAATGAAATCAATGTCATCAGGCCTGTAGCAGCAAATTGAGTGGATTTAAGTATGATGATTCTAAGAGAAATATGTCACACAGAGAAACATAATTATCATAAGATATCACAAATAGAGGGAGTGTAAACTTGGCTACACATAAACTGAATTACAAAACCGAACAGAGTCTCACATTTAGATAAAAACTTATGCTTGCTTAACGGGAAAGTTGAGTTGGGGTGCTGTATAAAACCAGAGATTGAAATGAGCACACATACCGTTCCATAAGCCAAATATGTAATAGACAAGACCTACTCTTTGCTCAACGAAATAGACTAATCCATGGTGTATCACCTCACACCTGTTAGAATGGGCATCATCAGAAAATCTACAAACAACAAATGCTGGAAAGGGTGCGGAGATAAGGAAACCTCTTCCACTATTGTTGGGAATGTAAATTGATGCAGTCACTGTGGAGAACATTATGGAGTTTCTTATAAAACTAAGAATAGAATTACCATATAATACAGCAATCCCACTACTGGGCATATACCCAGACAAAACCATAAAACGAAAAGAGACATTCACCGCAATGTTCATTGCATCACTATTTACAATATCCAGGTAATGGAAGCAAACTAAATGCCCACAGACAGACGAATGCATAAAGATAAGGTACATATATAAAATGGAATATTACTAAGCCATAAAAAGGAATGAAATTGGGTCATTTGTAGAGACGTTGATGGATCTAGAGACTGTCATACAGAGTGAAGTAAGTCAGAAAGAGAAAAACAAATCCTGTATATAAATGCATATATGTGGAACCTAGAAAAGTTGTACAGATGAAGCGTTTTGCAAGGCAGAAATAGAGCAACAGATGTAGACAACAAACGTATGGACACCAAGGGGGGAAAGCTGTTAGGGGGGTGGTGGTGGGAGTTGAGAGATTGGGATTGACATGTATACATTTCTATGTATAAAATAGGTAACCAAAAAGAACCTGCTGTATAAAAAAATAAAATAAAATTCAAAATTACAAAAAGTAAAACAGAAAAAATATTCTTCCCTTCATATACATGTATTTATATGAATAAATTATTTCCATGCTTATATCTGTAAATACAAAAAAGAGGAATAAAATCTACCTTGAACCATAAACGAAAAAAAGAAAAAAAAACAGAACCCACCAGTTACACAGAGGAAAACCGTATCAGGGCCCTTGCTCCAGTTGTAAACAATTCTGAAGTTGGTCAGTGGTGGGGAATCATCTCCCATTCAGCCAGCATGCCCCACACAACAAGCGTCCTCATTGCAAAGCTGGGGGCCCGTGCCGAGGCATCTGTGAGTAAACATGGGCCGAGCCCCAGGCCAGCTGCTGCTGAAATGTTCCCACCCTTCCCAGGTAAAACACCTGAATATGTACAAGGACTTGAAAGCCTAGAGGAAGGGCCATGGAGCCACATGAGCGACAGCATGCCAGCCGACTTGGTGCCTGCAGGCCAGACAGGATGGTCCTGGCCCTGGGTGCTCTTCTGGAAGCTTTCCATTTCCCTGCCTGAGATACCCCTCCTGTCCCGGCCCCCACTGCTTTCTTCCTTACTCACCTCTGCCCAGGGAGAAATTCCAGCGGCAGGTATGGGTGGCACATCCTCTTCTTTAGCAGGTGGCATCTTGGCAACTGCTGCAGAAAGTCCAGCAGAGCCCCACTCACACTGGGCAACCCACAAAGCCGTGGCCTCTCACTCCCTCCCACCAGTCCAGCCCCGAGACTGCTGACAGGGCAGAAAATGGCGTCAGGCACAGCTGCAGGTGCTCTTGCTGCCTGGAGCGGTGTTTATATTGATCTCAACCCAGGCACACCTTGGGAGGGATGGCCGGCATGGTCAGGCTTCCCAGGCCAGCCAATAATCACCCCTCAGGGGCTCACAGTTGCAGAAACTGGAACTTGCTGAATCGGCCAGGTCCAAGGAACAGGTGTGGGCTCCTGAGAGTCAGGATAGACAAGGGCCTGCAGCTCTGGCTTGTTTTCTAATTATATTATCTGGCCCATGAGTGGGAGACAACTTCAAGAAAACCATCTCCTAATGAGAAGTACCCAGGAGTCAGGGAGAGCAGGGGTGGGTGGTGGGTGGAGACAGAGGCCTGGTGCCCCGGGTGCAGTGGAAATCTCTGGAAGACCAGGTGGAGGGAGGCCACACAGAGTGATGCCCAGGGTCACAGACCTGTCGGAGCTGCTGTTTGTTAGTTCAAGTCCTGCTCTGAGGTGCTCTGTGTCAGATCTGAGTGACAGGTGAGCTGGGAGTGCTCTGCAATGAGGGCGATGTGCATGGCTCCTGTGTGCCCAGCCCTGCCACGGTACCTGAAAGGGTAGCTCTGTATCCTGGGAGGGGCCTGACCACGAGAGCCCCATGGGCTGCAGGGGAACCTGCCCAGGGAGCCCCATATCCTGGGAGGGGCCTGAACACGAGAGCCCCGTGGGCTGGGGTGGGGGTGGGGTACCTGCCCAGGTGAGCTCCATATCCTGGGATTGGCCTGACCTTGAGAGCCCCATGGGCTGCTGGAGTCCTGGTAAAAGATGTCAGGACAGTCAGTGAAGCCACCGAGGATATACCTCCAGTAGTTCCTAAACCCTACACCCTGCTGGTCATTCTACTAACCACCAGGACATGGTATTCTGTATTAGTCTTCAATGAAGCCTTCTTTTGTATTCTATTAGTCCCAGAGTCACAAGAAATTTTGGCTTGTGAGTGGCAGGACTCAACATACAACTAAAACAATACTTCCGGGCCGTCTTGCCCCAAGGGTTCAAAAATTCCCACACCATCTTTGGGGAAAGCTCAGCTAAAGACCTAAAAGTTCTACCTCTGGAAAAGGAAACACTCCTTCAATATGCAGACGACATTCTGATCGCCAGCCCTACTAAGGAGACCTCTGAACTACCAAGCCAATAAAGGATACAAGTTGTCCAAGAAAAAGCTCAAATATCACAGACTATGGTGACCTGCGTGGGCTGCATTCTCACAGAAGGTCGGAGAAGCCCATCCCAGGAAAGGGAAGAAACGATTTACAGCCTTACCCATTTCTAAAACTAGAAGACAGCTTAGGGGTTCCTGGGGAGGCCAGGGTTTGCTGCTTCTGGATCCCTAACTACAGTCTACTAGCTGGGCCTCTATATGAAACACTGAAAGAAAAAGATGATGATCCTTTTGAATAGAATCCAGAAGTGGCCTTTCAAGAATGGAAAGAGCAGTCAATTCAGACCCTTGCCCTGGAACTCCCTAATTTAGCTAAACCCTTTGACCTTTACATTCCTAGTGAAATTTGAATGGCCATTGGAGTATTAGTGCAAAACCTGGGACCACTTGAAATGGAACAATGCAAGAATGCCATCCAGGTAGGATAAACTACGGTCACCAAGGGGCTTGGCCCACCGCCACATCTGGCCAAGATACTGGCAGTATCTGAAAACCTGGAAATCAGCAGCCCAAAAGGCCACCTCCCTCCTAAGGGAAAAGGACCCCACGTGGTGATCCTAACCCCCAACCATGCCCTGAAGTTGCAGGGTTTGCTCCGTGGGCACACTGACCTTGAGTGAGGAGGTCCTCCAACTCCAACCTCCAGAGAGATAACTGGGGCAAAGTGGCACCATGACGACTCATGTGACCATCACTTGACCTGGAGTTTCTCTCATAAAACAACAAGAGTGTGTCCCAAAAGAGTAGACTACTGCTTGCAGGACTTACTGCACCCAGAGGGGAGGTAATAATCTTGGCAGGGGAACCGTATATCACGCTGTCACCATAGAAAAGCCTACAGACACTGTGATGATGGTGGCCAATAAGACCGGCTGGACTCCTGTTTACTTCAAAAGGCTGTTGACTCAGTGGCCATCATGGTCCTTCATCACCACTGACCCTGGACTGTCTGGGAGTTGAGCAGTCAGGGTGCTGACACCTGGTGCTGTTTTTACGTTAATTCAGGGGCCTAACTGAAGAAAGCACAGACTACTGGTCAGAGCATCTAGGCTGGCAGAAACGGTCAGCCTAAGGTGGCTGAACAAATGTGCGGCGGGGTGAAACTGGACCTCACAGCGTCACTGCACATCTCCTTCCTGGACCCTTAAAGGTCATTAGAATCTATAACACTACCAATACTTGTGCTCAGGCGGACGAGCAGGGAGGCAGGAGGCCTGCGGACAATCAACGTCACCTGGAGGCTGCTGGGGAGAAGTTCAGACCCTCTCCCACGGGTATGAGGGCTCCTAACTCAGCACTCAGCAGTTACAGATGAAGGGTCTGCACCCTCAGCACTCTAAGAATGAGGAAGGGGACAAAATGCAGAAGAGGGGTTTGTCCCAGGCAAAGCCCCTTAAAAATCCCTGGGAGATAAAAATAGAATCTGGGCAATAAAATAAAGTCTAACCTTTTTTATCCTTTGTGCTTTGTCTAATTTCACGTGCTCCTAGGGTCCCGCATACAGAGGTTCAACAGCCGGCACTTCAGACCAGATTTCCTAGTGCAGAATGGCTGGGTCGACACTTCAGCTCCTGGAGCACAGTGCAGACTCCGCGATATAGAGCCTGAGCTGCAGCCAACCGGGCCCTCGAGAGCTCCGCCCCCTCCCTCCCACTGACTCTGACAGGATCTCTACACAGCAGCCCAGCCCACAGCCCACGGGGTAGCACATGCTCTCACCTCTGCATTCTCTGATCAAAATATAAAGTTTCCTTTGCTTCTGAACCAAACTCAGTCTCGATCTGTTGGCTCCAATGACACTGGGCAGGGGGACACTTGTTGGGGTCCACTCTGGAGGATCAGTAACAGAAATTGAGAACATTGTAACTTCAATGAACAGATGTGTGAGCCAAACTGTAATTAACATAGAACAGTGTATAAGGCTCGGGTAAAATAAGATGTTTCTAACACTTCCATTTGATATTTCCATCACTTTATTATAAGCAAGTTCAGTGAAAGGTTTGTCTTATTTGTCAGGTCAATACTAGAGAAACGAAGTGATTTCTTTCCAAGGATGTACATCTAATAATCTTGGTTAAAGCTTCAATCTTGTTTTAAATGCTTTTCCATTGAAAATGATACCTCTCTTTCAGCTCCCCCATTTCTGAGAAGTATAAAATCTTATAATTTATTATTACCAAAGTGGAAAGGTGGGAGGAGGGATAAATTAACAGTTTGGGATTAACACATACACACTGCTATGTATAAAATCGATCATTAACAAGGAACTACTGTACAGCACAGGGAACCACACTCAATATTTTGCAATAACCTATAAGGGGAAATAATCTGAAAAAAGAATAGATATTTTTATTGACATCATCTATTAATGACAGTTAAAATGGAACCTAAGGGAAACCGGTGGTGAGTGCTTCTGACCCTGAAGACTTCAATCATCTAAAGTTTGGACTCTGCCTACTTCCCAAGGCCCTTAATGAACCTATGTGTAGCCGTAGCTTAAACAATTCCCCAGTTTGGGTTGTGGAGAGACACTGATTTTGAAAAAGCCCTGGTGTTCTCCTCACATGAATGGGACACTTCCTACAGCTAAAATATGCCTGTCACACCCAGAAGATGGTATACCGTCTGATCGGGAAGAGTTTGGAAAAGGCATCTCATCTCCTCATCTCCTGGTGCTCGGGTTCACCCCTCCAGCGTCTTTACGAACAGTCTCCCCACTTGGAGATGTCAGCACTGTCAACATCCTGTTGCATACAGTTTGGAATTTGTCCAGAGAATGAAGCAGAAGGAGGAGGAACAATGAGAGACAAGTCCTAGGTGTTCGGACAGGCACATGTCACTCTAATTTCCAATCAGGAAGACGAATTGACTAAAAGCTAGGGTTGCCCATGGAAACAGAATAGGGCTTGAGGAAATCCCGCTGCTTTGTGGCCAGTTCCCATAAACACAAGTTGAAAAATGGAACTCAGGGCCGCTAAAATTCACGAAACTGCAGAGTTGAAAATATCTCTCACTGAAAAATGTCTTGAGGAAAGTCAGAGAAAAGGACTTGTAAGCAACGGAGAATGGCAGGAAAGGGATTGGAAGAGGTAGAAAGGACTCGCCATTAAGCACAAGAAAAGGGGCTGAACATTGCCAACATTGCAGTTGGCCAAAAAGGGTGTATGCGTCTTTTTCTGTATATATTCAAGAAAAGGGCATACACTTTTTTAGCCAACCAAACAGGTGCGCACTGGAAATCAGTACTACAAAACATATCACTTCGCATCAGTCAGAAGAGCCTTCCTCATAAAGTGTAAACACCAGAAATGCAGGACAGGGCAAGGAGAAAAGGGAGCCCTGTGAGGCTTATAGTGGAAATGTATATTGCCAATGGTCACTCTTGAGAAGTGTATTGTGTTTACTAAAGCATCTAAAAAATGAGCTACAGAGCACAGGGCACTTGCACTCATGGACGTATATCTTGGGAAAGACAAAAATGGAGAGGACACAGGCACCCCAATGTTTACCGCCTCTCTGTTTAAAAGATCCTCGACTAGGATATAATTTATAAGTCTCTGGAGGGAAAAAATGGATAGAGGTGTGGCACTTATGTAGAGTGGAATATTACTCAGCCTGAAAATCAGTGAAATATAGCCAGTTGTAACAACCCCAGAGTAGTTACGTATGATCATTCAAAGTCACATAATTCAAAAAGAAAAAGACAAACAATATTACTAATACATGGAATGTAAACGTGGCTACAAATGACCTGAATTACAAAACAGAATGGGGTCTCAAATTTAGAAGACCAACTTATGTTTGCTTAAGGAAAAAGGAGAGTTGGGGAGCTGCATAAAACCAGAGATTGAAATTAGCACAGATACCGTTCCATAAGCCAAATATGTAATAGAAAAAACCTACTCCCTGGTCAACAAAATGGGCTCAACACGCCATATTCAACACCTACGAATACACCTGACTAGTAAGAATCTTCAAACTCATGGATTTATATGTCTCCGGAAGAGAATCAAGAGTGAGTACAGCGGCATGAACGGAGCAGTGAAAATGCGATAAATCCCATTATCAAAATAAATTACAAAAACAAAACACAATGACAGTGAAATAGAGAGCAATTCTTAAATAATTCATTCAGGGCTTTTGATGCAACCTGGATTTACCACATCTACACCCAGAGCTGAGTGAGACATAAGGTTGGGCACTTCGGGCTGATAGCATTGTTGAGGTTCAATGAGCAAATGCAGACCCTTTGAAGTCATACTGCATGGTACCCATTCCATGGGTCCCAACTCTCCAGGTTTAAGGGATTCTTTCTTCAGCTAAAACATGCATGGGAAACCCACAGTATGGTGCACCGTGTGACCAGGAAAGGTTTTCAAATGCATCTCAGTTTTCGTCCCCTTTTACTCGGGTTCACCATTCCAGAACGTTTACTAACACTCTCCCCACTTGGAGAGTCAGTGCCTTTAACCTCCTGTTTGGCACAGTTTGCAATTTCTGCGCAAGATGAACAGGAATAGGGAGAACCAATGAGAGACTAGCAGTAAGTGTCTGCACGGGCAAATTTAATGCTCATTTCCCACCAGGAAGAGGAATTAACCAAAGGATCAGCATGCCGTGCCGGAACCAGATTAGGGCCTGAAGCAATCCTGCGGGTTTGCGCCCAGCTCACAAGTTGCGAGTTGAAGAATGGAGCTCAGGGGCACTGTAACTCACAAACATGCAGAGTTATAAATGACAGCTATCGTCCAAAAATATATTGAAGGAAAGCTGCGAATACGACTTGTAAGCAGGGCAGAATTGCAGGAAATCGATTTCAGGGGGTACACGGGAATTGCATTTAAAGCATAGGAAAAGAGGCAGAACGTCGACAATGATGCTCTTGGCCAAAAAGGGTGTATGCGTTTTTTCCTGAATTTATTCAGGAAAAAAAGCATATGCGCTTTTTGGCCAACCAAGCAAGCATGTTAAAGAAATCTGCACTACAATGAAGTCTCACTGCCCCCAGGTCAAAAGGGACATCTGAAACAAGTGTAAAATCCACAAAGACAGGACAGGGCAAGGAGAACAGAGAGCCTTGTTATGCTGATGGTCGGGATGTAAATTGCCAACAGCCACTCTGGAGAAGTGTATGGTGTATCCTGGAATCCCTGAAAAACAAAGCAACGGAGCCTACGGCACTTCCACTTATGGTCCTATAGCTTAGGGAAATTAAAATCAAAAACACACAGCCACCCCAAAGTGTCGGACGGCTCTGTTTACAAGAACCTCTTCTACGGTACAAGTTAAATATCCCAGAATGTGAAAAATGGATAAAGAAGTTGTGGTACGTACGTACAATGGAATATCACTCAGCAATGAAAGCTATGTCATCAGACCCGTCGCGGCATAATGAGTGGATTCAGGTACGATGATTCTAAGGGAAATAAGTCACACAGAAAATGAAACATCATAAGATATCACTAATACATGGAATGTAAACTTTGCTACACATGAACTGAATTATAAAACAGAACAGGGTCTCAAATTTAGAAAACCAACTTATGCTTGCTTAAGGGGAAAGGTGAGTTGGGGTGCTGCATAAAACCAGAGATAGAAATTAGCACAGATACCTTTACAAAAGCCAAATAAGTAATAGCCCAGACCTACCCCTTGCTCAACGAAATGGAATAAACACCCCATATTCAACGCCTAGGAATACACCTGACTGGTAAGAATCTTCAAACCCATGGATTCATATGCCTCCGTAAGAGAATGAAGCGTATGTACAGCGGCATGAATGCAGCAGAGAAAATCCGATAAATCCCATTGTCAAAATGAATTACAAAAACAAAACCCAAGGACAGTGAAATAGAGAGCAATTCTTAAATAATTCATTCAGGGCTTGTGATGCAACCTGGATTTACCACATATACACCCAGAGCTGAGTGACACATAAGTTTGGAAACTTTGGGCTGATAGCATTGTTGAGGTTCGATAAGCAAATGCAGACCCTTTGAAGTCATACTGCATGGTAGCCATTCCATGGGTCCCAACTCTCCAGGTTTAAGGGATACTTCCTTCGGCTAAAACATGCATGGGAAACACACATTATGGTGCACCATGTGACGGGGAAACGTTTTCAAATGCATCTCAGTTTTCGTCTCGTTTTACTTGGGTACACCATTCCAGACCCTTTAATAACACTCTCCCCACTTGGAGAGTCTGTACCTTTAACCTCCTGTTTGGCACAGTTTGCAATTTCTGCGCAAAATGAACAGGAATAGGGAGAACCAATGAGAGACTAGCTGTAGGTGTCTGCACGGGCAAATTTAACGCTCATTTCCAACCAGGAAGAGGAAATAACCAAAGGCTCAGCATGCCGTGCCGGAACCAAATTAGGGCCTGAATCTATCATGCGGGTTTGCGGCCAGCTCACAAGAAAGCGATTTGAAGAAAGGAGCTCAGGGGCACTGTAATTCACAAACCTGCAGAGTTATAAATGACAGCTATCGTCCAAAAATATATTGAAGGAAGGCTGTGAAGAGGACTTGAAAGCGGGGCAGAATTGCAGGAAAACGATTTCAGGGTGTAGACTGGAATTGCATTTAAAGCATAGGAAAAGAGGCAGAATGTCGACAATGATGCACTTGGCCAAAAAGGGCGTATGCGTTTTTTACTGAATATATTCAGGAAAAAACGCATACGCCCTTTTTGGCCAAACAAGCAAGCATGTTAAAGAAATCTGCACTACAATGAAGTCTCACTGCCCCCCGGTCAAAAGGGCCATCTGAAAAAAGTGTAAAATCCATAAATGCAGCACAGGCCATGGAGAACAGGGTGCCTGGTTATGCTGATGGGTGGGATGTAAATTGCCAACAGCCACTCTGGAGAAGTGTATGGTGTTTCCTGAAACACCTAAAAAACAAAGCAACGGAGCCTACGGCACTTCCACTTATGGTCCTATAGCTTCAGGGAAATTAAAATCAAAAACACACAGCCACCCCAAAGTTTCAGACAGCTCTGTTTACAGGAACCTCGTCCACGGTACAAGTTAAATATCCCAGAAAGCGAAAAATGGATAAAGAAGTTGTGGTACGTACGTACAATGGAATATCACTCACCAATGAAGTCTATGTCATCTGGCCCGTCTTGGCATAATGATTGGATTCAGGTACGATGATTCTAAGTGAAATAAGTCACACAGAAAATGAAACATCATAAGATATCACTAATACACCGAATGTAATCTTGGCTACACATGAACTGAACTACAAAACAGAACAGGGTCTCAAATTTAGAAAACCAACTTATGTTTGCTTAAGGGGAAAGGTGAGTTGGGGTGCTGCATAAATCCAGAGATAGAAATTAGCACAGATACCATTCCATACGTCAAATACGTAATAGTCAAGACCTACACCTTGCTCAACAAAATGGGCTAAACCCCCTATATTCAACGCCTAGGAATACACCTGACTAGTAAGAATCTTCAAACCCATGGATTTATATGTCTCCATAAGAGAATCAAGCGTGTGTACAGCTGCATGAAGGCAGCAGAAAAAATCCGATAAATCCCATTATCAAAATGAATTACAAAAACAAAACACAATGACAGTGAAATAGAGAGCAATTCATAAATAATTCATTCAGGGCTTGTGATGCAACCTGGATTTACCTCAGTTACACCCAGAGCTGAGTGAGACATAAGGTTGGACACTTTGGGCTGATAGCATTGGTGAGGTTCGATGAGCAACTGCAGATCATTTGAAGCCATACTGCATGGTACCCATTCCATGGGTCCCAAATCTCCAGGTTTAAGTGATTCTTCCTTCAGCTACAACATGCATGGGAAACACACATTATGGTGCACCATGTGACGGGGAAACGTTTTCAAATGCATCTCAGTTTTCGTCTCGTTTTACTTGGGTACACCGTTCCAGACCCTTTAATAACACTCTCCCCACTTGGAGAGTCTGTACCTTTAACCTCCTGTTTGGCACAGTTTGCAATTTCTGCGCAAAATGAACAGGAATAGGGAGAACCAATGAGAGACTAGCTGTAGGTGTCTGCACGGGCAAATTTAACGCTCATTTCCAACCAGGAAGAGGAATTAACCAAAGGCTCAGCATGCCGTGCCGGAACCAAATTAGGGCCTGAATCTATCATGCGGGTTTGCGGCCAGCTCACAAGAAAGCGATTTGAAGAAAGGAGCTCAGGGGCACTGTAATTCACAAACCTGCAGAGTTATAAATGACAGCTATCGTCCAAAAATATATTGAAGGAAGGCTGTGAAGAGGACTTGAAAGCGGGGCAGAATTGCAGGAAAACGATTTCAGGGGGTAGACTGGAATTGCATTTAAAGCATAGGAAAAGAGGCAGGATGTCGACAATGATGCACTTGGCCAAAAAGTGCGTATGCGTTTTTTACTGAATATATTCAGGAAAAAACGCATACGCTCCTTTTGGCCAACCAGCACAAGCATGTTAAAGAAATCTGCACTACAATGAAGTCTCACTGCCCCCCGGGCAAAAGGGCCATCTGAAAAAAGTGTAAAATCCAGAAATGCAGCACAGGCCATGGAGAACAGGGAGCCTTGTTATGCTGAATGGTGGGATGTAAATTGCCAACAGCCACTCTGGAGAAGTGTATGGTGTTTCCTGAAACACCTAAAAAACAAAGCAACGGAGCCTACGGCACTTCCACTTATGGTCCTATAGCTTAGGGAAATTAAAATCAAAAACACACAGCCACGCCAAAGTGTCAGACGGCTCTGTTTACAAGAACCTCGTCTACGGTACAAGTTAAATATCCCAGAAAGCGAAAAATGGATAAAGAAGTTGTGGTACGTACGTACAATGGAATATCACTCACCAATGAAGTCTATGTCATCTGGCCCGTCTTGGCATAATGAGTGGATTCAGGTACGATGATTCTAAGTGAAATAAGTCACACAGAAAATGAAACATCATAAGATATCACTAATACACCGAATGTAATCTTGGCTACACATGAACTGAAATACAAAACAGAACAGGGTCTCAAATTTAGAAAACCAACTTATGTTTGCTTAAGGGGAAAGGTGAGTTGGGGTGCTGCATAAAACCAGAGATAGAAATTAGCACAGATACCATTCCTTACGTCAAATACGTAATAGTCAAGACCTACACCTTGCTCCACAAAATGGGCTAAACCCCCTATATTCAACGCCTAGGAATACACCTGACTAGTAAGAATCTTCAAACCCATGGATTTATATGTCTCCATAAGAGAATCAAGCGTGTGTACAGCTACATGAAGGCAGCAGAGAAAATCCGATAAATCCCATTATCAAAATGAATTAAAAAACAAAACACAATGACAGTGAAATAGAGAGCAATTCTTAAATAATTCATTCAGGGCTTGTGATGCAACCTGGATTTACCGCATCTACACCCAGAGCTGAGTGAGACATAAGGTTGGACACTTCGGGCTGATAGCATTGGTGAGTTTCGATGAGCAAATGAAGACCATTTGAAGTCATACTGCATGGTACCCATTCCATGGGTCCCAACTCTCCAGGTTTAAACGATTCTTCCTTCAGCTAAAACATACATGGGAATCCCACAGTATGGTGCACCGTGTGACCGGGAAACGTTTTCAAATGCTTCTCAGTTTTCGTCCCCTTTTATTCGGGTTCACTATTCCAGACCCTTTACTAACACGCTCCCCACTTGGAGAGTCAGTGCCTTTAACCTCCTGTTTGGCACAGTTTGCAATTTCTGCGCAAGATGAACAGGAATAGGGAGAACCAATGAGAGACTAGCTGTAGGTGTCTGCACGGACAAATTTAACGCTCATTTCCCACCAGGAAGAGGAATTAACCAAAGGCTCAGCATGCCGTGCCGCAACAAGATTTAGGCTTGAAGAAATCATGCGGGTTTGCGGCCAGCTCAAAAGAAAGCGATTTGAAGAAAGGAGCTCAGGGGCACTGTAATTCACAAACCTGCAGAGTTATAAATGACAGCTATCGTCCAAAAATATATTGAAGGAAGGCTGTGAAGAGGACTTGAAAGCGGGGCAGAACTGCAGGAAAACGATTTCAGGGGGTAGACTGGAATTGCATTTAAAGCATAGGAAAAGAGGCAGAACGACGACAATGATGCACTTGGCCAAAAAGGGCGTGTGCGTTTTTTCCTGAATATATTCAGGAAAAAACGCACACGCCCTTTTTGGCCAACCAAGCAAGCATGTTAAAGAAATCTGCACTACAATGAAGTCACACTGCCCCCCGGTCAAAAGGGCCATCTGAAAAAAGTGTAAAATCCAGAAATGCAGCACAGGCCATGGAGAACAGGGAGCCTTGTTATGCTGATGGGTGGGATGTAAATTGCCAACACCCACTCTGGAGAAGTGTATGGTGTTTCCTGAAACACCTAAAAAACAAAGCAACGGAGCCTACGGCACTTCCCCTTATGGTCCTATAGCTTAGGAAAATTAAAATCAAAAACACACAGCCACCTAAACGTCTCCGGCGGCTCTGTTTACAAGAACCTCGTCTACCGTACAAGTTAAATATCCCAGAATGTGAAAAGTGGATAAACAAGTTGTGGTACGTACGTACAATGGAATATCACACAGCAATGAAATCTATGTCATCAGGCCCGTCGCGGCATAATGAGTGGATTCAGGTACGATGATTGTAAGTGAAATAAGTCACACAGAAAATGAATCATCATAAGATGTCACTAATACACGGAATGTAAACTTGGCTACACATGAACTGAATTACAAAACAGAACAGAGTCTCAAATTTAGAGTACCAACTTATGCTTGCTTAAGGGGAAAGGTGAGTTGGGGTGCTGCATAAAACCAGAGATAGAAATTAGCACAGATACCTTTCCATAAGCCAAATATGTAATAGTCAAGACCTACCCCTTGCTCAACGAAATGGACTAAACACCCCATATTCAACGCCTAGGAATACACCTGACTAGTAAGAATCTTCAAACCCATGGATTTATATGTCTCCGTAAGAGAATGAAGCGTGTGTACAGCGGCATGAATGCAGCAGAGAAAATCCGATAAATCCCATTATCAAAATGAATTACACAAACAAAACCCAAGGACAGTGAAATAGAGAGCAATTCTTAAATAATTCATTCAGGGCTTGTGATGCAACCTGGATTTACCACATCTACACCCAGAGCTGAGTGAGACATAAGGTTGGGCACTTCGGGCTGATAGCATTGGTGAGGTTCGATGAGCAAATGCAGACCCTTTGAAGTCATACTGCATGGTACCCATTCCATGGGTCCCAACTCTCCAAGTTTAAGGGATTCTTCCTTCAGCTAAAACATGCATGGGAAACCCAAGGTATGGTGCACCGTGTGGCTGGCAAACGTTTTCAAATGCATCTCAGTTTTCGTCCCCTTTTAATCGGGTTCACCATTCCAGACCCTTTACGAACACTCTCCCCACTTGGAGAGTCAGTGCCTTTAACCTCCTGTTGGGCACAGTTTGCAATTTCTGCGCAAGATGAAAAGGAATAGGGAGAACCAATGAGAGACTAGCTCTAGGTGTCTGCATGGGCAAATTTAACCCTCATTTCCCACCAGGAAGAGGAATTAACCAAACGCTCAGCATGCCGTGCCGGAACCAGATTAGGGCCTGAGGCAATCTTGTGGGTTTGCGGCCAGCTCACAAGATAGCGAGTTGAAGAAATGAGCTCAGGGGCACTGTAACTCACAAACCTGCAGAGTTATAAATGACAGCTATCGTCCAAAAATATATTGAAGGAAGGCTGCGAAGACGACTTGTAATTGGGGCAGAATTGCAGGAAAACGATTTCAGGGGGTAGACGGGAATTGCATTTAAAGCATAGGAAAAGAGGCAGAACGTCGACAATGATGCTCTTGGCCAAAAAGGGCGTATGCGTTTTTTCCTGAATTCAGGAAAAAACGCATACGCCCTTTTTGGCCAACCAAGCAAGCATGTTAAAGAAATCTGCACTACAATGAAGTCTCACTGCCCCCCGGTCAAAAGGGCCATCTGAAAGAAGTGTAAAATCCAGAAAGGCAGCACAGGCCATGGAGAACAGGGAGCCTTGTTATGCTGATGGGCGGGATGTAAAATGCCAACAGCCACTCTGGAGAAGTGTATGGTGTTTCCCGGAACACCGAAAAAACAAAGCTACGGAGCCTACGGCACTTCCACTTATGGTCCTATAGCTTAGGGAAATTAAAATCAAAAACACACAGCCACCCCAAAGTGTCGGACGGCTCTGTTTACAAGAACCTCGTCTACGGTACAAGTTAATTATCCCAGAATGTGAAAAATGGATAAAGAAGTTGTGGTACATACGTACAATGGAATATCACTCAGCAATGAAATCTATGTCATCAGGCCCGTCGCGGCATAATGAGTGGATTCAGGTACGATGATTCTAAGTGAAATAAGTCACACAGAAAATGAAACATCATAAGATATCACTAATACACGGAATGTGAACTTGGCTACACATGAACTGAATTGCAAAACAGAACAGGGTCTCAAATTTAGAAAACCAACTTATGCTTGCTTAAGGGGAAAGGTGAGTTGGGGTGCTGCATAAAACCAGAGATAGAAATTAGCACAGATACCTTTCCATAAGCCAAATATGTAATAGTCAAGACCTACCCCTTGCTCAACGAAATGGACTAAACACCCCATATTCAACGCCTAGGAATACACCTGACTAGTAAGAATCTTCAAACCCATGGATTTATATGTCTCCGTAAGAGAATGAAGCGTGTGTACAGCGGCATGAATGCAGCAGAGAAAATCCGATAAATCCCATTATCAAAATGAATTACACAAACAAAACCCAGGGACAGTGAAATAGAGAGCAATTCTTAAATAATTCATTCAGGGCTTGTGATGCAACCTGGATTTACCACATCTACACCCAGAGCTGAGTGAGACATAAGGTTGGGCACTTCGGGCTGATAGCATTGGTGAGGTTCGATGAGCAAATGCAGACCCTTTGAAGTCATACAGCATGGTACCCATTCCATGGGTCCCAACTCTCCAAGTTTAAGGGATTCTTCCTTCAGCTAAAACATGCATGGGAAACCACAGTATGGTGCACCGTGTGACTGGCAAACGTTTTCAAATGCATCTCAGTTTTCGTCCCCTTTTACTCGGGTTCACCATTCCAGACACTTTACGAACACTCTCCCCACTTGGAGAGTCAGTGCCTTTAACCTCCTGTTGGGCACAGTTTGCAAATTCTGCGCAAGATGAAAAGGAAGAGGGAGAACGAATGAGAGACTAGCTCTAGGTGTCTGCACGGGCAAATTTAACCCTCATTTCCCACCAGGAAGAGGAATTAACCAAAGGCTCAGCATGCCGTGCCGGAACCAGATTAGGGCCTGAAGCAATCCTGTGGGTTTGCGGCCAGCTAACAAGATAGCGAGTTGAAGAAATGAGCTCAGGGGCACTGTAACTCACAAACCTGCGGAGTTATAAATGACAGCTATCGTCCAAAAATATATTGAAGGAAGGCTGCGAAGACGACTTGTAATTGGGGCAGAATTGCAGGAAAACGATTTCAGGGGGTAGACGGGAATTGCATTTAAAGCATAGGAAAAGAGGCAGAACGTCGACAATGATGCTCTTGGCCAAAAAGGGCGTATGCGTTTTTTCCTGAATATATTCAGGAAAAAACGCATACGCCCTTTTTGGCCAACCAAGCAAGCATGTTAAAGAAATCTGCACTACAATGAAGTCTCACTGCCCCCCGGTCAAAAGGGCCATCTGAAAGAAGTGTAAAATCCAGAAAGGCAGCACAGGCCATGGAGAACAGCGAGCCTTGTTATGCTGATGGGCGGGATGTAAATTGCCAACAGCCAGTCTGGAGAAGTGTATGGTGTTTCCCGGAACACCGAAAAAACAAAGCTACGGAGCCTACGGCACTTCCACTTATGGTCCTATAGCTTAGGGAAATTAAAATCAAAAACACACAGCCACCCCAAAGTGTCGGACGGCTCTGTTTACAAGAACCTCGTCTACGGTACAAGTTAAATATCCCAGAATGTGAAAAATGGATAAAGAAGTTGTGGTACGTACGTACAATGGAATATCACTCAGCAATGAAATCTATGTCATCAGGCCCGTCGCGGCATAATGAGTGGATTCAGGTACGATGATTCTAAGTGAAATAAGTCACACAGAAAATGAAACATCATAAGATATCACTACTACACGGAATGTAAACTTGGCTACACATGAACTGAATTACAAAACAGAACAGGGTCTCAAATTTAGAAAACCAACTTATGCTTGCTTAAGGGGAAAGGTGAGTTGGGGTGCTGCATAAAACCAGAGATAGAAATTAGCACAGATACCTTTCCATAAGCCAAATATGTAATAGTCAAGACCTACCCCTTGCTCAACGAAATGGACTAAACACCCCATATTCAACGCCTAGGAATACACCTGACTAGTAAGAATCTTCAAACCCATGGATTTATATGTCTCCGTAAGAGAATGAAGCGTGTGTACAGCGGCATGAATGCAGCAGAGAAAATCCGATAAATCCCATTATCAAAATGAATTACACAAACAAAACCCAAGGACAGTGAGATAGAGAGCAATTCTTAAATAATTCATTCAGGGCTTGTGATGCAACCTGGATTTACCACATCTACACCCAGAGCTGAGTGAGACATAAGGTTGGGCACTTCGGGCTGATAGCATTGGTGAGGTTCGATGAGCAAATGCAGACCCTTTGAAGTCATACAGCATGGTACCCATTCCATGGGTCCCAACTCTCCAAGTTTAAGGGATTCTTCCTTCAGCTAAAACATGCATGGGAAACCCACAGTACGGTGCACCGTGTGACTGGCAAACGTTTTCAAATGATTCTCAGTTTTCGTCCCCCTTTTACTCGGGTTCACCATTCCAGACCCTTTACGAACACTCTCCCCACTTGGAGAGTCAGTGCCTTTAACCTCCTGTTGGGCATAGTTTGCAATTTCTGCGCAAGATGAAAAGGAATAGGGAGAACCAATGAGAGACTAGCTCTAGGTGTCCGCACGGGCAAATTTAACGCTCATTTCCCACCAGGAAGAGGAATTAACCAAAGGCTCAGCATGCCGTGCCGGAACCAGATTAGGGCCCGAGGCAATCCTGTGGGTTTGCGGCCAGCTCACAAGATAGCGAGTTGAAGAAAGGAGCTCAGGGGCACTGTAACTCACAAACCTGCAGAGTTATAAATGACAGCTATCGTCCAAAAATATATTGAAGGAAGGCTGCGAAGACGACTTGTAAGCGGGACAGATTTGCAGAAAAACGATTTCAGGGGGTAGACGGGAATTGAATTTAAAGCATAGGAAAAGAGGCAGAACGTCGACAATGATGCTCTTGGCCAAAAAGGGCGTATGCGTTTTTTCCTGAATATATTCAGGAAAAAACGCATACGCACTTTTTTGGCCAACCAAGCAAGCATGTTAAAGAAATCTGCACTACAATGAAGTCTCACTGCCCCCCGGTCAAAAGGGCCATCTGAAAAAAGTGTAAAATCCAGAAAGGCAGCACAGGCCATGGAGAACAGGGAGCCTTGTTATGCTGATGGGCGGGATGTAAATTGCCAACAGCCACTCTGGAGAAGTGTATGGTGTTTCCCGGAACACCGAAAAAACAAAGCTACGGAGCCTACGGCACTTCCACTTATGGTCCTATAGCTTAGGGAAATTAAAATCAAAAACACACAGCCACCCCAATGTGTCGGACGGCTCTGTTTACAAGAACCTCGTCTACGGTACAAGTTAAATATCCCAGAATGTGAAAAATGGATAAAGAAGTTGTGGTACGTACGTACAATGGAATATCACTCAGCAATGAAATCTATGTCATCAGGCCTGTAGCGGCATAATGAGTGGATTCAGGTACGATGATTCTACGTGCAATAGGTCACACAGAAAAAGAAACATCATAAGATATCACTAATACACGGAATGTAAACTTGGCTACACATGAAATGAATTACAAAACAGAACAGTGTCTCAAATTTAGAAAACCAACTTATGCTTGCTTTTTGGGAAAGGTGAGTTCGGGTGCTGCATAAAAACAGAGAGTGAAATTCGCACTGATACCGTTCCATAAGCCAAATATGTAATAGACAAGACCTACTGCTTGCTCAACGAAATGGGCTCAACACCCCATATTCAACGCCTAGGAATATACCTGCCTAGCAAGAATCTTAAAACCCATGGATTTATATGTGTCCATAAGAGAATCCAGCGTGTGTTCAGTGGCCTAAAGGCAACAGTGAAAATCCGATAAATCATATTATCAAAATAAATTTCAAAACCAAAACACAATGACAGTGAAATAGAGAGCAATTCTTAAATAATTCACTCAGGGCTTCTGATGCAACCTGGATTTACCACATGTACACCCAGTGCTGGGGAGACATAAGGCCGGACACTTCGCCCTGATAGTATTGTTGAGGTTCGGTGAGCAATTGCAGACCCTTTGAAGTCATACTGCATGGTACCCATTCCAAGGGTCCCAACTCTCCAGGTTTAAGGGATTCTTCCTTCCGCTACATCATGTATGGGAAACCCAGAGTATGGTCCACCATGTGATTGGGAAACGTTTTCAAATGCATCTCAGTTTTCGTCCCTTTATACTCGGGTTCACCATTCCAGATGCTTAACTAACACTCTCCCCACTTGGAGAGTCAGTGCCTTTAACCTCCTGTTTGTCACAGTTTGCAATTTCTGCGCAAGATGAACAGGAATAGGGAGAACCAATGAGAGACTAGCTGTAGGTGTCTGCACGGGCAATTTAATGCTCATTTCTCACCAGGAAGTGGAATTAACCAAAGGCTCAGAATGCCGTGCCGGAACCAGATTAGGGCCTGAAGCAATACTGCGGGTGTGCAGGCAGCTCACAAGATAGCGAGTTGAACAAAGGAGCTCAGGGGCACTGTAATTCACAAACCTGCAGAGTTATAAATGACAGCTATCGTCCAAAAATATATTGAAGGAAGGCTGCGAAGAGGACTTGAAAGCGGGGCAGAATTCCAGGAAAACGATTTCAGGAGGTAGACGGGAAATGCACTGAAAGCATAGGAGAAGAGGCAGAACCTCGACAATGATGCACTTGTTCAAAAAGTGCATATGCGTTTTTTCCAAAGCCCTCCTTAAAGAGGGTAGGGGGCTCCCAGCATGCTTCAGTGGCCAACAGAGGGCCCACATCGCCAAGGTGACGTGAGCCAGCCAGGCAGGAGTGACCTCACATCAGAGGGCCCACCTCACAGAAGGGTAAGGGACCCAGCCATTATCAGACTCTCACCAGAGGGCCCACATCAGCAAGGGGCTGGGAACCAGGCAGGAGTGTCTTCACACCCGTGGGGCCACATCATCGCAAGTTGAGGTACCCAGCACATGTGGCCTCAAACCAGAGGACCCACATCTCCATGGGTCTCGGAGCGAGGCAGGCAGGATGAACCTCAAAACACGTGGCCCATTGTATAAAAAAGGTGAGGAATCCAGCAGTTGGAACATCCCAGCAGGCGGCCCAGAGCACCGAGGCTATGGGATCCAGGCAATGATGAACTCACAACAGAGGGCCCTCATCATGAAACTGTGAGCAACCTAGCCATTGTGACCTCAGAGCACAAGGCCCACATCCCCATGGGGAAGCGAACCAAGCAGGAGTGTCATCGCACCAGTGGGCACACATCAGAAAATGTGGGGAGCCCAGAAGTTAGGGCCTGATGCCAGAGGGCCCTCATCACCGAGGAGAGGAGGCTCCCAGCAGGCTCCAACTGCTACAAGAGGGCCAACGTCGCCAATGCGGGGTGTGCCAGCCAGGCAGGAGTGACCTCAGAGCAGAGGGCCAACCTCAAAAAAGTGTGAGGAACCCAAAGAGGATTAGACTCTCACCAGAGGGCCCACATCACCAAGAGGATCAGAACCAGGCAGGACTGTCTTCACACCAGGGTGACCACATCATAGAAAGGTGAGGAACCCAGCACATGTGGCCTAAACCAGAAGACCCACATCTCCAAGGGGCTCGGAGTGAGGCATGCAGGAGTAGCCTCACAACACAGGGCCCATAGAATAAAAAAGCTGAGGAATCCTGCAGTGGGAACCTCCCAGCAGGCGGCCCAGAGCACCGAGTCTATGCGATCCAGGCTGCAGTGAACTCACAGCAGAGGGCCCATATCATGAAACTGTGAGCAACCCAGCCATTGGGACCTCACAGCAGAAGGCCCACATCCCCATGGGGTTGGGAACATGGCAAGAGTGTCCTCGCACCACTTAGCACGTATCAGAAAAAGTGGGTACCCAGCAGTTACGGCCTGACGCTAGAGAGCCCTCATCACCGAGGGGAGGTGGCTCCCAGCAGGCTCCAACTGCCACAAGAGGGCCGATGTCGCCAAGGCGGGGTGTGCCAGCCAGTCAGTAGTGACCTCACAGCAGAGGGCCCACCTCACAGAAGGGTGAGGAACCCAGCCAGGATCAGACTCTCACCAGAGGGCCCACATCACCAAGGGGATAGAAACCAGGCAGGAGTGTCCTCACACCAGCGGGGCCACATCATCGAAAGGTGAGGGACCCAGCACACGTGGCCTCAAATCAGAGGACACACATCACCAAGGGGCTGGGAGTGAGTCAGGCAGGAGGAGTCTCCAAACAGAGGGCCCATAGAAGAGAAAAGGTGAGGAATCCCGCAGTTGGAACCTCCCCGCAGGCGGCCAGGAGCAGCGAGGCTATGGGATCCAGGCCGGAGTGAACTCACACCAGAGGGCCCTCATCATGAAACTGAGCCACCCACCGTTGGGACCTCAGAGCAGAAGGCCCATATTCCCATGGGGTTGGAAACCTGGCAGGAGTGTACTCACACCACAGGGCGCACATCAGAAAATTTTGGGAGCCCAGGAGTTAGAGCCTGACGCCAGAGGGCCCTCATTACCGAGGGGAGGAGACTCCCAGCAGGCACCAACTCCCAACTGAGGGCCCACGTCACCAAGGTGACGTGTGCCAGTCAGGCAGGAGTGACCTCACAGCAGAGGGCCTACCTCACAGAAGGGTGAGGAAACCAGCCAGGATAAGACTCTCACCAGAGAGCCCACATCACCAAGGGGACCGGAACAAGGCAGGAGTGTCCTCACACCAGTGTGGCCACATTATAGAAAGGTGACGAACCCAGCACATGTGGCCTAAACCAGAGGACCCACATTTCCAAGGTGCTCCGAGTGAGGCAGGCAGGAGTAGCCTAACAACACAGGGCCCACAGAATAAAAAATGTGAGGAATCCAGCAGTAGGAACCCCCCAGCAGGTGGCCCAGAGTACGGAGCCTATGTGATCCAGGCCACAGTGAACTCACAGCAGAGGGCTCACATCATGACACTGTGAGCAATCCAGCTGGTGGGACCTCAGAGCAGAAGGCCCACATCCCCATGGGGATGGGAACGTGGCAGGAGTGTACTCGCACGACAGGGCACATATCAGAAAATTTTGGGAGCCCATGAGTTAGGGCCTGACGCCAGAGGGCCCTCATTACCGAGGGGAGGAGACTCCCAGCAGGCACCAACTCCCAACTGAGGACCCACATCGCCAAGGTGATGTGTGCCAGCCAGGCAGGAGTGACCTCACAGCAGAGGGCCCACCTCCCAGAAGGGTGAGGAATCCAGCCAGGATCAGACTCTCACCAGAGGGCCCCCATCACCAAGGGGATGGGAACCAGGCAGGAGTGTCCTCACACCAGTGGGGCCACATCAATAAAGGTGAGGAAACCGGCACATGTGGCCTCAAACCAGAGGACCCACATCACAAAGGGGCTGGGAGTGAGTCAGGAAGGAGGAGCATGAAAACACAGGACCCAAAGAATAAAAATGGTAAGGAATCCAGCAGTAGGAACCTCCCAGCAGGCGGCTCAGAGCACAGAGTCTATGGGATCTAGGCCTGAGTGAACTAACACCAGAGAGCCAACATCCTGAAACTGTGAACAACACAGGTGTTGGGACCATAGAGCAGAAGGCACATGGGGATGGGAACCTGGCAGGAGTGCCCTCACACCACTTAGCACGTATCAGAAAATGTGGGTAACCAGCAGTTAGGGCCTGATGCCAGAGGGTCTCATCACTGAGGGGAGGAGGCTCCCAGCGGGCTCCAACTGCCACCAGAGGGCCGACGTCGCCAAGGCGGGGTGTGTCAGCCAGGCAGGAGTGACCTCAGAGAAGAGGGCCCACCTCACAGAAGTGTGAGGAGCCCAACCAGGATCAGACTCTCACTGGAGGGCTCACATCACCAAGGGGATGGGAACCAGGCAGGAGTGTCCGCACACCAGTGGGGCCACATCTGCGAAAGGTGAGGAACCCAGCACATGTGGCCTCAAACCAGAGGACACACATCACCAAGGGGCTGGGAGTGAGGCAGGTGTCTGGAGGGGCACATTTAACTCTAATTTCCCACCAGGAAGAGGAATTAACCAAAGGCTCAGAGTGCCGTGCGGGACCCTGATTACGGCCTGAAGCAAACCTGCGGTTCTGTGGCCAGCTTTCAAGGAAACGAGTTAAGAAAGGAAACCACAGGCACTGTAATTCACAAACCTGCAGAGTTATAAATGACAGCTATTGGCAAAAATATATTGAAGTAAGTCTGCACAGAGGACTTGAAAACGAGGCAGAATTGCAGGAATCATATTTCAGGAGGTAGATTGGAATTGCATTTAAAGCATGTGAAAAGCGGCAGATCTTTGACAGTGATGCACTTGGACAAAAAGTGCGTATACATTTTTTCCTGAATATATTCAGGAAAAAACGCATATGCCCTTTGTGGCCAACCAAGAATTCGAGCAATGGAAATCCGCACTACAATGAACTCTCATTTCCCATTCGTCAAAAGAGCCATCTGAAAAAAGTGTAAAACCCAGAAACACAGGACAGGCCATGGAGAACAGGGAGCCTTGTTATGCTGATGGACGGATTGTAAATTGCCAACAGACACTCTGGTGATGTTTATAGTGTATGCTGAAACATCTAAAAAACAAAGCTACAGAGCCTAGGGCACTTCCACTTTTGGCCCTATAGCTTAGGAAAATTAAAATCAACAAGACACAGCCAACACAATATCCAGGGCTGCTGTGTTTACAAGAACCTTGAGTCCAGTACAAATTAAATATCCCAGAAAGAAAAAAATGGATAAAGGAGTTATCCTACTTACGTACAACGGAATATCACTCAGCAATGAAATCAATGTCATCAGGCCTGTAGCAGCAAATTGAGTGGATTTAAGTATGATGATTCTAAGAGAAATATGTCACACAGAGAAACATAATTATCATAAGATATCACAAATAGAGGGAGTGTAAACTTGGCTACACATAAACTGAATTACAAAACCGAGCAGAGTCTCACATTTAGATAAAAACTTATGCTTGCTTAACGGGAAAGTTGAGTTGGGGTGCTGTATCAAACCAGAGATTGAAATGAGCACACATACCGTTCCATAAGCCAAATATGTAATAGACAAGACCTACTCTTTGCTCAACGAAATAGACTAATCCATGGTGTATCACCTCACACCTGTTAGAATGGGCATCATCAGAAAATCTACAAACAACAAATGCTGGAAAGGGTGCGGAGATAAGGAAACCTCTTCCACTATTGTTGGGAATGTAAATTGATGCAGTCACTGTGGAGAACATTATGGAGTTTCTTATAAAACTAAGAATAGAATTACCATATAATACAGCAATCCCACTACTGGGCATATACCCAGACAAAACCATAAAACGAAAAGAGACATTCACCGCAATGTTCATTGCATCACTATTTACAATATCCAGGTAATGGAAGCAACCTAAATGCCCACAGACAGACGAATGCATAAAGATGAGGTACATATATAAAATGGAATATTACTAAGCCATAAAAAGGAATGAAATTGGGTCATTTGTAGAGACGTTGATGGATCTAGAGACTGTCATACAGAGTGAAGTAAGTCAGAAAGAGAAAAACAAATCCTGTATATAAATGCATATATGTGGAACCTAGAAAAGTTGTACAGATGAAGCGTTTTGCAAGGCAGAAATAGAGCAACAGATGTAGACAACAAACGTATGGACACCAAGGGGGGAAAGCTGTTAGGGGGGTGGTGGTGGGAGGAGTTGAGAGATTGGGATTGGCATGTATACATTTCTATGTATAAAATAGGTAACCAAAAAGAACCTGCTGTATAAAAAAATAAAATAAAATTCAAAATTACAAAAAGTAAAACAGAAAAAATATTCTTCCCTTCACATACATGTATTTATATGAATAAATTATTTCTATGCTTATATCTGTAAATACAAAAAAGAGGAATAAAATCTACCTTGAACCAAAAACGAAAAAAAGAAAAAAAAACAGAACCCACCAGTTACACAGAGGAAAACCGTATCAGGGCCCTTGCTCCAGTTGTAAACAATTCTGAAGTTGGTCAGTGGTGGGGAATCATCTCCCATTCAGCCAGCATGCCCCACGCAACAAGCGTCCTCATTGCAAAGCTGGGGGCCCGTGCCGAGGCATCTGTGAGTAAACGTGGGCCGAGCCCCAGGCCAGCTGCTGCAGAAATGTTCCCACCCTTCCCAGGTAAAACACCTGAATATGTACAAGGACTTGAAAGCCTAGAGGAAGGGCCATGGAGCCACATGAGCGACAGCATGCCAGCCGACTTGGTGCCTGCAGGCCAGACAGGATGGTCCTGGCCCTGGGTGCTCTTCTGGAAGCTTTCCATTTCCCTGCCTGAGATACCCTCCTGTCCCGGCCCCCACTGCTTTCTTCCTTACTCACCTCTGCCCAGGGAGAAATTCCAGCGGCAGGTATGGGTGGCACATCCTCTTCTTTAGCAGGTGGCATCTTGGCAACTGCTGCAGAAAGTCCAGCAGAGCCCCACTCACACTGGGCAACCCACAAAGCCGTGGCCTCTCACTCCCTCCCACCAGTCCAGCCCCGAGACTGCTGACAGGGCAGAAAATGGCGTCAGGCACAGCTGCAGGTGCTCTTGCTGCCTGGAGCGGTGTTTATATTGATCTCAACCCAGGCACACCTGGGGAGGTCTGGCCGGCACGGTCGGGCTTCCCAGGCCAGCCAATAATCACCCCTCAGGGGCTCACAGTTACAGAAACTGGAACTTGCTGAATCGGCCAGGTCCAAGGAACAGGTGTGGGCTCCTGAGAGTCAGGATAGACAAGGGGCTGCAGCTCTGGCTTGTTTTCTAATTATATTATCTGGCCCATGAGTGGGAGACAACTTCAAGAAAACCCTCTCCTAATGAGAGGAACCCAGGAGTCAGGGAGAGGAGGGGTGGGTGGTGGGTGGAGACAGAGGCCTGGTGCCCCGGGTGCAGTGGAAGTCTCTGGAAGACCAGGTGGAGGGAGGCCACACAGAGTGATGCCCAGGGTCACAGACCTGTCGGAGCTGCTGTTTGTTAGTTCAAGTCCTGCTCTGAGGTGCTCTGTGTCAGATCTGAGTGACAGGTGAGCTGGGAGTGCTCTGCAATGAGGGCGATGTGCATGGCTCCTGTGTGCCCAGCCCTGCCACGGTACCTGAAAGGGTTGCTCTGTATCCTGGGAGGGGCCTGACCACGAGAGCCCCGTGAGCTGGGGTGGGGGTGGGGTACCTGCCCAGGTGAGCTCCATATCCTGGGATTGGCCTGACCTCGAGAGCCCCATGGGCTGCTGGAATCCTGGTAAAAGATGTCAGGACAGTCAGTGAAGCCACCGAGGATATGCCTCCAGTAGTTCCTAAACCCTACACCCTGCTGGTCATTCTACTAACCACCAGGACATGGTATTCTGTATTAGTCTTCAATGAAGCCTTCTTTTGTATTCTATTAGTCCAGAGTCACAAGAAATTTTGGCTTGTGAGTGGCAGGACTCAACATACAACTAAAACAATACTTCCGGGCCGTCTTGCCCCAAGGGTTCAAAAATTCCCACACCATCTTTGGGGAAAGCTCAGCTAAAGACCTAAAAGTTCTACCTCTGGAAAAGGAAACACTCCTTCAATATGCAGACGACATTCTGATCGCCAGCCCTACTAAGGAGACCTCTGAACTACCAAGCCAATAAAGGATACAAGTTGTCCAAGAAAAAGCTCAAATATCACAGACTATGGTGACCTGCGTGGGCTGCATTCTCACAGAAGGTCGGAGAAGCCCATCCCAGGAAAGGGAAGAAACAATTTACAGCCTTACCCATTTCTAAAACTAGAAGACAGCTTAGGGGTTCCTGGGGAGGCCAGGGTTTGCTGCTTCTGGATCCCTAACTACAGTCTACTAGCTGGGCCTCTATATGAAACACTGAAAGAAAAAGATGATGATCCTTTTGAATAGAATCCAGAAGTGGCCTTTCAAGAATGGAAAGAGCAGTCAATTCAGACCCTTGCCCTGGAACTCCCTAATTTAGCTAAACCCTTTGACCTTTACATTCCTAGTGAAATTTGAATGGCCATTGGAGTATTAGTGCAAAACCTGGGACCACTTGAAATGGAACAATGCAAGAATGCCATCCAGGTAGGATAAACTACGGTCACCAAGGGGCTTGGCCCACCGCCACATCTGGCCAAGATACTGGCAGTATCTGAAAACCTGGAAATCAGCAGCCCAAAAGGCCACCTCCCTCCTAAGGGAAAAGGACCCCACGTGGTGATCCTAACCCCCAACCATGCCCTGAAGTTGCAGGGTTTGCTCCGTGGGCACACTGACCTTGAGTGAGGAGGTCCTCCAACTCCAACCTCCAGAGAGATAACTGGGGCAAAGGGGCACCATGACGACTCGTGTGACCATCACTTGACCTGGAGTTTCTCTCATAAAACAACAAGAGTGTGTCCCAAAAGAGTAGACTACTGCTTGCAGGACTTACTGCACCCAGAGGGGAGGTAATAATCTTGGCAGGGGAACAGTATATCACGCTGTCACCATAGAAAAGCCTACAGACACTGTGATGATGGTGGCCAATAAGACCGGCTGGACTCCTGTTTACTTCAAAAGGCTGTTGACTCAGTGGCCATCATGGTCCTTCATCACCACTGACCCTGGACTGTCTGGGAGTTGAGCAGTCAGGGTGCTGACACCTGGTGCTGTTTTTACGTTAATTCAGGGGCCTAACTGAAGAAAGCACAGACTACTGGTCAGAGCATCTAGGCTGGCAGAAACGGTCAGCCTAAGGTGGCCGAACAAATGTGGGGCGGGGTGAAACTGGACCTCACAGCGTCACTGCACATCTCCTTCCTGGACCCTTAAAGGTCATTAGAATCTATAACACTACCAATACTTGTGCTCAGGCGGACGAGCAGGGAGGCAGGAGGCCTGCGGACAAACAACGTCACCTGGAGGCTGCTGGGGAGAAGTTCAGACCCTCTCCCACAGGTATGAGGGCTCCTAACTCAGCACTCAGCAGTTACAGATGAAGGGTCTGCACCCTCAGCACTCTAAGAATGAGGAAGGGGACAAAATGCAGAAGAGGGGTTTGTCCCAGGCAAAGCCCCTTAAAAATCCCTGGGAGATAAAAATAGAATCTGGGCAATAAAATAAAGTCTAACCTTTTTTATCCTTTGTGCTTTGTCTAATTTCACGTGCTCCTAGGGTCCCGCATACAGAGGTTCAACAGCCGGCACTTCAGACCAGATTTCCTAGTGCAGAATGGCTGGGTCGACACTTCAGCTCCTGGAGCACAGTGCAGACTCCGCGATATAGAGCCTGAGCTGCAGCCAACCGGGCCCTCGAGAGCTCCGCCCCCTCCCTCCCACTGACTCTGACAGGATCTCTACACAGCAGCCCAGCCCACAGCCCACGGGGTAGCACATGCTCTCACCTCTGCATTCTCTGATCAAAATATAAAGTTTCCTTTGCTTCTGAACCAAACTCAGTCTCGATCTGTTGGCTCCAATGACACTGGGCAGGGGGACACTTGTTGGGGTCCACTCTGGAGGATCAGTAACAGAAATTGAGAACATTGTAACTTCAATGAACAGATGTGTGAGCCAAACTGTAATTAACATAGAACAGTGTATAAGGCTCGGGTAAAATAAGATGTTTCTAACACTTCCATTTGATATTTCCATCACTTTATTATAAGCAAGTTCAGTGAAAGGTTTGTCTTATTTGTCAGGTCAATACTAGAGAAACGAAGTGATTTCTTTCCAAGGATGTACATCTAATAATCTTGGTTAAAGCTTCAATCTTGTTTTAAATGCTTTTCCATTGAAAATGATACCTCTCTTTCAGCTCCCCCATTTCTGAGAAGTATAAAATCTTATAATTTATTATTACCAAAGGGGAAAGGTGGGAGGAGGGATAAATTAACAGTTTGGGATTAACACATACACACTGCTATGTATAAAATCGATCATCAACAAGGAAATACTGTACAGCACAGGGAACTACACTCAATATTTTGCAAAAACCTATAAGGGGAAATAATCTGAAAAAAGAATAGATATTTTTATTGACATCATCTATTAATGACAGTTAAAATGGAACCTAACGGAAGCCGGTGGTGAGTGCTTCTGACCCTGAAGACTTCAATCATCTAAAGTTTGGACTCTGCCTACTTCCCAAGGCCCTTAATGAACATATGTGTAGCCGTAGCTTAAACAATTCCCCAGTTTGGGTTGTGGAGAGACAGTGATTTTGAAAAAGCCCTGGTGTTCTCCTCACATGAATGGGACACTTCCTACAGCTAAAATATGCCTGTCACACCCAGAAGATGGTATACCGTCTGATCGGGAAGAGTTTGGAAAAGGCATCTCATCTCCTCATCTCCTGGTGCTCGGGTTCACCCCTCCAGCGTCTTTACGAACAGTCTTCCCACTTGGAGATGTCAGCACTGTCAACATCCTGTTGCATACAGTTTGGAATTTGTCCAGAGAATGAAGCAGAAGGAGGAGGAACAATGAGAGACAAGTCCTAGGTGTTCGGACAGGCACATGTCACTCTAATTTCCAATCAGGAAGACGAATTGACCAAAGGCTAGGGTTGCCCATGGAAACAGAATAGGGCTTGAGGAAATCCCGCTGCTTTGTGGCCAGTTCCCATAAACACAAGTTGAAAAATGGAACTCAGGGCCGCTAAAATTCACGAAACTGCAGAGTTGAAAATATCTCTCACTGAAAAATGTCTTGAGGAAAGTCAGAGAAAAGGACTTGTAAGCAACGGAGAATGGCAGGAAAGGGATTGGAAGAGGTAGAAAGGACTCGCCATTAAGCACAAGAAAAGGGGCTGAACATTGCCAACATTGCAGTTGGCCAAAAAGGGTGTATGCGTCTTTTTCTGTATATATTCAAGAAAACGGCATACACTTTTTTAGCCAACCAAACAGGTGGGCACTGGAAATCAGTACTACAAAACATATCACTTCGCATCAGTCAGAAGAGCCTTCCTCATAAAGTGTAAACACCAGAAATGCAGGACAGGGCAAGGAGAAAAGGGAGCCCTGTGAGGCTTATAGTGGAAATGTATATTGCCAATGGTCACTCTTGAGAAGTGTATTGTGTTTACTAAAGCATCTAAAAAATGAGCTACAGAGCACAGGGCACTTGCACTCATGGACGTATATCTTGGGAAAGACAAAAATGGAGAGGACACAGGCACCCCAATGTTTACCGCCTCTCTGTTTAAAAGATCCTCGACTAGGGTATAATTTATATGTCTCTGGAGGGAAAAAATGGATAGAGGTGTGGCACTTATGTAGAGTGGAATATTACTCAGCCTGAAAATCAGTGAAATATGGCCAGTTGTAACAACCCCAGAGTAGTTACGTATGATCATTCAGTCACATAATTCAAAAAGAAAAAGACATACGATATTACTAATACATGGAATGTAAACGTGGCTACAAAGTACCTGAATTACAAAACAGAATGGGGTCTCAAATTTAGAAGACCAACTTATGTTTGCTTAAGGAAAAAGGAGAGTTGGGGAGCTGCATAAAACCAGAGATTGAAATTAGCACAGATACCGTTCGATAAGCCAAATATGTAATAGAAAAAACCTACTCCCTGGTCAACGAAATGGACTCAACACGCCATATTCAACACCTACGAATACACCTGACTAGTAAGAATCTTCAAACTCATGGATTTATATGTGTCCGTAAGAGAATCAAGCGTGAGTACAGCGGCATGAACACAGCAGTGAAAATGCGATAAATCCCATTATGAAAATAAATTACACAAACAAAAGCCAAGGACAGTGAAATAGAGAGCAATTCTTAAATAATTCATTCAGGGCTTGTGATGCAACCTGGATTTACCACATCTACACCCAGAGCTGAGTGAGACATAAGGTTGGGCACTTCGGGCTGATAGCATTGGTGAGGTTCGATGAGCAAATGCAGACCCTTTGAAGTCATACTTCATGGTACCTATTCCATGGTTCCCACCTCTCCAGATTTAAGGGATTCTTCCTTCAGCTAAAAGATGCATGGGAAACCCACAGTATGGTGCACCGTGTGACCGACAAACGTTTTCAAATGCATCTCAGTTTTCGTCCCCTTTTACTCGGGTTCACCATTCCAGACCCTTTACGAACACTCTCCCCACTTGGAGAGTCAGTGCCTTTAACCTCCTGTTGGGCACAGTTTGCAATTTCTGCGCAAGATGAAAAGGAATAGGGAGAACCAATGAGAGACTAGCTCTAGGTGTCTGCACGGGCAAATTTAACGCTCATTTCCCACCAGGAAGAGGAATTAACCAAAGGCTCAGCATGCCGTGCCGCAACAAGATTAGGGCCTGAGGCAATCCTGTGGGTTTGCGGCCAGCTCACAAGATAGCGAGTTGAAGAAAGGAGCTCAGGGGCATTGTAACTCACAAACATGCAGAGTTATAAATGACAGCTATCGTCCAAAAATATATTGAAGGAAGGCTGCGAAGACGACTTGTAATCGGGACAGATTTGCAGGAAAACGATTTCAGGGGGTAGACGGGAATTGCATTTAAAGCATAGGAAAAGAGGCAGAACGTCGACAATGATGCTCTTGGCCAAAAAGGGCGTATGCGTTTTTTCCTGAATATATTCAGGAAAAAACGCATACGCCCTTTTTGGCCAACCAAGCAAGCATGTTAAAGAAATCTGCACTACAATGAAGTCTCACTGCCCCCCGGTCAAAAGGGCCATCTGAAAAAAGTGTAAAATCCAGAAAGGCAGCACAGGCCATGGAGAACAGGGAGCCTTGTTATGCTGATGGGCGGGATGTAAATTGCCAACAGCCACTCTGGAGAAGTGTATGGTGTTTCCCGGAACACCGAAAAAACAAAGCTACGGAGCCTACGGCACTTCCACTTATGGTCCTATAGCTTAGGGAAATTAAAATCAAAAACACACAGCCACCCCAAAGTGTCGGACGGCTCTGTTTACAAGAACCTCGTCTACGGTACAAGTTAAATATCCCAGAAAGCGAAAAATGGATAAAGAATTTGTGGTACGTACGTACAGTGGAATATCACACAGCAATGAAATCTATGTCATCAGGCCCGTCGCGGCAAAATGAGTGGATTCAGGTACGATGATTCTAAGTGAAATAAGTCACACAGAAAATGAAACATCATAAGATATCACTAATACACGGAATGTAAACTTGGCTACACATGAACTGAATTACAAAACAGAACAGGGTCTCAAATTTAGAAAACCAACTTATGCTTGCTTAAGGGGAAAGGTGAGTTGGGGTGCTGCATAAAACCAGAGATAGAAATTAGCACAGATACCTTTCCATAAGCCAAATATGTAATAGTCAAGACCTACCCCTTGCTCAACGAAATGGACTAAACACCCCATATTCAACGCCTAGGAATACACCTGACTAGTAAGAATCTTCAAACCCATGGATTTATATGTCTCCATAAGAGAATGAAGCGTGTGTACAGCGGCATGAATGCAGCAGAGAAAATCCGATAAATCCCATTATCAAAATTAATTACACAAACAAAACCCAAGGACAGTGAAATAGAGAGCAATTCTTAAATAATTCATTCAGGGCTTGTGATGCAACCTGGATTTACCACATCTACACCCAGAGCTGAGTGAGACATAAGGTTGGGCAATTCGGGCTGATAGCATTGGTGAGGTTCGATGAGCAAATGCAGACCCTTTGAAGTCATACAGCATGGTACCCATTCCATGGGTCCCAACTCTCCAAGTTTAAGGGATTCTTCCTTCAGCTAAAACATGCATGGGAAACCCACAGTATGGTGCACCGTGTGACTGGCAAACGTTTTCAAATGCATCTCAGTTTTCGTCCCCTTTTACTCGGGTTCACCATTCCAGACCCTTTACGAACACTCTCCCCACTTGGAGAGTCAGTGCCTTTAACCTGCTGTTTGGCACAGTTTGCAATTTCTGCGCAAGATGAACAGGAATAGGGAGAACCAATGAGAGACTAGCTGTAGGTGTCTGCACGGGCAAATTTAACGCTCATTTCCCACCAGGAAGAGGAATTAACCAAAGGCTCAGCATGCCGTGCCGGAACCAGATTAGGGCCTGAGGCAATCCTGTGGGTTTGCGGCCAGCTCACAAGATAGCGAGTTGAAGAAATGAGCTCAGGGGCACTGTAACTCACAAACCTGCAGAGTTATAAATGACAGCTATCGTCCAAAAATATATTGAAGGAAGGCTGCGAAGACGACTTGTAATCGGGACAGATTTGCAGGAAAACGATTTCAGGGGGTAGACGGGAATTGAATTTAAAGCATAGGAAAAGAGGCAGAACGTCGACAATGATGCTCTTGGCCAAAAAGGGCGTATGCGTTTTTTCCTGAATATATTCAGGAAAAAACGCATACGCCCTTTTTGGCCAACCAAGCAAGCATGTTAAAGAAATCTGCACTACAATGAAGTCTCACTGCCCCCCGGTCAAAAGGGCCATCTGAAAAAAGTGTAAAATCCAGAAAGGCAGCACAGGCCATGGAGAACAGGGAGCCTTGTTATGCTGATGGTCGGGATGTAAATTGCCAACAGCCACTCTGGAGAAGTGTATGGTGTTTTCCGGAACACCTAAAAAACAAAGCAACGGAGCCTACGGCATTTCCACTTATGGTCCTACAGTTTAGGGACATTAAAATGAAAAACACACAGCCACCCCAAAGTGTCGGACGGCTCTATTTACAAGAACCTCGTCTACAGTACAAGGTAAATATCCCAGAATGTGAAAAATGGATAAAGAAGTTGTGGTATATACGTACAATGGAATATCACTCAGCAATGAAATCTATATCATCAGGCCCGTCGCGGCATAATGAGTGGATTCAGGTACGATGATTCTAAGTGAAATAAGTCACACAGAAAATGAAACATCATAAGATATCACTACTACACGGAATGTAAACTTGGCTACACATGAACAGAATTACAAAACAGAACAGGGTCTCAAATTTAGAAAACCAACTTATGCTTGCTTAAGGGGAAAGGTGAGTTGGCGTGCTGCATAAAACCAGAGATAGAAATTAGCACAGATAACTTTCCATAAGCCAAATATGTCATAGTCAAGACCCACCACTTGCTCAACGAAATGGACTAAACACCACATATTCAACACCTAGGAATACACCTGACTAGTAAGAATCTTCAAACCCATGGATTCATATGCCTCCGTAAGAGAATGAAGCGTGTGTACAGCGGCATGAATGCAGCAGAGAAAACCCGATAAATCCCATTGTCAAAATGAATTACAAAAACAAAACACAAGGACAGTGAAATAGAGAGCAATTCTTAAATAATTCATTCAGGGCTTGTGATGCAACCTGGATTTACCACATCTACACCCAGAGCTGAGTGAGACATAAGGTTGGACACTTTGGGCTGATAGCATTGGTGAGGTTCGATAAGCAAATGCAGACCCTTTGAAGTCATACTGCATGGTAGCCATTCCATGGGTCCCAACTCTCCAGGTTTAAGGGATTCTTCCTTCAGCTAAAATATGCATGGGAAACCCACATTATGGTGCACCATGTGACGGGGAAACGTTTTCAAATGCATCTCAGTTTTCGTCTCGTTTTACTTGGGTACACCATTCCAGACCCTTTAATAACACTCTCCCAACTTGGAGAGTCTTTACCTTTAACCTGCTGTTTGGCACAGTTTGCAATTTCTGCGCAAGATGAACAGGAATAGGGAGAACCAATGAGAGACTAGCTGTAGGTGTCTGCACGGGCAAATTTAATGCTCATTTCGCACCAGGAAGAGGAATTAACCAAAGGCTCAACATGCCGTGCCTGAACCAGATTAGGGCCTGACAATCGTGCGGGTTTGCAGCCAGCTCACAAGATAGCGAGTTGAAGAAAGGAGCTCAGGGGCACTGTAACTCACAAACCTGCAGAGTAATAAATGACAGCTATCGTCCAAAAATATATTGAAGGAGGTCTGCAAAGACGACTTGTAAGCGGGACAGATTTGCAGGAAAACGATTTCAGGGGGTAGACGGGAATTGCATTTAAAGCATAGGAAAAGAGGCAGAACGTCAACAATGATGCTCTTGGCCAAAAAGGGCGTATGCGTTTTTTTCCTGAATATATTCAGGAATAAACGCATACGCCCTTTTTGGCCAACCAAGCAAGCATGTTAAAGAAATCTGCACTACAATGAAGTCTCACTGCCCCCCGGTCAAAAGGGCCATCTGAAAAAAGTGTAAAATCAGAAAGGCAGCACAGGCCATGGAGAACAGGGAGCCTTGTTATGCTGATGGGCGGGATGTAAATTGCCAACAGCCACCCTGGAGAAGTGTATGGTGTTTCCCGGAACACCGAAAAAACAAAGCTACGGAGCCTACGGCACTTCCACTTATGGTCCTATAGCTTAGGGAAATTAAAATCAAAAACACACAGCCACCCCAAAGTGTCGGACGGCTCTGTTTACAAGAACCTCGTATACGGTACAAGTTAAATATCCCAGAATGTGAAAAATGGATAAAGAAGTTGTGGTACGTACGTACAATGGAATATCACTCAGCAATGAAATCTATGTCATCAGGCCCATCGCGGCATAATGAGTGGATTCAGGTACGATGATTCTAAGTGAAATAAGTCACACAGAAAATGAAACATCATAAGATATCACTAATACACGGAATGTAAACTTGGCTACACATGAACTGAATTGCAAAACAGAACAGGGTCTCAAATTTAGAAAACCAACTTATGCTTGCTTAAGGGGAAAGGTGAGTTGGGGTGCTGCATAAAACCAGAGATAGAAATTAGCACAGATACCTTTCCATAAGCCAAATATGTAATAGTCAAGACCTACCCCTTGCTCAACGAAATGGACTAAACACCCCATATTCAACGCCTAGGAATACACCTGAGTAGTAAGAATCTTCAAACCCATGGATTTATATGTCTCCGTACGAGAATGAAGCGTGTGTACAGCGGCATGAATGCAGCAGAGAAAATCCGAAAAATCCCATTATCAAAATGAATTACACAAACAAAACCCAAGGACAGTGAAATAGAGAACAATTCTTAAATAATTCATTCAGGGCTTGTGATGCAACCTGGATTTACCACATCTACACCCAGAGCTGAGTGAGACATAAGGTTGGGCACTTCGGGCTGATAGCATTGGTGAGGTTCGATGAGCAAATGCAGACCCTTTGAAGTCATACAGCATGGTACCCATTCCATGGGTCCCAACTCTCCAGGTTTAAGCGATTCTTCCTTCAGCTAAACCATGCATGGGAAACCCACAGTATGGTGCACCATGTGACCGGGAAACGTTTTCAAATGCATCTCAGTTTTTGTCCTCTTTTACTCGGGTTCACAATTCCAGACCCTTTACTAACACTCTCCACACTTGGAGAGTCAGTGCCTTTAACCTCCTGTTTCGCACACTTTGCAATTTCTGCGCAAGATGAACAGGAATAGGGAGAACCAATGAGTGACTAGCTGTAGGTGTCTGCAGGGGCTAATTTAACGCTCATTTCCAACCAGGAAGAGGATTTAACCAAACGCTCAGCATGCCGTGCCGGAACAAGATTAGGGCCTGAAGCAATCCTGCGGGTTTGCGGCCAGCTCACAAGAAAGCGATTTGAAGAAAGGAGCTCAGGGGCACTGTAATTCACAAACCTGCAGAGTTATAAATGACAGCTATCGTCCAAAAATATATTGAAGGAAGGCTGCGCAGAGGACTTGAAAGCGGGGCAGAATTTCAGGAAAACGATTTCATGGGGTAGACTGGAATTGCATTTAAAGCATAGGAAAAGAGGCAGAACGTCGACAATGATGCACTTGGCCAAAAAGGGCGTATGCGTTTTTTCCTGAATATATTCAGGAAAAAACGCATACGCCCTTTTTGGCCAACCAAGCAAGCATGTTAAAGAAATCTGCACTACAATGAAGTCTCACTGCCCCCCGGTAAAAACGGCCATCTGAAAATAGTGTAAAATCCAGAAATGCAGCACAGGCCATGGAGAACAGGGAGCCTTGTTATGCTGATGGGTGGGATGTAAATTGCCAACAGCCACTCTGCAGAAGTGTATGGTGTTTCCTGAAACACCTAAAAAACAAAGCAACAGAGCCTACGGCACTTCCACTTATGGTCCTATAGCTTAGGGAAATTAAAATAAAAAACACACAGCCACCCCAAAGTTTCAGAGGGCTCTGTTTACAAGAACCTCGTCTACGGTACAAGTTAAATATCCCAGAAAGCGAAAAATGGATAAAGAAGTTGTGGTACGTACGTACAATGGAATATCACTCACCAATGAAATCTATGTCATCTGGCCCGTCGTGGCATAATGAGTGGATTCAGGTACGATGATTCTAAGAGAAATAAGTCACACAGAAAATGAAACATCATAAGATATCACTAATACACCGAATGTAATCTTGGCTACACATGAACTGAATTACAAAACAGAACAGGGTCTCAAATTTAGAAAACCAACTTATGTTTGCTTAAGGGGAAAGGTGAGTTGGGGTTGCTGCATAAAACCAGAGATAGAAATTAGCACAGATACCATTCCATACGTCATATATGTAATAGTCAAGGGGGCTTCCCTGGTGGCGCACTGGTTGAGAGTTCGCCTGCCGATGCAGGGGACGCGGGTTCGTGCCCCGGTCCGAGAGGATCCCACATGCCGCGGAGCTACTGGCCCCGTGAGTCATGGCCGTTGAGCCTGCGCGTCCGGAGCCTGTGCTCCGCAACGGGAGAGGCCACAACACTGAGAGGCCCGCGTACAGCAAAAAAAAAAAAAAAAATATGTAATAGTCAAGACCTACCCCTTGCTCAACGAAATGGGCTAAACACCCTATATTCAACGCCTAGGAATACACCTGACTAGTAAGAATCTTCAAACCCATGGATTTATATGTCTCCATAAGAGAATCAAGCATGTGTACAGCTGCATGAAGGCAGCAGAGAAAATCCGATAAATCCTATTATCAAAATGAATTACAAAAACAAAACACAATGACAGTGAAATAGAGAACAATTCTTAAATAATTCATTCAGGGCTTGTGATGCAACCTGGATTTACCTCATCTACACCCAGAGCTGAGTGAGACATAAGGTTGGACACTTCGGGGTGATACCACTGGTGAGGTTCGATGAGCAAATGCAGACCATTTGAAGTCATACTGCATGGTACCCATTCCATGGGTCCCAACTCTCCAGGTTTAAGCGATTCTTCCTTCAGCTAAAGCATGCATGGGAAGCCCACAGTATGGTGCACCGTGTGACCAGGAAACGTTTTCAAAGGCATCTCAATTTTCGTCCCCTTTTACTCGGGTTCACAATTCCAGACCCTTTTCTAACACTCTCCAGACTTGGAGAGTCAGGGCCTTTAACCTCCTGTTTGGCACAGTTTGCAATTTCTGCGCAAGATGAACAGGAATAGGGAGAACCAATGAGAGACTAGCTGTAGGTGTCTGCACGGGCAAATTTAACGCACATTTCCCACCAGAAAGACGAATTAACCAAAGGCTCAGCATGCCGTGCCGGAACAAGATTAGGGCCTGAAGCAATCCTGCGGGTTTGCGGCCAGCTTACAAGAAAGCGATTTGAAGAAAGGAGCTCAGGGGCACTGTAATTCACAAACCTGCAGAGTTATAAATGACAGCTATCGTCCAAAAATATATTGAAGGAAGGCTGCGAAGAGGACTTGAAAGCGGGGCAGAATTGCAGGAAAACGATTTCATGGGGTAGACTGGAATTGCATTTAAAGCATAGGAAAAGAGGCAGAACGTCGACAATGACGCACTTGGCCAAAAAGGGCGTATGCGTTTTTTCCTGAATATATTCAGGAAAAAACGCATACGCCCTTTTTGGCCAACCAAGCAAGCATGTTAAAGAAATCTGCACTACAATGAAGTCTCACTGCCCCCCGGTAAAAACGGCCATCTGAAAAAAGTGTAAAATCCAGAAATGCAGCACAGGCCATGGAGAACAGGGAGCCTTGTTATGCTGATGGGTGGGATGTAAATTGCCAACAGCCACTCTGCAGAAGTGTATGGTGTTTCCTGAAACACCTAAAAAACAAAGCAACGGAGCCTACGGCACTTCCACTTATGGTCCTATAGCTTAGGGAAATTAAAATAAAAAACACACAGCCACCCCAAAGTTTCAGACGGCTCTGTTTACAAGAACCTCGTCTACGGTACAAGTTAAATATCCCAGAAAGCGAAAAATGGATAAAGAAGTTGTGGTACGTACGTACAATGGAATATCACTCACCAATGAAATCTATGTCATCTGGCCCGTCGTGGCATAATGAGTGGATTCAGGTACGATGATTCTAAGAGAAATAAGTCACACAGAAAATGAAACATCATAAGATATCACTAATACACCGAATGTAATCTTGGCTACACATGAACTGAATTACAAAACAGAACAGGGTCTCAAATTTAGAAAACCAACTTATGTTTGCTTAAGGGGAAAGGTGAGTTGGGGTGCTGCATAAAACCAGAGATAGAAATTAGCACAGATACCATTCCATACGTCATATATGTAATAGTCAAGGGGGCTTCCCTGGTGGCGCACTGGTTGAGAGTTCGCCTGCCGATGCAGGGGACGCGGGTTCGTGCCCCGGTCCGAGAGGATCCCACATGCCGCGGAGCTACTGGCCCCGTGAGTCATGGCCGTTGAGCCTGCGCGTCCGGAGCCTGTGCTCCGCAACGGGAGAGGCCACAACACTGAGAGGCCCGCGTACAGCAAAAAAAAAAAAATATGTAATAGTCAAGACCTACCCCTTGCTCAACGAAATGGGCTAAACACCCTATATTCAACGCCTAGGAATACACCTGACTAGTAAGAATCTTCAAACCCATGGATTTATATGTCTCCATAAGAGAATCAAGCATGTGTACAGCTGCATGAAGGCAGCAGAGAAAATCCGATAAATCCTATTATCAAAATGAATTACAAAAACAAAACACAATGACAGTGAAATAGAGAACAATTCTTAAATAATTCATTCAGGGCTTGTGATGCAACCTGGATTTACCTCATCTACACCCAGAGCTGAGTGAGACATAAGGTTGGACACTTCGGGGTGATACCACTGGTGAGGTTCGATGAGCAAATGCAGACCATTTGAAGTCATACTGCATGGTACCCATTCCATGGGTCCCAACTCTCCAGGTTTAAGCGATTCTTCCTTCAGCTAAAGCATGCATGGGAAGCCCACAGTATGGTGCACCGTGTGACCAGGAAACGTTTTCAAAGGCATCTCAATTTTCGTCCCCTTTTACTCGGGTTCACAATTCCAGACCCTTTTCTAACACTCTCCAGACTTGGAGAGTCAGGGCCTTTAACCTCCTGTTTGGCACAGTTTGCAATTTCTGCGCAAGATGAACAGGAATAGGGAGAACCAATGAGAGACTAGCTGTAGGTGTCTGCACGGGCAAATTTAACGCACATTTCCCACCAGAAAGACGAATTAACCAAAGGCTCAGCATGCCGTGCCGGAACAAGATTAGGGCCTGAAGCAATCCTGCGAGTTTGCGGCCAGCTCACAAGAAAGCGATTTGAAGAAAGGAGCTCAGGGGCACTGTAATTCACAAACCTGCAGAGTTATAAATGACAGCTATCGTCCAAAAATATATTGAAGGAAGGCTGCGAAGAGGACTTGAAAGCGGGGCAGAATTGCAGGAAAACGATTTCAGGGGGTAGACTGGAATTGCATTTAAAGCATAGGAAAAGAGGCAGGACGTCCACAATGATGCACTTGGCCAAAAAGGTCGTATGCGTTTTTTCCTGAATATATTCAGGAAAAAGCGCATACGCCCTTTTTGGCCAACCAAGCAAGCATGTTAAAGAAATCTGCACTACAATGAAGTCTCACTGCCCCCCGGTCAAAAGGGCCATCTGAAAAAAGTGTAAAATCCAGAAATGCAGCACAGGCCATGGAGAACAGGGAGCCTTGTTATGCTGATGGGTGGGATGTAAATTGCCAACAGCCACTCTGCAGAAGTGTATGGTGTTTCCTGAAACACCTAAAAAACAAAGCAACGGAGCCTACGGCACTTCCACTTATGGTCCTATAGCCTAGGGAAATTAAAATAAAATACACACAGCCACCCCAAAGTGTCGGACGGCTCTGTTTACAAGAACCTCTTCTACGGTACAAGTTAAATATCCCAGAAAGCGAAAAATGGATAAAGAAGTTGTGGTACGTACGTACAATGGAATATCACTCACCAATGAAATCTATGTCATCTGGCCCATCGTGGCATAATGAGTGGATTCAGGTACGATGATTCTAAGAGAAATAAGTCACACAGAAAATGAAACATCATAAGATATCACTAATACACCGAATGTAATCTTGGCTACACATGAACTGAATTACAAAACAGAACAGGGTCTCAAATTTAGAAAACCAACTTATGTTTGTTTGAGGGGAAAGGTGAGTTGGGGTGCTGCATAAAACCAGAGATAGAAATTAGCACAGATACCATTCCATACGTCAAATATGTAATAGTCAAGACCTACACCTTGCTCAACGAAATGGGTAAACACCATATATTCAACGCCTAGGAATACACCTGACTAGTAAGAATCTTCAAACCCATGGATTTATATGTCTCCATAAGAGAATCAAGCGAGTGTACAGCTGCATGAAGGTAGCAGAGAAAATCCGATAAATCCTATTATCAAAATGAATTACAAAAACAAAACACAATGACAGTGAAATAGAGAGCAATTCTTAAATAATTCATTCAGGGCTTGTGATGCAACCTGGATTTACCTCATCTACACCCAGAGCTGAGTGAGACATAAAGTTGGACACTTCGGGCTGATAGCATTGGTGATGTTCGAAGAGCAAATGCAGACCATTTGAAGTCATACTGCATGGTACCCATTCCATGGGTCCCAACTCTCCAGGTTTAAGCGATTCTTCCTTCAGCTAAAACATGCATGGGAAACCCACTGTATGGTGCACCGTGTAACCGGGAAACGTTTTCAAATGCATCTCAGTTTTCGTCCCCTTTTACTCGGGTCCACAATTCCAGACCCTTTACTAACACTCTACCGACTTGGAGAGTCAGTGCCTTTAACCTGCTGTTTGGCACAGTTTGCAATTTCTGCGCAAGATGAACAGGAATAGGGAGAACCAATGAGAGACTAGCTGTAGGTGTCTGCACGGGCAAATTTAACGCTCATTTCCCACCAGGAAGAGGAATTAACCAAACGCTCAGCATGCCCTGCCGGAACCAGATTAGGGCCTGAAGCAACCCTGCGAGTTTGCGCCCAGCTCACAAGTTGCGAGTTGAAGAATCGAGCTCAGGGGCACTGTAACTCACAAACATGCAGAGTTATAAATGACAGCTATCGTCCAAAAATATATTGAAGGAAAGCTGCGAATACGACTTGTAAGCAGGGCAGAATTGCAGGAAATCGATTTCAGGGGGTACACGGGAATTGCATTTAAAGCATAGGAAAAGAGGCAGAACGTCGACAATGATGCTCTTGGCCAAAAAGGGTGTATGCGTTTTTTCCTGAATTTATTCAGGAAAAAAAGCATATGCGCTTTTTGGCCAACCAAGCAAGCATGTTAAAGAAATCTGCACTACAATGAAGTCTCACTGCCCCCAGGTCAAAAGGGACATCTGAAACAAGTGTAAAATCCACAAAGACAGGACAGGGCAAGGAGAACAGAGAGCCTTGTTATGCTGATGGTCGGGATGTAAATTGCCAACAGCCACTCTGGAGAAGTGTATGGTGTATCCGGGAACCCCTGAAAAACAAAGCAACGGAGCCTACGGCACTTCCACTTATGGTCCTATAGCTTAGGGAAATTAAAATCAAAAACACACAGCCACCCCAAAGTGTCGGACGGCTCTGTTTACAAGAACCTCTTCTACGGTACAAGTTAAATATCCCAGAATGTGAAAAATGGATAAAGAAGTTGTGGTACGTACGTACAATGGAATATCACTCAGCAATGAAAGCTATGTCATCAGACCCGTCGCGGCATAATGAGTGGATTCAGGTACGATGATTCTAAGGGAAATAAGTCACACAGAAAATGAAACATCATAAGATATCACTAATACATGGAATGTAAACTTTGCTACACATGAACTGAATTATAAAACAGAACAGGGTCTCAAATTTAGAAAACCAACTTATGCTTGCTTAAGGGGAAAGGTGAGTTGGGGTGCTGCATAAAACCAGAGATAGAAATTAGCACAGATACCTTTCCAAAAGCCAAATATGTAATAGCCCAGACCTACCCCTTGCTCAACGAAATGGACTAAACACCCCATATTCAACGCCTAGGAATACACCTGACTAGTAAGAATCTTCAAACCCATGGATTCATATGCCTCCGTAAGAGAATGAAGCGTGTGTACAGCGGCATGAATGCAGCAGAGAAAATCCGATAAATCCCATTGTCAAAATGAATTACAAAAACAAAACCCAAGGACAGTGAAATAGAGAGCAATTCTTAAATAATTCATTCAGGGCTTGTGATGCAACCTGGATTTACCACATATAAACCCAGAGCTGAGTGACACATAAGGTTGGACACTTTGGGCTGATAGCATTGTTGAGGTTCGATAAGCAAATGCAGACCCTTTGAAGTCATACTGCATGGTAGCCATTCCATGGGTCCCAACTCTCCAGGTTTAAGGGATACTTCCTTCAGCTAAAACATGCATGGGAAACACACATTATGGTGCACCATGTGACGGGGAAACGTTTTCAAATGCATCTCAGTTTTCGTCTCGTTTTACTTGGGTACACCATTCCAGACCCTTTAATAACACTCTCCCCACTTGGAGAGTCTGTACCTTTAACCTCCTGTTTGGCACAGTTTGCAATTTCTGCGCAAAATGAACAGGAATAGGGAGAACCAATGAGAGACTAGCTGTAGGTGTCTGCACGGGCAAATTTAACGCTCATTTCCAACCAGGAAGAGGAATTAACCAAAGGCTCAGCATGCCGTGCCGGAACCAAATTAGGGCCTGAATCTATCATGTGGGTTTGCGGCCAGCTCACAAGAAAGCGATTTGAAGAAAGGAGCTCAGGGGCACTGTAATTCACAAACCTGCAGAGTTATAAATGACAGCTATCGTCCAAAAATATATTGAAGGAAGGCTGTGAAGAGGACTTGAAAGCGGGGCAGAATTGCAGGAAAACGATTTCAGGGGGTAGACTGGAATTGCATTTAAAGCATAGGAAAAGAGGCAGAATGTCGACAATGATGCACTTGGCCAAAAAGTGCGTATGCGTTTTTTACTGAATATATTCAGGAAAAAACGCATAGGCCCTTTTTGGCCAACCAAGCAAGCATGTTAAAGAAATCTGCACTACAATGAAGTCTCACTGCCCCCCGGTCAAAAGGGCCATCTGAAAAAAGTGTAAAATCCAGAAATGCAGCACAGGCCATGGAGAACAGGGAGCCTTGTTATGCTGATGGGTGGGATGTAAATTGCCAACAGCCACTCTGGAGAAGTGTATGGTGTTTCCTGAAACACCTAAAAAACAAAGCAACGGAGCCTACGGCACTTCCACTTATGGTCCTATAGCTTAGGGAAATTAAAATCAAAAACACACAGCCACCCCAAAGTTTCACACAGCTCTGTTTACAAGAACCTCGTCCACGGTACAAGTTAAATATCCCAGAAAGCGAAAAATGGATAAAGAAGTTGTGGTACGTACGTACAATGGAATATCACTCACCAATGAAGTCTATGTCATCTGGCCCGTCTTGGCATAATGATTGGATTCAGGTACGATGATTCTAAGTGAAATAAGTCACACAGAAAATGAAACATCATAAGATATCACTAATACACCGAATGTAATCTTGGCTACACATGAACTGAATTACAAAACAGAACATGGTCTCAAATTTAGAAAACCAACTTATGTTTGCTTAAGGGGAAAGGTGAGTTGGGGTGCTGCATAAAACCAGAGATAGAAATTAGCACAGATACCATTCCATACGTCAAATACGTAATAGTCAAGAACTACACCTTGCTCAACAAAATGGGCTAAACCCCCTATATTCAACGCCTAGGAATACACCTGACTAGTAAGAATCTTCAAACCCATGGATTTATATGTCTCCATAAGAGAATCAAGCGTGTGTACAGCTGCATGAAGGCAGCAGAAAAAATCCGATAAATCCCATTATCAAAATGAATTACAAAAACAAAACACAATGACAGTGAAATAGAGAGCAATTCATAAATAATTCATTCAGGGCTTGTGATGCAACCTGGATTTACCTCATCTACACCCAGAGCTGAGTGAGACATAAGGTTGGACACTTTGGGCTGATAGCATTGGTGAGGTTCGATGAGCAACTGCAGATCATTTGAAGCCATACTGCATGGTACCCATTCCATGGGTCCCAAATCTCCAGGTTTAAGTGATTCTTCCTTCAGCTACAACATGCATGGGAAACACACAGTATGGTGCACCGTGTGACCGGGAAACGTTTTCAAATGCATCTCAGGTTTCGTCCCCTTTTACTCGGGTTCACAATTCCAGACCCTTTACTAACACTCTCCCCACTTGGAGAGTCAGTGCCTTTAACCTGCTGTTTGGCACAGTTTGCAATTTCTGTGCAAGATGAACAGGAATAGGGAGAACCAATGAGAGACTAGCTGTAGGTTTCTGCACGGGCAAATTTAACGCTCATTTCCAACCAGGAAGAGGAATTAACCAAAGGCTCAGCATGCCGTGCCGGAACCAAATTAGGGCCTGAATCTATCATGCGGGTTTGCGGCCAGCTCACAAGAAAGCGATTTGAAGAAAGGAGCTCAGGGGCACTGTAATTCACAAACATGCAGAGTTATAAATGACAGCTATCGTCCAAAAATATATTGAAGGAAGGCTGTGAAGAGGACTTGAAAGCGGGGCAGAATTGCAGGAAAACGATTTCAGGGGGTAGACTGGAATTGCATTTAAAGCATAGGAAAAGAGGCAGAATGTCGACAATGATGCACTTGGCCAAAAAGTGCGTATGCGTTTTTTACTGAATATATTCAGGAAAAAACGCATACGCCCTTTTTGGCCAACCAAGCAAGCATGTTAAAGAAATCTGCACTACAATGAAGTCTCACTGCCCCCCGGTCAAAAGGGCCATCTGAAAAAAGTGTAAAATCCAGAAATGCAGCACAGGCCATGGAGAACAGGGAGCCTTGTTATGCTGATGGGTGGGATGTAAATTGCCAACAGCCACTCTGGAGAAGTGTATGGTGTTTCCTGAAACACCTAAAAAACGAAGCAACGGAGCCTACGGCACTTCCATTTATGGTCCTATAGCTTAGGGAAATTAAAATCAAAAACACACAGCCACCCCAAAGTGTCAGACGGCTCTGTTTACAAGAACCTCGTCTACGGTACAAGTTAAATATCCCAGAAAGCGAAAAATGGATAAAGAAGTTGTGGTACGTACGTACAATGGAATATCACTCACCAATGAAGTCTATGTCATCTGGCCCGTCTTGGCATAATGATTGGATTCAGGTACGATGATTCTAAGTGAAATAAGTCACACAGAAAATGAAACATCATAAGATATCACTAATACACCGAATGTAATCTTGGCTACACATGAACTGAAATACAAAACAGAACAGGGTCTCAAATTTAGAAAACCAACTTATGTTTGCTTAAGGGGAAAGGTGAGTTGGGGTGCTGCATAAAACCAGAGATAGAAATTAGCACAGATACCATTCCTTACGTCAAATACGTAATAGTCAAGACCTACACCTTGCTCCACAAAATTGGCTAAACCCCCTATATTCAACGCCTAGGAATACACCTGACTAGTAAGAATCTTCAAACCCATGGATTTATATGTCTCCATAAGAGAATCAAGCGTGTGTACAGCTACATGAAGGCAGCAGAGAAAATCCGATAAATCCCATTATCAAAATGAATTAAAAAACAAAACACAATGACAGTGAAATAGAGAGCAATTCTTACACAATTCATTCAGGGCTTGTGATGCAACCTGGATTTACCCCATCTACACCCAGAGCTGAGTGAGACATAAGGTTGGACACTTCGGGCTGATAGCATTGGTGAGTTTCGATGAGCAAATGAAGACCATTTGAAGTCATACTGCATGATACCCATTCCATGGGTCCCAACTCTCCAGGTTTAAACGATTCTTCCTTCAGCTAAAACATACATGGGAATCCCACAGTATGGTGCACCGTGTGACCGGGAAACGTTTTCAAATGCTTCTCAGTTTTCGTCCCCTTTTATTCGGGTTCACTATTCCAGACCCTTTACTAACACGCTCCCCACTTGGAGAGTCAGTGCCTTTAACCTCCTGTTTGGCACAGTTTGCAATTTCTGCGCAAGATGAACAGGAATAGGGAGAACCAATGAGAGACTAGCTGTAGGTGTCTGCACGGGCAAATTTAACGCTCATTTCCCACCAGGAAGAGGAATTAACCAAAGGCTCAGCATGCCGTGCCGCAACAAGATTAAGGCTTGAAGAAATCCTGCGGGTTTGCGGCCAGCTCAAAAGAAAGCGATTTGAAGAAAGGAGCTCAGGGGCACTGTAATTCACAAACCTGCAGAGTTATAAATGACAGCTATCGTCCAAAAATATATTGAAGGAAGGCTGTGAAGAGGACATGAAAGCGGGGCAGAATTGCAGGAAAACGATTTCAGGGGGTAGACTGGAATTGCATTTAAAGCATAGGAAAAGAGGCAGAACGACGACAATGATGCACTTGGCCAAAAAGGGCGTGTGCGTTTTTTACTGAATATATTCAGGAAAAAACGCACACGCCCTTTTTGGCCAACCAAGCAAGCATGTTAAAGAAATCTGCACTACAATGAAGTCTCACTGCCCCCCGGTCAAAAGGGCCTTCTGAAAAAAGTGTAAAATCCAGAAAGGCAGCACAGGCCATGGAGAACAGGGAGCCTTGTTATGCTGATGGGCGGGATGTAAATTGCCAACAGCCACCCTGGAGAAGTGTATGGTGTTTCCCGGAACACCGAAAAAACAAAGCTACGGAGCCTACGGCACTTCCACTTATGGTCCTATAGCTTAGGGAAATTAAAATCAAAAACACACAGCCACCCCAAAGTGTCGGACGGCTCTGTTTACAAGAACCTCGTCTACGGTACAAGTTAAATATCCCAGAATGTGAAAAATGGATAAAGAAGTTGTGGTACGTACGTACAATGGAATATCACTCAGCAATGAAATCTATGTCATCAGGCCCGTCGCGGCATAATGAGTGGATTCAGGTACGATGATTCTAAGTGAAATAAGTCACACAGAAAATGAAACATCATAAGATATCACTACTACACGGAATGTAAACTTGGCTACACATGAACTGAATTACAAAACAGAACAGGGTCTCAAATTTAGAAAACCAACTTATGCTTGCTTAAGGGGAAAGGTGAGTTGGGGTGCTGCATAAAACCAGAGATAGAAATTAGCACAGATACCTTTCCATAAGCCAAATATGTAATAGTCAAGACCTACCCCTTGCTCAACGAAATGGACTAAGCACCCCATATTCAACGCCTAGGAATACACCTGACTAATAAGAATCTTCAAACCCATGGATTTATATGTCTCCGTAAGAGAATGAAGCGTGTGTACAGTGGCATGAATGCAGCAGAGAAAATCCGATAAATCCCATTATCAAAATGAATTACACAAACAAAACCCAAGGACAGTGAAATAGAGAGCAATTCTTAATTAATTCATTCAGGGCTTGTGATGCAACCTGGATTTACCACATCTACACCCAGAGCTGAGTGAGACATAAGGTTGGGCACTTCGGGCTGATAGCATTGGTGAGGTTCGATGAGCAAATGCAGACCCTTTGAAGTCATACAGCATGGTACCCATTCCATGGGTCCCTACTCTCCAAGTTTAAGGGATTCTTCCTTCAGCTAAAACATGCATGGGAAACCCACAGTACAGTGCACCGTGTGACTGGCAAACGTTTTCAAATGCATCTCAGTTTTCGTCCCCTTTTACTCGGGTTCACCATTCCAGACCCTTTACGAACACTCTCCCCACTTGGAGAGTCAGTGTCTTTAACCTCCTGTTGGGCACAGTTTTCAATTTCTGCGCAAGATGAAAAGGAATAGGGAGAACCAATGAGAGACTAGCTCTAGGTGTCTGCACGGGCAAATTTAACACTCATTTCCCACCAGGAAGAGGAATTAACCAAAGGCTCAGCATGCCGTGCCGGAACCAGATTAGGGCCTGAGGCAATCCTGTGGGTTTTCGGCCAGCTCACAAGATAGCGAGTTGAAGAAAGGAGTTCACGGGCACTGTAACTCACAAACTTGCAGAGTTATAAATGACAGCTATCGTCCAAAAATATATTGAAGGAAGGCTGCGTAGACGACTTGTAAGTGGGGCAGAATTGCAGGAAAACGATTTCAGGGGGTAGACTGGAATTGCATTTAAAGCATAGGAAAAGAGGCAGAACGTCGACAATGATGCACTTGGCCAAAAAGGGCGTATGCGTTTTTTCCTGAATATATTCAGGAAAAAACGCATACGCCCTTTTTGGCCAACCAAGCAAGCATGTTAAAGAAATCTGCACTACAATGAAGTCTCACTGCCCCCCGGTCAAAAGGGCCATGTGAAAAAAGTGTAAAATCAGAAATGCAGCACAGGCCATGGAGAACAGGGAGCCTTGTTATGCTGATGGGTGGGATGTAAATTGCCAACAGCCACTCTGGAGAAGTGTATGGTGTTTCCTGAAACACCGAAAAAACAAAGCAACAGAGCCTACGGCACTTCCACTTATGGTCCTATAGATTAGGGAAATTAAAATCAAAAACACACAGCCACGCCAAAGTTTCAGATGGCTCTGTTTACAAGAACCTCGTCTACGGTACAAGTTAAATATCCCAGAAAGCGAAAAATGAATAAAGAAGTTGTGGTACGTACGTACAATGGAATATCAGTCACCAATGAAATCTATGTCATCTGGCCCGTCGTGGCATAATGAGTGGATTCTGGTACGATGATTCTAAGTGAAAAATGTCACACAGAAAATGAAACATCATAAGATATCACTAATACACCGAATATAATCTTGGCTACACATGAACTGAATTACAAAACAGAACAGGGTCTCAAATTTAGAAAACCAACTTATGCTTGCTTAAGGGGAAAGGTGAGTTGGGGTGCTGCATAAAACGAGAGATAGAAATTAGCACAGATACCATTCCATACGTCAAATATGTAATAGTCAAGACCTACCCCTTGCTCAACGAAATGGGCTAAACACCCTATATTCAAAGCCTAGGAATACACCTGACTACTAAGACTCTTCAAACCCATGGATTTACATGTCTACATAAGAGAATCAAGCGTGTGTACAGCTGCATGAAGGCAGCAGAGAAAATCCGATAAATCCTATTATCAAAATGAATTACAAAAACAAAACACAATGACAGTGAAATAGAGAGCAATTCTTAAATTATTCATTCAGGGCTTGTGATGCAACCTGGATTTACCTCATCTAAACCCAGAGCTGAGTGAGACATAAGGTTGGACCCTTCGGGCTGATAGCATTGGTGAGGTTCGATGAGCAAATGCAGACCTTTTGAAGTCATAATACATGGTACACATTCCATGGGTCCCAACTCTCCAGGTTTAAGCGATTCTTCCTTCAGCTAAACCATGCATGGGAAACCCACAGTATGGTGCACCATGTGACCGGTAAACGTTTTCAAATGCATCTCATTTTTTGTCCTCTTTTACTCGGGTTCACAATTCCAGACCCTTTACTAACACTCTCCACACTTGGAGAGTCAGTGCCTTTAACCTCCTGTTTCGCACACTTTGCAATTTCTGCGCAAAATGAACAGGAATAGGGAGAACCAATGAGTGACTAGCTGTAGGTGTCTGCAGGGGCTAATTTAACGCTCATTTCCAACCAGGAAGAGGATTTAACCAAACGCTCAGCATGCCGTGCCGGAACCAGATTAGGGCCTGAAGCAATCCTGCGGGTTTGCGGCCAGCTCACAAGAAAGCGATTTGAAGAAAGGAGCTCAGGGGCACTGTAATTCACAAACCTGCAGAGTTATAAATGACAGCTATCGTCCAAAAATATATTGAAGGAAGGCTGCGCAGAGGACTTGAAAGCGGGGCAGAATTTCAGGAAAACGATTTCATGGGGTAGACTGGAATTGCATTTAAAGCATAGGAAAAGAGGCAGAACGTCGACAATGATGCACTTGGCCAAAAAGGGCGTATGCGTTTTTTCCTGAATATATTCAGGAAAAAACGCATACGCCCTTTTTGGCCAACCAAGCAAGCATGTTAAAGAAATCTGCACTACAATGAAGTCTCACTGCCCCCCGGTAAAAACGGCCATCTGAAAAAAGTGTAAAATCCAGAAATGCAGCACAGGCCATGGAGAACAGGGAGCCTTGTTATGCTGATGGGTGGGATGTAAATTGCCAACAGCCACTCTGCAGAAGTGTATGGTGTTTCCTGAAACACCTAAAAAACAAAGCAACAGAGCCTACGGCACTTCCACTTATGGTCCTATAGCTTAGGGAAATTAAAATAAAAAACACACAGCCACCCCAAAGTTTCAGACGGCTCTGTTTACAAGAACCTCGTCTACGGTACAAGTTAAATATCCCAGAAAGCGAAAAATGGATAAAGAAGTTGTGGTACGTACGTACAATGGAATATCACTCACCAATGAAATCTATGTCATCTGGCCCGTCGTGGCATAATGAGTGGATTCAGGTACGATGATTCTAAGAGAAATAAGTCACACAGAAAATGAAACATCATAAGATATCACTAATACACCGAATGTAATCTTGGCTACACATGAACTGAATTACAAAACAGAACAGGGTCTCAAATTTAGAAAACCAACTTATGTTTGCTTAAGGGGAAAGGTGAGTTGGGGTGCTGCATAAAACCAGAGATAGAAATTAGCACAGATACCATTCCATACGTCATATATGTAATAGTCAAGGGGGCTTCCCTGGTGGCGCACTGGTTGAGAGTTCACCTGCCGATGCAGGGGACGCGGGTTCGTGCCCCGGTCCGAGAGGATCCCACATGCCGCGGAGCTACTGGCCCCGTGAGTCATGGCTGTTGAGCCTGCGCGTCCGGAGCCTGTGCTCCGCAACGGGAGAGGCCACAACACTGAGAGGCCCGCGTACAGCAAAAAAAATAAATAAATATGTAATAGTCAAGACCTACCCCTTGCTCAACGAAATGGGCTAAACACCCTATATTCAACGCCTAGGAATACACCTGACTAGTAAGAATCTTCAAACCCATGGATTTATATGTCTCCATAAGAGAATCAAGCATGTGTACAGCTGCATGAAGGCAGCAGAGAAAATCCGATAAATCCTATTATCAAAATGAATTACAAAAACAAAACACAATGACAGTGAAATAGAGAACAATTCTTAAATAATTCATTCAGGGCTTGTGATGCAACCTGGATTTACCTCATCTACACCCAGAGCTGAGTGAGACATAAGGTTGGACACTTCGGGGTGATACCACTGGTGAGGTTCGATGAGCAAATGCAGACCATTTGAAGTCATACTGCATGGTACCCATTCCATGGGTCCCAACTCTCCAGGTTTAAGCGATTCTTCCTTCAGCTAAAGCATGCATGGGAAGCCCACAGTATGGTGCACCGTGTGACCAGGAAACGTTTTCAAAGGCATCTCAATTTTCGTCCCCTTTTACTCGGGTTCACAATTCCAGACCCTTTTCTAACACTCTCCAGACTTGGAGAGTCAGGGCCTTTAACCTCCTGTTTGGCACAGTTTGCAATTTCTGCGCAAGATGAACAGGAATAGGGAGAACCAATGAGAGACTAGCTGTAGGTGTCTGCACGGGCAAATTTAACGCACATTTCCCACCAGAAAGACGAATTAACCAAAGGCTCAGCATGCCGTGCCGGAACAAGATTAGGGCCTGAAGCAATCCTGCGAGTTTGCGGCCAGCTCACAAGAAAGCGATTTGAAGAAAGGAGCTCAGGGGCACTGTAATTCACAAACCTGCAGAGTTATAAATGACAGCTATCGTCCAAAAATATATTGAAGGAAGGCTGCGAAGAGGACTTGAAAGCGGGGCAGAATTGCAGGAAAACGATTTCAGGGGGTAGACTGGAATTGCATTTAAAGCATAGGAAAAGAGGCAGGACGTCGACAATGATGCACTTGGCCAAAAAGGTCGTATGCGTTTTTTCCTGAATATATTCAGGAAAAAGCGCATACGCCCTTTTTGGCCAACCAAGCAAGCATGTTAAAGAAATCTGCACTACAATGAAGTCTCACTGCCCCCCGGTCAAAAGGGCCATCTGAAAAAAGTGTAAAATCCAAAAATGCAGCACAGGCCATGGAGAACAGGGAGCCTTGTTATGCTGATGGGTGGGATGTAAATTGCCAACAGCCACTCTGCAGAAGTGTATGGTGTTTCCTGAAACACCTAAAAAACAAAGCAACGGAGCCTACGGCACTTCCACTTATGGTCCTATAGCTTAGGGAAATTAAAATAAAATACACACAGCCACCCCAAAGTTTCAGACGGCTCTGTTTACAAGAACCTCTTCTACGGTACAAGTTAAATATCCCAGAAAGCGAAAAATGGATAAAGAAGTTGTGGTACGTACGTACAATGGAATAGCACTCACCAATGAAATCTATGTCATCTGGCCCGTCGTGGCATAATGAGTGGATTCAGGTACGATGATTCTAAGAGAAATAAGTCACACAGAAAATGAAACATCATAAGATATCACTAATACACCGAATGTAATCTTGGCTACACATGAACTGAATTACAAAACAGAACAGGGTCTCAAATTTAGAAAACCAACTTATGTTTGCTTGAGGGGAAAGGTGAGTTGGGGTGCTGCATAAAACCAGAGATAGAAATTAGCACAGATACCATTCCATACGTCAAATTTGTAATAGTCAAGACCTACCCCTTGCTCAACGAAATGGGCTAAACACCCTATATTCAACGCCTAGGAATACACCTGACTAGTAAGAATCTTCAAACCCATGGATTTATATGTCTCCATAAGAGAATCAAGCGTGTGTACAGCTGCATGAAGGTAGCAGAGAAAATCCGATAAATCCTATTATCAAAATGAATTACAAAAACAAAACACAATGACAGTGAAATAGAGAGCAATTCTTAAATAATTCATTCAGGGCTTGTGATGCAACCTGGATTTACCTCATCTACACCCAGAGCTGAGTGAGACATAAAGTTGGACACTTCGGGCTGATAGCATTGGTGATGTTCGAAGAGCAAATGCAGACCATTTGAAGTCATACTGCATGGTACCCATTCCATGGGTCCCAACTCTCCAGGTTTAAGCGATTCTTCCTTCAGCTAAAACATGCATGGGAAACCCACTGTATGGTGCACCGTGTAACCGGGAAACGTTTTCAAATGCATCTCAGTTTTCGTCCCCTTTTACTCGGGTCCACAATTCCAGACCCTTTACTAACACTCTACCGACTTGGAGAGTCAGTGCCTTTAACCTGCTGTTTGGCACAGTTTGCAATTTCTGCGCAAGATGAACAGGAATAGGGAGAACCAATGAGAGACTAGCTGTAGGTGTCTGCACGGGCAAATTTAACGCTCATTTCCCACCAGGAAGAGGAATTAACCAAACGCTCAGCATGCCCTGCCGGAACCAGATTAGGGCCTGAAGCAACCCTGCGAGTTTGCGGCCAGCTCACAAGAAAGCGATTTGAAGAAAGGAGCTCCGGGGCACTCTAATTCACAAAATTGCAGAGTTATAAATGACAGCTATCGTCCAAAAATATATTGAAGGAAGCCTGCGAAGAGGACTTGAAAGCGGGGCAGAATTGCAGGAGAACGATTTCAGGGGGTAGACTGGAATTGCATTTAAAGCATAGGAAAAGAGGCAGAACGTCGACAATGATTCACTTGGCCAAAAAGGGCGTATGCGTTTTTTCCTGAATATATTCAGGAAAAAACGCATACGCCCTTTTTGGCCAACCAAGCAAGCATGTTAAAGAAATCTGCACTACAATGAAGTCTCACTGCCCCCCGGTCAAAAGGGCCATCTGAAAAAAGTGTAAAATCCAGAAAGGCAGCACAGGCCATGGAGAACAGGGAGCCTTGTTATGCTGATGGGCGGGATGTAAATTGCCAAGAGCCACTCTGGAGAAGTGTATGGTTTTTCCTGAAACACCTAAAAAACAAAGCAACAGAGCCTACGGCACTTCCACTTGTGGTCCTATAGCTTAGGGAAATTAAAATAAAAAACACACAGCCACCCCAAAGTTTCAGACGGCTCTGTTTACAAGAACCTCGTCTACGGTACAAGTTAAATATCCCAGAAAGCGAAAAATGGATAAAGAAGTTGTGGTACGTACGTACAATGGAATATCACTCACCAATGAAATCTATGTCATCTGGCCCGTCGTGGCATAATGAGTGGATTCAGGTACGATGATTCTAAGAGAAATAAGTCACACAGAAAATGAAACATCATAAGATATCACTAATACACCGAATGTAATCTTGGCTACACATGAACTGAATTACAAAACAGAACAGGGTCTCAAATTTAGAAAACCAACTTATGTTTGCTTAAGGGGAAAGGTGCGTTGGGGTGCTGCATAAAACCAGAGATAGAAATTAGCACAGATACCATTCCATACGTCATATATGTAATAGTCAAGGGGGCTTCCCTGGTGGCACACTGGTTGTGAGTTCGCCTGCCGATGCAGGGGACGCGGGTTCGTGCCCCGGTCCGAGGATCCCACATGCCGCGGAGCTACTGGCCCCGTGAGTCATGGTCGTTGAGCCTGCGCGTCCGGAGCCTGTGCTCCGCAACGGGAGAGGCCACAACACTGAGAGGCCCGCGTACAGCAAAAAAAATAAATAAATATGTAATAGTCAAGACCTACCCCTTGCTCAACGAAATGGGCTAAACACCCTATATTCAACGCCTAGGAATACACCTGACTAGTAAGAATCTTCAAACCCATGGATTTATATGTCTCCATAAGAGAATCAAGCATGTGTACAGCTGCATGAAGGCAGCAGAGAAAATCCGATAAATCCTATTATCAAAATGAATTACAAAAACAAAACACAATGACAGTGAAATAGAGAACAATTCTTAAATAATTCATTCAGGGCTTGTGATGCAACCTGGATTTACCTCATCTACACCCAGAGCTGAGTGAGACATAAGGTTGGACACTTCGGGGTGATACAACTGGTGAGGTTCGATGAGCAAATGCAGACCATTTGAAGTCATACTGCATGGTACCCATTCCATGGGTCCCAACTCTCCAGGTTTAAGCGATTCTTCCTTCAGCTAAAGCATGCATGGGAAGCCCACAGTATGGTGCACCGTGTGACCAGGAAACGTTTTCAAAGGCATCTCAATTTTCGTCCCCTTTTACTCGGGTTCACAATTCCAGACCCTTTTCTAACACTCTCCAGACTTGGAGAGTCAGGGCCTTTAACCTCCTGTTTGGCACAGTTTGCAATTTCTGCGCAAGATGAACAGGAATAGGGAGAACCAATGAGAGACTAGCTGTAGGTGTCTGCACGGGCAAATTTAACGCACATTTCCCACCAGAAAGACGAATTAACCAAAGGCTCAGCATGCCGTGCCGGAACAAGATTAGGGCCTGAAGCAATCCTGCGAGTTTGCGGCCAGCTCACAAGAAAGCGATTTGAAGAAAGGAGCTCAGGGGCACTGTAATTCACAAACCTGCAGAGTTATAAATGACAGCTATCGTCCAAAAATATATTGAAGGAAGGCTGCGAAGAGGACTTGAAAGCGGGGCAGAATTGCAGGAAAACGATTTCAGGGGGTAGACTGGAATTGCATTTAAAGCATAGGAAAAGAGGCAGGACGTCGACAATGATGCACTTGGCCAAAAAGGGCGTATGCGTTTTTTCCTGAATATATTCAGGAAAAAGCGCATACGCCCTTTTTGGCCAACCAAGCAAGCATGTTAAAGAAATCTGCACTACAATGAAGTCTCACTGCCCCCCGGTCAAAAGGGCCATCTGAAAAAAGTGTAAAATCCAGAAATGCAGCACAGGCCATGGAGAACAGGGAGCTTGTTATGCTGATGGGTGGGATGTAAATTGCCAACAGCCACTCTGCAGAAGTGTATGGTGTTTCCTGAAACACCTAAAAAACAAAGCAACGGAGCCTACGGCACTTCCACTTATGGTCCTATAGCTTAGGGAAATTAAAATAAAATACACACAGCCACCCCAAAGTTTCAGACGGCTCTGTTTACAAGAACCTCTTCTACGGTACAAGTTAAATATCCCAGAAAGCGAAAAATGGATAAAGAAGTTGTGGTACGTACGTACAATGGAATATCACTCACCAATGAAATCTATGTCATCTGGCCCGTCGTGGCATAATGAGTGGATTCAGGTACGATGATTCTAAGAGAAATAAGTCACACAGAAAATGAAACATCATAAGATATCACTAATACACCGAATGTAATCTTGGCTACACATGAACTGAATTACAAAACAGAACAGGGTCTCAAATTTAGAAAACCAACTTATGTTTGTTTGAGGGGAAAGGTGAGTTGGGGTGCTGCATAAAACCAGAGATAGAAATTAGCACAGATACCATTCCATACGTCAAATATGTAATAGTCAAGACCTACACCTTGCTCAACGAAATGGGCTAAACACCCTATATTCAACGCCTAGGAATACACCTGACTAGTAAGAATCTTCAAACCCATGGATTTATATGTCTCCATAAGAGAATCAAGCGTGTGTACAGCTGCATGAAGGTAGCAGAGAAAATCCGATAAATCCTATTATCAAAATGAATTACAAAAACAAAACACAATGACAGTGAAATAGAGAGCAATTCTTAAATAATTCATTCAGGGCTTGTGATGCAACCTGGATTTACCTCATCTACACCCAGAGCTGAGTGAGACATAAAGTTGGACACTTCGGGCTGATAGCATTGGTGATGTTCAAAGAGCAAATGCAGACCATTTGAAGTCATACTGCATGGTACCCATTCCATGGGTCCCAACTCTCCAGGTTTAAGCGATTCTTCCTTCAGCTAAAACATGCATGGGAAACCCACTGTATGGTGCACCGTGTAACCGGGAAACGTTTTCAAATGCATCTCAGTTTTCGTCCCCTTTTACTCGGGTCCACAATTCCAGACCCTTTACTAACACTCTACCGACTTGGAGAGTCAGTGCCTTTAACCTGCTGTTTGGCACAGTTTGCAATTTCTGCGCAAGATGAACAGGAATAGGGAGAACCAATGAGAGACTAGCTGTAGGTGTCTGCACGGGCAAATTTAACGCTCATTTCCCACCAGGAAGAGGAATTAACCAAACGCTCAGCATGCCCTGCCGGAACCAGATTAGGGCCTGAAGCAACCCTGCGAGTTTGCGGCCAGCTCACAAGAAAGCGATTTGAAGAAAGGAGCTCCGGGGCACTCTAATTCACAAAACTGCAGAGTTATAAATGACAGCTATCGTCCAAAAATATATTGAAGGAAGCCTGCGAAGAGGACATGAAAGCGGGGCAGAAATGCAGGAAAACGATTTCAGGGGGTAGACTGGAATTGCATTTAAAGCATAGGAAAAGAGGCAGAACGTCGACAATGATTCACTTGGCCAAAAAGGGCGTATGCGTTTTTTCCTGAATATATTCAGGAAAAAACGCATACGCCCTTTTTGGCCAACCAAGCAAGCATGTTAAAGAAATCTGCACTACAATGAAGTCTCACTGCCCCCCGGTCAAAAGGGCCATCTGAAAAAAGTGTAAAATCCAGAAAGGCAGCACAGGCCATGGAGAACAGGGAGCCTTGTTATGCTGATGGGCGGGATGTAAATTGCCAAGAGCCACTCTGGAGAAGTGTATGGTTTTTCTTGAAACACCTAAAAAACAAAGCAACAGAGCCTACGGCACTTCCACTTATGGTTCTATAGCTTAGGGAAATTTAAATCAAAAACACACAGCCAAGCCAAAGTTTCAGATGGCTCTGTTTACAAGAACCTCTTCTACGGTACAAGTTAAATATCCCAGAAAGCGAAAAATGGATAAAGAAGTTGTGGTACGTACGTACAATGGAATATCAGTCACCAAGGAAAGCTATGTCATCTGGCCCGGCGTGGCGTAATGAGTGGATTCAGGTACGATGATTCTAAGTGAAATAAGTCACACAGAAAATGAAACATCATAAGATATCACTAACACACCGAATGTAATCTTGGCTACACATGAACTGAATTACAAAACAGAACAGGGTCTCAAATTTAGAAAACCAACTTATGTTTGCTTAAGGGGAAAGGTGAGTTGGGGTGCTGCATAAAACCAGAGATAGAAATTAGCACAGATACCATTCCATACGTCAAATATGTAATAGTCAAGACCTACCCCTTGCCCAACGAAATGGGCTAAACACCCTATATTCAACGCCTAGGAATACACCTGACTAGTAAGAATCTTCAAACCCATGGATTTATATGTCTCCATAAGAGAATCAAGCGGGTGTACAGCTGCATGAATGCAGCAGAGAAAATCCGATAAATCCTATTATCAAAATGAATTACAAAAACAAAACACAATGACAGTGAAATAGAGAGCAATTCTTAAATAATTCTTTCAGGGCTTGTGATGCAACCTGGATTTACCTCATCTACACCCAGAGCTGAGTGAGACATAAAGTTGGACACTTCGTGCTGATAGCATTGGTGAGGTTAGATGAGCAAATGCAGACCCTTTGAAGTCATACAGCATGGTACCCATTCCATGGGTCCCAACTCTCCAAGTTTAAGGGATTCTTCCTTCAGCTAAAACATGCATGGGAAACCCACAGTATGGTGCACCGTGTGACTGGCAAACGTTTTCAAATGATTCTCAGTTTTCGTCCCCTTTTACTCGGGTTCACAATTCCAGACCCTTTACTAACACTCTCCCCACTTAGAGAGTCAGTGCCTTTAACCTCCTGTTTGGCACAGTTTGCAATTTCTGCGCAAGATGAACAGGAATAGGGAGAACCAATGAGAGACTAGCTGTAGGTGTCTGCATGGGCAAATTTAACGCTCATTTCCCACCAGGAAGAGGAATTAACCAAAGGCTCAGCATGCCGTGCCGGAACCAGATTAGGGCCTGAAGCAATCCTGCGGGTTTGCGGCCAGCTCACAAGAAAGCGATTTGAAGAAAGGAGCTCCGGGGCACTGTAATTCAAAACCTGCAGTGTTATAAATGACAGCTATCGTCCAAAAATATATTGAAGGAAGGCTGCGAAGAGGACTTGAAAGCGGGGCAGAATTGCAGGAAAACGATTTCAGGGGGTAGACTGGAATTGCATTTAAAGCATAGGAAAAGAGGCAGAACGTCGACAATGATGCACTTGGCCAAAAAGGGCGTATGCGTTTTTTCCTGAATATATTCAGGAAAAAGCGCATACGCCCTTTTTGGCCAACCAAGCAAGCATGTTAAAGAAATCTGCACTACAATGAAGTCTCACTGCCCCCCGGTCAAAAGGGCCATCTGAAAAAAGTGTAAAATCCAGAAATGCAGCACAGGCCATGGAGAACTGGGAGCCTTGTTATGCTGATGGGTGGGATGTGAATTGCCAACAGCCACTCTGGAGAAGTGTATGGTGTTTCCTGAAACACCTAAAAAACAAAGCAACGGAGCCTACGGCACTACCACTTATGGTCCTATAGCTTAGGGAAATTAAAATCAAAAACACACAGCCACCCCAAAATTTCAGACGGCTCTGTTTACAAGAACCTCGTCTACGGTACAAGTTAAATATCCCAGAAAGCGAAAAATGGATAAAGAAGTTGTGGTACGTACGTACAATGGAATATCACTCACCAATGAAATCTATGTCATCTGGCCCGTCGTGGCATAATGAGTGGATTCAGGTACGATGATTCTAAGAGAAATAAATCACACAGAAAATGAAACATCATAAGTTAACTCTAATACACCGAATGTAATCTTGGCTACACATGAACTGAATTACAAAACAGAACAGGGTCTCAAATTTAGAAAACCAACTTATGTTTGCTTAAGGGGAAAGGGGAGTTGGGGTGCTGCATAAAACCAGAGATAGAAATTAGCACATATACCATTCCATACATCAAATATGTAATAGTCAAGACCTACCCCTTGCTTAACGAAATGGGCTAAACACCCTATATTCAACGCCTAGGAATACACCTGACTAGTAAGAATCTTCAAACCCATGGATTTATATGTCTCCATAAGAGAATCAAGCATGTGTACAGCTGCATGAAGGCAGCAGAGAAAATCCGATAAATCCTATTATCAAAATGAATTACAAAAACAAAACACAATGACAGTGAAATAGAGAACAATTCTTAAATAATTCATTCAGGGCTTGTGATGCAACCTGGATTTACCTCATCTAAACCCAGAGCTGAGTGAGACATAAGGTTGGACACTTCGGGCTGATAGCATTGGTGAGGTTCGATGAGCAAATGCAGACCATTTGAAGTCATACTACATGGTACCCATTCCATGGGTCCCAACTCTCCAGGTTTAAGCGATTCTTCCTTCAGCTAAAGCATGCATGGGAAGCCCACAGTATGGTGCACCGTGTGACCGGGAAACATTTTCAAATGCATCTCAATTTTTGTCCCCTTTTACTCGGGTTCACAATTCCAGACCCTTTACTAACACTCTCCCCACTTGGAGAGTCAGTGCCTTTAACCTCCTATTTGGCACAGTTTGCAATTTCTGTGCAAGATGAACAGGAATAGGGAGTACCAATGAGAGACTAGCTGTAGGTGTCTGCACGGGCAAATTTATCGCTCATTTCCAACCAGGAAGAGGAATTAACCAAACGCTCAGCATGCCGTGCCGGAACCAGATTAGGGCCTGAAGCAATCCTGCGGGTTTGCGGCCAGCTCAAAAGAAAGCGATTTGAAGAAAGGAGCTCAGGGGCACTCTAATTCACAAACCTGCAGAGTTATAAGTGACAGCTATCATCCAAAAATATATTGAAGGAAGGCTGTGAAGAGGACTTGAAAGCGGGGCAAAATTGCAGGAAAACGATTTCAGGGGGTAGACTGGAATTGCATTTAAAGCATAGGAAAAGAGGCAGTACGTCGACAATGATGCACTTGGCCAAAAAGGGCGTATGCGTTTTTTCCTGAATATATTCAGGAAAAAACGCATACGCCCTTTTTGGCCAACCAAGCAAGCATGTTAAAGAAATCTGCACTACAATGAAGTCTCACTGCCCCCCAGTCAAAAGGGCCATCTGAAAAAAGTGTAAAATCCAGAAAGGCAGCACAGGCCATGGAGAACAGGGAGCCTTGTTATGCTGATGGGCGGGATGTGAACTGCCAACAGCCACTCTGGAGAAGTGTATGGTGTTTCCTGGAACACGTAGGAAACAAAGCAACACAGCCTATGGCACTTCCACTTATGGTCCTATAGCTTAGGGAAGTTAAAATCAAAAACACACAGCCACCCCAAAGTTTGGGTCGGCTCTGTTTACAAGAACCTCGTCTACGGTACAAGTTAAATATCACAGAAAGCGAAAATGGATAAAGAAGTTGTGGTACATACGTACAATGGAAAATCACTCAGCAATGAAATCTATGTCATCTGGCCCTTAGCGGCATAATGAGTGGATTCAGGTACAATGATTCTACGTGAAATAAGTCACACAGAAAAAGGAACATCATAAGATATCACTAATACATGGAATGAAACTTGGCTTCACATGAACTGAATTACAAAACAGAAGAGGGTCTCCAAGTTAGAAAACCAACTGATGGTTGCTTATGGGGAAAGGTGAGTTGGGGTGCTGCATAAAACCAGAGATTTATATTAGCACAGAAACTGTTCCATAAACCAAATATGTAATAGAAAAGACCTACTCCTTGCTCAACGAAATGGAGTCAACACCCCATATTCAACGCCTAGGAATATACCTGACTAGTAAGGATCTTAAAACCCATGGATTTATATGTCTCCGTAAGAGAATCAAGCGTGTGTACAGCGGCCTAAACGCATCAGTGAAAATCCGATAAATCCTATTATCAAAATAAATTTCAAAAACAAAACACAATGACACTGAAATAGAGGGCAATTCTTAAATAATTCATTCAGGGCTTGTGATACAACCTGGATTTAGCACATCTTCAACCAGAGCTGGGTGAGACATAAGGCTGGACACTTCGGGCTGATAGCATTGGTGAGGTTCGGTGAGCAAATGCCGACCATTTGAAGTCATACTGCATGGTACCCATTCCATGGGTCCCAACTCTCCAGGTTTAAGGGATTCTTCCTTCAGCTAAAACATGCATGGGAAACCCAGAGTATGGTCCACCTTGTGATTTGGATTCGTTTTCAAATGCATCTCAGTTTTTTTCCCCTGGTACTAGGGTTCAATATTCCAGACCCGTCAATAACACTCTCCCCATATATATATTCAGGAAAAAACGCATACGCCCTTTTTGGCCAACCAAGCAAGCGTGTAAAGGAAATCTGCACTACAATGAAGCCTCACTGCCCCCCGGTCAAAAGGGCCATCTGAAAAAAGTGTAAAATCCAGAAAGGCAGGACAGGCCATGGGGAACATGTAGCCTTGTTATGCTGATGGGCGGGATGTGAACCGCCAACAGCCACTCTGGAGAACTGTATGGTGTTTCCGGAAACACGTAGGGAACAAAGCAACACAGCCTATGGCACTTCCACTTATGGTCCTATAGCTTAGGGACATTAAAATGAAAAACACAGAGCCACCCCAAAGTTTGGGACGGCTCTGTTTACAAGAACCTCGTCTACGATACAAGTTAAATATCCCAGAAATCGAAATATGGATAAAGAAGATGTGGTACGTATGTACAATGGAATATCACTCAGCAATGATATCTATGTCATCAGGCCAGTAGTGGCATAATGAATGGATTCAGGTATGATGATTTTACGTGAAATAAGTCACACAGAAAAAGAAACATCATAAGTTATCACTAATACATGGAATGTAAACTTGGCTACACATGAACTGATCTACAAAACAGAACACGGTCTCAAATTTAGAAAACGAACTTACGCTTGCTTATGGGGAAAGGTGAGTTGGCGTGCTGCATAAAACCAGAGATTGAAATTAGCACAGATATCTTTCCATAAGCCAAATATATAATAGACAAGACCTACTCCTTGCTCAACGAAATGAACTCAACACCCCATATTCAACGCCTCGGAATATACCTGACTAGTAAGAATCTTAAAACCCATGGATTTATATGTCTCCGTAAGAGAATCAAGCGTGTGTACAGTGGCCTAAACGCAGCAGTGAAAATCGGATAACTTCCTTTATCAAAAAAAATTTCAAAAACAAAACACAATGACAGTGAAATAGAGAGCAATTCTTAAATAATTCATTCAGGGCTTGTGATGCAACCTGGATTTACCACATCTACACCCAGAGCTGGGTGAGACATAAGGCTGGACCCTTCGCGCTGATACCATTGGTGAGGCTCGGTGAGCAAATGCAGACCGTTTGAAGGCATACTGCATGGTACCCATTCCATGGGTCCCAACTCTCCAGGTTTAAGGGATTCTTCCTTCAGCTAAAACATGCATGAGAAACGCAGAGTATATTCCACCATGTGATTGCGAAACGTTTTCAAATGCATCTCAGTTTTTGTGCCCTGGTACTCGGGTTCACCATTCCAGACGCTTTACTAACACTCTCCCCACTTGGAGAGTCAATGCCTTTAACATCCTGTTCAGCACAGTTTGCAATTTCTGAGCAAGATGAACAGGAATAGGGAGAACCAATGAGAGACTAGCTGTAGGTGCCTGCACGGGCAAGTGTAACGACCATTTCCCACCAGGAAGAGGAATTAACCAAAGGGTCAGCGTGCCCTGCCAGAAACAGATTAGCGCCTGAAGCATTCCTGCGGTTTTCGGCCAGCTCACAAGAAAGCGAGTTGAAGAAAGGAGCTCAGGGGCACTCTAATTCACAAACCTGCAGAGTTATGAATGACAGCTATCGTCCAAAAATATATTGAAGTAAGTCTGCGAAGAGGACTGGAAAGGGGGGCAGCATTTGAGGAAAACTATTTCAGGGGGTAGACTGGAATTGCACTTAAAGCATAGGAAATGAGGCAGAATGTCGACAATGATGCACTTTGCCAAAAAGGGCGTATGCATTTTTTCCTGAATATATTCAGGAAAAAACGCATACACCCTTGATGGCCAACCAAGCAAGCCTGTAAAGGAAATCTGCACCAAGGGCAGAAAGCTGTTGGGGGGATGGTGGTGTGAAGAGTTGAGAGATTGGGATTGACATGTATACATTTATATGTATAAAATAGATAACCAATAAGAACCTGCTGTATAAAAAATAAGATTAAAAATTAAAAAAAATAAAATTAAAAAGTAAAACAGAAAAAATATTCTTCCCTCCACATACATGTATTTATATGAATAAATTATTTCTATGCTTATATTTGTAAATGCAAAAAAGAGGAATGAAATCTACCTTGAACCAAAAACGAAAAATAGAAAAAACAAACAGAATCCACAAGTTACACAGAGGAAAACCGTATCAGGACACTTGCTCCAGTTGTAAACAATTCTGAAGTTGGTCAGTGGTGGGGAATCATCTCCCATACAGCCAGCAGGCCCCACGCAACAAGCGTCCTCATTGCAAAGCTGGGGGACCGTGCTGAGGCATCTGTGAGTAAACGTGGTCCGAGCCCCAGGCCAGCTGCTGCTGAAATGTTCCCACCCTTCCCAGATAAAACACCTGAATATGTTCAAGGACTTGAAAGCCTAGAGGAAGGGCAATGGAGCCACACGAGTGATTGCATGCCAGCCAACTTGGTGCCTGCAGGCCAGCCAGGATGGTCCTGGCCCTGGGTGCTCTTCTGGAAGCTTTCCATTTCCCTGCCTGAGATACCCCTCCTGTCCCGGCCCCCACTGATTTCTTCCTTCCTCACGTCTGCCCAGGGAGAAATTCCAGCGCCAGGTATGGGTGACACATCCTCTTCTTTAGCAGGTGGCATCTTGACAACTGCTGCAGAAAGTCCAGCAGAGCCCCACTCACACTGGGCCACCCACAACGCCGTGACCTGTCACTCCCTCCCACCAGCCCAGCCCTGAGACTGCTGACAGGGCAGAGAAAATGGCGTCAGGCACAGCTGCAGGGGTTCTTGCTGCCTGGAGCGGTGTTTATATTGATCTCAAAACAGGCACACCTGGGGAGGGCTGGCCGGCATGGTCAGGCTGCCCAGGTCAGCCAATCATCACCCCTCAGGGTCTCACAGTTGCAGAAAATGGAACTTGCTGAATCGGCCAGGTCCAAGGAACAGGTGTGGGCTCTTGAGAGTCAGGATAGACAATGGGCTGCAGCTCTGGCTTGTATTCTAATCATTTTATCTGGCCCATGAGTGGGAGACAGCTTCAAGAAAACCCTGGCCTAATAAGAGGACCCCAGGAGTCAGGGAGAGGAGGGGTGGGTGGTGGGTGGTGGGTGGAGACAGAGGCCTGGTGCCCCGGGTGCAGTGGAAGTCTCTGGAAGACCAGGTGGTGGCAGGCCGTACAGAGTGATGCCCAGGGTCACAGACCTGTCGGAGTTGCTATTTGTTAGTTCAAGTCCTGCTCTGAGGTGCTCTGTGTCAGATCTGAGTGACAGGTGAGCTGAGAGTGCTCTGCAATGAGGGCAATGTGCACGGTTCCTGTGTGCTCTGCCCTGCCACAGTACCTGCAAGTGTAGCTCTGTATCCTGGGAGGGAGCTGACCACGAGAGCCCCATGGGCTGCAGGGGACCTGCCCAGGGAACCCCATATCCTGGGATGGGCCTGACCATGAGAGCCCCATGGGCTGGTGTGGAGGTGGGGTACCTGCCCAGGTGAGCTCCATATCCTGAGATTGGCCTGACCACGAGAGCCCCATGGGCTGCCAGGGGCCTGGTAAAGATGTCAGGATCGTCAGTGAAGCCACCGAGTATATACCTCCAGTAGTTCCTAATTCCTACACCCTGCTGGTCATTCTACCAACCACCAGGAGACGGTATTCTGTATTAGTCTTCAATGATGCCTTCTTTTGTATGCCATTAGTCCCAGAGTCACAAGAAATTTTGGCTTGTAAGTGGCAGGACTCAACATACAACTAAAACAATACATCCAGGCCGTCTTGCCCCAAGTGTTCAAAAATTCCCACACCATCTTTGGGGAAAGCTTAGCTAAAGACGTAAAAGTTCTACCTCTGGAAAAGGAAACACTCCTTCAATATGCTGACGACATTCTGATCACCAGCCCTACTAAGGAGGCCTCTGAACTACCAAGCCAATAAAGGATAGAAGTTGTCCAAGAAAAAGCTCAAATATCACAGACTACGGTGACCTGCCTGGGCTTCATTCTCACAGAAGGTCGGAGAAGCTCATCCCAGGAAAGGGAAGAAACAATTTACAGCCTTACCCCTTTCTAAAACTAGAAGACAGCTTAGGGGTTCCTGGGGAGGCCAGAGTTTGCTGCTTCTGGATCCCTAACTACAGTCTACTAGCTGGGCCTCTATATGAAACACTGAAAGGAAAAGATGATGATCCTTTTGAATAGAATCCAGAAGTGGCCTTTCAAGAATGGAAAGAGCAGTCAATTCAGACCCTTGCCCTGGAACTCCCTAATTTAGCTAAACCCTTTGACCTTTACATTCCTGGTGAAAGGTGAATTGCCATTGGAGTATTAGTGCAAAACCTGGGACCACTTGAAATGGAACAATGCAAGAATGCCATCCAGGTAGGATAAACTATAGTCACCAAGGGGCTTGGCCCACTGCCACATCTGGCCAACATACTGGCGGTATCTAAAAACCTGGAAATCAGCAGCTCAAAAGGCCACCTCCCTCCTAAGGGAAAAGGACCCCACGTGGTGTTCCTAACCCCCAACCATGCCCTGAAGTTGCAGGGTTTGCTCCGTGGGCACACTGACCTCCAGTGAGGAAGCCCTCCTACTCCAACATCCAGAGAGATATCCGGGGGCAACGGGGCACCATGACGACACATGTGACCATCACTTGACCTGGAGTTTCTCTCATAAAACAACAAGAGTGTGTCACAAAAGAGTAGACTACTGCTTGCAGGACTTACTGCACCCAGAGGGGAGGTAATAATCTTGGCAGGGGAACCGTATATCACGCTGTCACCATAGAAAAGCCTACAGACACCGTGATGATGGTGACCAGTAAGACCGGCTGGACTCCTGTTTACTTCAAAAGGCTGTTGACTCAGTGGCCATCATGGTCCTTCATCACCACTGACCCTGGACTGTCTGGGAGTTGAGCAGTCAGGGTGCTGACACCTGGTGCTGTTTTTACGTTAATTCAGGGGCCTAACTGAAGAAAGCACAGACTACTGGTCAGAGCATCTAGGCTGGCAGAAACGGTCAGCCTAAGGTGGCTGAACAAATGTGCGGCGGGGTGAAACTGGACCTCACAGCGTCACTGCACATCTCCTTCCTGGACCCTTAAGGGTCATTAGAATCTATAACACTACCAATACTTGTGCTCAGGCGGACGAGCAGGGAGGCAGGAGGCCTGCGGACAATCAACGTCACCTGGAGGCTGCTGGGGAGAAGTTCAGACCCTCTCCCACGGGTATGAGGGCTCCTAACTCAGCACTCAGCAGTTACAGATGAAGGGTCTGCACCCTCAGCACTCTAAGAATGAGGAAGGGGACAAAATGCAGAAGAGGGGTTTGTCCCAGGCAAAGCCCCTTAAAAATCCCTGGGAGATAAAAATAGAATCTGGGCAATAAAATAAAGTCTAACCTTTTTTATCCTTTGTGCTTTGTCTAATTTCACGTGCTCCTAGGGTCCCGCATACAGAGGTTCAACAGCCGGCACTTCAGACCAGATTTCCTAGTGCAGAATGGCTGGGTCGACACTTCAGCTCCTGGAGCACAGTGCAGACTCCGCGATATAGAGCCTGAGCTGCAGCCAACCGGGCCCTCGAGAGCTCCGCCCCCTCCCTCCCACTGACTCTGACAGGATCTCTACACAGCAGCCCAGCCCACAGCCCACGGGGTAGCACATGCTCTCACCTCTGCATTCTCTGATCAAAATATAAAGTTTCCTTTGCTTCTGAACCAAACTCAGTCTCGATCTGTTGGCTCCAATGACACTGGGCAGGGGGACACTTGTTGGGGTCCACTCTGGAGGATCAGTAACAGAAATTGAGAACATTGTAACTTCAATGAACAGATGTGTGAGCCAAACTGTAATTAACATAGAACAGTGTATAAGGCTCGGGTAAAATAAGATGTTTCTAACACTTCCATTTGATATTTCCATCACTTTATTATAAGCAAGTTCAGTGAAAGGTTTGTCTTATTTGTCAGGTCAATACTAGAGAAACGAAGTGATTTCTTTCCAAGGATGTACATCTAATAATCTTGGTTAAAGCTTCAATCTTGTTTTAAATGCTTTTCCATTGAAAATGATACCTCTCTTTCAGCTCCCCCATTTCTGAGAAGTATAAAATCTTATAATTTATTATTACCAAAGGGGAAAGGTGGGAGGAGGGATAAATTAACAGTTTGGGATTAACACATACACACTGCTATGTATAAAATCGATCATTAACAAGGAACTACTGTACAGCACAGGGAACCACACTCAATATTTTGCAATAACCTATAAGGGGAAATAATCTGAAAAAAGAATAGATATTTTTATTGACATCATCTATTAATGACAGTTAAAATGGAACCTAAGGGAAACCGGTGGTGAGTGCTTCTGACCCTGAAGACTTCAATCATCTAAAGTTTGGACTCTGCCTACTTCCCAAGGCCCTTAATGAACCTATGTGTAGCCGTAGCTTAAAAAATTCCCCAGTTTGGGTTGCGGAGAGACAGTGATTTTGAAAAAGCCCTGGTGTTCTCCTCACATGAATGGGACCCTTCCTACAGCTAAAGCATGCCTGTCACACCCAGAGGATGGTATACCGTCTGATCGGGAAGAGTTTGGAAAAGGCATCTCATCTCCTCATTTCCTGGTGCTCGGGTTCACACTTCCAGCGTCTTTACTAACAGTCTCCCCACTTGGAGATGTCAGCACTGTCAACATCCTGTTGCATACAGTTTGGAATTTGTCCAGAGGATGAAGCAGAAGGAGGAGGAACAATGAGAGACAAGTCCTAGGTGTTCGGACAGGCACATGTCACTCTAATTTCCAATCAGGAAGACGAATTGACCAAAGGCTAGGGTTGCCCATGGAAACAGAATAGGGCTTGAGGAAATCCCGCTGCTTTGTGGCCAGTTCCCATAAACACAAGTTGAAAAATGGAGCTCAGTGGCACTAAAATTCACGAAACTGCAGAGTTGAAAATATCTATCACTGAAAAATGTCTTGAGGAAAGTCAGAGAAAAGGACTTGTAAGCAACGGAGAATGGCAGGAAAGGGATTGGAAGAGGTAGAAAGGACTCGCCATTAAGCACAAGAAAAGGGGCTGAACATTGCCAACATTGCAGTTGGCCAAAAAGGGTGTATGCGTCTTTTTCTGTATATATTCAAGAAAAGGGCATACACTTTTTTAGCCAACCAAACAGGTGGGCACTGGAAATCAATACTACAAAACATATCACTTCGCATCAGTCAGAAGAGCCATCCTCATAAAGTGTAAACACCAGAAATGCAGGACAGGGCAAGGAGAAAAGGGAGCCCTGTGAGGCTTATAGTGGAAACGTATATTGCCAACGGTCACTCTGGAGAAGTGTATTGTGTTTAATAAAGCATCTGAAAAATGAGCTACAGAGCACAGGGCACTTGCACTCATGGACGTATATCTTGGGAAAAACAAAAATCGAGAGGACACAGGCACCCCAATGTATACCGCCTAATTGTTTAAAAGATCCTCGACCAGGATATAACTTAAATGTCTCTGGAGGGAAATAATGGATACAGATGTGGTGCTTATGTAGAGTGGAATATGACTCAGCCTGGAAATCAATGCAATATGGCCACTTGTAACAACTCCAGAGGAGTTACGTATGATCATTCAAAGTCACAGAATTCAAAAAGAAAAAGACATACTATATCACTAATACATGGAATGTAAGCTTGGCTACACATGAACTGAATTACAAAACAGAACAGGGTCTCAAATATAGAAAACCAACTTATTCTTGCTTAAGGATAAAGGTGAGTTGGGGTGCTGCATAAAACCAGAGATTGAAATTAGCACAGATACTGTTCCATAAGCCAAATATGTAATAGTCAAGACCTACTGCTTGCTCAACAAAATGGACTCAGAACCCCATATTCAACGCCTAGGAATATACCTGACTAGTAAGAATATTAAAACCCATGGATTTATATGTCTTCATAAGAGAATCAAGTGTGTGTACAATGGCATGAACGCAGCAGTGAAAATAAGATATATCCCATTATCAAAATAAATTTCAAAAACAAAACACAATGACAGTGAAATAGAGAGCAATTCTTAAATAATGCATTCAGGGCTTGTGATGCAACCTGGATTTACCACATCTACACCCAGAGCTGGGTGAGACATAAGGCTGGACACTTCGGGCTGATAGCATTGGTGAGGTTCGTTGAGCAAATGCAGACACTTTGAAGTCATACTGCATGGTACCCATTCGAATGATCGCAACTCTCCAGGTTTAAAGGATTCTTCTTTCATCTAAAATATGCATGGGTAACCCAGAGTATGGTCCAACATGTGACCAGGAAACGTTTTAAAATGAATCTCATGTTTCATCCCCTGGTACTCGGTTTCACCATTTCAGACGCTTTACTAACACTCTCCCCACTTGGAGAGTCAGTGCCTTTAACCTCCTGTTGGGCACAGTTTGCAATTTCTGCGGAAGATGAACAGGAATAGGGAGAACCATTGAGAGACTAGCTGTAGGTGCCTGCACGGGCAAATGGAATGCTCATTTCCCACCAGGAAGAGGAATTAACCAAAGGCTCAGCGTGCCCTTCCGGAAACAGATTAGGGCCTGAAGCAATCCTGCGGTTTTGCGGCCAGCTCACAAGAAAGCGAGTTGAAGAAAGGAGCTCAGGGGCACTGTAATTCAAAAACCTGCAGAGTTATGAATGGCAGCTATCGTCCAAAAATATATTGAAGGAAGGCTGCGAAGACGACTTGTAAGCGGGACAGATTTGCAGGAAAACGATTTCAGGGGGTAGACGGGAATTGCATTTAAAGCATAGGAAAAGAGGCAGAACGTCGACAATGATGCTCTTGGCCAAAAAGGGCGTATGCGTTTTTTCCTGAATATATTCAGGAAAAAACGCATACGCCCTTTTTGGCCAACCAAGCAAGCATGTTAAAGAAATCTGCACTACAATGAAGTCTCACTGCCCCCCTGTCAAAAGGGCCATCTGAAAAAAGTGTAAAATCCAGAAAGGCAACACAGGCCATGGAGAACAGGGAGCCTTGTTATGCTGATGGGCGGGATGTAAATTGCCAACAGCCACTCTGGAGAAGTGTATGGTGTTTCCCAGAACACCGAAAAAACAAAGCTACGGAGCCTACGGCACTTCCACTTATGGTCCTATAGCTTAGGGAAATTAAATTCAAAAACACACAGCCACCCCAAAGTGTCGGACGGCTCTGTTTACAAGAACCTCGTCTACGGTACAAGTTAAATATCCCAGAATGTGAAAAATGGATAAAGAAGTTGTGGTACGTACGTACAATGGAATATCACTCAGCAATGAAATCTATGTCATCAGGCCCATCGCGGCAAAATGAGTGGATTCAGGTACGATGATTCTAAGTGAAATAAGTCACACAGAAAATGAAACATCATAAGATATCACTAATACACGGAATGTAAACTTGGCTACACATGAACTGAATTACAAAACAGAACAGGGTCTCAAATTTAGAAAACCAACTTATGCTTGCTTAAGGGGAAAGGTGAGTTGGGGTGCTGCATAAAACCAGAGATAGAAATTAGCACAGATACCTTTCCATAAGCCAAATATGTAATAGTCAAGACCTACCCCTTGCTCAACGAAATGGACTAAACACCCCATATTCAACGCCTAGGAATACACCTGACTAGTAAGAATCTTCAAACCCATGGATTTATATGTCTCCGTAAGAGAATGAAGCGTGTGTACAGCGGCATGAATGCAGCAGAGAAAATCCGATAAATCCCATTATCAAAATGAATTACACAAACAAAACCCAAGGACAGTGAAATAGAGAGCAATTCTTAAATAATTCATTCAGGGCTTGTGATGCAACCTGGATTTACCACATCTACACCCAGAGCTGAGTGAGACATAAGGTTGGGCACTTCGGGCTGATAGCATTGGTGAGGTTCGATGAGCAAATGCAGACCCTTTGAAGTCATACAGCATGGTACCCATTCCATGGGTCCCAACTCTCCAAGTTTAAGGGATTCTTCCTTCAGCTAAAACATGCATGGGAAACCCACAGTATGGTGCACCGTGTGACTGGCAAACGTTTTCAAATGCATCTCAGTTTTCGTCCCCTTTTACTCGGGTTCACCATTCCAGACCCTTTACGAACACTCTCCCCACTTGGAGTGTCAGTGCCTTTAACCTCCTGTTGGGCACAGTTTGCAATTTCTGCGCAAGATGAAAAGGAATAGGGAGAACGAATGAGAGACTAGCTCTAGGTATCTGCACGGGGAAATTTAACGCTCATTTCGCACCAGGAAGAGGAATTAACCAAAGGCTCAGCATGCCGTGCCGGAACCAGATTAAGGCCTGAAGCAATGCTGCGGGTTTGAGGCCAGCTCACAAGATAGCGAGTTGAAGAAAGGAGCTCAGGGGCACTGTAACTCACAAACCTGCAGAGCTATAAATGACAGCTATCGTCCAAAAATATATTGAAGGAAGGCTGCGAAGACGACTTGTAAGCGGGGCAGAATTGCAGGAAAACGATTTCAGGGGGTAGACGGGAATTGCATTTAAAGCACAGGAAAAGAGGCAGAACGTCGACAATGATGCTCTTGGCCAAAACGGGCGTATGCGTTTTCTCCTGAATATATTCATGAAAAAACGCATACGCCCTTTTTGGCCAACCAAGCAAGCATGTTAAAGAAATCTGCACTACAATGAAGTCTCACTGCCCCCCGGTCAAAAGGGCCATCTGAAAAAATGTAAAATCCAGAAAGGCAGCACAGGCCATGGAGAACAGGGAGCCTTGTTATGCTGATGGGCGGGATGTAAATTGCCAACAGCCACTCTGGAGAAGTGTATGGTGTTTCCTGGAACACCGAAAAAACAAAGCAACGGAGCCTACGGCACTTCCACTTATGTTCCTATAGCTTAGGGAAATTAAAATCAAAAACACACAGCCACCCCAAAGTGTCGGACGGCTCTGTTTACAAGAACCTCGTCTACGGTACAAGTTAAATATCCCAGAATGTGAAAAATGGATAAAGAATTTGTGGTACGTACGTACAATGGAATATCACTCAGCAATGAAATCTATGTCATCAGGCCCGTCGCGGCATAATGAGTGGATTCAGGTACGATGATTCTAAGTGAAATAAGTCACACAGAAAATGAAACATCATAAGATATCTCTAATACACGGAATGTAATCTTGGCTACACATGAACTGAATTACAAAACAGAACAGGGTCTCAAATTTAGAAAACCAACTTATGCTTGATTAAGGGGAAAGGTGAGTTGGGGTGCTGCATAAAACCAGAGATAGAAATTAGCAATGATACCTTTCCATAAGTCAAATATGTAATAGTCAAGTCCTACCCCTTGCTCAACGAAATGGACTAAACACCCCATATTCAACGCCTAGGAATACACCTGACTAGTAAGAATCTTCAAACCCATGGATTTATATGTCTCCAAAAGAGAATCAAGCGTGTGTACAGCTGCATGAAGGCAGCAGAGAAAATCCGATAAATCCCATTATCAAAATGAATTACAAAAACAAAACCCAAGGACAGTGAAATAGAGACCAATTATTAAATAGTTCATTCAGGGCTTGTGATGCAACCTGGATTTACCACATCTACACCCAGAGCTGAGTGAGACATAAGGTTGGGCACTTCGGGCTGATAGCATTGGTGAGGTTCAATGAGCAAATGCAGACCCTTTGAAGTCATACTGCATGGTACCCATTCCATGAGTCCCAACTCTCCATGTTTAATGGATTCTTCCTTCAGCTAAAACATGCATGGGAAACCCACAGTATGGTGCACCGTGTGACCGACAAACGTTTTCAAATGCATCTCAGTTTTTGTACCATTTTACTTGGGTTCACCATTCCAGACCCTTTACTAACACTCTCACCACTTGGAGAGTAGGTGCCTTTAACCTCCTGTTGGTCACAGTTTGCAATTTCTGCGCAAGATGAACAGGAATAGGGAGAACCAATGAGAGACTAGCTGTAGGTGTCTGCACGGGCAAATGGAACGCTCATTTCCCACCAGGAAGAGGAAATAACCAAAGGCCCAGCATGCCCTGCCGGAACCAGATTAGGGCCTGAAGCAATCCTGTGGTTTTGCGGCCAACTCACAGGAAAGCGTGTTGAAGAAAGCAGCTCAGGGGCACTGTAATTCACAAACCTGCAGAGTTATAAATGACAGCTATCGTCCAAAATATATTGAAGTATGTCTGCGAAGAGGACTTAGAATTTGGGCTGAAATTCAGGAAAACGATTTCGGGGGTAGACTGGAATTGCACTTAACGCCTAGGAAAAGACGGAGAACGGCGACAATGATGCACTTGGCCAAAAAGGGTGTATGCGTTTTTTCCTGAATATAATCAGGAAAAAACGCATACGCCCTTTTTGGCCAACCAAGCAAGCGTGTAAAGAAATCTGCACTACAATGAAGTCTCTCTGCCCCCCGGTCAAAAGGGCCATCTGAAAAAAGTGTAAAATCCAGAAAGGCAGGACAGGCCATGGAGAAGAGGGAGCATTGTTATCCTGATGGGCGGGATGTGAATTGCCAACAGCCACTCTGGAGAAGTGTATGGTATTTCCTGAAACACATAAGAAACAAAGCAACACAGCCTATGGCACTTCCACTTATGGTCCTATAGCTTAGGGAAATTAAAATCAAAACCACACAGGCACCCCAAAGTTTGGAACGGCTCTGTTTACAAGAACCTCGTCTACGGTACAAGTTAAATATCCCAGAGGGCGAAAAATGGATAAAGAAGTTGTGGTTCTTACGTACAATGGAATATCACTCAGCAATGAAATCTATGTCATCAGGCCCGTAGCGGCATAATGAGTGGATTCAGGTACGATGATTCTACGTGCAATAGGTCACACAGAAAAAGAAACATCATAAGGTATCACTAATACACGGAATGTAATCTTGGCTACACATGAACTGAATTACAAAACAGAACAGTGTCTCAAATTTAGAAAACCAACTTATGCTTGCTTTTTGGGAAAGGTGAGTTCGGGTGCTGCATAAAAACAGAGATTGAAATTCGCACTGATACAGTTCCATAAGCCAAATATGTAATAGACAAGACCTACTGCTTGCTCAACGAAATGGGCTCAACACCCCATATTCAACGCCTAGAAATATACCTGCCTAGCAAGAATCTTAAAACCCATGGATTTATATGTGTCTGAAAGAGAATCCAGCGTGTGTTCAGTGGCCTAAAGGCAACAGTGAAAATCCGATAAATCATATTATCAAAATAAATTTCAAAAACAAAACACAATGACAGTGAAATAGAGAGCAATTCTTAAATAATTCACTCAGGGCTTCTGATGCAACCTGGATTTACCACATGTACACCCAGTGCTGGGGAGACATAAGGCCGGACACTTCGCCCTGATAGCATTGTTGAGGTTCGGTGAGCAATTGCAGACCCTTTGAAGTCATACTGCATGGTACCCATTCCAAGGGTCCCAACTCTCCAGGTTTAAGGGATTCTTCCTTCCGCTACATCATGTATGGGAAACCCAGAGTATGGTCCACCATGTGATTGGGAAACGTTTTCAAATGCATCTCAGTTTTCTTCCCTTTATACTCGGGTTCACCATTCCAGACGCTTAACTAACACTCTCCCCACTTGGAGAGTCAGTGCCTTTAACCTCCTGCTTGTCACAGTTTGCAATTTCTGCGCAAGATGAACAGGAATAGGGAGAACCAATGAGAGACTAGCTGTAGGTGTCTGCACGGGCAATTTAATGCTCATTTCTCACCAGGAAGTGGAATTAACCAAAGGCTCAGAATGCCCTGCCAGAACCAGATTAGGGCCTGAAGCAATACTGCGGGTGTGCAGGCAGCTCACAAGATAGCGAGTTGAACAAAGGAGCTCAGGGGCACTGTAATTCACAAACCTGCAGAGTTATAAATGACAGCTATCGTCCAAAAATATATTGAAGGAAGGCTGCGAAGAGGACTTGAAAGCGGGGCAGAATTCCAGGAAAACGATTTCAGGAGGTAGACGGGAAGTGCACTGAAAGCATAGGAGAAGAGGCAGAACCTCGACAATGATGCACTTGTTCAAAAAGTGCATATGCGTTTTTTCCAAGGCCCTCCTTAAAGAGGGTAGGGGGCTCCCAGCATGCTTCAGTGGCCAACAGAGGGCCCACATCGCCAAGGTGACGTGAGCCAGCCAGGCAGGAGTGACCTCACATCAGAGGGCCCACCTCACAGAAGGGTAAGGGACCCAGCCATTATCAGACTCTCACCAGAGGGCCCACATCAGCAAGGGGCTGGGAACCAGGCAGGAGTGTCTTCACACCCGTGGGGCCACATCATCGCAAGTTGAGGTACCCAGCACATGTGGCCTCAAACCAGAGGACCCACATCTCCATGGGTCTCGGAGCGAGGCAGGCAGGATGAACCTCAAAACACGTGGCCCATTGTATAAAAAGGTGAGGAATCCAGCAGTTGGAACATCCCAGCAGGCGGCCCAGAGCACCGAGGCTATGGGATCCAGGCAATGATGAACTCACAACAGAGGGCCCTCATCATGAAACTGTGAGCAACCTAGCCATTGTGACCTCAGAGCACAAGGCCCACATCCCCATGGGGAAGCGAACCAAGCAGGAGTGTCATCGCACCAGTGGGCACACATCAGAAAATGTGGGGAGCCCAGCAGTTAGGGCCTGACGCCAGAGGGCCCTCATCACCGAGGAGAGGAGGCTCCCAGCAGGCTCCAACTGCTACAAGAGGGCCAACGTCGCCAATGCGGGGTGTGCCAGCCAGGCAGGAGTGACCTCAGAGCAGAGGGCCAACCTCAAAAAAGTGTGAGGAACCCAAAGAGGATTAGACTCTCACCAGAGGGCCCACATCACCAAGAGGATCAGAACCAGGCAGGACTGTCTTCACACCAGGGTGACCACATCATAGAAAGGTGAGGAACCCAGCACATGTGGCCTAAACCAGAAGACCCACATCTCCAAGGGGCTCGGAGTGAGGCATGCAGGAGTAGCCTCACAACACAGGGCCCATAGAATAAAAAAGCTGAGGAATCCTGCAGTGGGAACCTCCCAGCAGGCGGCCCAGAGCACCGAGTCTATGCGATCCAGGCTGCAGTGAACTCACAGCAGAGGGCCCATATCATGAAACTGTGAGCAACCCAGCCATTGGGACCTCACAGCAGAAGGCCCACATCCCCATGGGGTTGGGAACATGGCAAGAGTGTCCTCGCACCACTTAGCACGTATCAGAAAAAGTGGGTACCCAGCAGTTACGGCCTGACGCTAGAGAGCCCTCATCACCGAGGGGAGGTGGCTCCCAGCAGGCTCCAACTGCCACAAGAGGGCCGATGTCGCCAAGGCGGGGTGTGCCAGCCAGTCAGTAGTGACCTCACAGCAGAGGGCCCACCTCACAGAAGGGTGAGGAACCCAGCCAGGATCAGACTCTCACCAGAGGGCCCACATCACCAAGGGGATAGAAACCAGGCAGGAGTGTCCTCACACCAGCGGGGCCACATCATCGAAAGGTGAGGGACCCAGCACACGTGGCCTCAAACCAGAGGACACACATCACCAAGGGGCTGGGAGTGAGTCAGGCAGGAGGAGTCTCCAAACAGAGGGCTCATAGAAGAAAAAAGGTGAGGAATCCCGCAGTTGGAACCTCCCCACAGGCGGCCAGGAGCAGCGAGGCTATGGGATCCAGGCCGGAGTGAACTCACACCAGAGGGCCCTCATCATGAAACTGAGCCACCCACCGTTGGGACCTCAGAGCAGAAGGCCCATATTCCCATGGGGTTGGAAACCTGGCAGGAGTGTACTCACACCACAGGGCGCACATCAGAAAATTTTGGGAGCCCAGGAGTTAGAGCCTGACGCCAGAGGGCCCTCATTACCGAGGGGAGGAGACTCCCAGCAGGCACCAACTCCCACCTGAGGGCCCACGTCGCCAAGGTGACGTGTGCCAGTCAGGCAGGAGTGACCTCACAGCAGAGGGCCTACCTCACAGAAGGGTGAGGAAACCAGCCAGGATAAGACTCTCACCAGAGAGCCCACATCACCAAGGGGACCGGAACAAGGCAGGAGTGTCCTCACACCAGTGTGGCCACATTATAGAAAGGTGACGAACCCAGCACATGTGGCCTAAACCAGAGGACCCACATTTCCAAGGTGCTCCGAGTGAGGCAGGCAGGAGTAGCCTAACAACACAGGGCCCACAGAATAAAAAATGTGAGGAATCCAGCAGTTGGAACCCCCCAGCAGGTGGCCCAGAGTACGGAGTCTATGGGATCCAGGCCACAGTGAACTCACAGCAGAGGGCTCACATCATGACACTGTGAGCAATCCAGCTGGTGGGACCTCAGAGCAGAAGGCCCACATCCCCATGGGGATGGGAACGTGGCAGGAGTGTACTCGCACGACAGGGCACATATCAGAAAATTTTGGGAGCCCATGAGTTAGGGCCTGACGCCAGAGGGCCCTCATTACCGAGGGGAGGAGACTCCCAGCAGGCACCAACTCCCAACTGAGGAACCACATCGCCAAGGTGATGTGTGCCAGCCAGGCAGGAGTGACCTCACAGCAGAGGGCCCACCTCCCAGAAGGGTGAGGAATCCAGCCAGGATCAGACTCTCACCAGAGGGCCCCCATCACCAAGGGGATGGGAACCAGGCAGGAGTGTCCTCACACCAGTGGGGCCACATCAATAAAGGTGAGGAAACCGGCACATGTGGCCTCAAACCAGAGGACCCACATCACAAAGGGGCTGGGAGTGAGTCAGGAAGGAGGAGCATGAAAACACAGGACCCAAAGAATAAAAATGGTAAGGAATCCAGCAGTCGGAACCTCCCAGCAGGCGGCTCAGAGCACAGAGTCTATGGGATCTAGGCCTGAGTGAACTAACACCAGAGAGCCAACATCCTGAAACTGTGAACAACACAGGTGTTGGGACCATAGAGCAGAAGGCACATGGGGATGGGAACCTGGCAGGAGTGCCCTCACACCACTTAGCACGTATCAGAAAATGTGGGTAACCAGCAGTTAGGGCCTGATGCCAGAGGGCCTCATCACTGAGGGGAGGAGGCTCCCAGCGGGCTCCAACTGCCACCAGAGGGCCGACGTCGCCAAGGCGGGGTGTGTCAGCCAGGCAGGAGTGACCTCAGAGAAGAGGGCCCACCTCACAGAAGTGTGAGGAGCCCAACCAGGATCAGACTCTCACTGGAGGGCTCACATCACCAAGGGGATGGGAACCAGGCAGGAGTGTCCGCACACCAGTGGGGCCACATCTGCGAAAGGTGAGGAACCCAGCACATGTGGCCTCAAACCAGAGGACACACATCACCAAGGGGCTGGGAGTGAGGCAGGTGTCTGGAGGGGCACATTTAACTCTAATTTCCCACCAGGAAGAGGAATTAACCAAAGGCTCAGAGTGCCGTGCAGGACCCTGATTACGGCCTGAAGCAAACCTGCGGTTCTGTGGCCAGCTTTCAAGGAAACGAGTTAAGAAAGGAAATCACAGGCACTGTAATTCACAAACCAGCAGAGTTATAAATGACAGCTATTGGCAAAAATATATTGAAGTAAGTCTGCACAGAGGACTTGAAAACGAGGCAGAATTGCAGGAATCATATTTCAGGAGGTAGATTGGAATTGCATTTAAAGCATGTGAAAAGCGGCAGATCTTTGACAGTGATGCACTTGGACAAAAAGTGCGTATACATTTTTTCCTGAATATATTCAGGAAAAAACGCATATGCCCTTTGTGGCCAACCAAGAATTCGAGCAATGGAAATCCGCACTACAATGAACTCTCATTTCCCATTCGTCAAAAGAGTCATCTGAAAAAAGTGTAAAACCCAGAAACACAGGACAGGCCATGGAGAACAGGGAGCCTTGTTATGCTGATGGACGGGATGTAAATTGCCAACAGACACTCTGGTGATGTTTATGGTGTATGCTGAAACATCTAAAAAACAAAGCTACAGAGCCTAGGGCACTTCCACTTTTGGCCCTATAGCTTAGGAAAATTAAAATCAACAAGACACAGCCAACACAATATCCAGGGCTGCTGTGTTTACAAGAACCTTGAGTCCAGTACAAATTAAATATCCCAGAAAGAAAAAAATGGATAAAGGAGTTGTCCTACTTACGTACAACGGAATATCACTCAGCAATGAAATCAATGTCATCAGGCCTGTAGCAGCAAATTGAGTGGATTTAAGTATGATGATTCTAAGAGAAATATGTCACACAGAGAAACATAATTATCATAAGATATCACAAATAGAGGGAGTGTAAACTTGGCTACACATAAACTGAATTACAAAACCGAACAGAGTCTCACATTTAGATAAAAACTTATGCTTGCTTAACGGGAAAGTTGAGTTGGGGTGCTGTATAAAACCAGAGATTGAAATGAGCACACATACCGTTCCATAAGCCAAATATGTAATAGACAAGACCTACTCTTTGCTCAACGAAATAGACTAATCCATGGTGTATCACCTCACACCTGTTAGAATGGGCATCATCAGAAAATCTACAAACAACAAATGCTGGAAAGGGTGCGGAGATAAGGAAACCTCTTCCACTATTGTTGGGAATGTAAATTGATGCAGTCACTGTGGAGAACATTATGGAGTTTCTTATAAAACTAAGAATAGAATTACCATATAATACAGCAATCCCACTACTGGGCATATACCCAGACAAAACCATAAAACGAAAAGAGACATTCACCGCAATGTTCATTGCATCACTATTTACAATATCCAGGTAATGGAAGCAAACTAAATGCCCACAGACAGACGAATGCATAAAGATAAGGTACATATATAAAATGGAATATTACTAAGCCATAAAAAGGAATGAAATTGGGTCATTTGTAGAGACGTTGATGGATCTAGAGACTGTCATACAGAGTGAAGTAAGTCAGAAAGAGAAAAACAAATCCTGTATATAAATGCATATATGTGGAACCTAGAAAAGTTGTACAGATGAAGCGTTTTGCAAGGCAGAAATAGAGCAACAGATGTAGACAACAAACGTATGGACACCAAGGGGGGAAAGCTGTTAGGGGGGTGGTGGTGGGAGTTGAGAGATTGGGATTGACATGTATACATTTCTATGTATAAAATAGGTAACCAAAAAGAACCTGCTGTATAAAAAAATAAAATAAAATTCAAAATTACAAAAAGTAAAACAGAAAAAATATTCTTCCCTTCATATACATGTATTTATATGAATAAATTATTTCCATGCTTATATCTGTAAATACAAAAAAGAGGAATAAAATCTACCTTGAACCAAAAACGAAAAAAAGAAAAAAAAACAGAACCCACCAGTTACACAGAGGAAAACCGTATCAGGGCCCTTGCTCCAGTTGTAAACAATTCTGAAGTTGGTCAGTGGTGGGGAATCATCTCCCATTCAGCCAGCATGCCCCACACAACAAGCGTCCTCATTGCAAAGCTGGGGGCCCGTGCCGAGGCATCTGTGAGTAAACGTGGGCCGAGCCCCAGGCCAGCTGCTGCTGAAATGTTCCCACCCTTCCCAGGTAAAACACCTGAATATGTACAAGGACTTGAAAGCCTAGAGGAAGGGCCATGGAGCCACATGAGCGACAGCATGCCAGCCGACTTGGTGCCTGCAGGCCAGACAGGATGGTCCTGGCCCTGGGTGCTCTTCTGGAAGCTTTCCATTTCCCTGCCTGAGATACCCCTCCTGTCCCGGCCCCCACTGCTTTCTTCCTTACTCACCTCTGCCCAGGGAGAAATTCCAGCGGCAGGTATGGGTGGCACATCCTCTTCTTTAGCAGGTGGCATCTTGGCAACTGCTGCAGAAAGTCCAGCAGAGCCCCACTCACACTGGGCAACCCACAAAGCCGTGGCCTCTCACTCCCTCCCACCAGTCCAGCCCCGAGACTGCTGACAGGGCAGAAAATGGCGTCAGGCACAGCTGCAGGTGCTCTTGCTGCCTGGAGCGGTGTTTATATTGATCTCAACCCAGGCACACCTTGGGAGGGATGGCCGGCATGGTCAGGCTTCCCAGGCCAGCCAATAATCACCCCTCAGGGGCTCACAGTTGCAGAAACTGGAACTTGCTGAATCGGCCAGGTCCAAGGAACAGGTGTGGGCTCCTGAGAGTCAGGATAGACAAGGGCCTGCAGCTCTGGCTTGTTTTCTAATTATATTATCTGGCCCATGAGTGGGAGACAACTTCAAGAAAACCATCTCCTAATGAGAAGTACCCAGGAGTCAGGGAGAGCAGGGGTGGGTGGTGGGTGGAGACAGAGGCCTGGTGCCCCGGGTGCAGTGGAAATCTCTGGAAGACCAGGTGGAGGGAGGCCACACAGAGTGATGCCCAGGGTCACAGACCTGTCGGAGCTGCTGTTTGTTAGTTCAAGTCCTGCTCTGAGGTGCTCTGTGTCAGATCTGAGTGACAGGTGAGCTGGGAGTGCTCTGCAATGAGGGCGATGTGCATGGCTCCTGTGTGCCCAGCCCTGCCACGGTACCTGAAAGGGTAGCTCTGTATCCTGGGAGGGGCCTGACCACGAGAGCCCCATGGGCTGCAGGGGAACCTGCCCAGGGAGCCCCATATCCTGGGAGGGGCCTGAACACGAGAGCCCCGTGGGCTGGGGTGGGGGTGGGGTACCTGCCCAGGTGAGCTCCATATCCTGGGATTGGCCTGACCTTGAGAGCCCCATGGGCTGCTGGAGTCCTGGTAAAAGATGTCAGGACAGTCAGTGAAGCCACCGAGGATATACCTCCAGTAGTTCCTAAACCCTACACCCTGCTGGTCATTCTACTAACCACCAGGACATGGTATTCTGTATTAGTCTTCAATGAAGCCTTCTTTTGTATTCTATTAGTCCCAGAGTCACAAGAAATTTTGGCTTGTGAGTGGCAGGACTCAACATACAACTAAAACAATACTTCCGGGCCGTCTTGCCCCAAGGGTTCAAAAATTCCCACACCATCTTTGGGGAAAGCTCAGCTAAAGACCTAAAAGTTCTACCTCTGGAAAAGGAAACACTCCTTCAATATGCAGACGACATTCTGATCGCCAGCCCTACTAAGGAGACCTCTGAACTACCAAGCCAATAAAGGATACAAGTTGTCCAAGAAAAAGCTCAAATATCACAGACTATGGTGACCTGCGTGGGCTGCATTCTCACAGAAGGTCGGAGAAGCCCATCCCAGGAAAGGGAAGAAACGATTTACAGCCTTACCCATTTCTAAAACTAGAAGACAGCTTAGGGGTTCCTGGGGAGGCCAGGGTTTGCTGCTTCTGGATCCCTAACTACAGTCTACTAGCTGGGCCTCTATATGAAACACTGAAAGAAAAAGATGATGATCCTTTTGAATAGAATCCAGAAGTGGCCTTTCAAGAATGGAAAGAGCAGTCAATTCAGACCCTTGCCCTGGAACTCCCTAATTTAGCTAAACCCTTTGACCTTTACATTCCTAGTGAAATTTGAATGGCCATTGGAGTATTAGTGCAAAACCTGGGACCACTTGAAATGGAACAATGCAAGAATGCCATCCAGGTAGGATAAACTACGGTCACCAAGGGGCTTGGCCCACCGCCACATCTGGCCAAGATACTGGCAGTATCTGAAAACCTGGAAATCAGCAGCCCAAAAGGCCACCTCCCTCCTAAGGGAAAAGGACCCCACGTGGTGATCCTAACCCCCAACCATGCCCTGAAGTTGCAGGGTTTGCTCCGTGGGCACACTGACCTTGAGTGAGGAGGTCCTCCAACTCCAACCTCCAGAGAGATAACTGGGGCAAAGTGGCACCATGACGACTCATGTGACCATCACTTGACCTGGAGTTTCTCTCATAAAACAACAAGAGTGTGTCCCAAAAGAGTAGACTACTGCTTGCAGGACTTACTGCACCCAGAGGGGGGGTAATAATCTTGGCAGGGGAACCGTATATCACGCTGTCACCATAGAAAATCCTACAGACACTGTGATGATGGTGGCCAATAAGACCGGCTGGACTCCTGTTTACTTCAAAAGGCTGTTGACTCAGTGGCCATCATGGTCCTTCATCACCACTGACCCTGGACTGTCTGGGAGTTGAGCAGTCAGGGTGCTGACACCTGGTGCTGTTTTTACGTTAATTCAGGGGCCTAACTGAAGAAAGCACAGACTACTGGTCAGAGCATCTAGGCTGGCAGAAACGGTCAGCCTAAGGTGGCTGAACAAATGTGCGGCGGGGTGAAACTGGACCTCACAGCGTCACTGCACATCTCCTTCCTGGACCCTTAAAGGTCATTAGAATCTATAACACTACCAATACTTGTGCTCAGGCGGACGAGCAGGGAGGCAGGAGGCCTGCGGACAATCAACGTCACCTGGAGGCTGCTGGGGAGAAGTTCAGACCCTCTCCCACGGGTATGAGGGCTCCTAACTCAGCACTCAGCAGTTACAGATGAAGGGTCTGCACCCTCAGCACTCTAAGAATGAGGAAGGGGACAAAATGCAGAAGAGGGGTTTGTCCCAGGCAAAGCCCCTTAAAAATCCCTGGGAGATAAAAATAGAATCTGGGCAATAAAATAAAGTCTAACCTTTTTTATCCTTTGTGCTTTGTCTAATTTCACGTGCTCCTAGGGTCCCGCATACAGAGGTTCAACAGCCGGCACTTCAGACCAGATTTCCTAGTGCAGAATGGCTGGGTCGACACTTCAGCTCCTGGAGCACAGTGCAGACTCCGCGATATAGAGCCTGAGCTGCAGCCAACCGGGCCCTCGAGAGCTCCGCCCCCTCCCTCCCACTGACTCTGACAGGATCTCTACACAGCAGCCCAGCCCACAGCCCACGGGGTAGCACATGCTCTCACCTCTGCATTCTCTGATCAAAATATAAAGTTTCCTTTGCTTCTGAACCAAACTCAGTCTCGATCTGTTGGCTCCAATGACACTGGGCAGGGGGACACTTGTTGGGGTCCACTCTGGAGGATCAGTAACAGAAATTGAGAACATTGTAACTTCAATGAACAGATGTGTGAGCCAAACTGTAATTAACATAGAACAGTGTATAAGGCTCGGGTAAAATAAGATGTTTCTAACACTTCCATTTGATATTTCCATCACTTTATTATAAGCAAGTTCAGTGAAAGGTTTGTCTTATTTGTCAGGTCAATACTAGAGAAACGAAGTGATTTCTTTCCAAGGATGTACATCTAATAATCTTGGTTAAAGCTTCAATCTTGTTTTAAATGCTTTTCCATTGAAAATGATACCTCTCTTTCAGCTCCCCCATTTCTGAGAAGTATAAAATCTTATAATTTATTATTACCAAAGGGGAAAGGTGGGAGGAGGGATAAATTAACAGTTTGGGATTAACACATACACACTGCTATGTATAAAATCGATCATTAACAAGGAACTACTGTACAGCACAGGGAACCACACTCAATATTTTGCAATAACCTATAAGGGGAAATAATCTGAAAAAAGAATAGATATTTTTATTGACATCATCTATTAATGACAGTTAAAATGGAACCTAAGGGAAACCGGTGGTGAGTGCTTCTGACCCTGAAGACTTCAATCATCTAAAGTTTGGACTCTGCCTACTTCCCAAGGCCCTTAATGAACCTATGTGTAGCCGTAGCTTAAACAATTCCCCAGTTTGGGTTGTGGAGAGACACTGATTTTGAAAAAGCCCTGGTGTTCTCCTCACATGAATGGGACACTTCCTACAGCTAAAATATGCCTGTCACACCCAGAAGATGGTATACCGTCTGATCGGGAAGAGTTTGGAAAAGGCATCTCATCTCCTCATCTCCTGGTGCTCGGGTTCACCCCTCCAGCGTCTTTACGAACAGTCTCCCCACTTGGAGATGTCAGCACTGTCAACATCCTGTTGCATACAGTTTGGAATTTGTCCAGAGAATGAAGCAGAAGGAGGAGGAACAATGAGAGACAAGTCCTAGGTGTTCGGACAGGCACATGTCACTCTAATTTCCAATCAGGAAGACGAATTGACTAAAAGCTAGGGTTGCCCATGGAAACAGAATAGGGCTTGAGGAAATCCCGCTGCTTTGTGGCCAGTTCCCATAAACACAAGTTGAAAAATGGAACTCAGGGCCGCTAAAATTCACGAAACTGCAGAGTTGAAAATATCTCTCACTGAAAAATGTCTTGAGGAAAGTCAGAGAAAAGGACTTGTAAGCAACGGAGAATGGCAGGAAAGGGATTGGAAGAGGTAGAAAGGACTCGCCATTAAGCACAAGAAAAGGGGCTGAACATTGCCAACATTGCAGTTGGCCAAAAAGGGTGTATGCGTCTTTTTCTGTATATATTCAAGAAAAGGGCATACACTTTTTTAGCCAACCAAACAGGTGCGCACTGGAAATCAGTACTACAAAACATATCACTTCGCATCAGTCAGAAGAGCCTTCCTCATAAAGTGTAAACACCAGAAATGCAGGACAGGGCAAGGAGAAAAGGGAGCCCTGTGAGGCTTATAGTGGAAATGTATATTGCCAATGGTCACTCTTGAGAAGTGTATTGTGTTTACTAAAGCATCTAAAAAATGAGCTACAGAGCACAGGGCACTTGCACTCATGGACGTATATCTTGGGAAAGACAAAAATGGAGAGGACACAGGCACCCCAATGTTTACCGCCTCTCTGTTTAAAAGATCCTCGACTAGGATATAATTTATATGTCTCTGGAGGGAAAAAATGGATAGAGGTGTGGCACTTATGTAGAGTGGAATATTACTCAGCCTGAAAATCAGTGAAATATAGCCAGTTGTAACAACCCCAGAGTAGTTACGTATGATCATTCAAAGTCACATAATTCAAAAAGAAAAAGACAAACAATATTACTAATACATGGAATGTAAACGTGGCTACAAATGACCTGAATTACAAAACAGAATGGGGTCTCAAATTTAGAAGACCAACTTATGTTTGCTTAAGGAAAAAGGAGAGTTGGGGAGCTGCATAAAACCAGAGATTGAAATTAGCACAGATACCGTTCCATAAGCCAAATATGTAATAGAAAAAACCTACTCCCTGGTCAACAAAATGGGCTCAACACGCCATATTCAACACCTACGAATACACCTGACTAGTAAGAATCTTCAAACTCATGGATTTATATGTCTCCGGAAGAGAATCAAGAGTGAGTACAGCGGCATGAACGGAGCAGTGAAAATGCGATAAATCCCATTATCAAAATAAATTACAAAAACAAAACACAATGACAGTGAAATAGAGAGCAATTCTTAAATAATTCATTCAGGGCTTTTGATGCAACCTGGATTTACCACATCTACACCCAGAGCTGAGTGAGACATAAGGTTGGGCACTTCGGGCTGATAGCATTGTTGAGGTTCAATGAGCAAATGCAGACCCTTTGAAGTCATACTGCATGGTACCCATTCCATGGGTCCCAACTCTCCAGGTTTAAGGGATTCTTTCTTCAGCTAAAACATGCATGGGAAACCCACAGTATGGTGCACCGTGTGACCAGGAAAGGTTTTCAAATGCATCTCAGTTTTCGTCCCCTTTTACTCGGGTTCACCATTCCAGAACGTTTACTAACACTCTCCCCACTTGGAGAGTCAGTGCCTTTAACCTCCTGTTTGGCACAGTTTGCAATTTCTGCGCAAGATGAACAGGAATAGGGAGAACCAATGAGAGACTAGCAGTAAGTGTCTGCACGGGCAAATTTAATGCTCATTTCCCACCAGGAAGAGGAATTAACCAAAGGATCAGCATGCCGTGCCGGAACCAGATTAGGGCCTGAAGCAATCCTGCGGGTTTGCGCCCAGCTCACAAGAAAGCGATTTGAAGAATGGAGCTCAGGGGCACTGTAACTCACAAACATGCAGAGTTATAAATGACAGCTATCGTCCAAAAATATATTGAAGGAAAGCTGCGAATACGACTTGTAAGCAGGGCAGAATTGCAGGAAATCGATTTCAGGGGGTACACGGGAATTGCATTTAAAGCATAGGAAAAGAGGCAGAACGTCGACAATGATGCTCTTGGCCAAAAAGGGTGTATGCGTTTTTTCCTGAATTTATTCAGGAAAAAAAGCATATGCGCTTTTTGGCCAACCAAGCAAGCATGTTAAAGAAATCTGCACTACAATGAAGTCTCACTGCCCCCAGGTCAAAAGGGACATCTGAAACAAGTGTAAAATCCACAAAGACAGGACAGGGCAAGGAGAACAGAGAGCCTTGTTATGCTGATGGTCGGGATGTAAATTGCCAACAGCCACTCTGGAGAAGTGTATGGTGTATCCTGGAACCCCTGAAAAACAAAGCAACGGAGCCTACGGCACTTCCACTTATGGTCCTATAGCTTAGGGAAATTAAAATCAAAAACACACAGCCACCCCAAAGTGTCGGACGGCTCTGTTTACAAGAACCTCTTCTACGGTACAAGTTAAATATCCCAGAATGTGAAAAATGGATAAAGAAGTTGTGGTACGTACGTACAATGGAATATCACTCAGCAATGAAAGCTATGTCATCAGACCCGTCGCGGCATAATGAGTGGATTCAGGTACGATGATTCTAAGGGAAATAAGTCACACAGAAAATGAAACATCATAAGATATCACTAATACATGGAATGTAAACTTTGCTACACATGAACTGAATTATAAAACAGAACAGGGTCTCAAATTTAGAAAACCAACTTATGCTTGCTTAAGGGGAAAGGTGAGTTGGGGTGCTGCATAAAACCAGAGATAGAAATTAGCACAGATACCTTTACAAAAGCCAAATAAGTAATAGCCCAGACCTACCCCTTGCTCAACGAAATGGAATAAACACCCCATATTCAACGCCTAGGAATACACCTGACTGGTAAGAATCTTCAAACCCATGGATTCATATGCCTCCGTAAGAGAATGAAGCGTATGTACAGCGGCATGAATGCAGCAGAGAAAATCCGATAAATCCCATTGTCAAAATGAATTACAAAAACAAAACCCAAGGACAGTGAAATAGAGAGCAATTCTTAAATAATTCATTCAGGGCTTGTGATGCAACCTGGATTTACCACATATACACCCAGAGCTGAGTGACACATAAGTTTGGACACTTTGGGCTGATAGCATTGTTGAGGTTCGATAAGCAAATGCAGACCCTTTGAAGTCATACTGCATGGTAGCCATTCCATGGGTCCCAACTCTCCAGGTTTAAGGGATACTTCCTTCGGCTAAAACATGCATGGGAAACACACATTATGGTGCACCATGTGACGGGGAAACGTTTTCAAATGCATCTCAGTTTTCGTCTCGTTTTACTTGGGTACACCATTCCAGACCCTTTAATAACACTCTCCCCACTTGGAGAGTCTGTACCTTTAACCTCCTGTTTGGCACAGTTTGCAATTTCTGCGCAAAATGAACAGGAATAGGGAGAACCAATGAGAGACTAGCTGTAGGTGTCTGCACGGGCAAATTTAACGCTCATTTCCAACCAGGAAGAGGAAATAACCAAAGGCTCAGCATGCCGTGCCGGAACCAAATTAGGGCCTGAATCTATCATGCGGGTTTGCGGCCAGCTCACAAGAAAGCGATTTGAAGAAAGGAGCTCAGGGGCACTGTAATTCACAAACCTGCAGAGTTATAAATGACAGCTATCGTCCAAAAATATATTGAAGGAAGGCTGTGAAGAGGACTTGAAAGCGGGGCAGAATTGCAGGAAAACGATTTCAGGGTGTAGACTGGAATTGCATTTAAAGCATAGGAAAAGAGGCAGAATGTCGACAATGATGCACTTGGCCAAAAAGGGCGTATGCGTTTTTTACTGAATATATTCAGGAAAAAACGCATACGCCCTTTTTGGCCAAACAAGCAAGCATGTTAAAGAAATCTGCACTACAATGAAGTCTCACTGCCCCCCGGTCAAAAGGGCCATCTGAAAAAAGTGTAAAATCCATAAATGCAGCACAGGCCATGGAGAACAGGGTGCCTGGTTATGCTGATGGGTGGGATGTAAATTGCCAACAGCCACTCTGGAGAAGTGTATGGTGTTTCCTGAAACACCTAAAAAACAAAGCAACGGAGCCTACGGCACTTCCACTTATGGTCCTATAGCTTAGGGAAATTAAAATCAAAAACACACAGCCACCCCAAAGTTTCAGACAGCTCTGTTTACAGGAACCTCGTCCACGGTACAAGTTAAATATCCCAGAAAGCGAAAAATGGATAAAGAAGTTGTGGTACGTACGTACAATGGAATATCACTCACCAATGAAGTCTATGTCATCTGGCCCGTCTTGGCATAATGATTGGATTCAGGTACGATGATTCTAAGTGAAATAAGTCACACAGAAAATGAAACATCATAAGATATCACTAATACACCGAATGTAATCTTGGCTACACATGAACTGAACTACAAAACAGAACAGGGTCTCAAATTTAGAAAAGAAACTTATGTTTGCTTAAGGGGAAAGGTGAGTTGGGGTGCTGCATAAATCCAGAGATAGAAATTAGCACAGATACCATTCCATACGTCAAATACGTAATAGTCAAGACCTACACCTTGCTCAACAAAATGGGCTAAACCCCCTATATTCAACGCCTAGGAATACACCTGACTAGTAAGAATCTTCAAACCCATGGATTTATATGTCTCCATAAGAGAATCAAGCGTGTGTACAGCTGCATGAAGGCAGCAGAAAAAATCCGATAAATCCCATTATCAAAATGAATTACAAAAACAAAACACAATGACAGTGAAATAGAGAGCAATTCATAAATAATTCATTCAGGGCTTGTGATGCAACCTGGATTTACCTCAATTACACCCAGAGCTGAGTGAGACATAAGGTTGGACACTTTGGGCTGATAGCATTGGTGAGGTTCGATGAGCAACTGCAGATCATTTGAAGCCATACTGCATGGTACCCATTCCATGGGTCCCAAATCTCCAGGTTTAAGTGATTCTTCCTTCAGCTACAACATGCATGGGAAACACACATTATGGTGCACCATGTGACGGGGAAACGTTTTCAAATGCATCTCAGTTTTCGTCTCGTTTTACTTGGGTACACCGTTCCAGACCTTTTAATAACACTCTCCCCACTTGGAGAGTCTGTACCTTTAACCTCCTGTTTGGCACAGTTTGCAATTTCTGCGCAAAATGAACAGGAATAGGGAGAACCAATGAGAGACTAGCTGTAGGTGTCTGCACGGGCAAATTTAACGCTCATTTCCAACCAGGAAGAGGAATTAACCAAAGGCTCAGCATGCCGTGCCGGAACCAAATTAGGGCCTGAATCTATCATGAGGGTTTGCGGCCAGCTCACAAGAAAGCGATTTGAAGAAAGGAGCTCAGGGGCACTGTAATTCACAAACCTGCAGAGTTATAAATGACAGCTATCGTCCAAAAATATATTGAAGGAAGGCTGTGAAGAGGACTTGAAAGCGGGGCAGAATTGCAGGAAAACGATTTCAGGGGGTAGACTGGAATTGCATTTAAAGCATAGGAAAAGAGGCAGAATGTCGACAATGATGCACTTGGCCAAAAAGTGCGTATGCGTTTTTTACTGAATATATTCAGGAAAAAACGCATACGCTCCTTTTGGCCAACCAAGCAAGCATGTTAAAGAAATCTGCACTACAATGAAGTCTCACTGCCCCCCGGGCAAAAGGGCCATCTGAAAAAAGTGTAAAATCCAGAAATGCAGCACAGGCCATGGAGAACAGGGAGCCTTGTTATGCTGAATGGTGGGATGTAAATTGCCAACAGCCACTCTGGAGAAGTGTATGGTGTTTCCTGAAACACCTAAAAAACAAAGCAACGGAGCCTACGGCACTTCCACTTATGGTCCTATAGCTTAGGGAAATTAAAATCAAAAACACACAGCCACGCCAAAGTGTCAGACGGCTCTGTTTACAAGAACCTCGTCTACGGTACAAGTTAAATATCCCAGAAAGCGAAAAATGGATAAAGAAGTTGTGGTACGTACGTACAATGGAATATCACTCACCAATGAAGTCTATGTCATCTGGCCCGTCTTGGCATAATGAGTGGATTCAGGTACGATGATTCTAAGTGAAATAAGTCACACAGAAAATGAAACATCATAAGATATCACTAATACACCGAATGTAATCTTGGCTACACATGAACTGAAATACAAAACAGAACAGGGTCTCAAATTTAGAAAACCAACTTATGTTTGCTTAAGGGGAAAGGTGAGTTGGGGTGCTGCATAAAACCAGAGATAGAAATTAGCACAGATACCATTCCTTACGTCAAATACGTAATAGTCAAGACCTACACCTTGCTCCACAAAATGGGCTAAACCCCCTATATTCAACGCCTAGGAATACACCTGACTAGTAAGAATCTTCAAACCCATGGATTTATATGTCTCCATAAGAGAATCAAGCGTGTGTACAGCTACATGAAGGCAGCAGAGAAAATCCGATAAATCCCATTATCAAAATGAATTAAAAAACAAAACACAATGACAGTGAAATAGAGAGCAATTCTTAAATAATTCATTCAGGGCTTGTGATGCAACCTGGATTTACCGCATCTACACCCAGAGCTGAGTGAGACATAAGGTTGGACACTTCGGGCTGATAGCATTGGTGAGTTTCGATGAGCAAATGAAGACCATTTGAAGTCATACTGCATGGTACCCATTCCATGGGTCCCAACTCTCCAGGTTTAAACGATTCTTCCTTCAGCTAAAACATACATGGGAATCCCACAGTATGGTGCACCGTGTGACCGGGAAACGTTTTCAAATGCTTCTCAGTTTTCGTCCCCTTTTATTCGGGTTCACTATTCCAGACCCTTTACTAACACGCTCCCCACTTGGAGAGTCAGTGCCTTTAACCTCCTGTTTGGCACAGTTTGCAATTTCTGCGCAAGATGAACAGGAATAGGGAGAACCAATGAGAGACTAGCTGTAGGTGTCTGCACGGACAAATTTAACGCTCATTTCCCACCAGGAAGAGGAATTAACCAAAGGCTCAGCATGCCGTGCCGCAACAAGATTTAGGCTTGAAGAAATCATGCGGGTTTGCGGCCAGCTCAAAAGAAAGCGATTTGAAGAAAGGAGCTCAGGGGCACTGTAATTCACAAACCTGCAGAGCTTTAAATGACAGCTATCGTCCAAAAATATATTGAAGGAAGGCTGTGAAGAGGACTTGAAAGCGGGGCAGAATTGCAGGAAAACGATTTCAGGGGGTAGACTGGAATTGCATTTAAAGCATAGGAAAAGAGGCAGAACGACGACAATGATGCACTTGGCCAAAAAGGGCGTGTGCGTTTTTTCCTGAATATATTCAGGAAAAAACGCACACGCCCTTTTTGGCCAACCAAGCAAGCATGTTAAAGAAATCTGCACTACAATGAAGTCACACTGCCCCCCGGTCAAAAGGGCCATCTGAAAAAAGTGTAAAATCCAGAAATGCAGCACAGGCCATGGAGAACAGGGAGCCTTGTTATGCTGATGGGTGGGATGTAAATTGCCAACACCCACTCTGGAGAAGTGTATGGTGTTTCCTGAAACACCTAAAAAACAAAGCAACGGAGCCTACGGCACTTCCCCTTATGGTCCTATAGCTTAGGAAAATTAAAATCAAAAACACACAGCCACCTAAACGTCTCGGGCGGCTCTGTTTACAAGAACCTCGTCTACCGTACAAGTTAAATATCCCAGAATGTGAAAAGTGGATAAACAAGTTGTGGTACGTACGTACAATGGAATATCACACAGCAATGAAATCTATGTCATCAGGCCCGTCGCGGCATAATGAGTGGATTCAGGTACGATGATTGTAAGTGAAATAAGTCACACAGAAAATGAATCATCATAAGATGTCACTAATACACGGAATGTAAACTTGGCTACACATGAACTGAATTACAAAACAGAACAGAGTCTCAAATTTAGAGTATCAACTTATGCTTGCTTAAGGAGAAAGGTGAGTTGGGGTGCTGCATAAAACCAGAGATAGAAATTAGCACAGATACCTTTCCATAAGCCAAATATGTAATAGTCAAGACCTACCCCTTGCTCAACGAAATGGACTAAACACCCCATATTCAACGCCTAGGAATACACCTGACTAGTAAGAATCTTCAAACCCATGGATTTATATGTCTCCGTAAGAGAATGAAGCGTGTGTACAGCGGCATGAATGCAGCAGAGAAAATCCGATAAATCCCATTATCAAAATGAATTACACAAACAAAACCCAAGGACAGTGAAATAGAGAGCAATTCTTAAATAATTCATTCAGGTCTTGTGATGCAACCTGGATTTACCACATCTACACCCAGAGCTGAGTGAGACATAAGGTTGGGCACTTCGGGCTGATAGCATTGGTGAGGTTCGATGAGCAAATGCAGACCCTTTGAAGTCATACAGCATGGTACCCATTCCATGGGTCCCAACTCTCCAAGTTTAAGGGATTCTTCCTTCAGCTAAAACATGCATGGGAAACCCAAGGTATGGTGCACCGTGTGGCTGGCAAACGTTTTCAAATGCATCTCAGTTTTCGTCCCCTTTTAATCGGGTTCACCATTCCAGACCCTTTACGAACACTCTCCCCACTTGGAGAGTCAGTGCCTTTAACCTCCTGTTGGGCACAGTTTGCAATTTCTGCGCAAGATGAAAAGGAATAGGGAGAACCAATGAGAGACTAGCTCTAGGTGTCTGCATGGGCAAATTTAACCCTCATTTCCCACCAGGAAGAGGAATTAACCAAACGCTCAGCATGCCGTGCCGGAACCAGATTAGGGCCTGAGGCAATCTTGTGGGTTTGCGGCCAGCTCACAAGATAGCGAGTTGAAGAAATGAGCTCAGGGGCACTGTAACTCACAAACCTGCAGAGTTATAAATGACAGCTATCGTCCAAAAATATATTGAAGGAAGGCTGCGAAGACGACTTGTAATTGGGGCAGAATTGCAGGAAAACGATTTCAGGGGGTAGACGGGAATTGCATTTAAAGCATAGGAAAAGAGGCAGAACGTCGACAATGATGCTCTTGGCCAAAAAGGGCGTATGCGTTTTTTCCTGAATTCAGGAAAAAACGCATACGCCCTTTTTGGCCAACCAAGCAAGCATGTTAAAGAAATCTGCACTACAATGAAGTCTCACTGCCCCCCGGTCAAAAGGGCCATCTGAAAGAAGTGTAAAATCCAGAAAGGCAGCACAGGCCATGGAGAACAGCGAGCCTTGTTATGCTGATGGGCGGGATGTAAATTGCCAACAGCCAGTCTGGAGAAGTGTATGGTGTTTCCCGGAACACCGAAAAAACAAAGCTACGGAGCCTACGGCACTTCCACTTATGGTCCTATAGCTTAGGGAAATTAAAATCAAAAACACACAGCCACCCCAAAGTGTCGGACGGCTCTGTTTACAAGAACCTCGTCTACGGTACAAGTTAAATATCCCAGAATGTGAAAAATGGATAAAGAAGTTGTGGTACGTACGTACAATGGAATATCACTCAGCAATGAAATCTATGTCATCAGGCCCGTCGCGGCATAATGAGTGGATTCAGGTACGATGATTCTAAGTGAAATAAGTCACACAGAAAATGAAACATCATAAGATATCACTACTACACGGAATGTAAACTTGGCTACACATGAACTGAATTACAAAACAGAACAGGGTCTCAAATTTAGAAAACCAACTTATGCTTGCTTAAGGGGAAAGGTGAGTTGGGGTGCTGCATAAAACCAGAGATAGAAATTAGCACAGATACCTTTCCATAAGCCAAATATGTAATAGTCAAGACCTACCCCTTGCTCAACGAAATGGACTAAACACCCCATATTCAACGCCTAGGAATACACCTGACTAGTAAGAATCTTCAAACCCATGGATTTATATGTCTCCGTAAGAGAATGAAGCGTGTGTACAGCGGCATGAATGCAGCAGAGAAAATCCGATAAATCCCATTATCAAAATGAATTACACAAACAAAACCCAAGGACAGTGAAATAGAGAGCAATTCTTAAATAATTCATTCAGGGCTTGTGATGCAACCTGGATTTACCACATCTACACCCAGAGCTGAGTGAGACATAAGGTTGGGCACTTCGGGCTGATAGCATTGGTGAGGTTCGATGAGCAAATGCAGACCCTTTGAAGTCATACAGCATGGTACCCATTCCATGGGTCCCAACTCTCCAAGTTTAAGGGATTCTTCCTTCAGCTAAAACATGCATGGGAAACCCACAGTACGGTGCACCGTGTGACTGGCAAACGTTTTCAAATGATTCTCAGTTTTCGTCCCCTTTTACTCGGGTTCACCATTCCAGACCCTTTACGAACACTCTCCCCACTTGGAGAGTCAGTGCCTTTAACCTCCTGTTGGGCATAGTTTGCAATTTCTGCGCAAGATGAAAAGGAATAGGGAGAACCAATGAGAGACTAGCTCTAGGTGTCCGCACGGGCAAATTTAACGCTCATTTCCCACCAGGAAGAGGAATTAACCAAAGGCTCAGCATGCCGTGCCGGAACCAGATTAGGGCCCGAGGCAATCCTGTGGGTTTGCGGCCAGCTCACAAGATAGCGAGTTGAAGAAAGGAGCTCAGGGGCACTGTAACTCACAAACCTGCAGAGTTATAAATGACAGCTATCGTCCAAAAATATATTGAAGGAAGGCTGCGAAGACGACTTGTAAGCGGGACAGATTTGCAGAAAAACGATTTCAGGGGGTAGACGGGAATTGAATTTAAAGCATAGGAAAAGAGGCAGAACGTCGACAATGATGCTCTTGGCCAAAAAGGGCGTATGCGTTTTTTCCTGAATATATTCAGGAAAAAACGCATACGCACTTTTTGGCCAACCAAGCAAGCATGTTAAAGAAATCTGCACTACAATGAAGTCTCACTGCCCCCCGGTCAAAAGGGCCATCTGAAAAAAGTGTAAAATCCAGAAAGGCAGCACAGGCCATGGAGAACAGGGAGCCTTGTTATGCTGATGGGCGGGATGTAAATTGCCAACAGCCACTCTGGAGAAGTGTATGGTGTTTCCCGGAACACCGAAAAAACAAAGCTACGGAGCCTACGGCACTTCCACTTATGGTCCTATAGCTTAGGGAAATTAAAATCAAAAACACACAGCCACCCCAATGTGTCGGACGGCTCTGTTTACAAGAACCTCGTCTACGGTACAAGTTAAATATCCCAGAATGTGAAAAATGGATAAAGAAGTTGTGGTACGTACGTACAATGGAATATCACTCAGCAATGAAATCTATGTCATCAGGCCTGTAGCGGCATAATGAGTGGATTCAGGTACGATGATTCTACGTGCAATAGGTCACACAGAAAAAGAAACATCATAAGATATCACTAATACACGGAATGTAAACTTGGCTACACATGAAATGAATTACAAAACAGAACAGTGTCTCAAATTTAGAAAACCAACTTATGCTTGCTTTTTGGGAAAGGTGAGTTCGGGTGCTGCATAAAAACAGAGAGTGAAATTCGCACTGATACCGTTCCATAAGCCAAATATGTAATAGACAAGACCTACTGCTTGCTCAACGAAATGGGCTCAACACCCCATATTCAACGCCTAGGAATATACCTGCCTAGCAAGAATCTTAAAACCCATGGATTTATATGTGTCCATAAGAGAATCCAGCGTGTGTTCAGTGGCCTAAAGGCAACAGTGAAAATCCGATAAATCATATTATCAAAATAAATTTCAAAACCAAAACACAATGACAGTGAAATAGAGAGCAATTCTTAAATAATTCACTCAGGGCTTCTGATGCAACCTGGATTTACCACATGTACACCCAGTGCTGGGGAGACATAAGGCCGGACACTTCGCCCTGATAGTATTGTTGAGGTTCGGTGAGCAATTGCAGACCCTTTGAAGTCATACTGCATGGTACCCATTCCAAGGGTCCCAACTCTCCAGGTTTAAGGGATTCTTCCTTCCGCTACATCATGTATGGGAAACCCAGAGTATGGTCCACCATGTGATTGGGAAACGTTTTCAAATGCATCTCAGTTTTCGTCCCTTTATACTCGGGTTCACCATTCCAGATGCTTAACTAACACTCTCCCCACTTGGAGAGTCAGTGCCTTTAACCTCCTGTTTGTCACAGTTTGCAATTTCTGCGCAAGATGAACAGGAATAGGGAGAACCAATGAGAGACTAGCTGTAGGTGTCTGCACGGGCAATTTAATGCTCATTTCTCACCAGGAAGTGGAATTAACCAAAGGCTCAGAATGCCGTGCCGGAACCAGATTAGGGCCTGAAGCAATACTGCGGGTGTGCAGGCAGCTCACAAGATAGCGAGTTGAACAAAGGAGCTCAGGGGCACTGTAATTCACAAACCTGCAGAGTTATAAATGACAGCTATCGTCCAAAAATATATTGAAGGAAGGCTGCGAAGAGGACTTGAAAGCGGGGCAGAATTCCAGGAAAACGATTTCAGGAGGTAGACGGGAAATGCACTGAAAGCATAGGAGAAGAGGCAGAACCTCGACAATGATGCACTTGTTCAAAAAGTGCATATGCGTTTTTTCCAAAGCCCTCCTTAAAGAGGGTAGGGGGCTCCCAGCATGCTTCAGTGGCCAACAGAGGGCCCACATCGCCAAGGTGACGTGAGCCAGCCAGGCAGGAGTGACCTCACATCAGAGGGCCCACCTCACAGAAGGGTAAGGGACCCAGCCATTATCAGACTCTCACCAGAGGGCCCACATCAGCAAGGGGCTGGGAACCAGGCAGGAGTGTCTTCACACCCGTGGGGCCACATCATCGCAAGTTGAGGTACCCAGCACATGTGGCCTCAAACCAGAGGACCCACATCTCCATGGGTCTCGGAGCGAGGCAGGCAGGATGAACCTCAAAACACGTGGCCCATTGTATAAAAAAGGTGAGGAATCCAGCAGTTGGAACATCCCAGCAGGCGGCCCAGAGCACCGAGGCTATGGGATCCAGGCAATGATGAACTCACAACAGAGGGCCCTCATCATGAAACTGTGAGCAACCTAGCCATTGTGACCTCAGAGCACAAGGCCCACATCCCCATGGGGAAGCGAACCAAGCAGGAGTGTCATCGCACCAGTGGGCACACATCAGAAAATGTGGGGAGCCCAGAAGTTAGGGCCTGATGCCAGAGGGCCCTCATCACCGAGGAGAGGAGGCTCCCAGCAGGCTCCAACTGCTACAAGAGGGCCAACGTCGCCAATGCGGGGTGTGCCAGCCAGGCAGGAGTGACCTCAGAGCAGAGGGCCAACCTCAAAAAAGTGTGAGGAACCCAAAGAGGATTAGACTCTCACCAGAGGGCCCACATCACCAAGAGGATCAGAACCAGGCAGGACTGTCTTCACACCAGGGTGACCACATCATAGAAAGGTGAGGAACCCAGCACATGTGGCCTAAACCAGAAGACCCACATCTCCAAGGGGCTCGGAGTGAGGCATGCAGGAGTAGCCTCACAACACAGGGCCCATAGAATAAAAAAGCTGAGGAATCCTGCAGTGGGAACCTCCCAGCAGGCGGCCCAGAGCACCGAGTCTATGCGATCCAGGCTGCAGTGAACTCACAGCAGAGGGCCCATATCATGAAACTGTGAGCAACCCAGCCATTGGGACCTCACAGCAGAAGGCCCACATCCCCATGGGTTTGGGAACATGGCAAGAGTGTCCTCGCACCACTTAGCACGTATCAGAAAAAGTGGGTACCCAGCAGTTACGGCCTGACGCTAGAGAGCCCTCATCACCGAGGGGAGGTGGCTCCCAGCAGGCTCCAACTGCCACAAGAGGGCCGATGTCGCCAAGGCGGGGTGTGCCAGCCAGTCAGTAGTGACCTCACAGCAGAGGGCCCACCTCACAGAAGGGTGAGGAACCCAGCCAGGATCAGACTCTCACCAGAGGGCCCACATCACCAAGGGGATAGAAACCAGGCAGGAGTGTCCTCACACCAGCGGGGCCACATCATCGAAAGGTGAGGGACCCAGCACACGTGGCCTCAAATCAGAGGACACACATCACCAAGGGGCTGGGAGTGAGTCAGGCAGGAGGAGTCTCCAAACAGAGGGCCCATAGAAGAGAAAAGGTGAGGAATCCCGCAGTTGGAACCTCCCCGCAGGCGGCCAGGAGCAGCGAGGCTATGGGATCCAGGCCGGAGTGAACTCACACCAGAGGGCCCTCATCATGAAACTGAGCCACCCACCGTTGGGACCTCAGAGCAGAAGGCCCATATTCCCATGGGGTTGGAAACCTGGCAGGAGTGTACTCACACCACAGGGCGCACATCAGAAAATTTTGGGAGCCCAGGAGTTAGAGCCTGACGCCAGAGGGCCCTCATTACCGAGGGGAGGAGACTCCCAGCAGGCACCAACTCCCAACTGAGGGCCCACGTCGCCAAGGTGACGTGTGCCAGTCAGGCAGGAGTGACCTCACAGCAGAGGGCCTACCTCACAGAAGGGTGAGGAAACCAGCCAGGATAAGACTCTCACCAGAGAGCCCACATCACCAAGGGGACCGGAACAAGGCAGGAGTGTCCTCACACCAGTGTGGCCACATTATAGAAAGGTGACGAACCCAGCACATGTGGCCTAAACCAGAGGACCCACATTTCCAAGGTGCTCCGAGTGAGGCAGGCAGGAGTAGCCTAACAACACAGGGCCCACAGAATAAAAAATGTGAGGAATCCAGCAGTAGGAACCCCCCAGCAGGTGGCCCAGAGTACGGAGCCTATGTGATCCAGGCCACAGTGAACTCACAGCAGAGGGCTCACATCATGACACTGTGAGCAATCCAGCTGGTGGGACCTCAGAGCAGAAGGCCCACATCCCCATGGGGATGGGAACGTGGCAGGAGTGTACTCGCACGACAGGGCACATATCAGAAAATTTTGGGAGCCCATGAGTTAGGGCCTGACGCCAGAGGGCCCTCATTACCGAGGGGAGGAGACTCCCAGCAGGCACCAACTCCCAACTGAGGACCCACATCGCCAAGGTGATGTGTGCCAGCCAGGCAGGAGTGACCTCACAGCAGAGGGCCCACCTCCCAGAAGGGTGAGGAATCCAGCCAGGATCAGACTCTCACCAGAGGGCCCCCATCACCAAGGGGATGGGAACCAGGCAGGAGTGTCCTCACACCAGTGGGGCCACATCAATAAAGGTGAGGAAACCGGCACATGTGGCCTCAAACCAGAGGACCCACATCACAAAGGGGCTGGGAGTGAGTCAGGAAGGAGGAGCATGAAAACACAGGACCCAAAGAATAAAAATGGTAAGGAATCCAGCAGTAGGAACCTCCCAGCAGGCGGCTCAGAGCACAGAGTCTATGGGATCTAGGCCTGAGTGAACTAACACCAGAGAGCCAACATCCTGAAACTGTGAACAACACAGGTGTTGGGACCATAGAGCAGAAGGCACATGGGGATGGGAACCTGGCAGGAGTGCCCTCACACCACTTAGCACGTATCAGAAAATGTGGGTAACCAGCAGTTAGGGCCTGATGCCAGAGGGTCTCATCACTGAGGGGAGGAGGCTCCCAGCGGGCTCCAACTGCCACCAGAGGGCCGACGTCGCCAAGGCGGGGTGTGTCAGCCAGGCAGGAGTGACCTCAGAGAAGAGGGCCCACCTCACAGAAGTGTGAGGAGCCCAACCAGGATCAGACTCTCACTGGAGGGCTCACATCACCAAGGGGATGGGAACCAGGCAGGAGTGTCCGCACACCAGTGGGGCCACATCTGCGAAAGGTGAGGAACCCAGCACATGTGGCCTCAAACCAGAGGACACACATCACCAAGGGGCTGGGAGTGAGGCAGGTGTCTGGAGGGGCACATTTAACTCTAATTTCCCACCAGGAAGAGGAATTAACCAAAGGCTCAGAGTGCCGTGCGGGACCCTGATTACGGCCTGAAGCAAACCTGCGGTTCTGTGGCCAGCTTTCAAGGAAACGAGTTAAGAAAGGAAACCACAGGCACTGTAATTCACAAACCTGCAGAGTTATAAATGACAGCTATTGGCAAAAATATATTGAAGTAAGTCTGCACAGAGGACTTGAAAACGAGGCAGAATTGCAGGAATCATATTTCAGGAGGTAGATTGGAATTGCATTTAAAGCATGTGAAAAGCGGCAGATCTTTGACAGTGATGCACTTGGACAAAAAGTGCGTATACATTTTTTCCTGAATATATTCAGGAAAAAACGCATATGCCCTTTGTGGCCAACCAAGAATTCGAGCAATGGAAATCCGCACTACAATGAACTCTCATTTCCCATTCGTCAAAAGAGCCATCTGAAAAAAGTGTAAAACCCAGAAACACAGGACAGGCCATGGAGAACAGGGAGCCTTGTTATGCTGATGGACGGATTGTAAATTGCCAACAGACACTCTGGTGATGTTTATAGTGTATGCTGAAACATCTAAAAAACAAAGCTACAGAGCCTAGGGCACTTCCACTTTTGGCCCTATAGCTTAGGAAAATTAAAATCAACAAGACACAGCCAACACAATATCCAGGGCTGCTGTGTTTACAAGAACCTTGAGTCCAGTACAAATTAAATATCCCAGAAAGAAAAAAATGGATAAAGGAGTTATCCTACTTACGTACAACGGAATATCACTCAGCAATGAAATCAATGTCATCAGGCCTGTAGCAGCAAATTGAGTGGATTTAAGTATGATGATTCTAAGAGAAATATGTCACACAGAGAAACATAATTATCATAAGATATCACAAATAGAGGGAGTGTAAACTTGGCTACACATAAACTGAATTACAAAACCGAGCAGAGTCTCACATTTAGATAAAAACTTATGCTTGCTTAACGGGAAAGTTGAGTTGGGGTGCTGTATCAAACCAGAGATTGAAATGAGCACACATACCGTTCCATAAGCCAAATATGTAATAGACAAGACCTACTCTTTGCTCAACGAAATAGACTAATCCATGGTGTATCACCTCACACCTGTTAGAATGGGCATCATCAGAAAATCTACAAACAACAAATGCTGGAAAGGGTGCGGAGATAAGGAAACCTCTTCCACTATTGTTGGGAATGTAAATTGATGCAGTCACTGTGGAGAACATTATGGAGTTTCTTATAAAACTAAGAATAGAATTACCATATAATACAGCAATCCCACTACTGGGCATATACCCAGACAAAACCATAAAACGAAAAGAGACATTCACCGCAATGTTCATTGCATCACTATTTACAATATCCAGGTAATGGAAGCAACCTAAATGCCCACAGACAGACGAATGCATAAAGATGAGGTACATATATAAAATGGAATATTACTAAGCCATAAAAAGGAATGAAATTGGGTCATTTGTAGAGACGTTGATGGATCTAGAGACTGTCATACAGAGTGAAGTAAGTCAGAAAGAGAAAAACAAATCCTGTATATAAATGCATATATGTGGAACCTAGAAAAGTTGTACAGATGAAGCGTTTTGCAAGGCAGAAATAGAGCAACAGATGTAGACAACAAACGTATGGACACCAAGGGGGGAAAGCTGTTAGGGGGGTGGTGGTGGGAGGAGTTGAGAGATTGGGATTGGCATGTATACATTTCTATGTATAAAATAGGTAACCAAAAAGAACCTGCTGTATAAAAAAATAAAATAAAATTCAAAATTACAAAAAGTAAAACAGAAAAAATATTCTTCCCTTCACATACATGTATTTATATGAATAAATTATTTCTATGCTTATATCTGTAAATACAAAAAAGAGGAATAAAATCTACCTTGAACCAAAAACGAAAAAAAGAAAAAAAAACAGAACCCACCAGTTACACAGAGGAAAACCGTATCAGGGCCCTTGCTCCAGTTGTAAACAATTCTGAAGTTGGTCAGTGGTGGGGAATCATCTCCCATTCAGCCAGCATGCCCCACGCAACAAGCGTCCTCATTGCAAAGCTGGGGGCCCGTGCCGAGGCATCTGTGAGTAAACGTGGGCCGAGCCCCAGGCCAGCTGCTGCAGAAATGTTCCCACCCTTCCCAGGTAAAACACCTGAATATGTACAAGGACTTGAAAGCCTAGAGGAAGGGCCATGGAGCCACATGAGCGACAGCATGCCAGCCGACTTGGTGCCTGCAGGCCAGACAGGATGGTCCTGGCCCTGGGTGCTCTTCTGGAAGCTTTCCATTTCCCTGCCTGAGATACCCCTCCTGTCCCAGCCCCCACTGCTTTCTTCCTTACTCACCTCTGCCCAGGGAGAAATTCCAGCGGCAGGTATGGGTGGCACATCCTCTTCTTTAGCAGGTGGCATCTTGGCAACTGCTGCAGAAAGTCCAGCAGAGCCCCACTCACACTGGGCAACCCACAAAGCCGTGGCCTCTCACTCCCTCCCACCAGTCCAGCCCCGAGACTGCTGACAGGGCAGAAAATGGCGTCAGGCACAGCTGCAGGTGCTCTTGCTGCCTGGAGCGGTGTTTATATTGATCTCAACCCAGGCACACCTGGGGAGGTCTGGCCGGCACGGTCGGGCTTCCCAGGCCAGCCAATAATCACCCCTCAGGGGCTCACAGTTACAGAAACTGGAACTTGCTGAATCGGCCAGGTCCAAGGAACAGGTGTGGGCTCCTGAGAGTCAGGATAGACAAGGGGCTGCAGCTCTGGCTTGTTTTCTAATTATATTATCTGGCCCATGAGTGGGAGACAACTTCAAGAAAACCCTCTCCTAATGAGAGGAACCCAGGAGTCAGGGAGAGGAGGGGTGGGTGGTGGGTGGAGACAGAGGCCTGGTGCCCCGGGTGCAGTGGAAGTCTCTGGAAGACCAGGTGGAGGGAGGCCACACAGAGTGATGCCCAGGGTCACAGACCTGTCGGAGCTGCTGTTTGTTAGTTCAAGTCCTGCTCTGAGGTGCTCTGTGTCAGATCTGAGTGACAGGTGAGCTGGGAGTGCTCTGCAATGAGGGCGATGTGCATGGCTCCTGTGTGCCCAGCCCTGCCACGGTACCTGAAAGGGTTGCTCTGTATCCTGGGAGGGGCCTGACCACGAGAGCCCCGTGAGCTGGGGTGGGGGTGGGGTACCTGCCCAGGTGAGCTCCATATCCTGGGATTGGCCTGACCTCGAGAGCCCCATGGGCTGCTGGAATCCTGGTAAAAGATGTCAGGACAGTCAGTGAAGCCACCGAGGATATGCCTCCAGTAGTTCCTAAACCCTACACCCTGCTGGTCATTCTACTAACCACCAGGACATGGTATTCTGTATTAGTCTTCAATGAAGCCTTCTTTTGTATTCTATTAGTCCCAGAGTCACAAGAAATTTTGGCTTGTGAGTGGCAGGACTCAACATACAACTAAAACAATACTTCCGGGCCGTGTTGCCCCAAGGGTTCAAAAATTCCCACACCATCTTTGGGGAAAGCTCAGCTAAAGACCTAAAAGTTCTACCTCTGGAAAAGGAAACACTCCTTCAATATGCAGACGACATTCTGATCGCCAGCCCTACTAAGGAGACCTCTGAACTACCAAGCCAATAAAGGATACAAGTTGTCCAAGAAAAAGCTCAAATATCACAGACTATGGTGACCTGCGTGGGCTGCATTCTCACAGAAGGTCGGAGAAGCCCATCCCAGGAAAGGGAAGAAACAATTTACAGCCTTACCCATTTCTAAAACTAGAAGACAGCTTAGGGGTTCCTGGGGAGGCCAGGGTTTGCTGCTTCTGGATCCCTAACTACAGTCTACTAGCTGGGCCTCTATATGAAACACTGAAAGAAAAAGATGATGATCCTTTTGAATAGAATCCAGAAGTGGCCTTTCAAGAATGGAAAGAGCAGTCAATTCAGACCCTTGCCCTGGAACTCCCTAATTTAGCTAAACCCTTTGACCTTTACATTCCTAGTGAAATTTGAATGGCCATTGGAGTATTAGTGCAAAACCTGGGACCACTTGAAATGGAACAATGCAAGAATGCCATCCAGGTAGGATAAACTACGGTCACCAAGGGGCTTGGCCCACCGCCACATCTGGCCAAGATACTGGCAGTATCTGAAAACCTGGAAATCAGCAGCCCAAAAGGCCACCTCCCTCCTAAGGGAAAAGGACCCCACGTGGTGATCCTAACCCCCAACCATGCCCTGAAGTTGCAGGGTTTGCTCCGTGGGCACACTGACCTTGAGTGAGGAGGTCCTCCAACTCCAACCTCCAGAGAGATAACTGGGGCAAAGGGGCACCATGACGACTCGTGTGACCATCACTTGACCTGGAGTTTCTCTCATAAAACAACAAGAGTGTGTCCCAAAAGAGTAGACTACTGCTTGCAGGACTTACTGCACCCAGAGGGGAGGTAATAATCTTGGCAGGGGAACAGTATATCACGCTGTCACCATAGAAAAGCCTACAGACACTGTGATGATGGTGGCCAATAAGACCGGCTGGACTCCTGTTTACTTCAAAAGGCTGTTGACTCAGTGGCCATCATGGTCCTTCATCACCACTGACCCTGGACTGTCTGGGAGTTGAGCAGTCAGGGTGCTGACACCTGGTGCTGTTTTTACGTTAATTCAGGGGCCTAACTGAAGAAAGCACAGACTACTGGTCAGAGCATCTAGGCTGGCAGAAACGGTCAGCCTAAGGTGGCCGAACAAATGTGGGGCGGGGTGAAACTGGACCTCACAGCGTCACTGCACATCTCCTTCCTGGACCCTTAAATGTCATTAGAATCTATAACACTACCAATACTTGTGCTCAGGCGGACGAGCAGGGAGGCAGGAGGCCTGCGGACAAACAACGTCACCTGGAGGCTGCTGGGGAGAAGTTCAGACCCTCTCCCACAGGTATGAGGGCTCCTAACTCAGCACTCAGCAGTTACAGATGAAGGGTCTGCACCCTCAGCACTCTAAGAATGAGGAAGGGGACAAAATGCAGAAGAGGGGTTTGTCCCAGGCAAAGCCCCTTAAAAATCCCTGGGAGATAAAAATAGAATCTGGGCAATAAAATAAAGTCTAACCTTTTTTATCCTTTGTGCTTTGTCTAATTTCACGTGCTCCTAGGGTCCCGCATACAGAGGTTCAACAGCCGGCACTTCAGACCAGATTTCCTAGTGCAGAATGGCTGGGTCGACACTTCAGCTCCTGGAGCACAGTGCAGACTCCGCGATATAGAGCCTGAGCTGCAGCCAACCGGGCCCTCGAGAGCTCCGCCCCCTCCCTCCCACTGACTCTGACAGGATCTCTACACAGCAGCCCAGCCCACAGCCCACGGGGTAGCACATGCTCTCACCTCTGCATTCTCTGATCAAAATATAAAGTTTCCTTTGCTTCTGAACCAAACTCAGTCTCGATCTGTTGGCTCCAATGACACTGGGCAGGGGGACACTTGTTGGGGTCCACTCTGGAGGATCAGTAACAGAAATTGAGAACATTGTAACTTCAATGAACAGATGTGTGAGCCAAACTGTAATTAACATAGAACAGTGTATAAGGCTCGGGTAAAATAAGATGTTTCTAACACTTCCATTTGATATTTCCATCACTTTATTATAAGCAAGTTCAGTGAAAGGTTTGTCTTATTTGTCAGGTCAATACTAGAGAAACGAAGTGATTTCTTTCCAAGGATGTACATCTAATAATCTTGGTTAAAGCTTCAATCTTGTTTTAAATGCTTTTCCATTGAAAATGATACCTCTCTTTCAGCTCCCCCATTTCTGAGAAGTATAAAATCTTATAATTTATTATTACCAAAGGGGAAAGGTGGGAGGAGGGATAAATTAACAGTTTGGGATTAACACATACACACTGCTATGTATAAAATCGATCATCAACAAGGAAATACTGTACAGCACAGGGAACTACACTCAATATTTTGCAAAAACCTATAAGGGGAAATAATCTGAAAAAAGAATAGATATTTTTATTGACATCATCTATTAATGACAGTTAAAATGGAACCTAACGGAAGCCGGTGGTGAGTGCTTCTGACCCTGAAGACTTCAATCATCTAAAGTTTGGACTCTGCCTACTTCCCAAGGCCCTTAATGAACATATGTGTAGCCGTAGCTTAAAAAATTCCCCAGTTTGGGTTGTGGAGAGACAGTGATTTTGAAAAAGCCCTGGTGTTCTCCTCACATGAATGGGACACTTCCTACAGCTAAAATATGCCTGTCACACCCAGAAGATGGTATACCGTCTGATCGGGAAGAGTTTGGAAAAGGCATCTCATCTCCTCATCTCCTGGTGCTCGGGTTCACCCCTCCAGCGTCTTTACGAACAGTCTTCCCACTTGGAGATGTCAGCACTGTCAACATCCTGTTGCATACAGTTTGGAATTTGTCCAGAGAATGAAGCAGAAGGAGGAGGAACAATGAGAGACAAGTCCTAGGTGTTCGGACAGGCACATGTCACTCTAATTTCCAATCAGGAAGACGAATTGACCAAAGGCTAGGGTTGCCCATGGAAACAGAATAGGGCTTGAGGAAATCCCGCTGCTTTGTGGCCAGTTCCCATAAACACAAGTTGAAAAATGGAACTCAGGGCCGCTAAAATTCACGAAACTGCAGAGTTGAAAATATCTCTCACTGAAAAATGTCTTGAGGAAAGTCAGAGAAAAGGACTTGTAAGCAACGGAGAATGGCAGGAAAGGGATTGGAAGAGGTAGAAAGGACTCGCCATTAAGCACAAGAAAAGGGGCTGAACATTGCCAACATTGCAGTTGGCCAAAAAGGGTGTATGCGTCTTTTTCTGTATATATTCAAGAAAACGGCATACACTTTTTTAGCCAACCAAACAGGTGGGCACTGGAAATCAGTACTACAAAACATATCACTTCGCATCAGTCAGAAGAGCCTTCCTCATAAAGTGTAAACACCAGAAATGCAGGACAGGGCAAGGAGAAAAGGGAGCCCTGTGAGGCTTATAGTGGAAATGTATATTGCCAATGGTCACTCTTGAGAAGTGTATTGTGTTTACTAAAGCATCTAAAAAATGAGCTACAGAGCACAGGGCACTTGCACTCATGGACGTATATCTTGGGAAAGACAAAAATGGAGAGGACACAGGCACCCCAATGTTTACCGCCTCTCTGTTTAAAAGATCCTCGACTAGGATATAATTTATATGTCTCTGGAGGGAAAAAATGGATAGAGGTGTGGCACTTATGTAGAGTGGAATATTACTCAGCCTGAAAATCAGTGAAATATGGCCAGTTGTAACAACCCCAGAGTAGTTACGTATGATCATTCAGTCACATAATTCAAAAAGAAAAAGACATACGATATTACTAATACATGGAATGTAAACGTGGCTACAAAGTACCTGAATTACAAAACAGAATGGGGTCTCAAATTTAGAAGACCAACTTATGTTTGCTTAAGGAAAAAGGAGAGTTGGGGAGCTGCATAAAACCAGAGATTGAAATTAGCACAGATACCGTTCGATAAGCCAAATATGTAATAGAAAAAACCTACTCCCTGGTCAACGAAATGGACTCAACACGCCATATTCAACACCTACGAATACACCTGACTAGTAAGAATCTTCAAACTCATGGATTTATATGTGTCCGTAAGAGAATCAAGCGTGAGTACAGCGGCATGAACACAGCAGTGAAAATGCGATAAATCCCATTATGAAAATAAATTACACAAACAAAAGCCAAGGACAGTGAAATAGAGAGCAATTCTTAAATAATTCATTCAGGGCTTGTGATGCAACCTGGATTTACCACATCTACACCCAGAGCTGAGTGAGACATAAGGTTGGGCACTTCGGGCTGATAGCATTGGTGAGGTTCGATGAGCAAATGCAGACCCTTTGAAGTCATACTGCATGGTACCTATTCCATGGTTCCCACCTCTCCAGATTTAAGGGATTCTTCCTTCAGCTAAAAGATGCATGGGAAACCCACAGTATGGTGCACCGTGTGACCGACAAACGTTTTCAAATGCATCTCAGTTTTCGTCCCCTTTTACTCGGGTTCACCATTCCAGACCCTTTACGAACACTCTCCCCACTTGGAGAGTCAGTGCCTTTAACCTCCTGTTGGGCACAGTTTGCAATTTCTGCGCAAGATGAAAAGGAATAGGGAGAACCAATGAGAGACTAGCTCTAGGTGTCTGCACGGGCAAATTTAACGCTCATTTCCCACCAGGAAGAGGAATTAACCAAAGGCTCAGCATGCCGTGCCGGAACCAGATTAGGGCCTGAGGCAATCCTGTGGGTTTGCGGCCAGCTCACAAGATAGCGAGTTGAAGAAAGGAGCTCAGGGGCATTGTAACTCACAAACATGCAGAGTTATAAATGACAGCTATCGTCCAAAAATATATTGAAGGAAGGCTGCGAAGACGACTTGTAATCGGGACAGATTTGCAGGAAAACGATTTCAGGGGGTAGACGGGAATTGCATTTAAAGCATAGGAAAAGAGGCAGAACGTCGACAATGATGCTCTTGGCCAAAAAGGGCGTATGCGTTTTTTCCTGAATATATTCAGGAAAAAACGCATACGCCCTTTTTGGCCAACCAAGCAAGCATGTTAAAGAAATCTGCACTACAATGAAGTCTCACTGCCCCCCGGTCAAAAGGGCCATCTGAAAAAAGTGTAAAATCCAGAAATGCAGCACAGGCCATGGAGAACAGGGAGCCTTGTTATGCTGATGGGCGGGATGTAAATTGCCAACAGCCACTCTGGAGAAGTGTATGGTGTTTCCCGGAACACCGAAAAAACAAAGCTACGGAGCCTACGGCACTTCCACTTATGGTCCTATAGCTTAGGGAAATTAAAATCAAAAACACACAGCCACCCCAAAGTGTCGGACGGCTCTGTTTACAAGAACCTCGTCTACGGTACAAGTTAAATATCCCAGAAAGCGAAAAATGGATAAAGAAGTTGTGGTACGTACGTACAGTGGAATATCACACAGCAATGAAATCTATGTCATCAGGCCCGTCGCGGCAAAATGAGTGGATTCAGGTACGATGATTCTAAGTGAAATAAGTCACACAGAAAATGAAACATCATAAGATATCACTAATACACGGAATGTAAACTTGGCTACACATGAACTGAATTACAAAACAGAACAGGGTCTCAAATTTAGAAAACCAACTTATGCTTGCTTAAGGGGAAAGGTGAGTTGGGGTGCTGCATAAAACCAGAGATAGAAATTAGCACAGATACCTTTCCATAAGCCAAATATGTAATAGTCAAGACCTACCCCTTGCTCAACGAAATGGACTAAACACCCCATATTCAACGCCTAGGAATACACCTGACTAGTAAGAATCTTCAAACCCATGGATTTATATGTCTCCATAAGAGAATGAAGCGTGTGTACAGCGGCATGAATGCAGCAGAGAAAATCCGATAAATCCCATTATCAAAATTAATTACACAAACAAAACCCAAGGACAGTGAAATAGAGAGCAATTCTTAAATAATTCACTCAGGGCTTGTGATGCAACCTGGATTTACCACATCTACACACAGAGCTGAGTGAGACATAAGGTTGGGCAATTCGGGCTGATAGCATTGGTGAGGTTCGATGAGCAAATGCAGACCCTTTGAAGTCATACAGCATGGTACCCATTCCATGGGTCCCAACTCTCCAAGTTTAAGGGATTCTTCCTTCAGCTAAAACATGCATGGGAAACCCACAGTATGGTGCACCGTGTGACTGGCAAACGTTTTCAAATGCATCTCAGTTTTCGTCCCCTTTTACTCGGGTTCACCATTCCAGACCCTTTACGAACACTCTCCCCACTTGGAGAGTCAGTGCCTTTAACCTGCTGTTTGGCACAGTTTGCAATTTCTGCGCAAGATGAACAGGAATAGGGAGAACCAATGAGAGACTAGCTGTAGGTGTCTGCACGGGCAAATTTAACGCTCATTTCCCACCAGGAAGAGGAATTAACCAAAGGCTCAGCATGCCGTGCCGGAACCAGATTAGGGCCTGAGGCAATCCTGTGGGTTTGCGGCCAGCTCACAAGATAGCGAGTTGAAGAAATGAGCTCAGGGGCACTGTAACTCACAAACCTGCAGAGTTATAAATGACAGCTATCGTCCAAAAATATATTGAAGGAAGGCTGCGAAGACGACTTGTAATCGGGACAGATTTGCAGGAAAACGATTTCAGGGGGTAGACGGGAATTGAATTTAAAGCATAGGAAAAGAGGCAGAACGTCGACAATGATGCTCTTGGCCAAAAAGGGCGTATGCGTTTTTTCCTGAATATATTCAGGAAAAAACGCATACGCCCTTTTTGGCCAACCAAGCAAGCATGTTAAAGAAATCTGCACTACAATGAAGTCTCACTGCCCCCCGGTCAAAAGGGCCATCTGAAAAAAGTGTAAAATCCAGAAAGGCAGCACAGGCCATGGAGAACAGGGAGCCTTGTTATGCTGATGGTCGGGATGTAAATTGCCAACAGCCACTCTGGAGAAGTGTATGGTGTTTTCCGGAACACCTAAAAAACAAAGCAACGGAGCCTACGGCATTTCCACTTATGGTCCTACAGTTTAGGGACATTAAAATGAAAAACACACAGCCACCCCAAAGTGTCGGACGGCTCTATTTACAAGAACCTCGTCTACAGTACAAGGTAAATATCCCAGAATGTGAAAAATGGATAAAGAAGTTGTGGTATATACGTACAATGGAATATCACTCAGCAATGAAATCTATATCATCAGGCCCGTCGCGGCATAATGAGTGGATTCAGGTACGATGATTCTAAGTGAAATAAGTCACACAGAAAATGAAACATCATAAGATATCACTACTACACGGAATGTAAACTTGGCTACACATGAACAGAATTACAAAACAGAACAGGGTCTCAAATTTAGAAAACCAACTTATGCTTGCTTAAGGGGAAAGGTGAGTTGGCGTGCTGCATAAAACCAGAGATAGAAATTAGCACAGATAACTTTCCATAAGCCAAATATGTCATAGTCAAGACCCACCACTTGCTCAACGAAATGGACTAAACACCACATATTCAACACCTAGGAATACACCTGACTAGTAAGAATCTTCAAACCCATGGATTCATATGCCTCCGTAAGAGAATGAAGCGTGTGTACAGCGGCATGAATGTAGCAGAGAAAACCCGATAAATCCCATTGTCAAAATGAATTACAAAAACAAAACCCAAGGACAGTGAAATAGAGAGCAATTCTTAAATAATTCATTCAGGGCTTGTGATGCAACCTGGATTTACCACATCTACACCCAGAGCTGAGTGAGACATAAGGTTGGACACTTTGGGCTGATAGCATTGGTGAGGTTCGATAAGCAAATGCAGACCCTTTGAAGTCATACTGCATGGTAGCCATTCCATGGGTCCCAACTGCCAGGTTTAAGGGATTCTTCCTTCAGCTAAAATATGCATGGGAAACCCACATTATGGTGCACCATGTGACGGGGAAACGTTTTCAAATGCATATCAGTTTTCGTCTCGTTTTACTTGGGTACACCATTCCAGACCCTTTAATAACACTCTCCCCCTTGGAGAGTCTGTACTTTTAACCTCCTGTTTGGCACAGTTTGCAATTTCTGTGCAAGATGAACAGGAATAGGGAGAACCAATGAGAGACTAGCTGTAGGTGTCTGCACGGGCAAATTTAATGCTCATTTCGCACCAGGAAGAGGAATTAACCAAAGGCTCAACATGCCGTGCCTGAACCAGATTAGGGCCTGACAATCGTGCGGGTTTGCAGCCAGCTCACAAGATAGCGAGTTGAAGAAAGGAGCTCAGGGGCACTGTAACTCACAAACCTGCAGAGTAATAAATGACAGCTATCGTCCAAAAATATATTGAAGGAGGTCTGCAAAGACGACTTGTAAGCGGGACAGATTTGCAGGAAAACGATTTCAGGGGGTAGACGGGAATTGCATTTAAAGCATAGGAAAAGAGGCAGAACGTCAACAATGATGCTCTTGGCCAAAAAGGGCGTATGCGTTTTTTTCCTGAATATATTCAGGAATAAACGCATACGCCCTTTTTGGCCAACCAAGCAAGCATGTTAAAGAAATCTGCACTACAATGAAGTCTCACTGCCCCCCGGTCAAAAGGGCCATCTGAAAAAAGTGTAAAATCAGAAAGGCAGCACAGGCCATGGAGAACAGGGAGCCTTGTTATGCTGATGGGCGGGATGTAAATTGCCAACAGCCACCCTGGAGAAGTGTATGGTGTTTCCCGGAACACCGAAAAAACAAAGCTACGGAGCCTACGGCACTTCCACTTATGGTCCTATAGCTTAGGGAAATTAAAATCAAAAACACACAGCCACCCCAAAGTGTCGGACGGCTCTGTTTACAAGAACCTCGTATACGGTACAAGTTAAATATCCCAGAATGTGAAAAATGGATAAAGAAGTTGTGGTACGTACGTACAATGGAATATCACTCAGCAATGAAATCTATGTCATCAGGCCCATCGCGGCATAATGAGTGGATTCAGGTACGATGATTCTAAGTGAAATAAGTCACACAGAAAATGAAACATCATAAGATATCACTAATACACGGAATGTAAACTTGGCTACACATGAACTGAATTGCAAAACAGAACAGGGTCTCAAATTTAGAAAACCAACTTATGCTTGCTTAAGGGGAAAGGTGAGTTGGGGTGCTGCATAAAACCAGAGATAGAAATTAGCACAGATACCTTTCCATAAGCCAAATATGTAATAGTCAAGACCTACCCCTTGCTCAACGAAATGGACTAAACACCCCATATTCAACGCCTAGGAATACACCTGAGTAGTAAGAATCTTCAAACCCATGGATTTATATGTCTCCGTACGAGAATGAAGCGTGTGTACAGCGGCATGAATGCAGCAGAGAAAATCCGAAAAATCCCATTATCAAAATGAATTACACAAACAAAACCCAAGGACAGTGAAATAGAGAACAATTCTTAAATAATTCATTCAGGGCTTGTGATGCAACCTGGATTTACCACATCTACACCCAGAGCTGAGTGAGACATAAGGTTGGGCACTTCGGGCTGATAGCATTGGTGAGGTTCGATGAGCAAATGCAGACCCTTTGAAGTCATACAGCATGGTACCCATTCCATGGGTCCCAACTCTCCAGGTTTAAGCGATTCTTCCTTCAGCTAAACCATGCATGGGAAACCCACAGTATGGTGCACCATGTGACCGGGAAACGTTTTCAAATGCATCTCAGTTTTTGTCCTCTTTTACTCGGGTTCACAATTCCAGACCCTTTACTAACACTCTCCCCACTTGGAGAGTCAGTGCCTTTAACCTCCTGTTTCGCACACTTTGCAATTTCTGCGCAAGATGAACAGGAATAGGGAGAACCAATGAGTGACTAGCTGTAGGTGTCTGCAGGGGCTAATTTAACGCTCATTTCCAACCAGGAAGAGGATTTAACCAAACGCTCAGCATGCCGTGCCGGAACAAGATTAGGGCCTGAAGCAATCCTGCGGGTTTGCGGCCAGCTCACAAGAAAGCGATTTGAAGAAAGGAGCTCAGGGGCACTGTAATTCACAAACCTGCAGAGTTATAAATGACAGCTATCGTCCAAAAATATATTGAAGGAAGGCTGCGCAGAGGACTTGAAAGCGGGGCAGAATTTCAGGAAAACGATTTCATGGGGTAGACTGGAATTGCATTTAAAGCATAGGAAAAGAGGCAGAACGTCGAAAATGATGCACTTGGCCAAAAAGGGCGTATGCGTTTTTTCCTGAATATATTCAGGAAAAAACGCATACGCCCTTTTTGGCCAACCAAGCAAGCATGTTAAAGAAATCTGCACTACAATGAAGTCTCACTGCCCCCCGGTAAAAACGGCCATCTGAAAATAGTGTAAAATCCAGAAATGCAGCACAGGCCATGGAGAACAGGGAGCCTTGTTATGCTGATGGGTGGGATGTAAATTGCCAACAGCCACTCTGCAGAAGTGTATGGTGTTTCCTGAAACACCTAAAAAACAAAGCAACAGAGCCTACGGCACTTCCACTTATGGTCCTATAGCTTAGGGAAATTTAAATCAAAAACACACAGCCAAGCCAAAGTTTCAGATGGCTCTGTTTACAAGAACCTCTTCTACGGTACAAGTTAAATATCCCAGAAAGCGAAAAATGGATAAAGAAGTTGTGGTACGTACGTACAATGGAATATCACTCACCAATGAAATCTATGTCATCTGGCCCGTCGTGGCATAATGAGTGGATTCAGGTACGATGATTCTAAGAGAAATAAGTCACACAGAAAATGAAACATCATAAGATATCACTAATACACCGAATGTAATCTTGGCTACACATGAACTGAATTACAAAACAGAACAGGGTCTCAAATTTAGAAAACCAACTTATGTTTGCTTAAGGGGAAAGGTGAGTTGGGGTGCTGCATAAAACCAGAGATAGAAATTAGCACAGATACCATTCCATACGTCATATATGTAATAGTCAAGGGGGCTTCCCTGGTGGCGCACTGGTTGAGAGTTCGCCTGCCGATGCAGGGGACGCGGGTTCGTGCCCCGGTCCGAGAGGATCCCACATGCCGCGGAGCTACTGGCCCCGTGAGTCATGGCCGTTGAGCCTGCGCGTCCGGAGCCTGTGCTCCGCAACGGGAGAGGCCACAACACTGAGAGGCCCGCGTACAGCAAAAAAAAAAAAAAAAAATATGTAATAGTCAAGACCTACCCCTTGCTCAACGAAATGGGCTAAACACCCTATATTCAACGCCTAGGAATACACCTGACTAGTAAGAATCTTCAAACCCATGGATTTATATGTCTCCATAAGAGAATCAAGCATGTGTACAGCTGCATGAAGGCAGCAGAGAAAATCCGATAAATCCTATTATCAAAATGAATTACAAAAACAAAACACAATGACAGTGAAATAGAGAACAATTCTTAAATAATTCATTCAGGGCTTGTGATGCAACCTGGATTTACCTCATCTACACCCAGAGCTGAGTGAGACATAAGGTTGGACACTTCGGGGTGATACCACTGGTGAGGTTCGATGAGCAAATGCAGACCATTTGAAGTCATACTGCATGGTACCCATTCCATGGGTCCCAACTCTCCAGGTTTAAGCGATTCTTCCTTCAGCTAAAGCATGCATGGGAAGCCCACAGTATGGTGCACCGTGTGACCAGGAAACGTTTTCAAAGGCATCTCAATTTTCGTCCCCTTTTACTCGGGTTCACAATTCCAGACCCTTTTCTAACACTCTCCAGACTTGGAGAGTCAGGGCCTTTAACCTCCTGTTTGGCACAGTTTGCAATTTCTGCGCAAGATGAACAGGAATAGGGAGAACCAATGAGAGACTAGCTGTAGGTGTCTGCACGGGCAAATTTAACGCACATTTCCCACCAGAAAGACGAATTAACCAAAGGCTCAGCATGCCGTGCCGGAACAAGATTAGGGCCTGAAGCAATCCTGTGGGTTTGCGGCCAGCTCACAAGAAAGCGATTTGAAGAAAGGAGCTCAGGGGCACTGTAATTCACAAACCTGCAGAGTTATAAATGACAGCTATCGTCCAAAAATATATTGAAGGAAGGCTGCGAAGAGGACTTGAAAGCGGGGCAGAATTTCAGGAAAACGATTTCATGGGGTAGACTGGAATTGCATTTAAAGCATAGGAAAAGAGGCAGAACGTCGACAATGACGCACTTGGCCAAAAAGGGCGTATGCGTTTTTTCCTGAATATATTCAGGAAAAAACGCATACGCCCTTTTTGGCCAACCAAGCAAGCATGTTAAAGAAATCTGCACTACAATGAAGTCTCACTGCCCCCCGGTAAAAACGGCCATCTGAAAAAAGTGTAAAATCCAGAAATGCAGCACAGGCCATGGAGAACAGGGAGCCTTGTTATGCTGATGGGTGGGATGTAAATTGCCAACAGCCACTCTGCAGAAGTGTATGGTGTTTCCTGAAACACCTAAAAAACAAAGCAACGGAGCCTACGGCACTTCCACTTATGGTCCTATAGCTTAGGGAAATTAAAATAAAAAACACACAGCCACCCCAAAGTTTCAGAGGGCTCTGTTTACAAGAACCTCGTCTACGGTACAAGTTAAATATCCCAGAAAGCGAAAAATGGATAAAGAAGTTGTGGTACGTACGTACAATGGAATATCACTCACCAATGAAATCTATGTCATCTGGCCCGTCGTGGCATAATGAGTGGATTCAGGTACGATGATTCTAAGAGAAATAAGTCACACAGAAAATGAAACATCATAAGATATCACTAATACACCGAATGTAATCTTGGCTACACATGAACTGAATTACAAAACAGAACAGGGTCTCAAATTTAGAAAACCAACTTATGTTTGCTTAAGGGGAAAGGTGAGTTGGGGTGCTGCATAAAACCAGAGATAGAAATTAGCACAGATACCATTCCATACGTCATATATGTAATAGTCAAGGGGGCTTCCCTGGTGGCGCACTGGTTGAGAGTTCGCCTGCCGATGCAGGGGACGCGGGTTCGTGCCCCGGTCCGAGAGGATCCCACATGCCGCGGAGCTACTGGCCCCGTGAGTCATGGCCGTTGAGCCTGCGCGTCCGGAGCCTGTGCTCCGCAACGGGAGAGGCCACAACACTGAGAGGCCCGCGTACAGCAAAAAAAAAAAAAAATATGTAATAGTCAAGACCTACCCCTTGCTCAACGAAATGGGCTAAACACCCTATATTCAACGCCTAGGAATACACCTGACTAGTAAGAATCTTCAAACCCATGGATTTATATGTCTCCATAAGAGAATCAAGCATGTGTACAGCTGCATGAAGGCAGCAGAGAAAATCCGATAAATCCTATTATCAAAATGAATTACAAAAACAAAACACAATGACAGTGAAATAGAGAACAATTCTTAAATAATTCATTCAGGGCTTGTGATGCAACCTGGATTTACCTCATCTACACCCAGAGCTGAGTGAGACATAAGGTTGGACACTTCGGGGTGATACCACTGGTGAGGTTCGATGAGCAAATGCAGACCATTTGAAGTCATACTGCATGGTACCCATTCCATGGGTCCCAACTCTCCAGGTTTAAGCGATTCTTCCTTCAGCTAAAGCATGCATGGGAAGCCCACAGTATGGTGCACCGTGTGACCAGGAAACGTTTTCAAAGGCATCTCAATTTTCGTCCCCTTTTACTCGGGTTCACAATTCCAGACCCTTTTCTAACACTCTCCAGACTTGGAGAGTCAGGGCCTTTAACCTCCTGTTTGGCACAGTTTGCAATTTCTGCGCAAGATGAACAGGAATAGGGAGAACCAATGAGAGACTAGCTGTAGGTGTCTGCACGGGCAAATTTAACGCACATTTCCCACCAGAAAGACGAATTAACCAAAGGCTCAGCATGCCGTGCCGGAACAAGATTAGGGCCTGAAGCAATCCTGCGGGTTTGCGGCCAGCTCACAAGAAAGCGATTTGAAGAAAGGAGCTCAGGGGCACTGTAATTCACAAACCTGCAGAGTTATAAATGACAGCTATCGTCCAAAAATATATTGAAGGAAGGCTGCGAAGAGGACTTGAAAGCGGGGCAGAATTTCAGGAAAACGATTTCATGGGGTAGACTGGAATTGCATTTAAAGCATAGGAAAAGAGGCAGAACGTCGACAATGACGCACTTGGCCAAAAAGGGCGTATGCGTTTTTTCCTGAATATATTCAGGAAAAAACGCATACGCCCTTTTTGGCCAACCAAGCAAGCATGTTAAAGAAATCTGCACTACAATGAAGTCTCACTGCCCCCCGGTAAAAACGGCCATCTGAAAAAAGTGTAAAATCCAGAAATGCAGCACAGGCCATGGAGAACAGGGAGCCTTGTTATGCTGATGGGTGGGATGTAAATTGCCAACAGCCACTCTGCAGAAGTGTATGGTGTTTCCTGAAACACCTAAAAAACAAAGCAACGGAGCCTACGGCACTTCCACTTATGGTCCTATAGCTTAGGGAAATTAAAATAAAAAACACACAGCCACCCCAAAGTTTCAGACGGCTCTGTTTACAAGAACCTCGTCTACGGTACAAGTTAAATATCCCAGAAAGCGAAAAATGGATAAAGAAGTTGTGGTACGTACGTACAATGGAATATCACTCACCAATGAAATCTATGTCATCTGGCCCGTCGTGGCATAATGAGTGGATTCAGGTACGATGATTCTAAGAGAAATAAGTCACACAGAAAATGAAACATCATAAGATATCACTAATACACCGAATGTAATCTTGGCTACACATGAACTGAATTACAAAACAGAACAGGGTCTCAAATTTAGAAAACCAACTTATGTTTGCTTAAGGGGAAAGGTGAGTTGGGGTGCTGCATAAAACCAGAGATAGAAATTAGCACAGATACCATTCCATACGTCATATATGTAATAGTCAAGGGGGCTTCCCTGGTGGCGCACTGGTTGAGAGTTCGCCTGCCGATGCAGGGGACGCGGGTTCGTGCCCCGGTCCGAGAGGATCCCACATGCCGCGGAGCTACTGGCCCCGTGAGTCATGGCCGTTGAGCCTGCGCGTCCGGAGCCTGTGCTCCGCAACGGGAGAGGCCACAACACTGAGAGGCCCGCGTACAGCAAAAAAAAAAAAAAATATGTAATAGTCAAGACCTACCCCTTGCTCAACGAAATGGGCTAAACACCCTATATTCAACGCCTAGGAATACACCTGACTAGTAAGAATCTTCAAACCCATGGATTTATATGTCTCCATAAGAGAATCAAGCATGTGTACAGCTGCATGAAGGCAGCAGAGAAAATCCGATAAATCCTATTATCAAAATGAATTACAAAAACAAAACACAATGACAGTGAAATAGAGAACAATTCTTAAATAATTCATTCAGGGCTTGTGATGCAACCTGGATTTACCTCATCTACACCCAGAGCTGAGTGAGACATAAGGTTGGACACTTCGGGGTGATACCACTGGTGAGGTTCGATGAGCAAATGCAGACCATTTGAAGTCATACTGCATGGTACCCATTCCATGGGTCCCAACTCTCCAGGTTTAAGCGATTCTTCCTTCAGCTAAAGCATGCATGGGAAGCCCACAGTATGGTGCACCGTGTGACCAGGAAACGTTTTCAAAGGCATCTCAATTTTCGTCCCCTTTTACTCGGGTTCACAATTCCAGACCCTTTTCTAACACTCTCCAGACTTGGAGAGTCAGGGCCTTTAACCTCCTGTTTGGCACAGTTTGCAATTTCTGCGCAAGATGAACAGGAATAGGGAGAACCAATGAGAGACTAGCTGTAGGTGTCTGCACGGGCAAATTTAACGCACATTTCCCACCAGAAAGACGAATTAACCAAAGGCTCAGCATGCCGTGCCGGAACAAGATTAGGGCCTGAAGCAATCCTGCGAGTTTGCGGCCAGCTCACAAGAAAGCGATTTGAAGAAAGGAGCTCAGGGGCACTGTAATTCACAAACCTGCAGAGTTATAAATGACAGCTATCGTCCAAAAATATATTGAAGGAAGGCTGCGAAGAGGACTTGAAAGCGGGGCAGAATTGCAGGAAAACGATTTCAGGGGGTAGACTGGAATTGCATTTAAAGCATAGGAAAAGAGGCAGGACGTCCACAATGATGCACTTGGCCAAAAAGGGCGTATGCGTTTTTTCCTGAATATATTCAGGAAAAAGCGCATACGCCCTTTTTGGCCAACCAAGCAAGCATGTTAAAGAAATCTGCACTACAATGAAGTCTCACTGCCCCCCGGTCAAAAGGGCCATCTGAAAAAAGTGTCAAATCCAGAAATGCAGCACAGGCCATGGAGAACAGGGAGCCTTGTTATGCTGATGGGTGGGATGTAAATTGCCAACAGCCACTCTGCAGAAGTGTATGGTGTTTCCTGAAACACCTAAAAAACAAAGCAACGGAGCCTACGGCACTTCCACTTATGGTCCTATAGCCTAGGGAAATTAAAATAAAATACACACAGCCACCCCAAAGTGTCGGACGGCTCTGTTTACAAGAACCTCTTCTACGGTACAAGTTAAATATCCCAGAAAGCGAAAAATGGATAAAGAAGTTGTGGTACGTACGTACAATGGAATATCACTCACCAATGAAATCTATGTCATCTGGCCCATCGTGGCATAATGAGTGGATTCAGGTACGATGATTCTAAGAGAAATAAGTCACACAGAAAATGAAACATCATAAGATATCACTAATACACCGAATGTAATCTTGGCTACACATGAACTGAATTACAAAACAGAACAGGGTCTCAAATTTAGAAAACCAACTTATGTTTGTTTGAGGGGAAAGGTGAGTTGGGGTGCTGCATAAAACCAGAGATAGAAATTAGCACAGATACCATTCCATACGTCAAATATGTAATAGTCAAGACCTACCCCTTGCTCAACGAAATGGGTAAACACCATATATTCAACGCCTAGGAATACACCTGACTAGTAAGAATCTTCAAACCCATGGATTTATATGTCTCCATAAGAGAATCAAGCGAGTGTACAGCTGCATGAAGGTAGCAGAGAAAATCCGATAAATCCTATTATCAAAATGAATTACAAAAACAAAACACAATGACAGTGAAATAGAGAGCAATTCTTAAATAATTCATTCAGGGCTTGTGATGCAACCTGGATTTACCTCATCTACACCCAGAGCTGAGTGAGACATAAAGTTGGACACTTCGGGCTGATAGCATTGGTGATGTTCGAAGAGCAAATGCAGACCATTTGAAGTCATACTGCATGGTACCCATTCCATGGGTCCCAACTCTCCAGGTTTAAGCGATTCTTCCTTCAGCTAAAACATGCATGGGAAACCCACTGTATGGTGCACCGTGTAACCGGGAAACGTTTTCAAATGCATCTCAGTTTTCGTCCCCTTTTACTCGGGTCCACAATTCCAGACCCTTTACTAACACTCTACCGACTTGGAGAGTCAGTGCCTTTAACCTGCTGTTTGGCACAGTTTGCAATTTCTGCGCAAGATGAACAGGAATAGGGAGAACCAATGAGAGACTAGCTGTAGGTGTCTGCACGGGCAAATTTAACGCTCATTTCCCACCAGGAAGAGGAATTAACCAAACGCTCAGCATGCCCTGCCGGAACCAGATTAGGGCCTGAAGCAACCCTGCGAGTTTGCGCCCAGCTCACAAGTTGCGAGTTGAAGAATCGAGCTCAGGGGCACTGTAACTCACAAACATGCAGAGTTATAAATGACAGCTATCGTCCAAAAATATATTGAAGGAAAGCTGCGAATACGACTTGTAAGCAGGGCAGAATTGCAGGAAATCGATTTCAGGGGGTACACGGGAATTGCATTTAAAGCATAGGAAAAGAGGCAGAACGTCGACAATGATGCTCTTGGCCAAAGGTGTATGCGTTTTTTCCTGAATTTATTCAGGAAAAAAAGCATATGCGCTTTTTGGCCAACCAAGCAAGCATGTTAAAGAAATCTGCACTACAATGAAGTCTCACTGCCCCCAGGTCAAAAGGGACATCTGAAACAAGTGTAAAATCCACAAAGACAGGACAGGGCAAGGAGAACAGAGAGCCTTGTTATGCTGATGGTCGGGATGTAAATTGCCAACAGCCACTCTGGAGAAGTGTATGGAGTATCCGGGAACCCCTGAAAAACAAAGCAACGGAGCCTACGGCACTTCCACTTATGGTCCTATAGCTTAGGGAAATTAAAATCAAAAACACACAGCCACCCCAAAGTGTCGGACGGCTCTGTTTACAAGAACCTCTTCTACGGTACAAGTTAAATATCCCAGAATGTGAAAAATGGATAAAGAAGTTGTGGTACGTACGTACAATGGAATATCACTCAGCAATGAAAGCTATGTCATCAGACCCGTCGCGGCATAATGAGTGGATTCAGGTACGATGATTCTAAGGGAAATAAGTCACACAGAAAATGAAACATCATAAGATATCACTAATACATGGAATGTAAACTTTGCTACACATGAACTGAATTATAAAACAGAACAGGGTCTCAAATTTAGAAAACCAACTTATGCTTGCTTAAGGGGAAAGGTGAGTTGGGGTGCTGCATAAAACCAGAGATAGAAATTAGCACAGATACCTTTCCAAAAGCCAAATATGTAATAGCCCAGACCTACCCCTTGCTCAACGAAATGGACTAAACACCCCATATTCAACGCCTAGGAATACACCTGACTAGTAAGAATCTTCAAACCCATGGATTCATATGCCTCCGTAAGAGAATGAAGCGTGTGTACAGCGGCATGAATGCAGCAGAGAAAATCCGATAAATCCCATTGTCAAAATGAATTACAAAAACAAAACCCAAGGACAGTGAAATAGAGAGCAATTCTTAAATAATTCATTCAGGGCTTGTGATGCAACCTGGATTTACCACATATAAACCCAGAGCTGAGAGACACATAAGGTTGGACACTTTGGGCTGATAGCATTGTTGAGGTTCGATAAGCAAATGCAGACCCTTTGAAGTCATACTGCATGGTAGCCATTCCATGGGTCCCAACTCTCCAGGTTTAAGGGATACTTCCTTCAGCTAAAACATGCATGGGAAACACACATTATGGTGCACCATGTGACGGGGAAACGTTTTCAAATGCATCTCAGTTTTCGTCTCGTTTTACTTGGGTACACCATTCCAGACCCTTTAATAACACTCTCCCCACTTGGAGAGTCTGTACCTTTAACCTCCTGTTTGGCACAGTTTGCAATTTCTGCGCAAAATGAACAGGAATAGGGAGAACCAATGAGAGACTAGCTGTAGGTGTCTGCACGGGCAAATTTAACGCTCATTTCCAACCAGGAAGAGGAATTAACCAAAGGCTCAGCATGCCGTGCCGGAACCAAATTAGGGCCTGAATCTATCATGTGGGTTTGCGGCCAGCTCACAAGAAAGCGATTTGAAGAAAGGAGCTCAGGGGCACTGTAATTCACAAACCTGCAGAGTTATAAATGACAGCTATCGTCCAAAAATATATTGAAGGAAGGCTGTGAAGAGGACTTGAAAGCGGGGCAGAATTGCAGGAAAACGATTTCAGGGGGTAGACTGGAATTGCATTTAAAGCATAGGAAAAGAGGCAGAATGTCGACAATGATGGACTTGGTGGGAAAAGGGCGTATGCGTTTTTTACTGAATATATTCAGGAAAAAAACGCATACGCCCTTTTTGGCCAACCAAGCAAGCATGTTAAAGAAATCTGCACTACAATGAAGTCTCACTGCCCCCCGGTCAAAAGGGCCATCTGAAAAAAGTGTAAAATCCAGAAATGCAGCACAGGCCATGGAGAACAGGGAGCCTTGTTATGCTGATGGGTGGGATGTAAATTGCCAACAGCCACTCTGGAGAAGTGTATGGTGTTTCCTGAAACACCTAAAAAACAAAGCAACGGAGCCTACGGCACTTCCACTTATGGTCCTATAGCTTACGGAAATTAAAATCAAAAACACACAGCCACCCCAAAGTTTCACACAGCTCTGTTTACAAGAACCTCGTCCACGGTACAAGTTAAATATCCCAGAAAGCGAAAAATGGATAAAGAAGTTGTGGTACGTACGTACAATGGAATATCACTCACCAATGAAGTCTATGTCATCTGGCCCGTCTTGGCATAATGATTGGATTCAGGTACGAGGATTCTAAGTGAAATAAGTCACACAGAAAATGAAACATCATAAGATATCACTAATACACCGAATGTAATCTTGGCTACACATGAACTGAATTACAAAACAGAACATGGTCTCAAATTTAGAAAACCAACTTATGTTTGCTTAAGGGGAAAGGTGAGTTGGGGTGCTGCATAAAACCAGAGATAGAAATTAGCACAGATACCATTCCATACGTCAAATACGTAATAGTCAAGAACTACACCTTGCTCAACAAAATGGGCTAAACCCCCTATATTCAACGCCTAGGAATACACCTGACTAGTAAGAATCTTCAAACCCATGGATTTATATGTCTCCATAAGAGAATCAAGCGTGTGTACAGCTGCATGAAGGCAGCAGAAAAAATCCGATAAATCCCATTATCAAAATGAATTACAAAAACAAAACACAATGACAGTGAAATAGAGAGCAATTCATAAATAATTCATTCAGGGCTTGTGATGCAACCTGGATTTACCTCATCTACACCCAGAGCTGAGTGAGACATAAGGTTGGACACTTTGGGCTGATAGCATTGGTGAGGTTCGATGAGCAACTGCAGATCATTTGAAGCCATACTGCATGGTACCCATTCCATGGGTCCCAAATCTCCAGGTTTAAGGGATTCTTCCTTCAGCTACAACATGCATGGGAAACACACAGTATGGTGCACCGTGTGACCGGGAAACGTTTTCAAATGCATCTCAGGTTTCGTCCCCTTTTACTCGGGTTCACAATTCCAGACCCTTTACTAACACTCTCCCCACTTGGAGAGTCAGTGCCTTTAACCTGCTGTTTGGCACAGTTTGCAATTTCTGTGCAAGATGAACAGGAATAGGAGAGAACCAATGAGAGACTAGCTGTAGGTTTCTGCACGGGCAAATTTAACGCTCATTTCCAACCAGGAAGAGGAATTAACCAAAGGCTCAGCATGCCGTGCCGGAACCAAATTAGGGCCTGAATCTATCATGCGGGTTTGCGGCCAGCTCACAAGAAAGCGATTTGAAGAAAGGAGCTCAGGGGCACTGTAATTCACAAACATGCAGAGTTATAAATGACAGCTATCGTCCAAAAATATATTGAAGGAAGGCTGTGAAGAGGACTTGAAAGCGGGGCAGAATTGCAGGAAAACGATTTCAGGGGGTAGACTGGAATTGCATTTAAAGCATAGGAAAAGAGGCAGAATGTCGACAATGATGCACTTGGCCAAGCGTATGCGTTTTTTACTGAATATATTCAGGAAAAAACGCATACGCCCTTTTTGGCCAACCAAGCAAGCATGTTAAAGAAATCTGCACTACAATGAAGTCTCACTGCCCCCCGGTCAAAAGGGCCATCTGAAAAAAGTGTAAAATCCAGAAATGCAGCACAGGCCATGGAGAACAGGGAGCCTTGTTATGATGATGGGTGGGATGTAAATTGCCAACAGCCACTCTGGAGAAGTGTATGGTGTTTCCTGAAACACCTAAAAACGAAGCAACGGAGCCTACGGCACTTCCATTTATGGTCCTATAGCTTAGGGAAATTAAAATCAAAAACACACAGCCACCCCAAAGTGTCAGACGGCTCTGTTTACAAGAACCTCGTCTACGGTACAAGTTAAATATCCCAGAAAGCGAAAAATGGATAAAGAAGTTGTGGTACGTACGTACAATGGAATATCACTCACCAATGAAGTCTATGTCATCTGGCCCGTCTTGGCATAATGATTGGATTCAGGTACGATGATTCTAAGTGAAATAAGTCACACAGAAAATGAAACATCATAAGATATCACTAATACACCGAATGTAATCTTGGCTACACATGAACTGAAATACAAAACAGAACAGGGTCTCAAATTTAGAAAACCAACTTATGTTTGCTTAAGGGGAAAGGTGAGTTGGGGTGCTGCATAAAACCAGAGATAGAAATTAGCACAGATACCATTCCTTACGTCAAATACGTAATAGTCAAGACCTACACCTTGCTCCACAAAATTGGCTAAAGCCCCTATATTCAACGCCTAGGAATACACCTGACTAGTAAGAATCTTCAAACCCATGGATTTATATGTCTCCATAAGAGAATCAAGCGTGTGTACAGCTACATGAAGGCAGCAGAGAAAATCCGATAAATCCCATTATCAAAATGAATTAAAAAACAAAACACAATGACAGTGAAATAGAGAGCAATTCTTACACAATTCATTCAGGGCTTGTGATGCAACCTGGATTTACCGCATCTACACCCAGAGCTGAGTGAGACATAAGGTTGGACACTTCGGGCTGATAGCATTGGTGAGTTTCGATGAGCAAATGAAGACCATTTGAAGTCATACTGCATGATACCCATTCCATGGGTCCCAACTCTCCAGGTTTAAACGATTCTTCCTTCAGCTAAAACATACATGGGAATCCCACAGTATGGTGCACCGTGTGACCGGGAAACGTTTTCAAATGCTTCTCAGTTTTCGTCCCCTTTTATTCGGGTTCACTATTCCAGACCCTTTACTAACACGCTCCCCACTTGGAGAGTCAGTGCCTTTAACCTCCTGTTTGGCACAGTTTGCAATTTCTGCGCAAGATGAACAGGAATAGGGAGAACCAATGAGAGACTAGCTGTAGGTGTCTGCACGGGCAAATTTAACGCTGATTTCCCACCAGGAAGAGGAATTAACCAAAGGCTCAGCATGCCGTGCCGCAACAAGATTAAGGCTTGAAGAAATCCTGCGGGTTTGCGGCCAGCTCAAAAGAAAGCGATTTGAAGAAAGGAGCTCAGGGGCACTGTAATTCACAAACCTGCAGAGTTATAAATGACAGCTATCGTCCAAAAATATATTGAAGGAAGGCTGTGAAGAGGACATGAAAGCGGGGCAGAATTGCAGGAAAACGATTTCAGGGGGTAGACTGGAATTGCATTTAAAGCATAGGAAAAGAGGCAGAACGACGACAATGATGCACTTGGCCAAAAAGGGCGTGTGCGTTTTTTACTGAATATATTCAGGAAAAAACGCACACGCCCTTTTTGGCCAACCAAGCAAGCATGTTAAAGAAATCTGCACTACAATGAAGTCTCACTGCCCCCCGGTCAAAAGGGCCATCTGAAAAAAGTGTAAAATCCAGAAATGCAGCACAGGCCATGGAGAACAGGGAGCCTTGTTATGCTGATGGGTGGGATGTAAATTGCCAACACCCACTCTGGAGAAGTGTATGGTGTTTCCCGGAACACCGAAAAAACAAAGCTACGGAGCCTACGGCACTTCCACTTATGGTCCTATAGCTTAGGGAAATTAAAATCAAAAACACACAGCCACCCCAATGTGTCGGACGGCTCTGTTTACAAGAACCTCGTCTACGGTACAAGTTAAATATCCCAGAATGTGAAAAATGGATAAAGAAGTTGTGGTACGTACGTACAATGGAATATCACTCACCAATGAAATCTATGTCATCAGGCCCGTCGCGGCATAATGAGTGGATTCAGGTACGATGATTCTAAGTGAAATAAGTCACACAGAAAATGAAACATCATAAGATATCACTACTACACGGAATGTAAACTTGGCTACACATGAACTGAATTACAAAACAGAACAGGGTCTCAAATTTAGAAAACCAACTTATGCTTGCTTAAGGGGAAAGGTGAGTTGGGGTGCTGCATAAAACCAGAGATAGAAATTAGCACAGATACCTTTCCATAAGCCAAATATGTAATAGTCAAGTCCTACCCCTTGTTCAACGAAATGGACTAAACACCCCATATTCAACGCCTAGGAATACACCTGACTAGTAAGAATCTTCAAACCCATGCATTTATATGTCTCCGTAAGAGAATGAAGCGTGTGTACAGCGGCATGAATGCAGCAGAGAAAATCCGATAAATCCCATTATCAAAATGAATTACACAAACAAAACCCAAGGACAGTGAAATAGAGAGCAATTCTTAAATAATTCATTCAGGGCTTGTGATGCAACCTGGATTTGTCACATCTACACCCAGAGCTGAGTGAGACATAAGGTTGGGCACTTCGGGCTGATAGCATTGGTGAGGTTCGATGAGCAAATGCAGACCCTGTGAAGTCATACAGCATGGTACCCATTCCATGGGTCCCAACTCTCCAAGTTTAAGGGATTCTTCCTTCAGCTAAAACATGCATGGGAAACCCACAGAATGGTGCACCGGGTGACTGGCAAGCCTTTTCAAATGATTCTCAGTTTTCATCCCCTTTTACTCGGGTTCACCATTCCAGACTCTTTATGAACACTCTCCCCACTTGGAGAGTCAGTGCCTTTAACCTCCTGTTGGGCACAGTTTGCAATTTCTGCGCAAGATGAAGGAATAGGGAGAACCAATGAGAGACTAGCTCTAGGTGTCTGCACGGGCAAATTTAACACTCATTTCCCACCAGGAAGAGGAATTAACCAAAGGCTCAGCATGCCGTGCCGGAACCAGATTAGGGCCTGAGGCAATCCTGTGGGTTTTCGGCCAGCTCACAAGATAGCGAGTTGAAGAAAGGAGTTCACGGGCACTGTAACTCACAAACTTGCAGAGTTATAAATGACAGCTATCGTCCAAAAATATATTGAAGGAAGGCTGCGTAGACGACTTGTAAGTGGGGCAGAATTGCAGGAAAACGATTTCAGGGGGTAGACTGGAATTGCATTTAAAGCATAGGAAAAGAGGCAGAACGTCGACAATGATGACTGGCCAAAAAGGGCGTATGCGTTTTTTCCTGAATATATTCAGGAAAAAACGCATACGCCCTTTTTGGCCAACCAAGCAAGCATGTTAAAGAAATCTGCACTACAATGAAGCTCTCACTGCCCCCCGGTCAAAAGGGCCATGTGAAAAAAGTGTAAAATCAGAAATGCAGCACAGGCCATGGAGAACAGGGAGCCTTGTTATGCTGATGGGTGGGATGTAAATTGCCAACAGCCACTCTGGAGAAGTGTATGGTGTTTCCTGAAACACCGAAAAAACAAAGCAACAGAGCCTACGGCACTTCCACTTATGGTCCTATAGATTAGGGAAATTAAAATCAAAAACACACAGCCACGCCAAAGTTTCAGACGGCTCTGTTTACAAGAACCTCGTCTACGGTACAAGTTAAATATCCCAGAAAGCGAAAAATGAATAAAGAAGTTGTGGTACGTACGTACAATGGAATATCAGTCACCAATGAAATCTATGTCATCTGGCCCGTCGTGGCATAATGAGTGGATTCTGGTACGATGATTCTAAGTGAAAAATGTCACACAGAAAATGAAACATCATAAGATATCACTAATACACCGAATGTAATCTTGGCTACACATGAACTGAATTACAAAACAGAACAGGGTCTCAAATTTAGAAAACCAACTTATGCTTGCTTAAGGGGAAAGGTGAGTTGGGGTGCTGCATAAAACGAGAGATAGAAATTTGCACAGATACCATTCCATACGTCAAATATGTAATAGTCAAGACCTACCCCTTGCTCAACGAAATGGGCTAAACACCCTATATTCAAAGCCTAGGAATACACCTGACTACTAAGACTCTTCAAACCCATGGATTTACATGTCTACATAGTAAATTGAAGCGTGTGTACAGCTGCATGAAGGCAGCAGAGAAAATCCGATAAATCCTATTATCAAAATGAATTACAAAAACAAAACACAATGACAGTGAAATAGAGAGCAATTCTTAAATTATTCATTCAGGGCTTGTGATGCAACCTGGATTTACCTCATCTAAACCCAGAGCTGAGTGAGACATAAGGTTGGACCCTTCGGGCTGATAGCATTGGTGAGGTTCGATGAGCAAATGCAGACCTTTTGAAGTCATAATACATGGTACACATTCCATGGGTCCCAACTCTCCAGGTTTAAGCGATTCTTCCTTCAGCTAAACCATGCATGGGAAACCCACAGTATGGTGCACCATGTGACCGGTAAACGTTTTCAAATGCATCTCATTTTTTGTCCTCTTTTACTCGGGTTCACAATTCCAGACCCTTTACTAACACTCTCCACACTTGGAGAGTCAGTGCCTTTAACCTCCTGTTTCGCACACTTTGCAATTTCTGCGCAAAATGAACAGGAATAGGGAGAACCAATGAGTGACTAGCTGTAGGTGTCTGCAGGGGCTAATTTAACGCTCATTTCCAACCAGGAAGAGGATTTAACCAAACGCTCAGCATGCCGTGCCGGAACCAGATTAGGGCCTGAAGCAATCCTGCGGGTTTGCGGCCAGCTCACAAGAAAGCGATTTGAAGAAAGGAGCTCAGGGGCACTGTAATTCACAAACCTGCAGAGTTATAAATGACAGCTATCGTCCAAAAATATATTGAAGGAAGGCTGCGCAGAGGACTTGAAAGCGGGGCAGAATTTCAGGAAAACGATTTCATGGGGTAGACTGGAATTGCATTTAAAGCATAGGAAAAGAGGCAGAACGTCGACAATGATGCACTTGGCCAAAAAGGGCGTATGCGTTTTTTCCTGAATATATTCAGGAAAAAACGCATACGCCCTTTTTGGCCAACCAAGCAAGCATGTTAAAGAAATCTGCACTACAATGAAGTCTCACTGCCCCCCGGTAAAAACGGCCATCTGAAAAAAGTGTAAAATCCAGAAATGCAGCACAGGCCATGGAGAACAGGGAGCCTTGTTATGCTGATGGGTGGGATGTAAATTGCAAACAGCCACTCTGCAGAAGTGTATGGTGTTTCCTGAAACACCTAAAAAACAAAGCAACAGAGCCTACGGCACTTCCACTTATGGTCCTATAGCTTAGGGAAATTAAAATAAAAAACACACAGCCACCCCAAAGTTTCAGACGGCTCTGTTTACAAGAACCTCGTCTACGGTACAAGTTAAATATCCCAGAAAGCGAAAAATGGATAAAGAAGTTGTGGTACGTACGTACAATGGAATATCACTCACCAATGAAATCTATGTCATCTGGCCCGTCGTGGCATAATGAGTGGATTCAGGTACGATGATTCTAAGAGAAATAAGTCACACAGAAAATGAAACATCATAAGATATCACTAATACACCGAATGTAATCTTGGCTACACATGAACTGAATTACAAAACAGAACAGGGTCTCAAATTTAGAAAACCAACTTATGTTTGCTTAAGGGGAAAGGTGAGTTGGGGTGCTGCATAAAACCAGAGATAGAAATTAGCACAGATACCATTCCATACGTCATATATGTAATAGTCAAGGGGGCTTCCCTGGTGGCGCACTGGTTGAGAGTTCACCTGCCGATGCAGGGACGCGGGTTCGTGCCCCGGTCCGAGAGGATCCCACATGCCGCGGAGCTACTTGCCCCGTGAGTCATGGCTGTTGAGCCTGCGCGTCCGGAGCCTGTGCTCCGCAACGGGAGAGGCCACAACACTGAGAGGCCCGCGTACAGCAAAAAAAATAAATAAATATGTAATAGTCAAGACCTACCCCTTGCTCAACGAAATGGGCTAAACACCCTATATTCAACGCCTAGGAATACACCTGACTAGTAAGAATCTTCAAACCCATGGATTTATATGTCTCCATAAGAGAATCAAGCATGTGTACAGCTGCATGAAGGCAGCAGAGAAAATCCGATAAATCCTATTATCAAAATGAATTACAAAAACAAAACACAATGACAGTGAAATAGAGAACAATTCTTAAATAATTCATTCAGGGCTTGTGATGCAACCTGGATTTACCTCATCTACACCCAGAGCTGAGTGAGACATAAGGTTGGACACTTCGGGGTGATACCACTGGTGAGGTTCGATGAGCAAATGCAGACCATTTGAAGTCATACTGCATGGTACCCATTCCATGGGTCCCAACTCTCCAGGTTTAAGCGATTCTTCCTTCAGCTAAAGCATGCATGGGAAGCCCACAGTATGGTGCACCGTGTGACCAGGAAACGTTTTCAAAGGCATCTCAATTTTCGTCCCCTTTTACTCGGGTTCACAATTCCAGACCCTTTTCTAACACTCTCCAGACTTGGAGAGTCAGGGCCTTTAACCTCCTGTTTGGCACAGTTTGCAATTTCTGCGCAAGATGAACAGGAATAGGGAGAACCAATGAGAGACTAGCTGTAGGTGTCTGCACGGGCAAATTTAACGCACATTTCCCACCAGAAAGACGAATTAACCAAAGGCTCAGCATGCCGTGCCGGAACAAGATTAGGGCCTGAAGCAATCCTGCGAGTTTGCGGCCAGCTCACAAGAAAGCGATTTGAAGAAAGGAGCTCAGGGGCACTGTAATTCACAAACCTGCAGAGTTATAAATGACAGCTATCGTCCAAAAATATATTGAAGGAAGGCTGCGAAGAGGACTTGAAAGCGGGGCAGAATTGCAGGAAAACGATTTCAGGGGGTAGACTGGAATTGCATTTAAAGCATAGGAAAAGAGGCAGGACGTCGACAATGATGCACTTGGCCAAAAAGGTCGTATGCGTTTTTTCCTGAATATATTCAGGAAAAAGCGCATACGCCCTTTTTGGCCAACCAAGCAAGCATGTTAAAGAAATCTGCACTACAATGAAGTCTCACTGCCCCCCGGTCAAAAGGGCCATCTGAAAAAAGTGTAAAATCCAGAAATGCAGCACAGGCCATGGAGAACAGGGAGCCTTGTTATGCTGATGGGTGGGATGTAAATTGCCAACAGCCACTCTGCAGAAGTGTATGGTGTTTCCTGAAACACCTAAAAACAAAGCAACGGAGCCTACGGCACTTCCACTTATGGTCCTATAGCTTAGGGAAATTAAAATAAAATACACACAGCCACCCCAAAGTTTCAGACGGCTCTGTTTACAAGAACCTCTTCTACGGTACAAGTTAAATATCCCAGAAAGCGAAAAATGGATAAAGAAGTTGTGGTACGTACGTACAATGGAATAGCACTCACCAATGAAATCTATGTCATCTGGCCCGTCGTGGCATAATGAGTGGATTCAGGTACGATGATTCTAAGAGAAATAAGTCACACAGAAAATGAAACATCATAAGATATCACTAATACACCGAATGTAATCTTGGCTACACATGAACTGAATTACAAAACAGAACAGGGTCTCAAATTTAGAAAACCAACTTATGTTTGCTTGAGGGGAAAGGTGAGTTGGGGTGCTGCATAAAACCAGAGATAGAAATTAGCACAGATACCATTCCATACGTCAAATTTGTAATAGTCAAGACCTACCCCTTGCTCAACGAAATGGGCTAAACACCCTATATTCAACGCCTAGGAATACACCTGACTAGTAAGAATCTTCAAACCCATGGATTTATATGTCTCCATAAGAGAATCAAGCGTGTGTACAGCTGCATGAAGGTAGCAGAGAAAATCCGATAAATCCTATTATCAAAATGAATTACAAAAACAAAACACAATGACAGTGAAATAGAGAGCAATTCTTAAATAATTCATTCAGGGCTTGTGATGCAACCTGGATTTACCTCATCTACACCCAGAGCTGAGTGAGACATAAAGTTGGACACTTCGGGCTGATAGCATTGGTGATGTTCGAAGAGCAAATGCAGACCATTTGAAGTCATACTGCATGGTACCCATTCCATGGGTCCCAACTCTCCAGGTTTAAGCGATTCTTCCTTCAGCTAAAACATGCATGGGAAACCCACTGTATGGTGCACCGTGTAACCGGGAAACGTTTTCAAATGCATCTCAGTTTTCGTCCCCTTTTACTCGGGTCCACAATTCCAGACCCTTTACTAACACTCTACCGACTTGGAGAGTCAGTGCCTTTAACCTGCTGTTTGGCACAGTTTGCAATTTCTGCGCAAGATGAACAGGAATAGGGAGAACCAATGAGAGACTAGCTGTAGGTGTCTGCACGGGCAAATTTAACGCTCATTTCCCACCAGGAAGAGGAATTAACCAAACGCTCAGCATGCCCTGCCGGAACCAGATTAGGGCCTGAAGCAACCCTGCGAGTTTGCGGCCAGCTCACAAGAAAGCGATTTGAAGAAAGGAGCTCCGGGGCACTCTAATTCACAAAATTGCAGAGTTATAAATGACAGCTATCGTCCAAAAATATATTGAAGGAAGCCTGCGAAGAGGACTTGAAAGCGGGGCAGAATTGCAGGAGAACGATTTCAGGGGGTAGACTGGAATTGCATTTAAAGCATAGGAAAAGAGGCAGAACGTCGACAATGATTCACTTGGCCAAAAAGGGCGTATGCGTTTTTTCCTGAATATATTCAGGAAAAAACGCATACGCCCTTTTTGGCCAACCAAGCAAGCATGTTAAAGAAATCTGCACTACAATGAAGTCTCACTGCCCCCCGGTCAAAAGGGCCATCTGAAAAAAAGTGTAAAATCCAGAAAGGCAGCACAGGCCATGGAGAACAGGGAGCCTTGTTATGCTGATGGGCGGGATGTAAATTGCCAAGAGCCACTCTGGAGAAGTGTATGGTTTTTCCTGAAACACCTAAAAAACAAAGCAACAGAGCCTACGGCACTTCCACTTGTGGTCCTATAGCTTAGGGAAATTAAAATAAAAAACACACAGCCACCCCAAAGTTTCAGACGGCTCTGTTTACAAGAACCTCGTCTACGGTACAAGTTAAATATCCCAGAAAGCGAAAAATGGATAAAGAAGTTGTGGTACGTACGTACAATGGAATATCACTCACCAATGAAATCTATGTCATCTGGCCCGTCGTGGCATAATGAGTGGATTCAGGTACGATGATTCTAAGAGAAATAAGTCACACAGAAAATGAAACATCATAAGATATCACTAATACACCGAATGTAATCTTGGCTACACATGAACTGAATTACAAAACAGAACAGGGTCTCAAATTTAGAAAACCAACTTATGTTTGCTTAAGGGGAAAGGTGCGTTGGGGTGCTGCATAAAATCAGAGATAGAAATTAGCACAGATACCATTCCATACGTCATATATGTAATAGTCAAGGGGTCTTCCCTGGTGGCACACTGGTTGAGAGTTCGCCTGCCGATGCAGGGGACGCGGGTTCGTGCCCCGGTCCGAGAGGATCCCACATGCCGCGGAGCTACTGGCCCCGTGAGTCATGGTCGTTGAGCCTGCGCGTCCGGAGCCTGTGCTCCGCAACGGGAGAGGCCACAACACTGAGAGGCCCGCGTACAGCAAAAAAAATAAATAAATATGTAATAGTCAAGACCTACCCCTTGCTTAACGAAATGGGCTAAACACCCTATATTCAACGCCTAGGAATACACCTGACTAGTAAGAATCTTCAAACCCATGGATTTATATGTCTCCATAAGAGAATCAAGCATGTGTACAGCTGCATGAAGGCAGCAGAGAAAATCCGATAAATCCTATTATCAAAATGAATTACAAAAACAAAACACAATGACAGTGAAATAGAGAACAATTCTTAAATAATTCATTCAGGGCTTGTGATGCAACCTGGATTTACCTCATCTAAACCCAGAGCTGAGTGAGACATAAGGTTGGACACTTCGGGCTGATAGCATTGGTGAGGTTCGATGAGCAAATGCAGACCATTTGAAGTCATACTACATGGTACCCATTCCATGGGTCCCAACTCTCCAGGTTTAAGCGATTCTTCCTTCAGCTAAAGCATGCATGGGAAGCCCACAGTATGGTGCACCGTGTGACCGGGAAACATTTTCGAATGCATCTCAATTTTTGTCCCCTTTTACTCGGGTTCACAATTCCAGACCCTTTACTAACACTCTCCCCACTTGGAGAGTCAGTGCCTTTAACCTCCTATTTGGCACAGTTTGCAATTTCTGTGCAAGATGAACAGGAATAGGGAGTACCAATGAGAGACTAGCTGTAGGTGTCTGCACGGGCAAATTTATCGCTCATTTCCAACCAGGAAGAGGAATTAACCAAACGCTCAGCATGCCGTGCCGGAACCAGATTAGGGCCTGAAGCAATCCTGCGGGTTTGCGGCCAGCTCAAAAGAAAGCGATTTGAAGAAAGGAGCTCAGGGGCACTCTAATTCACAAACCTGCAGAGTTATAAGTGACAGCTATCATCCAAAAATATATTGAAGGAAGGCTGTGAAGAGGACTTGAAAGCGGGGCAAAATTGCAGGAAAACGATTTCAGGGGGTAGACTGGAATTGCATTTAAAGCATAGGAAAAGAGGCAGTACGTCGACAATGATGCACTTGGCCAAAAAGGGCGTATGCGTTTTTTCCTGAATATATTCAGGAAAAAACGCATACGCCCTTTTTGGCCAACCAAGCAAGCATGTTAAAGAAATCTGCACTACAATGAAGTCTCACTGCCCCCCAGTCAAAAGGGCCATCTGAAAAAAGTGTAAAATCCAGAAAGGCAGCACAGGCCATGGAGAACAGGGAGCCTTGTTATGCTGATGGGCGGGATGTGAACTGCCAACAGCCACTCTGGAGAAGTGTATGGTGTTTCCTGGAACACGTAGGAAACAAAGCAACACACCCTATGGCACTTCCACTTATGGTCCTATAGCTTAGGGAAGTTAAAATCAAAAACACACAGCCACCCCAAAGTTTGGGTCGGCTCTGTTTACAAGAACCTCGTCTACGGTACAAGTTAAATATCACAGAAAGCGAAAATGGATAAAGAAGTTGTGGTACATACGTACAATGGAAAATCACTCAGCAATGAAATCTATGTCATCTGGCCCTTAGCGGCATAATGAGTGGATTCAGGTACAATGATTCTACGTGAAATAAGTCACACAGAAAAAGGAACATCATAAGATATCACTAATACATGGAATGAAACTTGGCTTCACATGAACTGAATTACAAAACAGAAGAGGGTCTCCAAGTTAGAAAACCAACTGATGGTTGCTTATGGGGAAAGGTGAGTTGGGGTGCTGCATAAAACCAGAGATTTATATTAGCACAGAAACTGTTCCATAAACCAAATATGTAATAGAAAAGACCTACTCCTTGCTCAACGAAATGGAGTCAACACCCCATATTCAACGCCTAGGAATATACCTGACTAGTAAGGATCTTAAAACCCATGGATTTATATGTCTCCGTAAGAGAATCAAGCGTGTGTACAGCGGCCTAAACGCATCAGTGAAAATCCGATAAATCCTATTATCAAAATAAATTTCAAAAACAAAACACAATGACACTGAAATAGAGGGCAATTCTTAAATAATTCATTCAGGGCTTGTGATACAACCTGGATTTAGCACATCTTCAACCAGAGCTGGGTGAGACATAAGGCTGGACACTTCGGGCTGATAGCATTGGTGAGGTTCGGTGAGCAAATGCCGACCATTTGAAGTCATACTGCATGGTACCCATTCCATGGGTCCCAACTCTCCAGGTTTAAGGGATTCTTCCTTCAGCTAAAACATGCATGGGAAACCCAGAGTATGGTCCACCTTGTGATTTGGATTCGTTTTCAAATGCATCTCAGTTTTTTTCCCCTGGTACTAGGGTTCAATATTCCAGACCCGTCAATAACACTCTCCCCATATATATATTCAGGAAAAAACGCATACGCCCTTTTTGGCCAACCAAGCAAGCGTGTAAAGGAAATCTGCACTACAATGAAGCCTCACTGCCCCCCGGTCAAAAGGGCCATCTGAAAAAAGTGTAAAATCCAGAAAGGCAGGACAGGCCATGGGGAACATGTAGCCTTGTTATGCTGATGGGCGGGATGTGAACCGCCAACAGCCACTCTGGAGAACTGTATGGTGTTTCCGGAAACACGTAGGGAACAAAGCAACACAGCCTATGGCACTTCCACTTATGGTCCTATAGCTTAGGGACATTAAAATGAAAAACACAGAGCCACCCCAAAGTTTGGGACGGCTCTGTTTACAAGAACCTCGTCTACGATACAAGTTAAATATCCCAGAAATCGAAATATGGATAAAGAAGATGTGGTACGTATGTACAATGGAATATCACTCAGCAATGATATCTATGTCATCAGGCCAGTAGTGGCATAATGAATGGATTCAGGTATGATGATTTTACGTGAAATAAGTCACACAGAAAAAGAAACATCATAAGTTATCACTAATACATGGAATGTAAACTTGGCTACACATGAACTGATCTACAAAACAGAACACGGTCTCAAATTTAGAAAACGAACTTACGCTTGCTTATGGGGAAAGGTGAGTTGGCGTGCTGCATAAAACCAGAGATTGAAATTAGCACAGATATCTTTCCATAAGCCAAATATATAATAGACAAGACCTACTCCTTGCTCAACGAAATGAACTCAACACCCCATATTCAACGCCTCGGAATATACCTGACTAGTAAGAATCTTAAAACCCATGGATTTATATGTCTCCGTAAGAGAATCAAGCGTGTGTACAGTGGCCTAAACGCAGCAGTGAAAATCGGATAACTTCCTTTATCAAAAAAAATTTCAAAAACAAAACACAATGACAGTGAAATAGAGAGCAATTCTTAAATAATTCATTCAGGGCTTGTGATGCAACCTGGATTTACCACATCTACACCCAGAGCTGGGTGAGACATAAGGCTGGACCCTTCGCGCTGATACCATTGGTGAGGCTCGGTGAGCAAATGCAGACCGTTTGAAGGCATACTGCATGGTACCCATTCCATGGGTCCCAACTCTCCAGGTTTAAGGGATTCTTCCTTCAGCTAAAACATGCATGAGAAACGCAGAGTATATTCCACCATGTGATTGCGAAACGTTTTCAAATGCATCTCAGTTTTTGTGCCCTGGTACTCGGGTTCACCATTCCAGACGCTTTACTAACACTCTCCCCACTTGGAGAGTCAATGCCTTTAACATCCTGTTCAGCACAGTTTGCAATTTCTGAGCAAGATGAACAGGAATAGGGAGAACCAATGAGAGACTAGCTGTAGGTGCCTGCACGGGCAAGTGTAACGACCATTTCCCACCAGGAAGAGGAATTAACCAAAGGGTCAGCGTGCCCTGCCAGAAACAGATTAGCGCCTGAAGCATTCCTGCGGTTTTCGGCCAGCTCACAAGAAAGCGAGTTGAAGAAAGGAGCTCAGGGGCACTCTAATTCACAAACCTGCAGAGTTATGAATGACAGCTATCGTCCAAAAATATATTGAAGTAAGTCTGCGAAGAGGACTGGAAAGGGGGGCAGCATTTGAGGAAAACTATTTCAGGGGGTAGACTGGAATTGCACTTAAAGCATAGGAAATGAGGCAGAATGTCGACAATGATGCACTTTGCCAAAAAGGGCGTATGCATTTTTTCCTGAATATATTCAGGAAAAAACGCATACACCCTTGATGGCCAACCAAGCAAGCCTGTAAAGGAAATCTGCACCAAGGGCAGAAAGCTGTTGGGGGGATGGTGGTGTGAAGAGTTGAGAGATTGGGATTGACATGTATACATTTATATGTATAAAATAGATAACCAATAAGAACCTGCTGTATAAAAAATAAGATTAAAAATTAAAAAAAATAAAATTAAAAAGTAAAACAGAAAAAATATTCTTCCCTCCACATACATGTATTTATATGAATAAATTATTTCTATGCTTATATTTGTAAATGCAAAAAAGAGGAATGAAATCTACCTTGAACCAAAAACGAAAAATAGAAAAAACAAACAGAATCCACAAGTTACACAGAGGAAAACCGTATCAGGACACTTGCTCCAGTTGTAAACAATTCTGAAGTTGGTCAGTGGTGGGGAATCATCTCCCATACAGCCAGCAGGCCCCACGCAACAAGCGTCCTCATTGCAAAGCTGGGGGACCGTGCTGAGGCATCTGTGAGTAAACGTGGTCCGAGCCCCAGGCCAGCTGCTGCTGAAATGTTCCCACCCTTCCCAGATAAAACACCTGAATATGTTCAAGGACTTGAAAGCCTAGAGGAAGGGCAATGGAGCCACACGAGTGATTGCATGCCAGCCAACTTGGTGCCTGCAGGCCAGCCAGGATGGTCCTGGCCCTGGGTGCTCTTCTGGAAGCTTTCCATTTCCCTGCCTGAGATACCCCTCCTGTCCCGGCCCCCACTGATTTCTTCCTTCCTCACGTCTGCCCAGGGAGAAATTCCAGCGCCAGGTATGGGTGACACATCCTCTTCTTTAGCAGGTGACATCTTGACAACTGCTGCAGAAAGTCCAGCAGAGCCCCACTCACACTGGGCCACCCACAACGCCGTGACCTGTCACTCCCTCCCACCAGCCCAGCCCCGAGACTGCTGACAGGGCAGAGAAAATGGCGTCAGGCACAGCTGCAGGGGTTCTTGCTGCCTGGAGCGGTGTTTATATTGATCTCAAAACAGGCACACCTGGGGAGGGCTGGCCGGCATGGTCAGGCTGCCCAGGTCAGCCAATCATCACCCCTCAGGGTCTCACAGTTGCAGAAAATGGAACTTGCTGAATCGGCCAGGTCCAAGGAACAGGTGTGGGCTCTTCAAGTCAGGATAGACAATGGGCTGCAGCTCTGGCTTGTATTCTAATCATTTTATCTGGCCCATGAGTGGGAGACAGCTTCAAGAAAACCCTGGCCTAATAAGAGGACCCCAGGAGTCAGGGAGAGGAGGGGTGGGTGGTGGGTGGTGGGTGGAGACAGAGGCCTGGTGCCCCGGGTGCAGTGGAAGTCTCTGGAAGACCAGGTGGTGGCAGGCCGTACAGAGTGATGCCCAGGGTCACAGACCTGTCGGAGTTGCTATTTGTTAGTTCAAGTCCTGCTCTGAGGTGCTCTGTGTCAGATCTGAGTGACAGGTGAGCTGAGAGTGCTCTGCAATGAGGGCAATGTGCACGGTTCCTGTGTGCTCTGCCCTGCCACAGTACCTGCAAGTGTAGCTCTGTATCCTGGGAGGGAGCTGACCACGAGAGCCCCATGGGCTGCAGGGGACCTGCCCAGGGAACCCCATATCCTGGGATGGGCCTGACCATGAGAGCCCCATGGGCTGGTGTGGAGGTGGGGTACCTGCCCAGGTGAGCTCCATATCCTGAGATTGGCCTGACCACGAGAGCCCCATGGGCTGCCAGGGGCCTGGTAAAGATGTCAGGATCGTCAGTGAAGCCACCGAGTATATACCTCCAGTAGTTCCTAATTCCTACACCCTGCTGGTCATTCTACCAACCACCAGGAGACGGTATTCTGTATTAGTCTTCAATGATGCCTTCTTTTGTATGCCATTAGTCCCAGAGTCACAAGAAATTTTGGCTTGTAAGTGGCAGGACTCAACATACAACTAAAACAATACATCCAGGCCGTCTTGCCCCAAGTGTTCAAAAATTCCCACACCATCTTTGGGGAAAGCTTAGCTAAAGACGTAAAAGTTCTACCTCTGGAAAAGGAAACACTCCTTCAATATGCTGACGACATTCTGATCACCAGCCCTACTAAGGAGGCCTCTGAACTACCAAGCCAATAAAGGATAGAAGTTGTCCAAGAAAAAGCTCAAATATCACAGACTACGGTGACCTGCCTGGGCTTCATTCTCACAGAAGGTCGGAGAAGCTCATCCCAGGAAAGGGAAGAAACAATTTACAGCCTTACCCCTTTCTAAAACTAGAAGACAGCTTAGGGGTTCCTGGGGAGGCCAGAGTTTGCTGCTTCTGGATCCCTAACTACAGTCTACTAGCTGGGCCTCTATATGAAACACTGAAAGGAAAAGATGATGATCCTTTTGAATAGAATCCAGAAGTGGCCTTTCAAGAATGGAAAGAGCAGTCAATTCAGACCCTTGCCCTGGAACTCCCTAATTTAGCTAAACCCTTTGACCTTTACATTCCTGGTGAAAGGTGAATTGCCATTGGAGTATTAGTGCAAAACCTGGGACCACTTGAAATGGAACAATGCAAGAATGCCATCCAGGTAGGATAAACTATAGTCACCAAGGGGCTTGGCCCACTGCCACATCTGGCCAACATACTGGCGGTATCTAAAAACCTGGAAATCAGCAGCTCAAAAGGCCACCTCCCTCCTAAGGGAAAAGGACCCCACGTGGTGTTCCTAACCCCCAACCATGCCCTGAAGTTGCAGGGTTTGCTCCGTGGGCACACTGACCTCCAGTGAGGAAGCCCTCCTACTCCAACATCCAGAGAGATATCCGGGGGCAACGGGGCACCATGACGACACATGTGACCATCACTTGACCTGGAGTTTCTCTCATAAAACAACAAGAGTGTGTCACAAAAGAGTAGACTACTGCTTGCAGGACTTACTGCACCCAGAGGGGAGGTAATAATCTTGGCAGGGGAACCGTATATCACGCTGTCACCATAGAAAAGCCTACAGACACCGTGATGATGGTGACCAGTAAGACCGGCTGGACTCCTGTTTACTTCAAAAGGCTGTTGACTCAGTGGCCATCATGGTCCTTCATCACAACTGACCCTGGACTGTCCGGGAGTTGAGCAGGCAGGGTCCTGACACCTGGTGCTGTTTTTACGTTAATTCAGAGGCCTAATTGAAGAAAGTGCAGACTACTAGTCAGAGCATCTAGGCTGGCAGAAACGGTCAGCCTAAAGTGTCTGAACAAATGTGTGGCGGGGTGAAAGTGGACCTCACAGCGTCACTGCACATTTCCTTCCCGGACCCTTAAAGGTCATTAGAATCTATAACACTTCCAATGCTCATGCTCAGGCAGATGAACAGGGAGGCTGGAGGCCTGGGGACAATCAACGTCACCTAGAGGCTGCTGGGGAGAAGTTCTGACCCTCGCCCACGGGTATAAGGGCTCCTAACTCAGCACTCAGCAGTTACAGAAGAAGGGTCTGCACCCTCAGCACTCCAAGAATGAGGAAGAGGACAAAAGGCAGAAGAGGGGTTTGTCCCAGGCAAAGCCCATTAAAAATCCCTGGGAGATAAAAATAGAATCTGGGCAATAAAATAAAGTCTAACCTTTTTTATCCTTTGTGCTTTGTCTAATTTCATGTGCTCCTAGGGTCCCGCATACAGAGGTTCCACACCCGGCACTTCAGACCAGATTTCCTAGTGCAGAATGGCTGGGTCGACACATCAGGTCCTGGGGCCCAGTGCAGACTCCGCGATATAGAGCCTGAGCTGCAGCCAACAGGGCCCTCGAGAGCTCTGCCCCCTCCCTCCCACTGAATCTGACAGGATCTCTACACAGCAGCCCAGCCCACAGCCCACGGGGTAGCACATGCTCTCACCTCTCCATTCTCTGATCAAAATATAAAGTTTCCTTTGCTTCTGAACCAAACTCAGTCTCGATCTTTTGGCTCCAATGACACTGGGCATGGGGACACTTGTTGGGGTCCACTCTGGAGGATCAGTAACAGAAATTGAGAACGTTGTAACTTCAATGAACAGATGTGTGAGCCAAACTATAATTAACATAGAACAGTGTATAAGGCTCGGGTAAAATAAGATGTTTCTAACACTTCCATTTGATATTTCCATCACTTTATTACAAGCAAGTTCAGTGAAAAGGTTTGTCTTATTTGTCAGGTCAATATTAGAGAAGCGAAGTGATTTCTTTCCAAGGATGTACATCTAATGATCTTGGTTAAATCTTCAATCTTGTTTTAAATGCTTTTCCATTGAAAATGATACCTCTCATTCAGCTCCCCATTTCTGAGAAGTATAAAATCTTATAATTTATTATTACCAAAGTGGAAAGGTGGGAGGGAGGGATAAATTAACAGTTTGGGATTAACACATACACACTGCTATGTATAAAATAGATCGTCAACAAGGAACTACTCTATAGCACAGGGAACTACACTCAATATTTTGCAATAACCTATAAGGGGAAATAATCTGAAAAGAATAGATATTTTTATTGACATCATCTATCAATGACAGTTAAAATGGAACCTAAGGGAAGCCGGTGGTCAGTGCTTCTGACCCTGAAGACTTCAATCATCTAAAGTTTGGACTCTGCCTACTTCCCAAGGCCCTTAATGAACATATGTGTAGCCGTAGCTTAAAAAATTCCCCAGTTTGGGTAGCGGAGAGACACTGATTTTGAAAAAGCCCTGGTGTTCTCCTCACATGAACGGGACACTTCCTACAGCTAAAACATGCCTGTCACACCCAGAGGATGGTATATCGTCTGATCGGGAAGAGTTTGGAAAAGGCATCTCAACTCCTCATCTCCTGGTGCTCGGGTTCACCACTCCGGCGTCTTTACTAACAGTCTCCCCACTTGGAGATGTCAGCACTGTCAACATCCTGTTGCACACAGTTTGGAATTTGTCCAAGGATGAAGCAGAAGGAGGAGGAACAATGAGAGACAAGTCCTAGGTTTTCGGACAGACATATGTCACTCTAATTTCCAATCAGGAAGACGAATTGACCAAAGGCTAGGGTTGCCCATGGAAACAGAATAGGGCTTGAGGAAATCCCGCTGCTTTGTGGCCAGTTCCCATAAACACAAGTTGAAAAATGGAACTCAGGGACACTAAAATTCACGAAACTGCAGAGTTGAAAATATCTATCACTGAAAAATGTCTTGAGGAAAGTCAGAGAAAAGGACTTGTAAGCAACGGAGAATGGCAGGAAAGGGATTGGAAGAGGTAGAAAGGACTCGCCATTAAGCACAAGAAAAGGGGCTGAACATTGCCAACATTGCAGTTGGCCAAAAAGGGTGTATGCATCTTTTTCTGTATATATTCAAGAAAAGGGCATACACTTTTTTAGCCAACCAAACAGGTGGGCACTGGAAATCAATACTACAAAACATATCACTTCGCATCAGTCAGAAGAGCCTTCCTCATAAAGTGTAAACACCAGAAATGCAGGACAGGGCAAGGAGAAAAGGGAGCCCTGTGAGGCTTATAGTGGAAATGTATATTGCCAACGGTCACTCTGGAAAAGTGTATTGTGATTACTAAAGCATCTAAAAAATGAGCTACAGAGCACAGGGCACTTGCACTCATGGACGTATATCTTGGGAAAAAGAAAAATCGAGAGGACACAGGCACCCCAATGTTTACCGCCTCTCTGTTTAATATATCCTCGATTAGGATATAATTTATATGTCTCTGGAGGGAAAAAATGGACAGAGGTGTGGCACTTATGTAGAGTGGAATATTACTCAGCCTGAAAATCAATGAAACATGGCCAGTTGTAACAACCCCAGAGGAGTTACGTATGATCATTTGAAGTCACATAATTCAAAAAGACAAAGACATACGATATTACTAATACATGGAATGTAAACGTGGCTACAAATGAACTGAATTACAAAAGAGAACGGGGTCTCAAATTTAGAAAACCAACTTATGCTTGCTTAAGGATCAAGGAGAGTTGGGGTGCTGCATAAAACCAGAGATTGAAATTAGCACAGATACCGTTCCATAAGCCAAATATGTAATAGAAAAAACCTACTTCCTGGTCAACGAAATGGACTCAACACCCCATATTCAGTGCCTAGGAATATACAGGATGAGTAAGAGTCTTAATACCTATGGATTTATATGTCTCCATAAGAGAATCAAGCGTGTGTACAGTGACAAAAACGCAGCAGTGAAAATCAGCTAAATCCCATTATCAAAATAAATTTCAAAAACAAAAAAAATGACAGTGAAATAGAGAGCAATTCTTAAATAATTCATTCAGGGCTTGTGATGCAACCTGGATTTACCTCATCTACACCCAGAGCTGAGTGAGACATAAGGTTGGACACTTCGGGCTGACAGCATGGATGAGGTTCGATGAGCAAATGCAGACCGTTTGTAGTCATACTGCATAGTACCCATTCCATGGGTCCCAACTCTCCAGGTTTAAGGGATTCTTCCTTCAGCTAAAACATGCATGGGAAACCCACAGTATGGTGCACCGTGTGACCGGAAAACGTTTTCAAATGAATCTCAGTTTTCGTCCCCTTTTACTCGGGTTCACCATTCCAGACCCTTTACTAACACTCTCCCCACTTGGAGAGTCAGTGCCTTTAACCTCCTGTTGGGCACAGTTTGCAATTTCTGCGCAAGATGTACAGGAATAGGGAGAACCAATGAGAGACTAGCTGTAGGTGTCTGCAGGGGCAAATTTAACGCTCATTTCCCACCAGGAAGAGGAATTAACCAAAGGCTCAGCATGCCGTTCCGGAATCAGATTAGGGCCTGAAGCAATCCTCCAGGTTTGTGGCCAGTTCACAATAAAGCGAGTTGAAGAAAGGAGCTCAGGGACACTATAATTCACAAACCTGCAGAGTTATAATTGACAGCTATCGTCCAAAAATATATTGAAGTTAGGCTGCGAAGATACTTGAAAGCGGGGCAGAATTGCAGGAAAACGATTTCAGGGGGTAGACTGGAATTGCATTTAAAGCATAGGAAAAGAGGCAGAACGTCGACAATGATGCTCTTGGGCAAAAAGGGCGTGTGCGTTTTTTCCTGAATATATTCAGGAAAAAACGCATACGCCCTTTTTGGCCAACCAAGCAAGCATGTTAAAGTAATCTGCACTACAATGAAGTCTCATCTCCCCCATGGTCAAAAGGGCCATCTGAAAAAAGTGTAAAATCCAGAAAGGCAGCACAGGCCATGGAGAACAGGAAGCCTTCTTATGCTGATGGGCGGGATGTAAATTGCCAACAGCCACTCTGGAGAAGTGTATGGTGTTTCCTCAAACACCTAAAAAAAAAAAGCAACGGCGCCTACGGCACTTCCACTTATGGTCCTATAGTTTAGGGAAATTAAAATAAAAAAGACGCAGCCACCCCAAATTTTCGAATGGCTCTGTTTACAATATACTCATCTATGGTACAAGTTAAATATCCCAGAAAGCGGAAAATGGATAAAGAAGTTGTGCTACGAACGTACAATGGAATATCACACAGCAATGAAATCTATGTCTTCAGGCCCGTCGCGGCATAACGAGTGGATTCAGGTATGAAGACTCTAAGTGAAATTAGTCACACAGAGAAAGAAACATCATAAGATACCACTAATACACGGAATGTAAACTTGGCTACACATGAACTGAATTACAAAACAGAACAGGGTCTCAAATTTAGCAAACCAACCAATGCTTGCTTAAGGCGAAAGGTGAGTTGGGGTGCTACATAAAACCAGAGATTGAAATTAGCACAGATACCGTTCCATAAGTCAAATATGCAATAGTCAAGACCTACTCCTTGCTCAATAAAATGGACTCAACACCCCAAATTCAATGCCTAGGAATATACCTGACTAGTAAGAATCTTAAAACCCATGGATTTATATGTCTCCATAAGACAATCAAGCGTGTGTACAGCGGTATAAACGCAGCAGTGAAAATCCGATAAATCCCATTATCAAAATGAATTATAAAAACAAAACACAATGACAGTGAAATAGAAAGCAATTCTTAAATAATTCATTCAGGACTTGTGATGCAACCTGGATTTACCATATCTACACACAGAGCTGGGTGAGACATAAGGCTGGACACTTTGAGCTGATAGCATTGGTGAGGTTCGGTGAGCAAATGCAGACCCTTTGAAGTCATACTGCATGATACCCATTCCATGGGTCCCAACTCTCCAGGTTTAAGGGATTCTTCCTTTAGCTAAAACATGCATGGGAAACCCAGAGTATGGTCCCTGTGACTGCGCAACATTTTTAAATGCATGTAAGTTTTCGTCCCCTGATACTCGGGTTGACCATTCTGGACGGTATAATAACACTCTCCCCGCTTGGAGAGTCAGTGCCTTTAACCTCCTGTTTGACACAGTATGCAATTTCTGCGCAAGATGAAAAGGAATAGGGAGAAACAATGAGAGACTAGCTGTAGGTGTCTGCACGGGCAAATTTATGCTCATTTCCCTCCAGGAAGTGGAATTAACCAAAGGCTCAGCATGCCGGGCCGGAACCAGATTAGGGCCTGAAGCAATCCTGCGGTTTTGCGGCCAGCTCACAAGGAAACGAGTTGAAGAAAGGAGCTCAGGGGCACTGTCATTCACAAACCTGCAGAGTTATAAATGCCAACTATCGTCCAGAAATACATTGAAGAAGGCTGCGAAGAGGACTTGACAGCGGGGCAGAATTGCTGGAAAACGATTTCAGGGGGTAGACTGGAATTGCATTTAAAGCATAGAAAAGAGTCATAACGTCGACAATGATGCACTTGGCCAAAAAGGGCGTATGCGTTTTTAACTGAATATATTCAGGAAATAACGCATACGCACTTTTTGGCCAACCAAGCAAGCGTGTAAAGGAAATCTGCACTACAATGAAGTCTCACTGCCCCCCGGTCAAAAGGGCCTTCTGAAAAAAGTGTAAAATCCAGAAAGGCAGGACAGGCCATGGAGAACAGGGAGACTTGTTATGCTGATGGACGGGATATAAATTGCCAACAGCCACTCTGGAGAAGTGTATGGTGTTTCCTGAAACACCTTAAAAGCAAAGCAACGGAGCCTACGGCACTTCCACTTATGGTCCTATAGCTTACGGAATTAAAATCAAAAACACACAGCCACCCCAAAGTTTCGGACGGCTCTGTTTACAAGAACACCGTCTGCGGAACAAGTTAAATATCCCAGAACGTTAAAAATGGATAAAGAAGTTGTGGTACGTACGTACAATGGAATATCACTCAGCAATGAAATCTAGGTCATCAGGCCCGTCGCGGCATAATGAGTGGATTCAGGTACGATGATTCTAAGGGAAATAAGTCACACAGAAAATGAAACATCATAAGATATCACTAATACACGGAATGTAAACTTGGCTACACATGAACTGAATTACAAAACAGAACAGGGTCTCAAATTTAGAAAACAAACTTATGCTTGCTTAAGGGGAAAGGTGAGTTGGGGTGGTGCATCAAACCAGAGATAGAAATTAGCACAGATACCTTTCCATAAGCCAAATATGTCATAGTCAAAACCTACACCTTGCTCAACGAAATGGACTAAACACCCCATATTCAACGCCTAGGAATACACCTGACTAGTAAGAATCTTCAAACCCATGGATTTATATGTCTGCATAAGAGAATCAAGCGTGTGTACAACTGCATGAATGCAGCAGAGAAAATCCGATAAATCCCATTATCAAAATGAATTACAAAAACAAAACACAATGACACTGAAATAGAGAGCAATTCTTAAATAATTCATTCAGGGCTTGTAATGCACCCTGGATTTACCACATCTACACCCAGAGCTGAGTGAGACATAAGGTTGGACACTTCGTGCTGATAGCATTGGTGAGGTTCGATGAGCAAACGCAGACCCTTTGAAGTCATACTGCATGGTACCCATTCCATGGGTCCCAACTTTCCAGGTTTACAGGATTCTTCCTTCACCTAAATCATGCACCTGAATCCCAGAGTATGGTCCACCATGTGACTGGGAAGCGATTTTAAATGCCTCTCAGGTTTCGTCCCTTGGTACTCAGGTTCACCATTCCAGACGCTTTACTAACTCTCTCCCCACTTGGAGAGTCAGTGCCTTTAACCTCCTGTTGGGCACAGTTTGCAATATCTGCGCAAGATGAACAGGAATAGGGAGAACCAATGAGAGACTAGCTGTAGTTGTCTGCACGGGCAAATTTAATGCTCATTTCCCACCAGAAAAAGGAATTTTCCAAACGCTCAGCATGCTGTGCGGAAACCAGATTAGGGCCTGAAGCAATCCTGCGGTTTTGCGGCCAGCTCACAAGAAAGCTAGTTGAAGAAAGGAGCTCAGGGACACTGTAATTAACAAACCTGCAGAGTTATAAATGGCAGGTATCAAACAAAAATATATTGAAGTAAGGCTGCGAAGAGGACTTGAAAGTGGGGCAGAATTCCAGTAATATGATTTCAGGAGGTAGACGGGAAGTGCTCTGAAAGCATAGGAGAAGAGGCAGATTCTCGACAATGATGCACTTGGTCAAAAAGTGCATATGAGTTTTTTCAGGGCCCTCATTAAAGAGGGTAGGGGGCTCCCAGCATGCTTTCGTGGCCAACAGAGGGCCCACATCGCCAAGGCGATGTGAGCCAGCCAGGCAGGAGTGACCTCACATCAGAGGGCCCACCTCACAGAAGGGTAAGGAACCCAGCCAGGATCAGACTCTCACCAGAGTGCCCACATCAGCAAGGGGCTGTGAACCAGACAGGAGTGTCATCACACCCATAGGGCCACATCATCAAAGGTTGAGGTACCCAGGAAATGTGGCCTCAAACCAGAGGACCCACATCACCATGGGTCTCAGAGCGAGGCAGGCAGGATTAACCTCACAACACATGGCCCATTGTATAAAAAAGGTGAGGAATCCAGCAGTTGGAACATCCCAGCAGGCGTCCCAGAGCACCAGGGCTATGGGATCCAGGCAGTGATGAACTCACAACAGAGGTCCCTCATCATGAAACTGTGAGCAAACCAGCCGTTGTGACCTCAGAGCACAAGGCCCACATCCCCATGGGGAAGGGAACCAAGCAGGAGTGTCATCACACCAGTGGGCACACATCAGAAAATGTGGGGAGCCCAGCAGTTAGGGCCTGACGCCAGAGGGCTCTCATCACCGAGGAGAGGAGGCTCACAGCAGGCTCCAACTGCTACCAGAGGGCCGCCATCGCCAATGCGGGATGTGCCAGCCAGGCAGGAGTGACCTCAGAGCAGAGGGCCCACCACACAAAAGTGTGAGGAACCCAAAGAGGATCAGACTCTCACCACAGGGCCCACATCACCAAGGGAATGGGAACCAGGCTGGAGTGTCCTCACACCAGTGGGGCCTCATCACCGAAATGTGAGTGACCCAGCACACGTGGCTTCAAACCAGAGGACACATATCACCAAGGGGCTGGGAGTGAGGCAGGCAGGAGGAGCCTCAAAACATAGGGACCATAGAATAAAAATGGTGAGGTATCCCGCAGTTGGAACCTCCTAGCAGGTGGCCAGGAGCAGCGAGGCTATGGGATCCAGACCTGACTGAACTCAAAACAGAGTGCCCTCATCATGAAACTGTGAGCAACCCAGCCGTTGGGACCTCAGAGCAGAAGGCCCACATTCCCATGTGGCTGGGAACATGGCATAAGTGTACTCGCACCACAGGGCACACATCAGAGAATTTTGGAAGCCCAGAAGTTAGGGCCTGACGCCAGAGGGCCCTCATTACCAAGGGGAGGAGACTCCAAGCAGGCACCAACTCCCAACAGAGGGCCCATGTCGCCAAGGTGACGTGTGACAGCCAGGCAGGAGTGACCTCACAGCAGAGGGCCTACCTCACAGAAGGGTGAGGAACCCAGCCAGGATAAGACTCTCACCAGAGGGCCCACATCACCAATGGGATCAGAAACAGGCAGGACTGTCTTCACACCAGTGTGGCCACATCATAGAAAGGTGAGGAACCCAGCACATGTGGCCTAAACCAGAGGACCCACATCTCCAAGGGGCTCGGAGTGAGGCAGGCAGGAGGAGCCTCACAACACAGGGACCATAGGATAAAAAAGCTGAGGAAACTTGCAGTGTGAACCTCCCAGCAGGCGGCCCAGAGCACCAAGTCTATGCGATCCAGGCTGCAGTGAACTCACAGCAGAGGGCCCACATCATGAAACTGTGAGCAACCCAGACATTGGGACCTCAGAGCAGAAGGCCCACATCCCCATGGGGATGGGAACCTCGCAGGAGTGCCCTCGCACCACTTAGCACGTATCAGAAAATGTGGGTACCCAGCAGTTAGGGCCTGACGCAAGAGGGCCCTCATCACCGAGGGGAGGAAGCTCCCAGCAGGCTACAACTGCCACAAGAGGGCCGATGTTGCCCAGGCGGGGTATGCCAACCAGGCAGGAGTGACCTCACAGCAGAGGACCCACCTCACAGAAGGGTGAGGAACCCAAACAGGATCAGACTCTCACCAGAGGGCCCACATCATCAAGGGGATAGGAACCAGGCAGGAGTGTCCTCACACCATTGGGGCCACATCATCAAAAGGTGAGGGACCCAGCACACGTGGCCTCAAACCAGAGGACACACATCACCAAGGGGCTGGGAGTGAGGCAGGCAGGAGGAGTCTCAAAAAAGAGGGCCCATAGAAGAAAAAAGGTGAGGAATCCCGCAGTTGTAACGTCCCAGCAGGTGGCCAGGAGCAGCATGGCTATGGGATCCAGGCCGGAGTGAACTCACACCAGAGGGCCCTCATCATGAAACTGAGCAACCCACCGTTGGGACCTCAGAGCAGAAGGCCCACATTCCCATGGGGTTGTGAACTTGGCAGGAATGTACTCGCACCACAGGGCGCACATCAGAAAATTTTGGGAGCCCAGGAGTTAGGGCCTGATGCCAGAGGGCCCTCATTACCAAGGGGAGGAGACTCCCAGCAGGCACCAACTCCCACCAGATGGCCAACGTCACCAAGGCGGGGTGTGCCAGCTAGGCAGGACTGACCTCAGAGAAGAGGGCCTACCTCACAGAAGTGTGAGTAACACAACCAGGATCAGACTCTCACCGGAGGGCCCACATCACCAAGGAGATGGGAACCAAGCAGGAGTGTCCTCACACCAGTGGGGCCACATCAGCCAAAGGTGAGGAACCCAGCACATGTGGCCTCAAACCAGAGGACACACATCACCAAGGGGCTGGGAGTGAGGCAGGTGTCTGGAGGGGCACATTTAACTCTAATTTCCCACCAGGAAGAGGAATTAACCAAAGGCTCAGAGTGCCGTGCCGGACCCTGATTATGGCCTGAAGCAAACCTGCGGTTCTGTGGCCAGCTTTCAAGGAAACGAGTTAAGAAAGGAAATCACGGGCACTGTAATTCACAAACCTGCAGAGGTATAAATGACAGCTATTGGCAAAAATATATTGAAGTAAGTCTGCAAAGAGGACTTGAAAACGAGGCAGAATTGCAGGAATCATATTTCAGGAGGTAGATTGGAATTGCATTTAAAGCATGTGAAATGCGGCAGATCTTCGACAATGATGCACTTGGACAAAAGTGCATATACATTTTTTCCTGAATATATTCAGGAAAAAACGCATATGCCCTTTTTGGCCAACCAAGCACTCGAGCAATGGAAATCCGCACTACAATGAAGTCTTATTTCCCATTCCTCAAAAGGGCCATCTGAAAAAAGTGTAAAAACCAGAAACACAGGACAGGCCATGGAATAAAGGGAGCCTTGTTATGCTGATGGGTGGGATGTAAATTGCCAACAGACACTCTGGAGATGTTTATGGTGTATCCTGGAACATCTGACAAACAAAGCTACAGACCCTAGGGCACTTCCACTTTTGGCCCTATAGCTTTGGAAAATTAAAATCAAGAAGACACAGCCAACACAAAATTTAGGGCTGCTGTGTATACAAGAACCTCGAGTCCAGTACAAATTAAATATCCCAGAAAGAAAAAAATGGATAAAGGAGTTGTGCTACTTACGTACAACGGAATATCACTCAGCAATGAAATCAATGTCATCAGGACTGTAGCAGCAAATTGAGTGGATTTAAGTATGATGATTCTAAGAGAAATATGTCACACAGAAAACATAATTATCATAAGATATCACAAATAGAGAGAGTGTAAACTTGGCTACACATAAACTGAATTACAAAACCGAACAGAGTCTCACATTTAGATAAAAACTTATGCTTGCTTAACGGGAAAGTTGAGTTGGGGTGCTGTATAAAACCAGAGATTGAAATGAGCACACATACCGTTCCATAAGCCAAATATGTAATAGACAAGACCTACTCTTTGCTCAATGAAATAGACTAATCCAAGATGTATCACCTCACACCTGTTAGAATGGGCATCATCAGAAAATCTACAAACAACAAATGCTGGAAAGGGTGCGGAGATAAGGAAACCTCTTCCACTATTGTTGGGAATGTAAATTGATGCAGTCACTGTGGAGAACATTATGGAGTTTCTTATAAAACTAAGAATAGAATTACCATATAATACAGCAATCCCACTACTGGACATATACCCAGACAAAACCATAAATCAAAAAGAGACATTCACCGCAATGTTCATTGCATCACTATTTACAATATCCAGGTAATGGAAGCAACCTAAATGCCCACAGACAGACGAATGCATAAAGATGAGGTACATATATAAAATGGAATATTACTAAGCCATAAAAAGGAATGAAATTGGGTCATTTGTAGAGACGTTGATGGATCTAGAGACTGTCATACAGAGTGAAGTAAGTCAGAAAGAGAAAAACAAATCCTGTATATAAATGCATATATGTGGAACCTAGAAAAGTTGTACAGATGAAGCGTTTTGCAAGGCAGAAATAGAGCAACAGATGTAGACAACAAACGTATGGACACCAAGGGGGGAAAGCTGTTAGGGGGGTGGTGGTGGGAGTTGAGAGATTGGGATTGACATGTATACATTTCTATGTATAAAATAGGTAACCAAAAAGAACCTGCTGTATAAAAAAATAAAATAAAATTCAAAATTACAAAAAGTAAAACAGAAAAAATATTCTTCCCTTCATATACATGTATTTATATGAATAAATTATTTCCATGCTTATATCTGTAAATACAAAAAAGAGGAATAAAATCTACCTTGAACCAAAAACGAAAAAAAGAAAAAAAAACAGAACCCACCAGTTACACAGAGGAAAACCGTATCAGGGCCCTTGCTCCAGTTGTAAACAATTCTGAAGTTGGTCAGTGGTGGGGAATCATCTCCCATTCAGCCAGCATGCCCCACACAACAAGCGTCCTCATTGCAAAGCTGGGGGCCCGTGCCGAGGCATCTGTGAGTAAACGTGGGCCGAGCCCCAGGCCAGCTGCTGCTGAAATGTTCCCACCCTTCCCAGGTAAAACACCTGAATATGTACAAGGACTTGAAAGCCTAGAGGAAGGGCCATGGAGCCACATGAGCGACAGCATGCCAGCCGACTTGGTGCCTGCAGGCCAGACAGGATGGTCCTGGCCCTGGGTGCTCTTCTGGAAGCTTTCCATTTCCCTGCCTGAGATACCCCTCCTGTCCCGGCCCCCACTGCTTTCTTCCTTACTCACCTCTGCCCAGGGAGAAATTCCAGCGGCAGGTATGGGTGGCACATCCTCTTCTTTAGCAGGTGGCATCTTGGCAACTGCTGCAGAAAGTCCAGCAGAGCCCCACTCACACTGGGCAACCCACAAAGCCGTGGCCTCTCACTCCCTCCCACCAGTCCAGCCCCGAGACTGCTGACAGGGCAGAAAATGGCGTCAGGCACAGCTGCAGGTGCTCTTGCTGCCTGGAGCGGTGTTTATATTGATCTCAACCCAGGCACACCTTGGGAGGGATGGCCGGCATGGTCAGGCTTCCCAGGCCAGCCAATAATCACCCCTCAGGGGCTCACAGTTGCAGAAACTGGAACTTGCTGAATCGGCCAGGTCCAAGGAACAGGTGTGGGCTCCTGAGAGTCAGGATAGACAAGGGCCTGCAGCTCTGGCTTGTTTTCTAATTATATTATCTGGCCCATGAGTGGGAGACAACTTCAAGAAAACCATCTCCTAATGAGAAGTACCCAGGAGTCAGGGAGAGCAGGGGTGGGTGGTGGGTGGAGACAGAGGCCTGGTGCCCCGGGTGCAGTGGAAATCTCTGGAAGACCAGGTGGAGGGAGGCCACACAGAGTGATGCCCAGGGTCACAGACCTGTCGGAGCTGCTGTTTGTTAGTTCAAGTCCTGCTCTGAGGTGCTCTGTGTCAGATCTGAGTGACAGGTGAGCTGGGAGTGCTCTGCAATGAGGGCGATGTGCATGGCTCCTGTGTGCCCAGCCCTGCCACGGTACCTGAAAGGGTAGCTCTGTATCCTGGGAGGGGCCTGACCACGAGAGCCCCATGGGCTGCAGGGGAACCTGCCCAGGGAGCCCCATATCCTGGGAGGGGCCTGAACACGAGAGCCCCGTGGGCTGGGGTGGGGGTGGGGTACCTGCCCAGGTGAGCTCCATATCCTGGGATTGGCCTGACCTTGAGAGCCCCATGGGCTGCTGGAGTCCTGGTAAAAGATGTCAGGACAGTCAGTGAAGCCACCGAGGATATACCTCCAGTAGTTCCTAAACCCTACACCCTGCTGGTCATTCTACTAACCACCAGGACATGGTATTCTGTATTAGTCTTCAATGAAGCCTTCTTTTGTATTCTATTAGTCCCAGAGTCACAAGAAATTTTGGCTTGTGAGTGGCAGGACTCAACATACAACTAAAACAATACTTCCGGGCCATCTTGCCCCAAGGGTTCAAAAATTCCCACACCATCTTTGGGGAAAGCTCAGCTAAAGACCTAAAAGTTCTACCTCTGGAAAAGGAAACACTCCTTCAATATGCAGACGACATTCTGATCGCCAGCCCTACTAAGGAGACCTCTGAACTACCAAGCCAATAAAGGATACAAGTTGTCCAAGAAAAAGCTCAAATATCACAGACTATGGTGACCTGCGTGGGCTGCATTCTCACAGAAGGTCGGAGAAGCCCATCCCAGGAAAGGGAAGAAACGATTTACAGCCTTACCCATTTCTAAAACTAGAAGACAGCTTAGGGGTTCCTGGGGAGGCCAGGGTTTGCTGCTTCTGGATCCCTAACTACAGTCTACTAGCTGGGCCTCTATATGAAACACTGAAAGAAAAAGATGATGATCCTTTTGAATAGAATCCAGAAGTGGCCTTTCAAGAATGGAAAGAGCAGTCAATTCAGACCCTTGCCCTGGAACTCCCTAATTTAGCTAAACCCTTTGACCTTTACATTCCTAGTGAAATTTGAATGGCCATTGGAGTATTAGTGCAAAACCTGGGACCACTTGAAATGGAACAATGCAAGAATGCCATCCAGGTAGGATAAACTACGGTCACCAAGGGGCTTGGCCCACCGCCACATCTGGCCAAGATACTGGCAGTATCTGAAAACCTGGAAATCAGCAGCCCAAAAGGCCACCTCCCTCCTAAGGGAAAAGGACCCCACGTGGTGATCCTAACCCCCAACCATGCCCTGAAGTTGCAGGGTTTGCTCCGTGGGCACACTGACCTTGAGTGAGGAGGTCCTCCAACTCCAACCTCCAGAGAGATAACTGGGGCAAAGTGGCACCATGACGACTCATGTGACCATCACTTGACCTGGAGTTTCTCTCATAAAACAACAAGAGTGTGTCCCAAAAGAGTAGACTACTGCTTGCAGGACTTACTGCACCCAGAGGGGAGGTAATAATCTTGGCAGGGGAACCGTATATCACGCTGTCACCATAGAAAAGCCTACAGACACTGTGATGATGGTGGCCAATAAGACCGGCTGGACTCCTGTTTACTTCAAAAGGCTGTTGACTCAGTGGCCATCATGGTCCTTCATCACCACTGACCCTGGACTGTCTGGGAGTTGAGCAGTCAGGGTGCTGACACCTGGTGCTGTTTTTACGTTAATTCAGGGGCCTAACTGAAGAAAGCACAGACTACTGGTCAGAGCATCTAGGCTGGCAGAAACGGTCAGCCTAAGGTGGCCGAACAAATGTGCGGCGGGGTGAAACTGGACCTCACAGCGTCACTGCACATCTCCTTCCTGGACCCTTAAAGGTCATTAGAATCTATAACACTACCAATACTTGTGCTCAGGCGGACGAGCAGGGAGGCAGGAGGCCTGCGGACAATCAACGTCACCTGGAGGCTGCTGGGGAGAAGTTCAGACCCTCTCCCACGGGTATGAGGGCTCCTAACTCAGCACTCAGCAGTTACAGATGAAGGGTCTGCACCCTCAGCACTCTAAGAATGAGGAAGGGGACAAAATGCAGAAGAGGGGTTTGTCCCAGGCAAAGCCCCTTAAAAATCCCTGGGAGATAAAAATAGAATCTGGGCAATAAAATAAAGTCTAACCTTTTTTATCCTTTGTGCTTTGTCTAATTTCACGTGCTCCTAGGGTCCCGCATACAGAGGTTCAACAGCCGGCACTTCAGACCAGATTTTCTAGTGCAGAATGGCTGGGTCGACACTTCAGCTCCTGGAGCACAGTGCAGACTCCGCGATATAGAGCCTGAGCTGCAGCCAACAGGGCCCTCGAGAGCTCCGCCCCCTCCCTCCCACTGACTCTGACAGGATCTCTACACAGCAGCCCAGCCCACAGCCCACGGGGTAGCACATGCTCTCACCTCTGCATTCTCTGATCAAAATATAAAGTTTCCTTTGCTTCTGAACCAAACTCAGTCTCGATCTGTTGGCTCCAATGACACTGGGCAGGGGGACACTTGTTGGGGTCCACTCTGGAGGATCAGTAACAGAAATTGAGAACATTGTAACTTCAATGAACAGATGTGTGAGCCAAACTGTAATTAACATAGAACAGTGTATAAGGCTCGGGTAAAATAAGATGTTTCTAACACTTCCATTTGATATTTCCATCACTTTATTATAAGCAAGTTCAGTGAAAGGTTTGTCTTATTTGTCAGGTCAATACTAGAGAAACGAAGTGATTTCTTTCCAAGGATGTACATCTAATAATCTTGGTTAAAGCTTCAATCTTGTTTTAAATGCTTTTCCATTGAAAATGATACCTCTCTTTCAGCTCCCCCATTTCTGAGAAGTATAAAATCTTATAATTTATTATTACCAAAGGGGAAAGGTGGGAGGAGGGATAAATTAACAGTTTGGGATTAACACATACACACTGCTATGTATAAAATCGATCATTAACAAGGAACTACTGTACAGCACAGGGAACCACACTCAATATTTTGCAATAACCTATAAGGGGAAATAATCTGAAAAAAGAATAGATATTTTTATTGACATCATCTATTAATGACAGTTAAAATGGAACCTAAGGGAAACCGGTGGTGAGTGCTTCTGACCCTGAAGACTTCAATCATCTAAAGTTTGGACTCTGCCTACTTCCCAAGGCCCTTAATGAACCTATGTGTAGCCGTAGCTTAAAAAATTCCCCAGTTTGGGTTGTGGAGAGACACTGATTTTGAAAAAGCCCTGGTGTTCTCCTCACATGAATGGGACACTTCCTACAGCTAAAATATGCCTGTCACACCCAGAAGATGGTATACCGTCTGATCGGGAAGAGTTTGGAAAAGGCATCTCATCTCCTCATCTCCTGGTGCTCGGGTTCACCCCTCCAGCGTCTTTACGAACAGTCTCCCCACTTGGAGATGTCAGCACTGTCAACATCCTGTTGCATACAGTTTGGAATTTGTCCAGAGGATGAAGCAGAAGGAGGAGGAACAATGAGAGACAAGTCCTAGGTGTTCGGACAGGCACATGTCACTCTAATTTCCAATCAGGAAGACGAATTGACTAAAAGCTAGGGTTGCCCATGGAAACAGAATAGGGCTTGAGGAAATCCCGCTGCTTTGTGGCCAGTTCCCATAAACACAAGTTGAAAAATGGAACTCAGGGCCGCTAAAATTCACGAAACTGCAGAGTTGAAAATATCTCTCACTGAAAAATGTCTTGAGGAAAGTCAGAGAAAAGGACTTGTAAGCAACGGAGAATGGCAGGAAAGGGATTGGAAGAGGTAGAAAGGACTCGCCATTAAGCACAAGAAAAGGGGCTGAACATTGCCAACATTGCAGTTGGCCAAAAAGGGTGTATGCGTCTTTTTCTGTATATATTCAAGAAAAGGGCATACACTTTTTTAGCCAACCAAACAGGTGCGCACTGGAAATCAGTACTACAAAACATATCACTTCGCATCAGTCAGAAGAGCCTTCCTCATAAAGTGTAAACACCAGAAATGCAGGACAGGGCAAGGAGAAAAGGGAGCCCTGTGAGGCTTATAGTGGAAATGTATATTGCCAATGGTCACTCTTGAGAAGTGTATTGTGTTTACTAAAGCATCTAAAAAATGAGCTACAGAGCACAGGGCACTTGCACTCATGGACGTATATCTTGGGAAAGACAAAAATGGAGAGGACACAGGCACCCCAATGTTTACCGCCTCTCTGTTTAAAAGATCCTCGACTAGGATATAATTTATATGTCTCTGGAGGGAAAAAATGGATAGAGGTGTGGCACTTATGTAGAGTGGAATATTACTCAGCCTGAAAATCAGTGAAATATAGCCAGTTGTAACAACCCCAGAGTAGTTACGTATGATCATTCAAAGTCACATAATTCAAAAAGAAAAAGACAAACAATATTACTAATACATGGAATGTAAACGTGGCTACAAATGACCTGAATTACAAAACAGAATGGGGTCTCAAATTTAGAAGACCAACTTATGTTTGCTTAAGGAAAAAGGAGAGTTGGGGAGCTGCATAAAACCAGAGATTGAAATTAGCACAGATACCGTTCCATAAGCCAAATATGTAATAGAAAAAACCTACTCCCTGGTCAACAAAATGGGCTCAACACGCCATATTCAACACCTACGAATACACCTGACTAGTAAGAATCTTCAAACTCATGGATTTATATGTCTCCGGAAGAGAATCAAGAGTGAGTACAGTGGCAGGAACGGAGCAGTGAAAATGCGATAAATCCCATTATCAAAATAAATTACAAAAACAAAACACAATGAGAGTGAAATAGAGAGCAATTCTTAAATAATTCATTCAGGGCTTGTGATGCAACCTGGATTTACCACATCTACACCCAGAGCTGAGTGAGACATAAGGTTGGGCACTTCGGGCTGATAGCATTGTTGAGGTTCAATGAGCAAATGCAGACCCTTTGAAGTCATACTGCATGGTACCCATTCCATGGGTCCCAACTCTCCAGGTTTAAGGGATTCTTTCTTCAGCTAAAACATGCATGGGAAACCCACAGTATGGTGCACCGTGTGACCAGGAAAGGTTTTCAAATGCATCTCAGTTTTCGTCCCCTTTTACTCGGGTTCACCATTCCAGAACGTTTACTAACACTCTCCCCACTTGGAGAGTCAGTGCCTTTAACCTCCTGTTGGGCACAGTTTGCAATTTCTGCGCAAGATGAACAGGAATAGGGAGAACCAATGAGAGACTAGCAGTAAGTGTCTGCACGGGCAAATTTAATGCTCATTTCCCACCAGGAAGAGGAATTAACCAAAGGATCAGCATGCCGTGCCATACCAGATTAGGGCCTGAAGCAATCCTGCGGGTTTGCGCCCAGCTCACAAGTTGCGAGTTGAAGAATGGAGCTCAGGGGCACTGTAACTCACAAACATGCAGAGTTATAAATGACAGCTATCGTCCAAAAATATATTGAAGGAAAGCTGCGAATACGACTTGTAAGCAGGGCAGAATTGCAGGAAATCGATTTCAGGGGGTACACGGGAATTGCATTTAAAGCATAGGAAAAGAGGCAGAACGTCGACAATGATGCTCTTGGCCAAAAAGGGTGTATGCGTTTTTTCCTGAATTTATTCAGGAAAAAAAGCATATGCGCTTTTTGGCCAACCAAGCAAGCATGTTAAAGAAATCTGCACTACAATGAAGTCTCACTGCCCCCAGGTCAAAAGGGACATCTGAAACAAGTGTAAAATCCACAAAGACAGGACAGGGCAAGGAGAACAGAGAGCCTTGTTATGCTGATGGTCGGGATGTAAATTGCCAACAGCCACTCTGGAGAAGTGTATGGTGTATCCTGGAACCCCTGAAAAACAAAGCAACGGAGCCTACGGCACTTCCACTTATGGTCCTATAGCTTAGGGAAATTAAAATCAAAAACACACAGCCACCCCAAAGTGTCGGACGGCTCTGTTTACAAGAACCTCTTCTACGGTACAAGTTAAATATCCCAGAATGTGAAAAATGGATAAAGAAGTTGTGGTACGTACGTACAATGGAATATCACTCAGCAATGAAAGCTATGTCATCAGACCCGTCGCGGCATAATGAGTGGATTCAGGTACGATGATTCTAAGGGAAATAAGTCACACAGAAAATGAAACATCATAAGATATCACTAATACATGGAATGTAAACTTTGCTACACATGAACTGAATTATAAAACAGAACAGGGTCTCAAATTTAGAAAACCAACTTATGCTTGCTTAAGGGGAAAGGTGAGTTGGGGTGCTGCATAAAACCAGAGATAGAAATTAGCACAGATACCTTTCCAAAAGCCAAATATGTAATAGCCCAGACCTACCCCTTGCTCAACGAAATGGACTAAACACCCCATATTCAACGCCTAGGAATACACCTGACTAGTAAGAATCTTCAAACCCATGGATTCTTATGCCTCCGTAAGAGAATGAAGCGTGTGTACAGCGGCATGAATGCAGCAGAGAAAATCCGATAAATCCCATTGTCAAAATGAATTACAAAAACAAAACCCAAGGACAGTGAAATAGAGAGCAATTCTTAAATAATTCATTCAGGGCTTGTGATGCAACCTGGATTTACCACATATACACCCAGAGCTGAGTGACACATAAGGTTGGACACTTTGGGCTGATAGCATTGTTGAGGTTCGATAAGCAAATGCAGACCCTTTGAAGTCATACTGCATGGTAGCCATTCCATGGGTCCCAACTCTCCAGGTTTAAGGGATACTTCCTTCAGCTAAAACATGCATGGGAAACACACATTATGGTGCACCATGTGACGGGGAAACGTTTTCAAATGCATCTCAGTTTTCGTCTCGTTTTACTTGGGTACACCATTCCAGACCCTTTAATAACACTCTCCCCACTTGGAGAGTCTGTACCTTTAACCTCCTGTTTGGCACAGTTTGCAATTTCTGCGCAAAATGAACAGGAATAGGGAGAACCAATGAGAGACTAGCTGTAGGTGTCTGCACGGGCAAATTTAACGCTCATTTCCAACCAGGAAGAGGAATTAACCAAAGGCTCAGCATGCCGTGCCGGAACCAAATTAGGGCCTGAATCTATCATACGGGTTTGCGGCCAGCTCACAAGAAAGCAATTTGAAGAAAGGAGCTCAGGGGCACTGTAATTCACAAACCTGCAGAGTTATAAATGACAGCTATCGTCCAAAAATATATTGAAGGAAGGCTGTGAAGAGGACTTGAAAGCGGGGCAGAATTGCAGGAAAACGATTTCAGGGGGTAGACTGGAATTGCATTTAAAGCATAGGAAAAGAGGCAGAATGTCGACAATGATGCACTTGGCCAAAAAGTGCGTATGCGTTTTTTACTGAATATATTCAGGAAAAAACGCATACGCCCTTTTTGGCCAACCAAGCAAGCATGTTAAAGAAATCTGCACTACAATGAAGTCTCACTGCCCCCCGGTCAAAAGGGCCATCTGAAAAAAGTGTAAAATCCAGAAATGCAGCACAGGCCATGGAGAACAGGGAGCCTTGTTATGCTGATGGGTGGGATGTAAATTGCCAACACCCACTCTGGAGCAGTGTATGGTGTTTCCTGAAACACCTAAAAAACAAAGCAACGGAGCCTACGGCACTTCCCCTTATGGTCCTATAGCTTAGGAAAATTAAAATCAAAACACACAGCCACCTAAACGTCTCGGGCGGCTCTGTTTACAAGAACCTCGTCTACCGTACAAGTTAAATATCCCAGAATGTGAAAAATGGATAAACAAGTTGTGGTACGTACGTACAATGGAATATCACACAGCAATGAAATCTATGTCATCAGGCCCGTCGCGGCATAATGAGTGGATTCAGGTACGATGATTCTATGTGAAATAAGTCACACAGAAAATGAAACATCATAAGATATCACTAATACACGGAATGTAAACTTGGCTACACATGAACTGAATTACAAAACAGAACAGGGTCTCAAATTTAGAAAACCAACTTATGCTTGCTTAAGGGGAAAGGTGAGTTGGGGTGCTGCATAAAACCAGAGATAGAAATTAGCACAGATACCTTTCCATAAGCCAAATATGTAATAGTCAAGACCTACCCCTTGCTCAACGAAATGGACTAAACACCCCATATTCAACGCCTAGGAATACACCTGACTAGTAAGAATCTTCAAACCCATGGATTTATATGTCTCCGTAAGAGAATGAAGCGTGTGTACAGCGGCATGAATGCAGCAGAGAAAATCCGATAAATCCCATTATCAAAATGAATTACACAAACAAAACCCAAGGACAGTGAAATAGAGAGCAATTCTTAAATAATTCATTCAGGTCTTGTGATGCAACCTGGATTTACCACATCTACACCCAGAGCTGAGTGAGACATAAGGTTGGGCACTTCGGGCTGATAGCATTGGTGAGGTTCGATGAGCAAATGCAGACCCTTTGAAGTCATACAGCATGGTACCCATTCCATGGGTCGCAACTCTCCAAGTTTAAGGGATTCTTCCTTCAGCTAAAACATGCATGGGAAACCCAAGGTATGGTGCACCGTGTGGCTGGCAAACGTTTTCAAATGCATCTCAGTTTTCGTCCCCTTTTAAGCGGGTTCACCATTCCAGACACTTTACGAACACTCTCCCCACTTGGAGAGTCAGTGCCTTTAACCTCCTGTTGGGCACAGTTTGCAATTTCTGCGCAAGATGAAAAGGAATAGGGAGAACCAATGAGAGACTAGCTCTAGGTGTCTGCACGGGCAAATTTAACCCTCATTTCCCACCAGGAAGAGGAATTAACCAAAGGCTCAGCATGCCGTGCGGGAACCAGATTAGGGCCTGAGGCAATCTTGTGGGTTTGCGGCCAGCTCACAAGATAGCGAGTTGAAGAAATGAGCTCAGGGGCACTGTAACTCACAAACCTGCAGAGTTATAAATGACAGCTATCGTCCAAAAATATATTGAAGGAAGGCTGCGAAGACGACTTGTAATTGGGGCAGAATTGCAGGAAAACGATTTCAGGGGGTAGACGGGAATTGCATTTAAAGCATAGGAAAAGAGGCAGAACGTCGACAATGATGCTCTTGGCCAAAAAGGGCGTATGCGTTTTTTCCTGAATATATTCAGGAAAAAACGCATACGCCCTTTTTGGCCAACCAAGCAAGCATGTTAAAGAAATCTGCACTACAATGAAGTCTCACTGCCCCCCGGTCAAAAGGGCCATCTGAAAAAAGTGTAAAATCCAGAAAGGCAGCACAGGCCATGGAGAACAGGGAGCCTTGTTATGCTGATGGGCGGGATGTAAATTGCCAACAGCCACTCTGGAGAAGTGTATGGTGTTTCCCGGAACACCGAAAAAACAAAGCTACGGAGCCTACGGCACTTCCACTTATGGTCCTATAGCTTAGGGAAATTAAAATCAAAAACACACAGCCACCCCAAAGTGTCGGACGGCTCTGTTTACAAGAACCTCGTCTACGGTACAAGTTAAATATCCCAGAATGTGAAAAATGGATAAAGAAGTTGTGGTACGTACGTACAATGGAATATCACTCAGCAATGAAATCTATGTCATCAGGCCCGTCGCGGCATAATGAGTGGATTCAGGTACGATGATTCTAAGTGAAATATGTCACACAGAAAATGAAACATCATAAGATATCACTAATACACGGAATGTAAACTTTGCTACACATGAACTGAATTACAAAACAGAACAGGGTCTCAAATTTAGAAAACCAACTTATGTTTGCTTAAGGGGAAAGGTGAGTTGGGGTGCTGCATAAAACCAGAGATAGAAATTAGCACAGATACCATTCCATACGTCAAATATGTCATAGTCAAGACCTACCCCTTGCTCAACGAAATGGGCTAAACACCCTATATTCAACGCCTAGGAATACACCTGACTAGTAAGAATCTTCAAGCCCATGGATTTATATGTCTCCATAAGAGAATCAAGCATGTGTAAAGCTGCATGAAGGCAGCAGAGAAAATCCGATAAATCCTATTATCAAAATGAATTACAAAAACAAAACACAATGACTGTGAAATAGAGAGCAATTCTTAAATAATTCATTCAGGGCTTGTGATGCAACCTGGATTTACCTCATCTAAACCCAGAGCTGAGTGAGACATAAGGTTGGACACTTCGGGCTGATAGCATTGGTGAGGTTCGATGAGCAAATGCAGACCATTTGAAGTCATACAACATGGTACCCATTCCATGGGTCCCAACTCTCAAGGTTTAAGCGATTCTTCCTTCAGCTAAAGCATGCATGGGAAGCCCACAGTATGCTGCACCGTGTGACCGGGAAACATTTTCAAATGCATCTCAGTTTTTATCCCCTTTTACTCGGGTTCACAATTCCAGACCCTTTACTAACACTCTCCCCACTTGGAGAGTCAGTGCCTTTAACCTCCTGTTTGGCACAGTTTGCAATTTCTGCGCAAGATGAACAGGAATAGGGAGAACCAATGAGAGACTAGCTGTAGGTGTCTGCACAGGCAAATTTAATGCTCATTTCCATCCAGGAAGAGGAATTAACCAAACGCTCAGCATGCCGTGCCGGAACCAATTAGGGCCTGAAGCAATCCTGCGGGTTTGCGGCCAGCTCAAAAGAAAGCGATTTGAAGAAAGGAACTCAGGGGCACTGTAATTCACAAACCTGCAGAGTTATAAATGACAGCTATCGTCCAAAAATTTATTGAAAGAAGGCTGGGAAGAGGACTTGAAAGCGGGGCAAAATTGCAGGAAAACGATTTCAGGGGGTAGACTGGAATTGCATTTAAAGCATAGGAAAAGAGGCAGAACGTCGACAATGATGCACTTGGCCAAAAAGTGCGTATGCGTTTTTTCCTGAATATATTCAGGAAAAAACGCATACGCACTTTTTGGCCAACCAAGCAAGCATGTTAAAGAAATCTGCACTACAATGAAGTCTCACTGCCCCCCTGTCAAAAGGGCCATCTGAAAAAAGTGTAAAATCCAGAAAGGCAGCACAGGCCATGGAGAACAGTGAGCCTTGTTATGCTCATGGGTGGGATGTAAATTGCCAAGAGCCACTCTGGAGAAGTGTATTGTGTTTCTGAAACACCTAAAAAACAAAGCAACGGAGCCTACGGCACTTCCACTTATGGTCCAATAGCTTAGGGAAATTAAAATCAAAAACACACAGCCACCCCAAAGTTTCAGACGGCGCTGTTTACAAGAACCTCGTCTACGGTACAAGTTAAATATCCCAGAAAGCGAAAAATGGATAAAGAAGTTGTGGTACGTACGTACAATGGAATATCACTCACCAATGAAATCTATGTCATCTGGCCTGTCGTGGCATAATGAGTGGATTCAGGTACGATGATTCTAAGAGAAATAAGTCACACAGAAAATGAAACATCATAAGTTATCTCTAATACACCGAATGTAATCTTGGCTACACATGAACTGAATTACAAAACAGAACAGGGTCTCAAATTTAGAAAACCAACTTATGTTTGCTTAAGGGGAAAGGTGAGTTGGGGTGCTGCATAAAACCAGAGATAGAAATTAGCACAGATACCATTCCATACGTCAAATATGTAATAGTCAAGACCTACCACTTGCTCAACGAAATGGGCTAAACACCCTATATTCAACGCCTAGGAATACACCTGACTAGTAAGAATCTTCAAACCCATGGATTTATATGTCTCCATAAGAGAATCAAGCGTGTGTACAGCTGCATGAAGGCAGCAGAGAAAATCCGATAAATCCCATTATCAAAATGAATTACAAAAACAAAACACAATGACAGTGAAATAGAGAGCAATTCTTAAACAATTCATTCAGGGCTTGTGATGCAACCTGGATTTACCTCATCTAAACCCAGAGCTGAGTGAGACATAAGGTTGGATACTTCGGGCTGATAGCGTTGGTGAGGTTCGATGAGCAAATGCAGACCATTTGAAGTCATACTGCATGGTACCCATTCCATGGGTCCTTACTCTCCAGGTTTAAGCGATTCTTTCTTCAGGTAAAACATGCATAGGAAACCCACAGTATGGTGCACCGTGTGACCGGGAAACGTTTTCAAATGCATCTCAGTTTTCGTCCCCTTTTACTCGGGTTCACAATTCCAGACCCTTTACGAACACTCTCCCCACTTGGAGAGTCAGTGCCTTTAACCTCCTGTTGGGCACAGTTTGCAATTTCTGCGCAAGATGAACAGGAATAGGGAGAACCAATGAGAGACTAGCTGTAGGTGTCTGCATGGGCAAATTTAACGCTCATTTCCAACCAGGAAGAGGAATTAACCAAACGCTCAGCATGCTGTGCCGGAACCAGATTAGGGCCTGAAGCAATCCTGCGGGTTTGCGGCCAGCTCACAAGAAAGCGATTTGAAGAAAGGAGCTCCGGGGCACTGTAATTCAAAACCTGCAGTGTTATAAATGACAGCTATCGTCCAAAAATATATTGAAGGAAGGCTGCGAAGAGGACTTGAAAGCGGGGCAGAATTGCAGGAAAACGATTTCAGGGGGTAGACTGGAATTGCATTTAAAGCATAGGAAAAGAGGCAGAACGTCGACAATGATGCACTTGGCCAAAAAGGGCGTATGCGTTTTTTCCTGAATATATTCAGGAAAAAGCGCATACGCCCTTTTTGGCCAACCAAGCAAGCATGTTAAAGAAATCTGCACTACAATGAAGTCTCACTGCCCCCCGGTCAAAAGGGCCATCTGAAAAAAGTGTAAAATCCAGAAATGCAGCACAGGCCATGGAGAACTGGGAGCCTTGTTATGCTGATGGGTGGGATGTAAACTGCCAACAGCCACTCTGGAGAAGTGTATGGTGTTTCCTGAAACACCTAAAAAACAAAGCAACGGAGCCTACGGCACTTCCACTTATGGTCCTATAGCTTAGGGAAATTAAAATCAAAAACACACAGCCACCCCAAAGTTTCAGACGGCTCTGTTTAAAAGAACCTCGTCTACGGTACAAGTTAAATATCCCAGAGAGCGAAAAATGGATAAAGAAATTGTGATACGTACGTACAATGGAATATCACTCACCAATGAAATCTATGTCATCTGGCCCGTCGTGGCATAATGAGTGGATTCAGGTACGATGATTCTAAGAGAAATAAATCACACAGAAAATGAAACATCATAAGTTAACTCTAATACACCGAATGTAATCTTGGCTACACATGAACTGAATTACAAAACAGAACAGGGTCTCAAATTTAGAAAACCAACTTATGTTTGCTTAAGGGGAAAGGGGAGTTGGGGTGCTGCATAAAACCAGAGATAGAAATTAGCACATATACCATTCCATACGTCAAATATGTAATAGTCAAGACCTACCCCTTGCTTAACGAAATGGGCTAAACACCCTATATTCAACGCCTAGGAATACACCTGACTAGTAAGAATCTTCAAACCCATGGATTTATATGTCTCCATAAGAGAATCAAGCATGTGTACAGCTGCATGAAGGCAGCAGAGAAAATCCGATAAATCCTATTATCAAAATGAATTACAAAAACAAAACACAATGACAGTGAAATAGAGAGCAATTCTTAAATAATTCATTCAGGGCTTGTGATGCAACCTGGATTTACCTCATCTAAACCCAGAGCTGAGTGAGACATAAGGTTGGACACTTCGGGCTGATAGCATTGGTGAGGTTCGATGAGCAAATGCAGACCATTTGAAGTCATACTACATGGTACCCATTCCATGGGTCCCAACTCTCCAGGTTTAAGCGATTCTTCCTTCAGCTAAAGCATGCATTGGAAGCCCACAGTATGGTGCACCGTGTGACCGGGAAACATTTTCAAATGCATCTCAATTTTTGTCCCCTTTTACTCGGGTTCACAATTCCAGACCCTTTACTAACACTCTCCCCACTTGGAGAGTCAGTGCCTTTAACCTCCTATTTGGCACAGTTTGCAATTTCTGCGCAAGATGAACAGGAATAGGGAGTACCAATGAGAGACTAGCTGTAGGTGTCTGCACGGGCAAATTTAACGCTCATTTCCAACCAGGAAGAGGAATTAACCAAACGCTCAGCATGCCGTGCCGGAACCAGATTAGGGCCTGAAGCAATCCTGCGGGTTTGCGGCCAGCTCAAAAGAAAGCGATTTGAAGAAAGGAGCTCAGGGGCACTCTAATTCACAAACCTGCAGAGTTATAAGTGACAGCTATCATGCAAAAATATATTGAAGGAAGGCTGTGAAGAGGACTTGAAAGCGGGGCAAAATTGCAGGAAAACGATTTCAGGGGGTAGACGGGAATTGCATTTAAAGCATAGGAAAAGAGGCAGTACGTCGACAATGATGCACTTGGCCAAAAAGGGCGTATGCGTTTTTTCCTGAATATATTCAGGAAAAAACGCATAGGCACTTTTTGGCCAACCAAGCAAGCATGTTAAAGAAATCTGCACTACAATGAAGTCTCACTGCCCCCCTGTCAAAAGGGCCATCTGAAAAAAGTGTAAAATCCAGAAAGGCAGCACAGGCCATGGAGAACAGTGAGCCTTCTTATGCTCATGGGTGGGATGTAAATTGCCAAGAGCCACTCTGGAGAAGTGTATTGTGTTTCCTGGAACACGTAGGAAACAAAGCAACACAGCCTATGGCACTTCCACTTATGGTCCTATAGCTTAGGGAAGTTAAAATCAAAAACACACAGCCACCCCAAAGTTTGGGTCGGCTCTGTTTACAAGAACCTCGTCTACGGTACAAGTTAAATATCCCAGAAAGCGAAAATGGATAAAGAAGTTGTGGTACATACGTACAATGGAAAATCACTCAGCAATGAAATCTATGTCATCTGGCCCTTAGCGGCATAATGAGTGGATTCAGGTACAATGATTCTACGTGAAATAAGTCACACAGAAAAAGGAACATCATAAGATATCACTAATACATGGAATGAAACTTGGCTACACATGAACTGAATTACAAAACAGAAGAGGGTCTCCAAGTTAGAAAACCAACTGATGGTTGCTTATGGGGAAAGGTGAGTTGGGGTGCTGCATAAAACCAGAGATTTATATTAGCACAGAAACTGTTCCATAAACCAAATATGTAATAGAAAAGACCTACTCCTTGCTCAACGAAATGGAGTCAACACCCCATATTCAACGCCTAGGAATATACCTGACTAGTAAGGATCTTAAAACCCATGGATTTATATGTCTCCGTAAGAGAATCAAGCGTGTGTACAGCGGCCTAAACGCATCAGTGAAAATCCGATAAATCCCATTATCAAAATAAATTTCAAAAACAAAACACAATGACACTGAAATAGAGGGCAATTCTTAAATAATTCATTCAGGGCTTGTGATACAACCTGGATTTAGCACATCTTCAACCAGAGCTGGGTGAGACATAAGGCTGGACACTTCGGGCTGATAGCATTGGTGAGGTTCGGTGAGCAAATGCAGAACATTTGAAGTCATACTGCATGGTACCCATTCCATGGGTCCCAACTCTCCAGGTTTAAGGGATTCTTCCTTCAGCTAAAACATGCATGGGAAACCCAGAGTATGGTCCACCTTGTGATTTGGATTCGTTTTCAAATGCATCTCAGTTTTTTTCCCCTGGTACTAGGGTTCAATATTCCAGACCCGTCAATAACACTCTCCCCATATATATATTCAGGAAAAAACGCATACGCCCTTTTTGGCCAACCAAGCAAGCGTGTAAAGGAAATCTGCACTACAATGAAGCCTCACTGCCCCCCGGTCAAAAGGGCCATCTGAAAAAAGTGTAAAATCCAGAAAGGCAGGACAGGCCATGGGGAACATGTAGCCTTGTTATGCTGATGGGCGGGATGTGAACCGCCAACAGCCACTCTGGAGAACTGTATGGTGTTTCCGGAAACACGTAGGAAACAAAGCAACACAGCCTATGGCACTTCCACTTATGGTCCTATAGCTTAGGGACATTAAAATGAAAAACACAGAGCCACCCCAAAGTTTGGGACGGCTCTGTTTACAAGAACCTCGTCTACGATACAAGTTAAATATCCCAGAAATCGAAATATGGATAAAGAAGATGTGGTACGTATGTACAATGGAATATCACTCAGCAATGATATCTATGTCATCAGGCCAGTAGTGGCATAATGAATGGATTCAGGTATGATGATTTTACGTGAAATAAGTCACACAGAAAAAGAAACATCATAAGTTATCACTAATACATGGAATGTAAACTTGGCTACACATGAACTGATCTACAAAACAGAACACGGTCTCAAATTTAGAAAACGAACTTACGCTTGCTTATGGGGAAAGGTGGGTTGGCGTGCTGCATAAAACCAGAGATTGAAATTAGCACAGATATCTTTCCATAAGCCAAATATATAATAGACAAGACCTACTCCTTGCTCAACGAAATGAACTCAACACCCCATATTCAACGCCTCGGAATATACCTGACTAGTAAGAATCTTAAAACCCATGGATTTATATGTCTCCGTAAGAGAATCAAGCGTGTGTACAGTGGCCTAAACGCAGCAGTGAAAATCGGATAACTTCCTTTATCAAAAAAAATTTCAAAAACAAAACACAATGACAGTGAAATAGAGAGCAATTCTTAAATAATTCATTCAGGGCTTGTGATGCAACCTGGATTTACCACATCTACACCCAGAGCTGGGTGAGACATAAGGCTGGACCCTTCGCGCTGATACCATTGGTGAGGCTCGGTGAGCAAATGCAGACCGTTTGAAGGCATACTGCATGGTACCCATTCCATGGGTCCCAACTCTCCAGGTTTAAGGGATTCTTCCTTCAGCTAAAACATGCATGAGAAACGCAGAGTATATTCCACCATGTGATTGCGAAACGTTTTCAAATGCATCTCAGTTTTTGTGCCCTGGTACTCGGGTTCACCATTCCAGACGCTTTACTAACACTCTCCCCACTTGGAGAGTCAATGCCTTTAACATCCTGTTCAGCACAGTTTGCAATTTCTGAGCAAGATGAACAGGAATAGGGAGAACCAATGAGAGACTAGCTGTAGGTGCCTGCACGGGCAAGTGTAACGACCATTTCCCACCAGGAAGAGGAATTAACCAAAGGGTCAGCGTGCCCTGCCAGAAACAGATTAGCGCCTGAAGCATTCCTGCGGGTTTCGGCCAGCTCACAAGAAAGCGAGTTGAAGAAAGGAGCTCAGGGGCACTCTAATTCACAAACCTGCAGAGTTATGAATGACAGCTATCGTCCAAAAATATATTGAAGTAAGTCTGCGAAGAGGACTGGAAAGGGGGGCAGCATTTGAGGAAAACTATTTCAGGGGGTAGACTGGAATTGCACTTAAAGCATAGGAAATGAGGCAGAATGTCGACAATGATGCACTTTGCCAAAAAGGGCATATGCATTTTTTCCTGAATATATTCAGGAAAAAACGCATACACCCTTGATGGCCAACCAAGCAAGCCTGTAAAGGAAATCTGCACCAAGGGCAGAAAGCTGTTGGGGGGATGGTGGTGTGAAGAGTTGAGAGATTGGGATTGACATGTATACATTTATATGTATAAAATAGATAACCAATAAGAACCTGCTGTATAAAAAATAAGATTAAAAATTAAAAAAAATAAAATTAAAAAGTAAAACAGAAAAAATATTCTTCCCTCCACATACATGTATTTATATGAATAAATTATTTCTATGCTTATATTTGTAAATGCAAAAAAGAGGAATGAAATCTACCTTGAACCAAAAACGAAAAATAGAAAAAACAAACAGAATCCACAAGTTACACAGAGGAAAACCGTATCAGGACACTTGCTCCAGTTGTAAACAATTCTGAAGTTGGTCAGTGGTGGGGAATCATCTCCCATACAGCCAGCAGGCCCCACGCAACAAGCGTCCTCATTGCAAAGCTGGGGGACCGTGCTGAGGCATCTGTGAGTAAACGTGGTCCGAGCCCCAGGCCAGCTGCTGCTGAAATGTTCCCACCCTTCCCAGATAAAACACCTGAATATGTTCAAGGACTTGAAAGCCTAGAGGAAGGGCAATGGAGCCACACGAGTGATTGCATGCCAGCCAACTTGGTGCCTGCAGGCCAGCCAGGATGGTCCTGGCCCTGGGTGCTCTTCTGGAAGCTTTCCATTTCCCTGCCTGAGATACCCCTCCTGTCCCGGCCCCCACTGATTTCTTCCTTCCTCACGTCTGCCCAGGGAGAAATTCCAGCACCAGGTATGGGTGACACATCCTCTTCTTTAGCAGGTGGCATCTTGACAACTGCTGCAGAAAGTCCAGCAGAGCCCCACTCACACTGGGCCACCCACAACGCCGTGACCTGTCACTCCCTCCCACCAGCCCAGCCCCGAGACTGCTGACAGGGCAGAGAAAATGGCGTCAGGCACAGCTGCAGGGGTTCTTGCTGCCTGGAGCGGTGTTTATATTGATCTCAAAACAGGCACACCTGGGGAGGGCTGGCCGGCATGGTCAGGCTGCCCAGGTCAGCCAATCATCACCCCTCAGGGTCTCACAGTTGCAGAAAATGGAACTTGCTGAATCGGCCAGGTCCAAGGAACAGGTGTGGGCTCTTGAGAGTCAGGATAGACAATGGGCTGCAGCTCTGGCTTGTATTCTAATCATTTTATCTGGCCCATGAGTGGGAGACAGCTTCAAGAAAACCCTGGCCTAATAAGAGGACCCCAGGAGTCAGGGAGAGGAGGGGTGGGTGGTGGGTGGTGGGTGGAGACAGAGGCCTGGTGCCCCGGGTGCAGTGGAAGTCTCTGGAAGACCAGGTGGTGGCAGGCCGTACAGAGTGATGCCCAGGGTCACAGACCTGTCGGAGTTGCTATTTGTTAGTTCAAGTCCTGCTCTGAGGTGCTCTGTGTCAGATCTGAGTGACAGGTGAGCTGAGAGTGCTCTGCAATGAGGGCAATGTGCACGGTTCCTGTGTGCCCTGCCCTGCCACAGTACCTGCAAGTGTAGCTCTGTATCCTGGGAGGGAGCTGACCACGAGAGCCCCATGGGCTGCAGGGGACCTGCCCAGGGAACCCCATATCCTGGGATGGGCCTGACCATGAGAGCCCCATGGGCTGGTGTGGAGGTGGGGTACCTGCCCAGGTGAGCTCCATATCCTGAGATTGGCCTGACCACGAGAGCCCCATGGGCTGCCAGGGGCCTGGTAAAGATGTCAGGATCGTCAGTGAAGCCACCGAGTATATACCTCCAGTAGTTCCTAATTCCTACACCCTGCTGGTCGTTCTACCAACCACCAGGAGACGGTATTCTGTATTAGTCTTCAATGATGCCTTCTTTTGTATGCCATTAGTCCCAGAGTCACAAGAAATTTTGGCTTGTAAGTGGCAGGACTCAACATACAACTAAAACAATACATCCAGGCCGTCTTGCCCCAAGTGTTCAAAAATTCCCACACCATCTTTGGGGAAAGCTTAGCTAAAGACGTAAAAGTTCTACCTCTGGAAAAGGAAACACTCCTTCAATATGCTGACGACATTCTGATCACCAGCCCTACTAAGGAGGCCTCTGAACTACCAAGCCAATAAAGGATAGAAGTTGTCCAAGAAAAAGCTCAAATATCACAGACTACGGTGACCTGCCTGGGCTTCATTCTCACAGAAGGTCGGAGAAGCTCATCCCAGGAAAGGGAAGAAACAATTTACAGCCTTACCCCTTTCTAAAACTAGAAGACAGCTTAGGGGTTCCTGGGGAGGCCAGAGTTTGCTGCTTCTGGATCCCTAACTACAGTCTACTAGCTGGGCCTCTATATGAAACACTGAAAGGAAAAGATGATGATCCTTTTGAATAGAATCCAGAAGTGGCCTTTCAAGAATGGAAAGAGCAGTCAATTCAGACCCTTGCCCTGGAACTCCCTAATTTAGCTAAACCCTTTGACCTTTACATTCCTGGTGAAAGGTGAATTGCCATTGGAGTATTAGTGCAAAACCTGGGACCACTTGAAATGGAACAATGCAAGAATGCCATCCAGGTAGGATAAACTATAGTCACCAAGGGGCTTGGCCCACTGCAACATCTGGCCAACATACTGGCGGTATCTAAAAACCTGGAAATCAGCAGCTCAAAAGGCCACCTCCCTCCTAAGGGAAAAGGACCCCACGTGGTGTTCCTAACCCCCAACCATGCCCTGAAGTTGCAGGGTTTGCTCCGTGGGCACACTGACCTCCAGTGAGGAAGCCCTCCTACTCCAACATCCAGAGAGATATCCGGGGGCAACGGGGCACCATGACGACACATGTGACCATCACTTGACCTGGAGTTTCTCTCATAAAACAACAAGAGTGTGTCACAAAAGAGTAGACTACTGCTTGCAGGACTTACTGCACCCAGAGGGGAGGTAATAATCTTGGCAGGGGAACCGTATATCACGCTGTCACCATAGAAAAGCCTACAGACACCGTGATGATGGTGACCAGTAAGACCGGCTGGACTCCTGTTTACTTCAAAAGGCTGTTGACTCAGTGGCCATCATGGTCCTTCATCACAACTGACCCTGGACTGTCCGGGAGTTGAGCAGGCAGGGTCCTGACACCTGGTGCTGTTTTTACGTTAATTCAGAGGCCTAATTGAAGAAAGTGCAGACTACTAGTCAGAGCATCTAGGCTGGCAGAAACGGTCAGCCTAAAGTGTCTGAACAAATGTGTGGCGGGGTGAAAGTGGACCTCACAGCGTCACTGCACATTTCCTTCCCGGACCCTTAAAGGTCATTAGAATCTATAACACTTCCAATGCTCATGCTCAGGCAGATGAACAGGGAGGCTGGAGGCCTGGGGACAATCAACGTCACCTAGAGGCTGCTGGGGAGAAGTTCTGACCCTCGCCCACGGGTATAAGGGCTCCTAACTCAGCACTCAGCAGTTACAGAAGAAGGGTCTGCACCCTCAGCACTCCAAGAATGAGGAAGAGGACAAAAGGCAGAAGAGGGGTTTGTCCCAGGCAAAGCCCATTAAAAATCCCTGGGAGATAAAAATAGAATCTGGGCAGTAAAATAAAGTCTAACCTTTTTTATCCTTTGTGCTTTGTCTAATTTCATGTGCTCCTAGGGTCCCGCATACAGAGGTTCCACACCCGGCACTTCAGACCAGATTTCCTAGTACAGAATGGCTGGGTCGACACATCAGGTCCTGGGGCCCAGTGCAGACTCCGCGATATAGAGCCTGAGCTGCAGCCAACAGGGCCCTCGAGAGCTCTGCCCCCTCCCTCCCACTGAATCTGACAGGATCTCTACACAGCAGCCCAGCCCACAGCCCACGGGGTAGCACATGCTCTCACCTCTCCATTCTCTGATCAAAATATAAAGTTTCCTTTGCTTCTGAACCAAACTCAGTCTCGATCTTTTGGCTCCAATGACACTGGGCATGGGGACACTTGTTGGGGTCCACTCTGGGGGATCAGTAACAGAAATTGAGAACGTTGTAACTTCAATGAACAGATGTGTGAGCCAAACTATAATTAACATAGAACAGTGTATAAGGCTCGGGTAAAATAAGATGTTTCTAACACTTCCATTTGATATTTCCATCACTTTATTACAAGCAAGTTCAGTGAAAAGGTTTGTCTTATTTGTCAGGTCAATATTAGAGAAGCGAAGTGATTTCTTTCCAAGGATGTACATCTAATAATCTTGGTTAAATCTTCAATCTTGTTTTAAATGCTTTTCCATTGAAAATGATACCTCTCATTCAGCTCCCCCATTTCTGAGAAGTATAAAATCTTATAATTTATTATTACCAAAGGGGAAAGGTGGGAGGAGGGATAAATTAACAGTTTGGGATTAACACATACACACTGCTATGTATAAAATAGATCGTCAACAAGGAACTACTCTATAGCACAGGGAACTACACTCAATATTTTGCAATAACCTATAAGGGGAAATAATCTGAAAAGAATAGATATTTTTATTGACATCATCTATCAATGACAGTTAAAATGGAACCTAAGGGAAGCCGGTGGTCAGTGCTTCTGACCCTGAAGACTTCAATCATCTAAAGTTTGGACTCTGCCTACTTCCCAAGGCCCTTAATGAACATATGTGTAGCCGTAGCTTAAAAAATTCCCCAGTTTGGGTAGCGGAGAGACACTGATTTTGAAAAAGCCCTGGTGTTCTCCTCACATGAACGGGACACTTCCTACAGCTAAAACATGCCTGTCACACCCAGAGGATGGTATATCATCTGATCGGGAAGAGTTTGGAAAAGGCATCTCATCTCCTCATCTCCTGGTGCTCGGGTTCACCACTCCGGCGTCTTTACTAACAGTCTCCCCACTTGGAGATGTCAGCACTGTCAACATCCTGTTGCACACAGTTTGGAATTTGTCCAAGGATGAAGCAGAAGGAGGAGGAACAATGAGAGACAAGTCCTAGGTTTTCGGACAGACATATGTCACTCTAATTTCCAATCAGGAAGACGAATTGACCAAAGGCTAGGGTTGCCCATGGAAACAGAATAGGGCTTGAGGAAATCCCGCTGCTTTGTGGCCAGTTCCCATAAACACAAGTTGAAAAATGGAACTCAGGGACACTAAAATTCACGAAACTGCAGAGTTGAAAATATCTATCACTGAAAAATGTCTTGAGGAAAGTCAGAGAAAAGGACTTGTAAGCAACGGAGAATGGCAGGAAAGGGATTGGATGAGGTAGAAAGGACTCGCCATTAAGCACAAGAAAAGGGGCTGAACATTGCCAACATTGCAGTTGGCCAAAAAGGGTGTATGCATCTTTTTCTGTATATATTCAAGAAAAGGGCATACACTTTTTTAGCCAACCAAACAGGTGGGCACTGGAAATCAATACTACAAAACATATCACTTCGCATCAGTCAGAAGAGCCTTCCTCATAAAGTGTAAACACCAGAAATGCAGGACAGGGCAAGGAGAAAAGGGAGCCCTGTGAGGCTTATAGTGGAAATGTATATTGCCAACGGTCACTCTGGAAAAGTGTATTGTGATTACTAAAGCATCTAAAAAATGAGCTACAGAGCACAGGGCACTTGCACTCATGGACGTATATCTTGGGAAAAAGAAAAATCGAGAGGACACAGGCACCCCAATGTATACCGCCTAACTGTTTAATATATCCTCGATTAGGATATAATTTAAATGTCTCTGGAGGGAAATAATGGATACAGGTGTGGTGCTTATGTAGAGTGGAATATGACTCAGCCTGAAAATCAATGAAATATGGCCACTTGTAACAACTCCAGAGGAGTTACGTATGATCATTTGAAGTCACATAATTCAAAAAGACAAAGACATACGATATTACTAATACATGGAATGTAAGCTTGGCTACAAATGAACTGAATTACAAAAGAGAACAGGGTCTCAAATTTAGAAAACCAACTTATGCTTGCTTAAGGATAAAGGTGAGTTGGGGTGCTGCATAAAACCAGAGATTGAAATTAGCACAGATACTGTTCCATAAGCCAAATATGTAATAGAAAAGACCTACTGCTTGGTCAACGAAATGGACTCAAAACCCCATATTCAATGCCTAGGAATATACCTGATTAGTAAGAATATTAAAACCCATGGATTTATATGTCTTCATAAGAGAATCAAGTGTGTGTACAGTGACAAGAACGCAGCAGTGAAAATAAGATATATCCCATTATCAAAATAAATTTCAAAAACAAAAAAAATGACAGTGAAATAGAGAGCAATTCTTAAATAATGCATTCAGGGCTTGTGATGCAACCTGGATTTACCACATCTACACCCAGAGCTGGGTGAGACATAAGGCTGGACACTTCGGGCTGATAGCATTGGTGAGGTTCGTTGAGCAAATGCAGACACTTTGAAGTCATACTGCATGGTACCCATTCGAATGATCGCAACTCTCCAGGTTTAAAGGATTCTTCTTTCATCTAAAATATGCATGGGTAACCCAGAGTATGGTCCAACATGTGACCAGGAAACGTTTTAAAATGAATCTCATGTTTCATCCCCTGGTACTCGGTTTCACCATTTCAGACGCTTTACTAACACTCTCCCCACTTGGAGAGTCAGTGCCTTTAACCTCCTGTTGGGCACAGTTTGCAATTTCTGCGGAAGATGTACAGGAATAGGGAGAACCATTGAGAGACTAGCTGTAGGTGCCTGCACGGGCAAATGGAATGCTCATTTCCCACCAGGAAGAGGAATTAACCAAAGGCTCAGCGTGCCCTTCCGGAAACAGATTAGGGCCTGAAGCAATCCTGCGGGTTTGTGGCCAGCTCACAAGAAAGCGAGTTGAAGAAAGGAGCTCAGGGGCACTGTAATTCAAAAACCTGCAGAGTTATGAATGACAGCTATCGTCCAAAAATATATTGAAGGAAGGATGCGAAGACGACTTGTAAGCGGGACAGATTTGCAGGAAAACGATTTCAGGGGGTAGACTGGAATTGCATTTAAAGCATAGGAAAAGAGGCAGAACGTCGACAATGATGCTCTTGGCCAAAAAGGGCGTGTGCGTTTTTTCCTGAATATATTCAGGAAAAAACGCATACGCCCTTTTTGGCCAACCAAGCAAGCATGTTAAAGAAATCTGCACTACAATGAAGTCTCACTGCCCCCCTGTCAAAAGGGCCATCTGAAAAAAGTGTAAAATCCAGAAAGGCAACACAGGCCATGGAGAACAGGGAGCCTTGTTATGCTGATGGGCGGGATGTAAATTGCCAACAGCCACTCTGGAGAAGTGTATGGTGTTTCCCAGAACACCGAAAAAACAAAGCTACGGAGCCTACGGCACTTCCACTTATGGTCCTATAGCTTAGGGAAATTAAATTCAAAAACACACAGCCACCCCAAAGTGTCGGACGGCTCTGTTTACAAGAACCTCGTCTACGGTACAAGTTAAATATCCCAGAATGTGAAAAATGGATAAAGAAGTTGTGGTACGTACGTACAATGGAATATCACTCAGCAATGAAATCTATGTCATCAGGCCCATCGCGGCAAAATGAGTGGATTCAGGTACGATGATTCTAAGTGAAATAAGTCACACAGAAAATGAAACATCATAAGATATCACTAATACACGGAATGTAAACTTGGCTACACATGAACTGAATTACAAAACAGAACAGGGTCTCAAATTTAGAAAACCAACTTATGCTTGCTTAAGGGGAAAGGTGAGTTGGGGTGCTGCATAAAACCAGAGATAGAAATTAGCACAGATACCTTTCCATAAGCCAAATATGTAATAGTCAAGACCTACCCCTTGCTCAACGAAATGGACTAAACACCCCATATTCAACGCCTAGGAATACACCTGACTAGTAAGAATCTTCAAACCCATGGATTTATATGTCTCCGTAAGAGAATGAAGCGTGTGTACAGCGGCATGAATGCAGCAGAGAAAATCCGATAAATCCCATTATCAAAATGAATTACACAAACAAAACCCAAGGACAGTGAAATAGAGAGCAATTCTTAAATAATTCATTCAGGGCTTGTGATGCAACCTGGATTTACCACATCTACACCCAGAGCTGAGTGAGACATAAGGTTGGGCACTTCGGGCTGATAGCATTGGTGAGGTTCGATGAGCAAATGCAGACCCTTTGAAGTCATACAGCATGGGACCCAATTCCCATGGGTCCCAACTCTCCAAGTTTAAGGGATTCTTCCTTCAGCTAAAACATGCATGGGAAACCCACAGTATGGTGCACCGTGTGACTGGCAAACGTTTTCAAATGCATCTCAGTTTTCGTCCCCTTTTACTCGGGTTCACCATTCCAGACCCTTTACGAACACTCTCCCCACTTGGAGTGTCAGTGCCTTTAACCTCCTGTTGGGCACAGTTTGCAATTTCTGCGCAAGATGAAAAGGAATAGGGAGAACGAATGAGAGACTAGCTCTAGGTATCTGCACGGGGAAATTTAACGCTCATTTCGCACCAGGAAGAGGAATTAACCAAAGGCTCAGCATGCCGTGCCGGAACCAGATTAAGGCCTGAAGCAATGCTGCGGGTTTGAGGCCAGCTCACAAGATAGCGAGTTGAAGAAAGGAGCTCAGGGGCACTGTAACTCACAAACCTGCAGAGCTATAAATGACAGCTATCGTCCAAAAATATATTGAAGGAAGGCTGCGAAGACGACTTGTAAGCGGGGCAGAATTGCAGGAAAACGATTTCAGGGGGTAGACGGGAATTGCATTTAAAGCACAGGAAAAGAGGCAGAACGTCGACAATGATGCTCTTGGCCAAAACGGGGCGTATGCGTTTTCTCCTGAATATATTCATGAAAAAACGCATACGCCCTTTTTGGCCAACCAAGCAAGCATGTTAAAGAAATCTGCACTACAATGAAGTCTCACTGCCCCCCGGTCAAAAGGGCCATCTGAAAAATGTAAAATCCAGAAAGGCAGCACAGGCCATGGAGAACAGGGAGCCTTGTTATGCTGATGGGCGGGATGTAAATTGCCAACAGCCACTCTGGAGAAGTGTATGGTGTTTCCTGGAACACCGAAAAAACAAAGCAACGGAGCCTACGGCACTTCCACTTATGTTCCTATAGCTTAGGGAAATTAAAATCAAAAACACACAGCCACCCCAAAGTGTCGGACGGCTCTGTTTACAAGAACCTCGTCTACGGTACAAGTTAAATATCCCAGAATGTGAAAAATGGATAAAGAATTTGTGGTACGTACGTACAATGGAATATCACTCAGCAATGAAATCTATGTCATCAGGCCCGTCGCGGCATAATGAGTGGATTCAGGTACGATGATTCTAAGTGAAATAAGTCACACAGAAAATGAAACATCATAAGATATCTCTAATACACGGAATGTAATCTTGGCTACACATGAACTGAATTACAAAACAGAACAGGGTCTCAAATTTAGAAAACCAACTTATGCTTGATTAAGGGGAAAGGTGAGTTGGGGTGCTGCATAAAACCAGAGATAGAAATTAGCAATGATACCTTTCCATAAGTCAAATATGTAATAGTCAAGTCCTACCCCTTGCTCAACGAAATGGACTAAACACCCCATATTCAACGCCTAGGAATACACCTGACTAGTAAGAATCTTCAAACCCATGGATTTATATGTCTCCATAAGAGAATCAAGCGTGTGTACAGCTGCATGAAGGCAGCAGAGAAAATCCGATAAATCCCATTATCAAAATGAATTACACAAACAAAACCCAAGGACAGTGAAATAGAGACCAATTATTAAATAGTTCATTCAGGGCTTGTGATGCAACCTGGATTTACCACATCTACACCCAGAGCTGAGTGAGACATAAGGTTGGGCACTTCGGGCTGATAGCATTGGTGAGGTTCAATGAGCAAATGCAGACCCTTTGAAGTCATACTGCATGGTACCCATTCCATGAGTCCCAACTCTCCATGTTTAATGGATTCTTCCTTCAGCTAAAACATGCATGGGAAACCCACAGTATGGTGCACCGTGTGACCGACAAACGTTTTCAAATGCATCTCAGTTTTTGTACCATTTTACTTGGGTTCACCATTCCAGACCCTTTACTAACACTCTCACCACTTGGAGAGTAGGTGCCTTTAACCTCCTGTTGGTCACAGTTTGCAATTTCTGCGCAAGATGAACAGGAATAGGGAGAACCAATGAGAGACTAGCTGTAGGTGTCTGCACGGGCAAATGGAACGCTCATTTCCCACCAGGAAGAGGAAATAACCAAAGGCCCAGCATGCCCTGCCGGAACCAGATTAGGGCCTGAAGCAATCCTGTGGTTTTGCGGCCAACTCACAGGAAAGCGTGTTGAAGAAAGCAGCTCAGGGGCACTGTAATTCACAAACCTGCAGAGTTATAAATGACAGCTATCGTCCAAAATATATTGAAGTATGTCTGCGAAGAGGACTTAGAATTTGGGCAGAAATTCAGGAAAACGATTTCGGGGGTAGACTGGAATTGCACTTAACGCCTAGGAAAAGACGGAGAACGGCGACAATGATGCACTTGGCCAAAAAGGGCGTATGCGTTTTTTCCTGAATATAATCAGGAAAAAACGCATACGCCCTTTTTGGCCAACCAAGCAAGCGTGTAAAGAAATCTGCACTACAATGAAGTCTCTCTGCCCCCCGGTCAAAAGGGCCATCTGAAAAAAGTGTAAAATCCAGAAAGGCAGCACAGGCCATGGAGAAGAGGGAGCATTGTTATGCTGATTGGCGGGATGTAAATTGCCAACAGCCACTCTGGAGAAGTGTATGGTGTTTCCTGGAACACCTAAGAAACAAAGCTACGGAGCCTATGGCACTTCCACTTATGGTCCTATAGCTTAGGGAAATTAAAATCAAAACCACACAGGCACCCCAAAGTTTGGAACGGCTCTGTTTACAAGAACCTCGTCTACGGTACAAGTTAAATATCCCAGAGGGCGAAAAATGGATAAAGAACTTGTGGTTCTTACGTACAATGGAATATCACTCAGCAATGAAATCTATGTCATCAGGCCCGTAGCGGCATAATGAGTGGATTCAGGTATGATGATTCTACGTGCAATAGGTCACACAGAAAAAGAAACATCATAAGGTATCACTAATACACGGAATGTAATCTTGGCTACACATGAACTGAATTACAAAACAGAACAGTGTCTCAAATTTAGAAAACCAACTTATGCTTGCTTTTTGGGAAAGGTGAGTTCGGGTGCTGCATAAAAACAGAGATTGAAATTCGCACTGATACAGTTCCATAAGCCAAATATGTAATAGACAAGACCTACTGCTTGCTCAACGAAATGGGCTCAACACCCCATATTCAACGCCTAGAAATATACCTGCCTAGCAAGAATCTTAAAACCCATGGATTTATATGTGTCCGAAAGAGAATCCAGCGTGTGTTCAGTGGCCTAAAGGCAACAGTGAAAATCCGATAAATCATATTATCAAAATAAATTTCAAAAACAAAACACAATGACAGTGAAATAGAGAGCAATTCTTAAATAATTCACTCAGGGCTTCTGATGCAACCTGGATTTACCACATGTACACCCAGTGCTGGGGAGACATAAGGCCGGACACTTCGCCCTGATAGCATTGTTGAGGTTCGGTGAGCAATTGCAGACCCTTTGAAGTCATACTGCATGGTACCCATTCCAAGGGTCCCAACTCTCCAGGTTTAAGGGATTCTTCCTTCCGCTACATCATGTATGGGAAACCCAGAGTATGGTCCACCATGTGATTGGGAAACGTTTTCAAATGCATCTCAGTTTTCTTCCCTTTATACTCGGGTTCACCATTCCAGACGCTTAACTAACACTCTCCCCACTTGGAGAGTCAGTGCCTTTAACCTCCTGCTTGTCACAGTTTGCAATTTCTGCGCAAGATGAACAGGAATAGGGAGAACCAATGAGAGACTAGCTGTAGGTGTCTGCACGGGCAATTTAATGCTCATTTCTCACCAGGAAGTGGAATTAACCAAAGGCTCAGAATGCCCTGCCAGAACCAGATTAGGGCCTGAAGCAATACTGCGGGTGTGCAGGCAGCTCACAAGATAGCGAGTTGAACAAAGGAGCTCAGGGGCACTGTAATTCACAAACCTGCAGAGTTATAAATGACAGCTATCGTCCAAAAATATATTGAAGGAAGGCTGCGAAGAGGACTTGAAAGCGGGGCAGAATTCCAGGAAAACGATTTCAGGAGGTAGACGGGAAGTGCACTGAAAGCATAGGAGAAGAGGCAGAACCTCGACAATGATGCACTTGTTCAAAAAGTGCATATGCGTTTTTTCCAAGGCCCTCCTTAAAGAGGTTAGGGGGCTCCCAGCATGCTTCAGTGGCCAACAGAGGGCCCACATCGCCAAGGTGACGTGAGCCAGCCAGGCAGGAGTGACCTCACATCAGAGGGCCCACCTCACAGAAGGGTAAGGGACCCAGCCATTATCAGACTCTCACCAGAGGGCCCACATCAGCAAGGGGCTGGGAACCAGGCAGGAGTGTCTTCACACCCGTGGGGCCACATCATCGCAAGTTGAGGTACCCAGCACATGTGGCCTCAAACCAGAGGACCCACATCTCCATGGGTCTCGGAGCGAGGCAGGCAGGATGAACCTCAAAACACGTGGCCCATTGTATAAAAAAGGTGAGGAATCCAGCAGTTGGAACATCCCAGCAGGCGGCCCAGAGCACCGAGGCTATGGGATCCAGGCAATGATGAACTTACAACAGAGGGCCCTCATCATGAAACTGTGAGCAACCTAGCCATTGTGACCTCAGAGCCCAAGGCCCACATCCCCATGGGGAAGCGAACCAAGCAGGAGTGTCATCGCACCAGTGGGCACACATCAGAAAATGTGGGGAGCCCAGCAGTTAGGGCCTGACGCCAGAGGGCCCTCATCACCGAGGAGAGGAGGCTCCCAGCAGGCTCCAACTGCTACAAGAGGGCCAACGTCGCCAATGCGGGGTGTGCCAGCCAGGCAGGAGTGACCTCAGAGCAGAGGGCCAACCTCAAAAAAGTGTGAGGAACCCAAAGAGGATTAGACTCTCACCAGAGGGCCCACATCACCAAGAGGATCAGAACCAGGCAGGACTGTCTTCACACCAGGGTGACCACATCATAGAAAGGTGAGGAACCCAGCACATGTGGCCTAAACCAGAAGACCCACATCTCCAAGGGGCTCGGAGTGAGGCATGCAGGAGTAGCCTCACAACACAGGGCCCATAGAATAAAAAAGCTGAGGAATCCTGCAGTGGGAACCTCCCAGCAGGCGGCCCAGAGCACCGAGTCTATGCGATCCAGGCTGCAGTGAACTCACAGCAGAGGGCCCATATCATGAAACTGTGAGCAACCCAGCCATTGGGACCTCACAGCAGAAGGCCCACATCCCCATGGGGTTGGGAACATGGCAAGAGTGTCCTCGCACCACTTAGCACGTATCAGAAAAAGTGGGTACCCAGCAGTTACGGCCTGACGCTAGAGAGCCCTCATCACCGAGGGGAGGTGGCTCCCAGCAGGCTCCAACTGCCACAAGAGGGCCGATGTCGCCAAGGCGGGGTGTGCCAGCCAGTCAGTAGTGACCTCACAGCAGAGGGCCCACCTCACAGAAGGGTGAGGAACCCAGCCAGGATCAGACTCTCACCAGAGGGCCCACATCACCAAGGGGATAGAAACCAGGCAGGAGTGTCCTCACACCAGCGGGGCCACATCATCGAAAGGTGAGGGACCCAGCACACGTGGCCTCAAACCAGAGGACACACATCACCAAGGGGCTGGGAGTGAGTCAGGCAGGAGGAGTCTCCAAACAGAGGGCTCATAGAAGAAAAAAGGTGAGGAATCCCGCAGTTGGAACCTCCCCGCAGGCGGCCAGGAGCAGCGAGGCTATGGGATCCAGGCCGGAGTGAACTCACACCAGAGGGCCCTCATCATGAAACTGAGCCACCCACCGTTGGGACCTCAGAGCAGAAGGCCCATATTCCCATGGGGTTGGAAACCTGGCAGGAGTGTACTCACACCACAGGGCGCACATCAGAAAATTTTGGGAGCCCAGGAGTTAGAGCCTGACGCCAGAGGGCCCTCATTACCGAGGGGAGGAGACTCCCAGCAGGCACCAACTCCCACCTGAGGGCCCACGTCGCCAAGGTGACGTGTGCCAGTCAGGCAGGAGTGACCTCACAGCAGAGGGCCTACCTCACAGAAGGGTGAGGAAACCAGCCAGGATAAGACTCTCACCAGAGAGCCCACATCACCAAGGGGACCGGAACAAGGCAGGAGTGTCCTCACACCAGTGTGGCCACATTATAGAAAGGTGACGAACCCAGCACATGTGGCCTAAACCAGAGGACCCACATTTCCAAGGTGCTCCGAGTGAGGCAGGCAGGAGTAGCCTAACAACACAGGGCCCACAGAATAAAAAATGTGAGGAATCCAGCAGTTGGAACCCCCCAGCAGGTGGCCCAGAGTACGGAGTCTATGGGATCCAGGCCACAGTGAACTCACAGCAGAGGGCTCACATCATGACACTGTGAGCAATCCAGATGGTGGGACCTCAGAGCAGAAGGCCCACATCCCCATGGGGATGGGAACGTGGCAGGAGTGTACTCGCACGACAGGGCACATATCAGAAAATTTTGGGAGCCCATGAGTTAGGGCCTGACGCCAGAGGGCCCTCATTACCGAGGGGAGGAGACTCCCAGCAGGCACCAACTCCCAACTGAGGGCCCACATCGCCAAGGTGATGTGTGCCAGCCAGGCAGGAGTGACCTCACAGCAGAGGGCCCACCTCCCAGAAGGGTGAGGAATCCAGCCAGGATCAGACTCTCACCAGAGGGCCCCCATCACCAAGGGGATGGGAACCAGGCAGGAGTGTCCTCACACCAGTGGGGCCACATCAATAAAGGTGAGGAAACCGGCACATGTGGCCTCAAACCAGAGGACCCACATCACAAAGGGGCTGGGAGTGAGTCAGGAAGGAGGAGCATGAAAACACAGGACCCAAAGAATAAAAATGGTAAGGAATCCAGCAGTAGGAACCTCCCAGCAGGCGGCTCAGAGCACAGAGTCTATGGGATCTAGGCCTGAGTGAACTAACACCAGAGAGCCAACATCCTGAAACTGTGAACAACACAGGTGTTGGGACCATAGAGCAGAAGGCACATGGGGATGGGAACCTGGCAGGAGTGTCCTCACACCACTTAGCACGTATCAGAAAATGTGGGTAACCAGCAGTTAGGGTCTGATGCCAGAGGGCCTCATCACTGAGGGGAGGAGGCTCCCAGCGGGCTCCAACTGCCACCAGAGGGCCGACGTCGCCAAGGCGGGGTGTGTCAGCCAGGCAGGAGTGACCTCAGAGAAGAGGGCCCACCTCACAGAAGTGTGAGGAGCCCAACCAGGATCAGACTCTCACTGGAGGGCTCACATCACCAAGGGGATGGGAACCAGGCAGGAGTGTCCGCACACCAGTGGGGCCACATCTGCGAAAGGTGAGGAACCCAGCACATGTGGCCTCAAACCAGAGGACACACATCACCAAGGGGCTGGGAGTGAGGCAGGTGTCTGGAGGGGCACATTTAACTCTAATTTCCCACCAGGAAGAGGAATTAACCAAAGGCTCAGAGTGCCGTGCAGGACCCTGATTACGGCCTGAAGCAAACCTGCGGTTCTGTGGCCAGCTTTCAAGGAAACGAGTTAAGAAAGGAAATCACAGGCACTGTAATTCACAAACCAGCAGAGTTATAAATGACAGCTATTGGCAAAAATATATTGAAGTAAGTCTGCACAGAGGACTTGAAAACGAGGCAGAATTGCAGGAATCATATTTCAGGAGGTAGATTGGAATTGCATTTAAAGCATGTGAAAAGCGGCAGATCTTTGACAGTGATGCACTTGGACAAAAAGTGCGTATACATTTTTTCCTGAATATATTCAGGAAAAAACGCATATGCCCTTTGTGGCCAACCAAGAATTCGAGCAATGGAAATCCGCACTACAATGAACTCTCATTTCCCATTCGTCAAAAGAGTCATCTGAAAAAAGTGTAAAACCCAGAAACACAGGACAGGCCATGGAGAACAGGGAGCCTTGTTATGCTGATGGACGGGATGTAAATTGCCAACAGACACTCTGGTGATGTTTATGGTGTATGCTGAAACATCTAAAAAACAAAGCTACAGAGCCTAGGGCACTTCCACTTTTGGCCCTATAGCTTAGGAAAATTAAAATCAACAAGACACAGCCAACACAATATCCAGGGCTGCTGTGTTTACAAGAACCTTGAGTCCAGTACAAATTAAATATCCCAGAAAGAAAAAAATGGATAAAGGAGTTGTCCTACTTACGTACAACGGAATATCACTCAGCAATGAAATCAATGTCATCAGGCCTGTAGCAGCAAATTGAGTGGATTTAAGTATGATGATTCTAAGAGAAATATGTCACACAGAGAAACATAATTATCATAAGATATCACAAATAGAGGGAGTGTAAACTTGGCTACACATAAACTGAATTACAAAACCGAACAGAGTCTCACATTTAGATAAAAACTTATGCTTGCTTAACGGGAAAGTTGAGTTGGGGTGCTGTATCAAACCAGAGATTGAAATGAGCACACATACCGTTCCATAAGCCAAATATGTAATAGACAAGACCTACTCTTTGCTCAACGAAATAGACTAATCCATGGTGTATCACCTCACACCTGTTAGAATGGGCATCATCAGAAAATCTACAAACAACAAATGCTGGAAAGGGTGCGGAGATAAGGAAACCTCTTCCACTATTGTTGGGAATGTAAATTGATGCAGTCACTGTGGAGAACATTATGGAGTTTCTTATAAAACTAAGAATAGAATTACCATATAATACAGCAATCCCACTACTGGGCATATACCCAGACAAAACCATAAAACGAAAAGAGACATTCACCGCAATGTTCATTGCATCACTATTTACAATATCCAGGTAATGGAAGCAACCTAAATGCCCACAGACAGACGAATGCATAAAGATGAGGTACATATATAAAATGGAATATTACTAAGCCATAAAAAGGAATGAAATTGGGTCATTTGTAGAGACGTTGATGGATCTAGAGACTGTCATACAGAGTGAAGTAAGTCAGAAAGAGAAAAACAAATCCTGTATATAAATGCATATATGTGGAACCTAGAAAAGTTGTACAGATGAAGCGTTTTGCAAGGCAAAAATAGAGCAACAGATGTAGACAACAAACGTATGGACACCAAGGGGGGAAAGCTGTTAGGGGGGTGGTGGTGGGAGTTGAGAGATTGGGATTGACATGTATACATTTCTATGTATAAAATAGGTAACCAAAAAGAACCTGCTGTATAAAAAAATAAAATAAAATTCAAAATTACAAAAAGTAAAACAGAAAAAATATTCTTCCCTTCATATACATGTATTTATATGAATAAATTATTTCCATGCTTATATCTGTAAATACAAAAAAGAGGAATAAAATCTACCTTGAACCAAAAAAGAAAAAAAGAAAAAAAAACAGAACCCACCAGTTACACAGAGGAAAACCGTATCAGGGCCCTTGCTCCAGTTGTAAACAATTCTGAAGTTGGTCAGTGGTGGGGAATCATCTCCCATTCAGCCAGCATGCCCCACACAACAAGCGTCCTCATTGCAAAGCTGGGGGCCCGTGCCGAGGCATCTGTGAGTAAACGTGGGCCGAGCCCCAGGCCAGCTGCTGCTGAAATGTTCCCACCCTTCCCAGGTAAAACACCTGAATATGTACAAGGACTTGAAAGCCTAGAGGAAGGGCCATGGGGCCACATGAGCGACAGCATGCCAGCCGACTTGGTGCCTGCAGGCCAGACAGGATGGTCCTGGCCCTGGGTGCTCTTCTGGAAGCTTTCCATTTCCCTGCCTGAGATACCCCTCCTGTCCCGGCCCCCACTGCTTTCTTCCTTACTCACCTCTGCCCAGGGAGAAATTCCAGCGGCAGGTATGGGTGGCACATCCTCTTCTTTAGCAGGTGGCATCTTGGCAACTGCTGCAGAAAGTCCAGCAGAGCCCCACTCACACTGGGCAACCCACAAAGCCGTGGCCTCTCACTCCCTCCCACCAGTCCAGCCCCGAGACTGCTGACAGGGCAGAAAATGGCGTCAGGCACAGCTGCAGGTGCTCTTGCTGCCTGGAGCGGTGTTTATATTGATCTCAACCCAGGCACACCTGGGGAGGGATGGCCCGCATGGTCAGGCTTCCCAGGCCAGCCAATAATCACCCCTCAGGGGCTCACAGTTGCAGAAACTGGAACTTGCTGAATCGGCCAGGTCCAAGGAACAGGTGTGGGCTCCTGAGAGTCAGGATAGACAAGGGCCTGCAGCTCTGGCTTGTTTTCTAATTATATTATCTGGCCCATGAGTGGGAGACAACTTCAAGAAAACCATCTCCTAATGAGAAGTACCCAGGAGTCAGGGAGAGCAGGGGTGGGTGGTGGGTGGAGACAGAGGCCTGGTGCCCCGGGTGCAGTGGAAATCTCTGGAAGACCAGGTGGAGGGAGGCCACACAGAGTGATGCCCAGGGTCACAGACCTGTCGGAGCTGCTGTTTGTTAGTTCAAGTCCTGCTCTGAGGTGCTCTGTGTCAGATCTGAGTGACAGGTGAGCTGGGAGTGCTCTGCAATGAGGGCGATGTGCATGGCTCCTGTGTGCCCAGCCCTGCCACGGTACCTGAAAGGGTAGCTCTGTATCCTGGGAGGGGCCTGACCACGAGAGCCCCATGGGCTGCAGGGGAACCTGCCCAGGGAGCCCCATATCCTGGGAGGGGCCTGAACACGAGAGCCCCGTGGGCTGGGGTGGGGGTGGGGTACCTGCCCAGGTGAGCTCCATATCCTGGGATTGGCCTGACCTTGAGAGCCCCATGGGCTGCTGGAGTCCTGGTAAAAGATGTCAGGACAGTCAGTGAAGCCACCGAGGATATACCTCCAGTAGTTCCTAAACCCTACACCCTGCTGGTCATTCTACTAACCACCAGGACATGGTATTCTGTATTAGTCTTCAATGAAGCCTTCTTTTGTATTCTATTAGTCCCAGAGTCACAAGAAATTTTGGCTTGTGAGTGGCAGGACTCAACATACAACTAAAACAATACTTCCGGGCCGTCTTGCCCCAAGGGTTCAAAAATTCCCACACCATCTTTGGGGAAAGCTCAGCTAAAGACCTAAAAGTTCTACCTCTGGAAAAGGAAACACTCCTTCAATATGCAGACGACATTCTGATCGCCAGCCCTACTAAGGAGACCTCTGAACTACCAAGCCAATAAAGGATACAAGTTGTCCAAGAAAAAGCTCAAATATCACAGACTATGGTGACCTGCGTGGGCTGCATTCTCACAGAAGGTCGGAGAAGCCCATCCCAGGAAAGGGAAGAAACGATTTACAGCCTTACCCATTTCTAAAACTAGAAGACAGCTTAGGGGTTCCTGGGGAGGCCAGGGTTTGCTGCTTCTGGATCCCTAACTACAGTCTACTAGCTGGGCCTCTATATGAAACACTGAAAGAAAAAGATGATGATCCTTTTGAATAGAATCCAGAAGTGGCCTTTCAAGAATGGAAAGAGCAGTCAATTCAGACCCTTGCCCTGGAACTCCCTAATTTAGCTAAACCCTTTGACCTTTACATTCCTAGTGAAATTTGAATGGCCATTGGAGTATTAGTGCAAAACCTGGGACCACTTGAAATGGAACAATGCAAGAATGCCATCCAGGTAGGATAAACTACGGTCACCAAGGGGCTTGGCCCACCGCCACATCTGGCCAAGATACTGGCAGTATCTGAAAACCTGGAAATCAGCAGCCCAAAAGGCCACCTCCCTCCTAAGGGAAAAGGACCCCACGTGGTGATCCTAACCCCCAACCATGCCCTGAAGTTGCAGGGTTTGCTCCGTGGGCACACTGACCTTGAGTGAGGAGGTCCTCCAACTCCAACCTCCAGAGAGATAACTGGGGCAAAGTGGCACCATGACGACTCATGTGACCATCACTTGACCTGGAGTTTCTCTCATAAAACAACAAGAGTGTGTCCCAAAAGAGTAGACTACTGCTTGCAGGACTTACTGCACCCAGAGGGGAGGTAATAATCTTGGCAGGGGAACCGTATATCACGCTGTCACCATAGAAAAGCCTACAGACACTGTGATGATGGTGGCCAATAAGACCGGCTGGACTCCTGTTTACTTCAAAAGGCTGTTGACTCAGTGGCCATCATGGTCCTTCATCACCACTGACCCTGGACTGTCTGGGAGTTGAGCAGTCAGGGTGCTGACACCTGGTGCTGTTTTTACGTTAATTCAGGGGCCTAACTGAAGAAAGCACAGACTACTGGTCAGAGCATCTAGGCTGGCAGAAACGGTCAGCCTAAGGTGGCTGAACAAATGTGGGGCGGGGTGAAACTGGACCTCACAGCGTCACTGCACATCTCCTTCCTGGACCCTTAAAGGTCATTAGAATCTATAACACTACCAATACTTGTGCTCAGGCGGACGAGCAGGGAGGCAGGAGGCCTGCGGACAATCTACGTCACCTGGAGGCTGCTGGGGAGAAGTTCAGACCCTCTCCCACGGGTATGAGGGCTCCTAACTCAGCACTCAGCAGTTACAGATGAAGGGTCTGCACCCTCAGCACTCTAAGAATGAGGAAGGGGACAAAATGCAGAAGAGGGGTTTGTCCCAGGCAAAGCCCCTTAAAAATCCCTGGGAGATAAAAATAGAATCTGGGCAATAAAATAAAGTCTAACCTTTTTTATCCTTTGTGCTTTGTCTAATTTCACGTGCTCCTAGGGTCCCGCATACAGAGGTTCAACAGCCGGCACTTCAGACCAGATTTTCTAGTGCAGAATGGCTGGGTCGACACTTCACCTCCTGGAGCACAGTGCAGACTCCGCGATATAGAGCCTGAGCTGCAGCCAACAGGGCCCTCGAGAGCTCCGCCCCCTCCCTCCCACTGACTCTGACAGGATCTCTACACAGCAGCCCAGCCCACAGCCCACGGGGTAGCACATGCTCTCACCTCTGCATTCTCTGATCAAAATATAAAGTTTCCTTTGCTTCTGAACCAAACTCAGTCTCGATCTGTTGGCTCCAATGACACTGGGCAGGGGGACACTTGTTGGGGTCCACTCTGGAGGATCAGTAACAGAAATTGAGAACATTGTAACTTCAATGAACAGATGTGTGAGCCAAACTGTAATTAACATAGAACAGTGTATAAGGCTCGGGTAAAATAAGATGTTTCTAACACTTCCATTTGATATTTCCATCACTTTATTATAAGCAAGTTCAGTGAAAGGTTTGTCTTATTTGTCAGGTCAATACTAGAGAAACGAAGTGATTTCTTTCCAAGGATGTACATCTAATAATCTTGGTTAAAGCTTCAATCTTGTTTTAAATGCTTTTCCATTGAAAATGATACCTCTCTTTCAGCTCCCCCATTTCTGAGAAGTATAAAATCTTATAATTTATTATTACCAAAGGGGAAAGGTGGGAGGAGGGATAAATTAACAGTTTGGGATTAACACATACACACTGCTATGTATAAAATCGATCATTAACAAGGAACTACTGTGCAGCACAGGGAACCACACTCAATATTTTGCAATAACCTATAAGGGGAAATAATCTGAAAAAAGAATAGATATTTTTATTGACATCATCTATTAATGACAGTTAAAATGGAACCTAAGGGAAACCGGTGGTGAGTGCTTCTGACCCTGAAGACTTCAATCATCTAAAGTTTGGACTCTGCCTACTTCCCAAGGCCCTTAATGAACCTATGTGTAGCCGTAGCTTAAAAAATTCCCCAGTTTGGGTTGTGGAGAGACACTGATTTTGAAAAAGCCCTGGTGTTCTCCTCACATGAATGGGACACTTCCTACAGCTAAAATATGCCTGTCACACCCAGAAGATGGTATACCGTCTGATCGGGAAGAGTTTGGAAAAGGCATCTCATCTCCTCATCTCCTGGTGCTCGGGTTCACCCCTCCAGCGTCTTTACGAACAGTCTCCCCACTTGGAGATGTCAGCACTGTCAACATCCTGTTGCATACAGTTTGGAATTTGTCCAGAGGATGAAGCAGAAGGAGGAGGAACAATGAGAGACAAGTCCAAGGTGTTCGGACAGGCACATGTCACTCTAATTTCCAATCAGGAAGACGAATTGACTAAAAGCTAGGGTTGCCCATGGAAACAGAATAGCGCTTGAGGAAATCCCGCTGCTTTGTGGCCAGTTCCCATAAACACAAGTTGAAAAATGGAACTCAGGGCCGCTAAAATTCACGAAACTGCAGAGTTGAAAATATCTCTCACTGAAAAATGTCTTGAGGAAAGTCAGAGAAAAGGACTTGTAAGCAACGGAGAATGGCAGGAAAGGGATTGGAAGAGGTAGAAAGGACTCGCCATTAAGCACAAGAAAAGGGGCTGAACATTGCCAACATTGCAGTTGGCCAAAAAGGGTGTATGCGTCTTTTTCTGTATATATTCAAGAAAAGGGCATACACTTTTTTAGCCAACCAAACAGGTGCGCACTGGAAATCAGTACTACAAAACATATCACTTCGCATCAGTCAGAAGAGCCTTCCTCATAAAGTGTAAACACCAGAAATGCAGGACAGGGCAAGGAGAAAAGGGAGCCCTGTGAGGCTTATAGTGGAAATGTATATTGCCAATGGTCACTCTTGAGAAGTGTATTGTGTTTACTAAAGCATCTAAAAAATGAGCTACAGAGCACAGGGCACTTGCACTCATGGACGTATATCTTGGGAAAGACAAAAATGGAGAGGACACAGGCACCCCAATGTTTACCGCCTCTCTGTTTCAAAGATCCTCGACTAGGATATAATTTATATGTCTCTGGAGGGAAAAAATGGATAGAGGTGTGGCACTTATGTAGAGTGGAATATTACTCAGCCTGAAAATCAGTGAAATATAGCCAGTTGTAACAACCCCAGAGTAGTTACGTATAATCATTCAAAGTCACATAATTCAAAAAGAAAAAGACAAACAATATTACTAATACATGGAATGTAAACGTGGCTACAAATGACCTGAATTACAAAACAGAATGGGGTCTCAAATTTAGAAGACCAACTTATGTTTGCTTAAGGAAAAAGGAGAGTTGGGGAGCTGCATAAAACCAGAGATTGAAATTAGCACAGATACCGTTCCATAAGCCAAATATGTAATAGAAAAAACCTACTCCCTGGTCAACAAAATGGGCTCAACACGCCATATTCAACACCTACGAATACACCTGACTAGTAAGAATCTTCAAACTCATGGATTTATATGTTTCCGGAAGAGAATCAAGAGTGAGTACAGTGGCAGGAACGGAGCAGTGAAAATGCGATAAATCCCATTATCAAAATAAATTACAAAAACAAAACACAATGAGAGTGAAATAGAGAGCAATTCTTAAATAATTCATTCAGGGCTTGTGATGCAACCTGGATTTACCACATCTACACCCAGAGCTGAGTGAGACATAAGGTTGGGCACTTCGGGCTGATAGCATTGTTGAGGTTCAATGAGCAAATGCAGACCCTTTGAAGTCATACAGCATGGTACCCATTCCATGGGTCCCAACTCTCCAGGTTTAAGGGATTCTTTCTTCAGCTAAAACATGCATGGGAAACCCACAGTATGGTGCACCGTGTGACCAGGAAAGGTTTTCAAATGCATCTCAGTTTTCGTCCCCTTTTACTCGGGTTCACCATTCCAGAACGTTTACTAACACTCTCCCCACTTGGAGAGTCAGTGCCTTTAACCTCCTGTTGGGCACAGTTTGCAATTTCTGCGCAAGATGAACAGGAATAGGGAGAACCAATGAGAGACTAGCAGTAAGTGTCTGCACGGGCAAATTTAATGCTCATTTCCCACCAGGAAGAGGAATTAACCAAAGGATCAGCATGCCGTGCCGGAACCAGATTAGGGCCTGAAGCAATCCTGCGGGTTTGCGCCCAGCTCACAAGTTGCGAGTTGAAGAATGGAGCTCAGGGGCACTGTAACTCACAAACATGCAGAGTTATAAATGACAGCTATCGTCCAAAAATATATTGAAGGAAAGCTGCGAATACGACTTGTAAGCAGGGCAGAATTGCAGGAAATCGATTTCAGGGGGTACACGGGAATTGCATTTAAAGCATAGGAAAAGAGGCAGAACGTCGACAATGATGCTCTTGGCCAAAAAGGGTGTATGCGTTTTTTCCTGAATTTATTCAGGAAAAAAAGCATATGCGCTTTTTGGCCAACCAAGCAAGCATGTTAAAGAAATCTGCACTACAATGAAGTCTCACTGCCCCCAGGTCAAAAGGGACATCTGAAACAAGTGTAAAATCCACAAAGACAGGACAGGGCAAGGAGAACAGAGAGCCTTGTTATGCTGATGGTCGGGATGTAAATTGCCAACAGCCACTCTGGAGAAGTGTATGGTGTATCCTGGAACCCCTGAAAAACAAAGCAACGGAGCCTACGGCACTTCCACTTATGGTCCTATAGCTTAGGGAAATTAAAATCAAAAACACACAGCCACCCCAAAGTGTCGGACGGCTCTGTTTACAAGAACCTCTTCTACGGTACAAGTTAAATATCCCAGAATGTGAAAAATGGATAAAGAAGTTGTGGTACGTACGTACAATGGAATATCACTCAGCAATGAAAGCTATGTCATCAGACCCGTCGCGGCATAATGAGTGGATTCAGGTACGATGATTCTAAGTGAAATAAGTCACACAGAAAATGAAACATCATAAGATATCACTAATACATGGAATGTAAACTTTGCTACACATGAACTGAATTATAAAACAGAACAGGGTCTCAAATTTAGAAAACCAACTTATGCTTGCTTCAGGGGAAAGGTGAGTTGGGGTGCTGCATAAAACCAGAGATAGAAATTAGCACAGATACCTTTCCAAAAGCCAAATATGTAATAGCCCAGACCTACCCCTTGCTCAACGAAATGGACTAAACACCCCATATTCAACGCCTAGGAATACACCTGACTAGTAAGAATCTTCAAACCCATGGATTCATATGCCTCCGTAAGAGAATGAAGCGTGTGTACAGCGGCATGAATGCAGCAGAGAAAATCCGATAAATCCCATTGTCAAAATGAATTACAAAAACAAAACCCAAGGACAGTGAAATAGAGAGCAATTCTTAAATAATTCATTCAGGGCTTGTGATGCAACCTGGATTTACCACATATACACCCAGAGCTGAGTGACACATAAGGTTGGACACTTTGGGCTGATAGCATTGTTGAGGTTCGATAAGCAAATGCAGACCCTTTGAAGTCATACTGCATGGTAGCCATTCCATGGGTCCCAACTCTCCAGGTTTAAGGGATACTTCCTTCAGCTAAAACATGCATGGGAAACACACATTATGGTGCACCATGTGACGGGGAAACGTTTTCAAATGCATCTCAGTTTTCGTCTCGTTTTACTTGGGTACACCATTCCAGACCCTTTAATAACACTCTCCCCACTTGGAGAGTCTGTACCTTTAACCTCCTGTTTGGCACAGTTTGCAATTTCTGCGCAAAATGAACAGGAATAGGGAGAACCAATGAGAGACTAGCTGTAGGTGTCTGCACGGGCAAATTTAACGCTCATTTCCAACCAGGAAGAGGAATTAACCAAAGGCTCAGCATGCCGTGCCGGAACCAAATTAGGGCCTGAATCTATCATGCGGGTTTGCGGCCAGCTCACAAGAAAGCGATTTGAAGAAAGGAGCTCAGGGGCACTGTAATTCACAAACCTGCAGAGTTATAAATGACAGCTATCGTCCAAAAATATATTGAAGGAAGGCTGTGAAGAGGACTTGAAAGCGGGGCAGAATTGCAGGAAAACGATTTCAGGGGGTAGACTGGAATTGCATTTAAAGCATAGGAAAAGAGGCAGAATGTCGACAATGATGCACTTGGCCAAAAAGGGCGTATGCGTTTTTTACTGAATATATTCAGGAAAAAACGCATACGCCCTTTTTGGCCAAACAAGCAAGCATGTTAAAGAAATCTGCACTACAATGAAGTCTCACTGCCCCCCGGTCAAAAGGGCCATCTGAAAAAAGTGTAAAATCCATAAATGCAGCACAGGCCATGGAGAACAGGGAGCCTGGTTATGCTGATGGGTGGGATGTAAATTGCCAACAGCCACTCTGGAGAAGTGTATGGTGTTTCCTGAAACACCTAAAAAACAAAGCAACGGAGCCTACGGCACTTCCACTTATGGTCCTATAGCTTAGGGAAATTAAAATCAAAAACACACAGCCACCCCAAAGTTTCAGACAGCTCTGTTTACAGGAACCTCGTCCACGGTACAAGTTAAATATCCCAGAAAGCGAAAAATGGATAAAGAAGTTGTGGTACGTACGTACAATGGAATATCACTCACCAATGAAGTCTATGTCATCTGGCCCGTCTTGGCATAATGATTGGATTCAGGTACGATGATTCTAAGTGAAATAAGTCACACAGAAAATGAAACATCATAAGATATCACTAATACACCGAATGTAATCTTGGCTACACATGAACTGAATTACAAAACAGAACAGGGTCTCAAATTTAGAAAAGAAACTTATGTTTGCTTAAGGGGAAAGGTGAGTTGGGGTGCTGCATAAATCCAGAGATAGAAATTAGCACAGATACCATTCCATACGTCAAATACGTAATAGTCAAGACCTACACCTTGCTCAACAAAATGGGCTAAACCCCCTATATTCAACGCCTAGGAATACACCTGACTAGTAAGAATCTTCAAACCCATGGATTTATATGTCTCCATAAGAGAATCAAGCGTGTGTACAGCTGCATGAAGGCAGCAGAAAAAATCCGATAAATCCCATTATCAAAATGAATTACAAAAACAAAACACAATGACAGTGAAATAGAGAGCAATTCATAAATAATTCATTCAGGGCTTGTGATGCAACCTGGATTTACCTCAATTACACCCAGAGCTGAGTGAGACATAAGGTTGGACACTTTGGGCTGATAGCATTGGTGAGGTTCGATGAGCAACTGCAGATCATTTGAAGCCATACTGCATGGTACCCATTCCATGGGTCCCAAATCTCCAGGTTTAAGTGATTCTTCCTTCAGCTACAACATGCATGGGAAACACACATTATGGTGCACCATGTGACGGGGAAACGTTTTCAAATGCATCTCAGTTTTCGTCTCGTTTTACTTGGGTACACCGTTCCAGACCTTTTAATAACACTCTCCCCACTTGGAGAGTCTGTACCTTTAACCTCCTGTTTGGCACAGTTTGCAATTTCTGCGCAAAATGAACAGGAATAGGGAGAACCAATGAGAGACTAGCTGTAGGTGTCTGCACGGGCAAATTTAACGCTCATTTCCAACCAGGAAGAGGAATTAACCAAAGGCTCAGCATGCCGTGCCGGAACCAAATTAGGGCCTGAATCTATCATGAGGGTTTGCGGCCAGCTCACAAGAAAGCGATTTGAAGAAAGGAGCTCAGGGGCACTGTAATTCACAAACCTGCAGAGTTATAAATGACAGCTATCGTCCAAAAATATATTGAAGGAAGGCTGTGAAGAGGATTTGAAAGCGGGGCAGAATTGCAGGAAAACGATTTCAGGGGGTAGACTGGAATTGCATTTAAAGCATAGGAAAAGAGGCAGAATGTCGACAATGATGCACTTGGCCAAAAAGTGCGTATGCGTTTTTTACTGAATATATTCAGGAAAAAACGCATACGCTCCTTTTGGCCAACCAAGCAAGCATGTTAAAGAAATCTGCACTACAATGAAGTCTCACTGCCCCCCGGGCAAAAGGGCCATCTGAAAAAAGTGTAAAATCCAGAAATGCAGCACAGGCCATGGAGAACAGGGAGCCTTGTTATGCTGAATGGTGGGATGTAAATTGCCAACAGCCACTCTGGAGAAGTGTATGGTGTTTCCTGAAACACCTAAAAAACAAAGCAACGGAGCCTACGGCACTTCCACTTATGGTCCTATAGCTTAGGGAAATTAAAATCAAAAACACACAGCCACGCCAAAGTGTGTCAGACGGCTCTGTTTACAAGAACCTCGTCTACGGTACAAGTTAAATATCCCAGAAAGCGAAAAATGGATAAAGAAGTTGTGGTACGTACGTACAATGGAATATCACTCACCAATGAAGTCTATGTCATCTGGCCCGTCTTGGCATAATGAGTGGATTCAGGTACGATGATTCTAAGTGAAATAAGTCACACAGAAAATGAAACATCATAAGATATCACTAATACACCGAATGTAATCTTGGCTACACATGAACTGAAATACAAAACAGAACAGGGTCTCAAATTTAGAAAACCAACTTATGTTTGCTTAAGGGGAAAGGTGAGTTGGGGTGCTGCATAAAACCAGAGATAGAAATTAGCACAGATACCATTCCTTACGTCAAATACGTAATAGTCAAGACCTACACCTTGCTCCACAAAATGGGCTAAACCCCCTATATTCAACGCCTAGGAATACACCTGACTAGTAAGAATCTTCAAACCCATGGATTTATATGTCTCCATAAGAGAATCAAGCGTGTGTACAGCTACATGAAGGCAGCAGAGAAAATCCGATAAATCCCATTATCAAAATGAATTAAAAAACAAAACACAATGACAGTGAAATAGAGAGCAATTCTTAAATAATTCATTCAGGGCTTGTGATGCAACCTGATTTACCGCATCTACACCCAGAGCTGAGTGAGACATAAGGTTGGACACTTCGGGCTGATAGCATTGGTGAGTTTCGATGAGCAAATGAAGACCATTTGAAGTCATACTGCATGGTACCCATTCCATGGGTCCCAACTCTCCAGGTTTAAACGATTCTTCCTTCAGCTAAAACATACATGGGAATCCCACAGTATGGTGCACCGTGTGACCGGGAAACGTTTTCAAATGCTTTCTCCAGTTTTCGTCCCCTTTTATTCGGGTTCACTATTCCAGACCCTTTACTAACACGCTCCCCACTTGGAGAGTCAGTGCCTTTAACCTCCTGTTTGGCACAGTTTGCAATTTCTGCGCAAGATGAACAGGAAGAGGGAGAACCAATGAGAGTCTAGCTGTAGGTGTCTGCACGGACAAATTTAACGCTCATTTCCCACCAGGAAGAGGAATTAACCAAAGGCTCAGCATGCCGTGCCGCAACAAGATTTAGGCTTGAAGAAATCATGCGGGTTTGCGGCCAGCTCAAAAGAAAGCGATTTGAAGAAAGGAGCTCAGGGGCACTGTAATTCACAAACCTGCAGAGCTTTAAATGACAGCTATCGTCCAAAAATATATTGAAGGAAGGCTGTGAAGAGGACTTGAAAGCGGGGCAGAATTGCAGGAAAACGATTTCAGGGGGTAGACTGGAATTGCATTTAAAGCATAGGAAAAGAGGCAGAACGACGACAATGATGCACTTGGCCAAAAAGGGCGTGTGCGTTTTTTCCTGAATATATTCAGGAAAAAACGCACACGCCCTTTTTGGCCAACCAAGCAAGCATGTTAAAGAAATCTGCACTACAATGAAGTCACACTGCCCCCCGGTCAAAAGGGCCATCTGAAAAAAGTGTAAAATCCAGAAATGCAGCACAGGCCATGGAGAACAGGGAGCCTTGTTATGCTGATGGGTGGGATGTAAATTGCCAACACCCACTCTGGAGAAGTGTATGGTGTTTCCTGAAACACCTAAAAAACAAAGCAACGGAGCCTACGGCACTTCCCCTTATGGTCCTATAGCTTAGGAAAATTAAAATCAAAAACACACAGCCACCTAAACGTCTCCGGGCGGCTCTGTTTACAAGAACCTCGTCTACCGTACAAGTTAAATATCCCAGAATGTGAAAAGTGGATAAACAAGTTGTGGTACGTACGTACAATGGAATATCACACAGCAATGAAATCTATGTCATCAGGCCCGTCGCGGCATAATGAGTGGATTCAGGTACGATGATTGTAAGTGAAATAAGTCACACAGAAATGAATCATCATAAGATGTCACTAATACACGGAATGTAAACTTGGCTACACATGAACTGAATTACAAAACAGAACAGAGTCTCAAATTTAGAGTATCAACTTATGCTTGCTTAAGGAGAAAGGTGAGTTGGGGTGCTGCATAAAACCAGAGATAGAAATTAGCACAGATACCTTTCCATAAGCCAAATATGTAATAGTCAAGACCTACCCCTTGCTCAACGAAATGGACTAAACACCCCATATTCAACGCCTAGGAATACACCTGACTAGTAAGAATCTTCAAACCCATGGATTTATATGTCTCCGTAAGAGAATGAAGCGTGTGTACAGCGGCATGAATGTAGCAGAGAAAATCCGATAAATCCCATTATCAAAATGAATTACACAAACAAAACCCAAGGACAGTGAAATAGAGAGCAATTCTTAAATAATTCATTCAGGTCTTGTGATGCAACCTGGATTTACCACATCTACACCCAGAGCTGAGTGAGACATAAGGTTGGGCACTTCGGGCTGATAGCATTGGTGAGGTTCGATGAGCAAATGCAGACCCTTTGAAGTCATACAGCATGGTACCCATTCCATGGGTCCCAACTCTCCAAGTTTAAGGGATTCTTCCTTCAGCTAAAACATGCATGGGAAACCCAAGGTATGGTGCACCGTGTGGCTGGCAAACGTTTTCAAATGCATCTCAGTTTTCGTCCCCTTTTAATCGGGTTCACCATTCCAGACCCTTTACGAACACTCTCCCCACTTGGAGAGTCAGTGCCTTTAACCTCCTGTTGGGCACAGTTTGCAATTTCTGCGCAAGATGAAAAGGAATAGGGAGAACCAATGAGAGACTAGCTCTAGGTGTCTGCATGGGCAAATTTAACGCTCATTTCCCACCAGGAAGAGGAATTAACCAAAGGCTCAGCATGCCGTGCCGGAACCAGATTAGGGCCTGAGGCAATCTTGTGGGTTTGCGGCCAGCTCACAAGATAGCCAGTTGAAGAAATGAGCTCAGGGGCACTGTAACTCACAAACCTGCAGAGTTATAAATGACAGTCATCGTCCAAATATATTGAAGGAAGGCTGCGAAGACGACTTGTAATTGGGGCAGAATTGCAGGAAAACGATTTCAGGGGGTAGACGGGAATTGCATTTAAAGCATAGGAAAAGAGGCAGAACGTCGACAATGATGCTCTTGGCCAAAAAGGGCGTATGCGTTTTTTCCTGAATTCAGGAAAAAACGCATACGCCCTTTTTGGCCAACCAAGCAAGCATGTTAAAGAAATCTGCACTACAATGAAGTCTCACTGCCCCCCGGTCAAAAGGGCCATCTGAAAGAAGTGTAAAATCCAGAAAGGCAGCACAGGCCATGGAGAACAGCGAGCCTTGTTATGCTGATGGGCGGGATGTAAATTGCCAACAGCCAGTCTGGAGAAGTGTATGGTGTTTCCCGGAACACCGAAAAAACAAAGCTACGGAGCCTACGGCACTTCCACTTATGGTCCTATAGCTTAGGGAAATTAAAATCAAAAACACACAGCCACCCCAAAGTGTCGGACGGCTCTGTTTACAAGAACCTCGTCTACGGTACAAGTTAAATATCCCAGAATGTGAAAAATGGATAAAGAAGTTGTGGTACGTACGTACAATGGAATATCACTCAGCAATGAAATCTATGTCATCAGGCCCGTCGCGGCATAATGAGTGGATTCAGGTACGATGATTCTAAGTGAAATAAGTCACACAGAAAATGAAACATCATAAGATATCACTACTACACGGAATGTAAACTTGGCTACACATGAACTGAATTACAAAACAGAACAGGGTCTCAAATTTAGAAAACCAACTTATGCTTGCTTAAGGGGAAAGGTGAGTTGGGGTGCTGCATAAAACCAGAGATAGAAATTAGCACAGATACCTTTCCATAAGCCAAATATGTAATAGTCAAGACCTACCCCTTGCTCAACGAAATGGACTAAACACCCCATATTCAACGCCTAGGAATACACCTGACTAGTAAGAATCTTCAAACCCATGGATTTATATGTCTCCGTAAGAGAATGAAGCGTGTGTACAGCGGCATGAATGCAGCAGAGAAAATCCGATAAATCCCATTATCAAAATGAATTACACAAACAAAACCCAAGGACAGTGAAATAGAGAGCAATTCTTAAATAATTCATTCAGGGCTTGTGATGCAACCTGGATTTACCACATCTACACCCAGAGCTGAGTGAGACATAAGGTTGGGCACTTCGGGCTGATAGCATTGGTGAGGTTCGATGAGCAAATGCAGACCCTTTGAAGTCATACAGCATGGTACCCATTCCATGGGTCCCAACTCTCCAAGTTTAAGGGATTCTTCCTTCAGCTAAAACATGCATGGGAAACCCACAGTACGGTGCACCGTGTGACTGGCAAACGTTTTCAAATGATTCTCAGTTTTCGTCCCTCTTCACTCGGGTTCACCATTCCAGACCCTTTACGAACACTCTCCCCACTTGGAGAGTCAGTGCCTTTAACCTCCTGTTGGGCATAGTTTGCAATTTCTGCGCAAGATGAAAAGGAATAGGGAGAACCAATGAGAGACTAGCTCTAGGTGTCCGCACGGGCAAATTTAACGCTCATTTCCCACCAGGAAGAGGAATTAACCAAAGGCTCAGCATGCCGTGCCGGAACCAGATTAGGGCCCGAGGCAATCCTGTGGGTTTGCGGCCAGCTCACAAGATAGCGAGTTGAAGAAAGGAGCTCAGGGGCACTGTAACTCACAAACCTGCAGAGTTATAAATGACAGCTATCGTCCAAAAATATATTGAAGGAAGGCTGCGAAGACGACTTGTAAGCGGGACAGATTTGCAGAAAAACGATTTCAGGGGGTAGACGGGAATTGAATTTAAAGCATAGGAAAAGAGGCAGAACGTCGACAATGATGCTCTTGGCCAAAAAGGGCGTATGCGTTTTTTCCTGAATATATTCAGGAAAAAACGCATACGCACTTTTTGGCCAACCAAGCAAGCATGTTAAAGAAATCTGCACTACAATGAAGTCTCACTGCCCCCCGGTCAAAAGGGCCATCTGAAAAAAGTGTAAAATCCAGAAAGGCAGCACAGGCCATGGAGAACAGGGAGCCTTGTTATGCTGATGGGCGGGATGTAAATTGCCAACAGCCACTCTGGAGAAGTGTATGGTGTTTCCCGGAACACCGAAAACAAAGCTACGGAGCCTACGGCACTTCCACTTATGGTCCTATAGCTTAGGGAAATTAAAATCAAAAACACACAGCCACCCCAATGTGTCGGACGGCTCTGTTTACAAGAACCTCGTCTACGGTACAAGTTAAATATCCCAGAATGTGAAAAATGGATAAAGAAGTTGTGGTACGTACGTACAATGGAATATCACTCAGCAATGAAATCTATGTCATCAGGCCTGTAGCGGCATAATGAGTGGATTCAGGTACGATGATTCTACGTGCAATAGGTCACACAGAAAAAGAAACATCATAAGATATCACTAATACACGGAATGTAAACTTGGCTACACATGAAATGAATTACAAAACAGAACAGTGTCTCAAATTTAGAAAACCAACTTATGCTTGCTTTTTGGGAAAGGTGAGTTCGGGTGCTGCATAAAAACAGAGAGTGAAATTCGCACTGATACCGTTCCATAAGCCAAATATGTAATAGACAAGACCTACTGCTTGCTCAACGAAATGGGCTCAACACCCCATATTCAACGCCTAGGAATATACCTGCCTAGCAAGAATCTTAAAAGCCATGGATTTATATGTGTCCATAAGAGAATCCAGCGTGTGTTCAGTGGCCTAAAGGCAACAGTGAAAATCCGATAAATCATATTATCAAAATAAATTTCAAAACCAAAACACAATGACAGTGAAATAGAGAGCAATTCTTAAATAATTCACTCAGGGCTTCTGATGCAACCTGGATTTACCACATGTACACCCAGTGCTGGGGAGACATAAGGCCGGACACTTCGCCCTGATAGTATTGTTGAGGTTCGGTGAGCAATTGCAGACCCTTTGAAGTCATACTGCATGGTACCCATTCCAAGGGTCCCAACTCTCCAGGTTTAAGGGATTCTTCCTTCCGCTACATCATGTATGGGAAACCCAGAGTATGGTCCACCATGTGATTGGGAAACGTTTTCAAATGCATCTCAGTTTTCGTCCCTTTATACTCGGGTTCACCATTCCAGATGCTTAACTAACACTCTCCCCACTTGGAGAGTCAGTGCCTTTAACCTCCTGTTTGTCACAGTTTGCAATTTCTGCGCAAGATGAACAGGAATAGGGAGAACCAATGAGAGACTAGCTGTAGGTGTCTGCACGGGCAATTTAATGCTCATTTCTCACCAGGAAGTGGAATTAACCAAAGGCTCAGAATGCCGTGCCGGAACCAGATTAGGGCCTGAAGCAATACTGCGGGTGTGCAGGCAGCTCACAAGATAGCGAGTTGAACAAAGGAGCTCAGGGGCACTGTAATTCACAAACCTGCAGAGTTATAAATGACAGCTATCGTCCAAAAATATATTGAAGGAAGGCTGCGAAGAGGACTTGAAAGCGGGGCAGAATTCCAGGAAAACGATTTCAGGAGGTAGACGGGAAATGCACTGAAAGCATAGGAGAAGAGGCAGAACCTCGACAATGATGCACTTGTTCAAAAAGTGCATATGCGTTTTTTCCAAAGCCCTCCTTAAAGAGGGTAGGGGGCTCCCAGCATGCTTCAGTGGCCAACAGAGGGCCCACATCGCCAAGGTGACGTGAGCCAGCCAGGCAGGAGTGACCTCACATCAGAGGGCCCACCTCACAGAAGGGTAAGGGACCCAGCCATTATCAGACTCTCACCAGAGGGCCCACATCAGCAAGGGGCTGGGAACCAGGCAGGAGTGTCTTCACACCCGTGGGGCCACATCATCGCAAGTTGAGGTACCCAGCACATGTGGCCTCAAACCAGAGGACCCACATCTCCATGGGTCTCGGAGCGAGGCAGGCAGGATGAACCTCAAAACACGTGGCCCATTGTATAAAAAAGGTGAGGAATCCAGCAGTTGGAACATCCCAGCAGGCGGCCCAGAGCACCGAGGCTATGGGATCCAGGCAATGATGAACTCACAACAGAGGGCCCTCATCATGAAACTGTGAGCAACCTAGCCATTGTGACCTCAGAGCACAAGGCCCACATCCCCATGGGGAAGCGAACCAAGCAGGAGTGTCATCGCACCAGTGGGCACACATCAGAAAATGTGGGGAGCCCAGAAGTTAGGGCCTGATGCCAGAGGGCCCTCATCACCGAGGAGAGGAGGCTACCAGCAGGCTCCAACTGCTACAAGAGGGCCAACGTCGCCAATGCGGGGTGTGCCAGCCAGGCAGGAGTGACCTCAGAGCAGAGGGCCAACCTCAAAAAAGTGTGAGGAACCCAAAGAGGATTAGACTCTCACCAGAGGGCCCACATCACCAAGAGGATCAGAACCAGGCAGGACTGTCTTCACACCAGGGTGACCACATCATAGAAAGGTGAGGAACCCAGCACATGTGGCCTAAACCAGAAGACCCACATCTCCAAGGGGCTCGGAGTGAGGCATGCAGGAGTAGCCTCACAACACAGGGCCCATAGAATAAAAAAGCTGAGGAATCCTGCAGTGGGAACCTCCCAGCAGGCGGCCCAGAGCACCGAGTCTATGCGATCCAGGCTGCAGTGAACTCACAGCAGAGGGCCCATATCATGAAACTGTGAGCAACCCAGCCATTGGGACCTCACAGCAGAAGGCCCACATCCCCATGGGTTTGGGAACATGGCAAGAGTGTCCTCGCACCACTTAGCACGTATCAGAAAAAGTGGGTACCCAGCAGTTACGGCCTGACGCTAGAGAGCCCTCATCACCGAGGGGAGGTGGCTCCCAGCAGGCTCCAACTGCCACAAGAGGGCCGATGTCGCCAAGGCGGGGTGTGCCAGCCAGTCAGTAGTGACCTCACAGCAGAGGGCCCACCTCACAGAAGGGTGAGGAACCCAGCCAGGATCAGACTCTCACCAGAGGGCCCACATCACCAAGGGGATAGAAACCAGGCAGGAGTGTCCTCACACCAGCGGGGCCACATCATCGAAAGGTGAGGGACCCAGCACACGTGGCCTCAAATCAGAGGACACACATCACCAAGGGGCTGGGAGTGAGTCAGGCAGGAGGAGTCTCCAAACAGAGGGCCCATAGAAGAGAAAAGGTGAGGAATCCCGCAGTTGGAACCTCCCCGCAGGCGGCCAGGAGCAGCGAGGCTATGGGATCCAGGCCGGAGTGAACTCACACCAGAGGGCCCTCATCATGAAACTGAGCCACCCACCGTTGGGACCTCAGAGCAGAAGGCCCATATTCCCATGGGGTTGGAAACCTGGCAGGAGTGTACTCACACCACAGGGCGCACATCAGAAAATTTTGGGAGCCCAGGAGTTAGAGCCTGACGCCAGAGGGCCCTCATTACCGAGGGGAGGAGACTCCCAGCAGGCACCAACTCCCAACTGAGGGCCCACGTCGCCAAGGTGACGTGTGCCAGTCAGGCAGGAGTGACCTCACAGCAGAGGGCCTACCTCACAGAAGGGTGAGGAAACCAGCCAGGATAAGACTCTCACCAGAGAGCCCACATCACCAAGGGGACCGGAACAAGGCAGGAGTGTCCTCACACCAGTGTGGCCACATTATAGAAAGGTGACGAACCCAGCACATGTGGCCTAAACCAGAGGACCCACATTTCCAAGGTGCTCCGAGTGAGGCAGGCAGGAGTAGCCTAACAACACAGGGCCCACAGAATAAAAAATGTGAGGAATCCAGCAGTAGGAACCCCCCAGCAGGTGGCCCAGAGTACGGAGCCTATGTGATCCAGGCCACAGTGAACTCACAGCAGAGGGCTCACATCATGACACTGTGAGCAATCCAGCTGGTGGGACCTCAGAGCAGAAGGCCCACATCCCCATGGGGATGGGAACGTGGCAGGAGTGTACTCGCACGACAGGGCACATATCAGAAAATTTTGGGAGCCCATGAGTTAGGGCCTGACGCCAGAGGGCCCTCATTACCGAGGGGAGGAGACTCCCAGCAGGCACCAACTCCCAACTGAGGACCCACATCGCCAAGGTGATGTGTGCCAGCCAGGCAGGAGTGACCTCACAGCAGAGGGCCCACCTCCCAGAAGGGTGAGGAATCCAGCCAGGATCAGACTCTCACCAGAGGGCCCCCATCACCAAGGGGATGGGAACCAGGCAGGAGTGTCCTCACACCAGTGGGGCCACATCAATAAAGGTGAGGAAACCGGCACATGTGGCCTCAAACCAGAGGACCCACATCACAAAGGGGCTGGGAGTGAGTCAGGAAGGGAGGAGCATGAAAACACAGGACCCAAAGAATAAAAATGGTAAGGAATCCAGACAGTAGGAACCTCCCAGCAGGCGGCTCAGAGCACAGAGTCTATGGGATCTAGGCCTGAGTGAACTAACACCAGAGAGCCAACATCCTGAAACTGTGAACAACACAGGTGTTGGGACCATAGAGCAGAAGGCACATGGGGATGGGAACCTGGCAGGAGTGCCCTCACACCACTTAGCACGTATCAGAAAATGTGGGTAACCAGCAGTTAGGGCCTGATGCCAGAGGGTCTCATCACTGAGGGGAGGAGGCTCCCAGCGGGCTCCAACTGCCACCAGAGGGCCGACGTCGCCAAGGCGGGGTGTGTCAGCCAGGCAGGAGTGACCTCAGAGAAGAGGGCCCACCTCACAGAAGTGTGAGGAGCCCAACCAGGATCAGACTCTCACTGGAGGGCTCACATCACCAAGGGGATGGGAACCAGGCAGGAGTGTCCGCACACCAGTGGGGCCACATCTGCGAAAGGTGAGGAACCCAGCACATGTGGCCTCAAACCAGAGGACACACATCACCAAGGGGCTGGGAGTGAGGCAGGTGTCTGGAGGGGCACATTTAACTCTAATTTCCCACCAGGAAGAGGAATTAACCAAAGGCTCAGAGTGCCGTGCGGGACCCTGATTACGGCCTGAAGCAAACCTGCGGTTCTGTGGCCAGCTTTCAAGGAAACGAGTTAAGAAAGGAAACCACAGGCACTGTAATTCACAAACCTGCAGAGTTATAAATGACAGCTATTGGCAAAAATATATTGAAGTAAGTCTGCACAGAGGACTTGAAAACGAGGCAGAATTGCAGGAATCATATTTCAGGAGGTAGATTGGAATTGCATTTAAAGCATGTGAAAAGCGGCAGATCTTTGACAGTGATGCACTTGGACAAAAAGTGCGTATACATTTTTTCCTGAATATATTCAGGAAAAAACGCATATGCCCTTTGTGGCCAACCAAGAATTCGAGCAATGGAAATCCGCACTACAATGAACTCTCATTTCCCATTCGTCAAAAGAGCCATCTGAAAAAAGTGTAAAACCCAGAAACACAGGACAGGCCATGGAGAACAGGGAGCCTTGTTATGCTGATGGACGGATTGTAAATTGCCAACAGACACTCTGGTGATGTTTATAGTGTATGCTGAAACATCTAAAAAACAAAGCTACAGAGCCTAGGGCACTTCCACTTTTGGCCCTATAGCTTAGGAAAATTAAAATCAACAAGACACAGCCAACACAATATCCAGGGCTGCTGTGTTTACAAGAACCTTGAGTCCAGTACAAATTAAATATCCCAGAAAGAAAAAAATGGATAAAGGAGTTATCCTACTTACGTACAACGGAATATCACTCAGCAATGAAATCAATGTCATCAGGCCTGTAGCAGCAAATTGAGTGGATTTAAGTATGATGATTCTAAGAGAAATATGTCACACAGAGAAACATAATTATCATAAGATATCACAAATAGAGGGAGTGTAAACTTGGCTACACATAAACTGAATTACAAAACCGAGCAGAGTCTCACATTTAGATAAAAACTTATGCTTGCTTAACGGGAAAGTTGAGTTGGGGTGCTGTATCAAACCAGAGATTGAAATGAGCACACATACCGTTCCATAAGCCAAATATGTAATAGACAAGACCTACTCTTTGCTCAACGAAATAGACTAATCCATGGTGTATCACCTCACACCTGTTAGAATGGGCATCATCAGAAAATCTACAAACAACAAATGCTGGAAAGGGTGCGGAGATAAGGAAACCTCTTCCACTATTGTTGGGAATGTAAATTGATGCAGTCACTGTGGAGAACATTATGGAGTTTCTTATAAAACTAAGAATAGAATTACCATATAATACAGCAATCCCACTACTGGGCATATACCCAGACAAAACCATAAAACGAAAAGAGACATTCACCGCAATGTTCATTGCATCACTATTTACAATATCCAGGTAATGGAAGCAACCTAAATGCCCACAGACAGACGAATGCATAAAGATGAGGTACATATATAAAATGGAATATTACTAAGCCATAAAAAGGAATGAAATTGGGTCATTTGTAGAGACGTTGATGGATCTAGAGACTGTCATACAGAGTGAAGTAAGTCAGAAAGAGAAAAACAAATCCTGTATATAAATGCATATATGTGGAACCTAGAAAAGTTGTACAGATGAAGCGTTTTGCAAGGCAGAAATAGAGCAACAGATGTAGACAACAAACGTATGGACACCAAGGGGGGAAAGCTGTTAGGGGGGTGGTGGTGGGAGGAGTTGAGAGATTGGGATTGGCATGTATACATTTCTATGTATAAAATAGGTAACCAAAAAGAACCTGCTGTATAAAAAAATAAAATAAAATTCAAAATTACAAAAAGTAAAACAGAAAAAATATTCTTCCCTTCACATACATGTATTTATATGAATAAATTATTTCTATGCTTATATCTGTAAATACAAAAAAGAGGAATAAAATCTACCTTGAACCAAAAACGAAAAAAAGAAAAAAAAACAGAACCCACCAGTTACACAGAGGAAAACCGTATCAGGGCCCTTGCTCCAGTTGTAAACAATTCTGAAGTTGGTCAGTGGTGGGGAATCATCTCCCATTCAGCCAGCATGCCCCACGCAACAAGCGTCCTCATTGCAAAGCTGGGGGCCCGTGCCGAGGCATCTGTGAGTAAACGTGGGCCGAGCCCCAGGCCAGCTGCTGCAGAAATGTTCCCACCCTTCCCAGGTAAAACACCTGAATATGTACAAGGACTTGAAAGCCTAGAGGAAGGGCCATGGAGCCACATGAGCGACAGCATGCCAGCCGACTTGGTGCCTGCAGGCCAGACAGGATGGTCCTGGCCCTGGGTGCTCTTCTGGAAGCTTTCCATTTCCCTGCCTGAGATACCCCTCCTGTCCCAGCCCCCACTGCTTTCTTCCTTACTCACCTCTGCCCAGGGAGAAATTCCAGCGGCAGGTATGGGTGGCACATCCTCTTCTTTAGCAGGTGGCATCTTGGCAACTGCTGCAGAAAGTCCAGCAGAGCCCCACTCACACTGGGCAACCCACAAAGCCGTGGCCTCTCACTCCCTCCCACCAGTCCAGCCCCGAGACTGCTGACAGGGCAGAAAATGGCGTCAGGCACAGCTGCAGGTGCTCTTGCTGCCTGGAGCGGTGTTTATATTGATCTCAACCCAGGCACACCTGGGAAGGTCTGGCCGGCACGGTCGGGCTTCCCAGGCCAGCCAATAATCACCCCTCAGGGCTCACAGTTACAGAAACTGGAACTTGCTGAATCGGCCAGGTCCAAGGAACAGGTGTGGGCTCCTGAGAGTCAGGATAGACAAGGGGCTGCAGCTCTGGCTTGTTTTCTAATTATATTATCTGGCCCATGAGTGGGAGACAACTTCAAGAAAACCCTCTCCTAATGAGAGGAACCCAGGAGTCAGGGAGAGGAGGGGTGGGTGGTGGGTGGAGACAGAGGCCTGGTGCCCCGGGTGCAGTGGAAGTCTCTGGAAGACCAGGTGGAGGGAGGCCACACAGAGTGATGCCCAGGGTCACAGACCTGTCGGAGCTGCTGTTTGTTAGTTCAAGTCCTGCTCTGAGGTGCTCTGTGTCAGATCTGAGTGACAGGTGAGCTGGGAGTGCTCTGCAATGAGGGCGATGTGCATGGCTCCTGTGTGCCCAGCCCTGCCACGGTACCTGAAAGGGTTGCTCTGTCCTGGGAGGGGCCTGACCACGAGAGCCCCGTGAGCTGGGGTGGGGGTGGGGTACCTGCCCAGGTGAGCTCCATATCCTGGGATTGGCCTGACCTCGAGAGCCCCATGGGCTGCTGGAATCCTGGTAAAGATGTCAGGACAGTCAGTGAAGCCACCGAGGATATGCCTCCAGTAGTTCCTAAACCCTACACCCTGCTGGTCATTCTACTAACCACCAGGACATGGTATTCTGTATTAGTCTTCAATGAAGCCTTCTTTTGTATTCTATTAGTCCCAGAGTCACAAGAAATTTTGGCTTGTGAGTGGCAGGACTCAACATACAACTAAAACAATACTTCCGGGCCGTGTTGCCCCAAGGGTTCAAAAATTCCCACACCATCTTTGGGGAAAGCTCAGCTAAAGACCTAAAAGTTCTACCTCTGGAAAAGGAAACACTCCTTCAATATGCAGACGACATTCTGATCGCCAGCCCTACTAAGGAGACCTCTGAACTACCAAGCCAATAAAGGATACAAGTTGTCCAAGAAAAAGCTCAAATATCACAGACTATGGTGACCTGCGTGGGCTGCATTCTCACAGAAGGTCGGAGAAGCCCATCCCAGGAAAGGGAAGAAACGATTTACAGCCTTACCCATTTCTAAAACTAGAAGACAGCTTAGGGGTTCCTGGGGAGGCCAGGGTTTGCTGCTTCTGGATCCCTAACTACAGTCTACTAGCTGGGCCTCTATATGAAACACTGAAAGAAAAAGATGATGATCCTTTTGAATAGAATCCAGAAGTGGCCTTTCAAGAATGGAAAGAGCAGTCAATTCAGACCCTTGCCCTGGAACTCCCTAATTTAGCTAAACCCTTTGACCTTTACATTCCTAGTGAAATTTGAATGGCCATTGGAGTATTAGTGCAAAACCTGGGACCACTTGAAATGGAACAATGCAAGAATGCCATCCAGGTAGGATAAACTACGGTCACCAAGGGGCTTGGCCCACCGCCACATCTGGCCAAGATACTGGCAGTATCTGAAAACCTGGAAATCAGCAGCCCAAAAGGCCACCTCCCTCCTAAGGGAAAAGGACCCCACGTGGTGATCCTAACCCCCAACCATGCCCTGAAGTTGCAGGGTTTGCTCCGTGGGCACACTGACCTTGAGTGAGGAGGTCCTCCAACTCCAACCTCCAGAGAGATAACTGGGGCAAAGGGGCACCATGACGACTCGTGTGACCATCACTTGACCTGGAGTTTCTCTCATAAAACAACAAGAGTGTGTCCCAAAAGAGTAGACTACTGCTTGCAGGACTTACTGCACCCAGAGGGGAGGTAATAATCTTGGCAGGGGGAACAGTATATCACGCTGTCACCATAGAAAAGCCTACAGACACTGTGATGATGGTGGCCAATAAGACCGGCTGGACTCCTGTTTACTTCAAAAGGCTGTTGACTCAGTGGCCATCATGGTCCTTCATCACCACTGACCCTGGACTGTCTGGGAGTTGAGCAGTCAGGGTGCTGACACCTGGTGCTGTTTTTACGTTAATTCAGGGGCCTAACTGAAGAAAGCACAGACTACTGGTCAGAGCATCTAGGCTGGCAGAAACGGTCAGCCTAAGGTGGCCGAACAAATGTGGGGCGGGGTGAAACTGGACCTCACAGCGTCACTGCACATCTCCTTCCTGGACCCTTAAATGTCATTAGAATCTATAACACTACCAATACTTGTGCTCAGGCGGACGAGCAGGGAGGCAGGAGGCCTGCGGACAAACAACGTCACCTGGAGGCTGCTGGGAGAAGTTCAGACCCTCTCCCACAGGTATGAGGGCTCCTAACTCAGCACTCAGCAGTTACAGATGAAGGGTCTGCACCCTCAGCACTCTAAGAATGAGGAAGGGGACAAAATGCAGAAGAGGGGTTTGTCCCAGGCAAAGCCCCTTAAAAATCCCTGGGAGATAAAAATAGAATCTGGGCAATAAAATAAAGTCTAACCTTTTTTATCCTTTGTGCTTTGTCTAATTTCACGTGCTCCTAGGGTCCCGCATACAGAGGTTCAACAGCCGGCACTTCAGACCAGATTTCCTAGTGCAGAATGGCTGGGTCGACACTTCAGCTCCTGGAGCACAGTGCAGACTCCGCGATATAGAGCCTGAGCTGCAGCCAACCGGGCCCTCGAGAGCTCCGCCCCCTCCCTCCCACTGACTCTGACAGGATCTCTACACAGCAGCCCAGCCCACAGCCCACGGGGTAGCACATGCTCTCACCTCTGCATTCTCTGGATCAAAATATAAAGTTTCCTTTGCTTCTCTGAACCAAACTCAGTCTCGATCTGTTGGCTCCAATGACACTGGGCAGGGGGACACTTGTTGGGGTCCACTCTGGAGGATCAGTAACAGAAATTGAGAACATTGTAACTTCAATGAACAGATGTGTGAGCCAAACTGTAATTAACATAGAACAGTGTATAAGGCTCGGGTAAAATAAGATGTTTCTAACACTTCCATTTGATATTTCCATCACTTTATTATAAGCAAGTTCAGTGAAAGGTTTGTCTTATTTGTCAGGTCAATACTAGAGAAACGAAGTGATTTCTTTCCAAGGATGTACATCTAATAATCTTGGTTAAAGCTTCAATCTTGTTTTAAATGCTTTTCCATTGAAAATGATACCTCTCTTTCAGCTCCCCCATTTCTGAGAAGTATAAAATCTTATAATTTATTATTACCAAAGGGGAAAGGTGGGAGGAGGGATAAATTAACAGTTTGGGATTAACACATACACACTGCTATGTATAAAATCGATCATCAACAAGGAAATACTGTACAGCACAGGGAACTACACTCAATATTTTGCAAAAACCTATAAGGGGAAATAATCTGAAAAAAGAATAGATATTTTTATTGACATCATCTATTAATGACAGTTAAAATGGAACCTAACGGAAGCCGGTGGTGAGTGCTTCTGACCCTGAAGACTTCAATCATCTAAAGTTTGGACTCTGCCTACTTCCCAAGGCCCTTAATGAACATATGTGTAGCCGTAGCTTAAAAAATTCCCCAGTTTGGGTTGTGGAGAGACAGTGATTTTGAAAAAGCCCTGGTGTTCTCCTCACATGAATGGGACACTTCCTACAGCTAAAATATGCCTGTCACACCCAGAAGATGGTATACCGTCTGATCGGGAAGAGTTTGGAAAAGGCATCTCATCTCCTCATCTCCTGGTGCTCGGGTTCACCCCTCCAGCGTCTTTACGAACAGTCTTCCCACTTGGAGATGTCAGCACTGTCAACATCCTGTTGCATACAGTTTGGAATTTGTCCAGAGAATGAAGCAGAAGGAGGAGGAACAATGAGAGACAAGTCCTAGGTGTTCGGACAGGCACATGTCACTCTAATTTCCAATCAGGAAGACGAATTGACCAAAGGCTAGGGTTGCCCATGGAAACAGAATAGGGCTTGAGGAAATCCCGCTGCTTTGTGGCCAGTTCCCATAAACACAAGTTGAAAAATGGAACTCAGGGCCGCTAAAATTCACGAAACTGCAGAGTTGAAAATATCTCTCACTGAAAAATGTCTTGAGGAAAGTCAGAGAAAAGGACTTGTAAGCAACGGAGAATGGCAGGAAAGGGATTGGAAGAGGTAGAAAGGACTCGCCATTAAGCACAAGAAAAGGGGCTGAACATTGCCAACATTGCAGTTGGCCAAAAAGGGTGTATGCGTCTTTTTCTGTATATATTCAAGAAAACGGCATACACTTTTTTAGCCAACCAAACAGGTGGGCACTGGAAATCAGTACTACAAAACATATCACTTCGCATCAGTCAGAAGAGCCTTCCTCATAAAGTGTAAACACCAGAAATGCAGGACAGGGCAAGGAGAAAAGGGAGCCCTGTGAGGCTTATAGTGGAAATGTATATTGCCAATGGTCACTCTTGAGAAGTGTATTGTGTTTACTAAAGCATCTAAAAAATGAGCTACAGAGCACAGGGCACTTGCACTCATGGACGTATATCTTGGGAAAGACAAAAATGGAGAGGACACAGGCACCCCAATGTTTACCGCCTCTCTGTTTAAAAGATCCTCGACTAGGATATAATTTATATGTCTCTGGAGGGAAAAAATGGATAGAGGTGTGGCACTTATGTAGAGTGGAATATTACTCAGCCTGAAAATCAGTGAAATATGGCCAGTTGTAACAACCCCAGAGTAGTTACGTATGATCATTCAGTCACATAATTCAAAAAGAAAAAGACATACGATATTACTAATACATGGAATGTAAACGTGGCTACAAAGTACCTGAATTACAAAACAGAATGGGGTCTCAAATTTAGAAGACCAACTTATGTTTGCTTAAGGAAAAAGGAGAGTTGGGGAGCTGCATAAAACCAGAGATTGAAATTAGCACAGATACCGTTCGATAAGCCAAATATGTAATAGAAAAAACCTACTCCCTGGTCAACGAAATGGACTCAACACGCCATATTCAACACCTACGAATACACCAGACTAGTAAGAATCTTCAAACTCATGGATTTATATGTGTCCGTAAGAGAATCAAGCGTGAGTACAGCGGCATGAACACAGCAGTGAAAATGCGATAAATCCCATTATGAAAATAAATTACACAAACAAAAGCCAAGGACAGTGAAATAGAGAGCAATTCTTAAATAATTCATTCAGGGCTTGTGATGCAACCTGGATTTACCACATCTACACCCAGAGCTGAGTGAGACATAAGGTTGGGCACTTCGGGCTGATAGCATTGGTGAGGTTCGATGAGCAAATGCAGACCCTTTGAAGTCATACTGCATGGTACCTATTCCATGGTTCCCACCTCTCCAGATTTAAGGGATTCTTCCTTCAGCTAAAAGATGCATGGGAAACCCACAGTATGGTGCACCGTGTGACCGACAAACGTTTTCAAATGCATCTCAGTTTTGGTCCTCCTTTACTCGGGTTCACCATTCCAGACCCTTTACGAACACTCTCCCCACTTGGAGAGTCAGTGCCTTTAACCTCCTGTTGGGCACAGTTTGCAATTTCTGCGCAAGATGAAAAGGAATAGGGAGAACCAATGAGAGACTAGCTCTAGGTGTCTGCACGGGCAAATTTAACGCTCATTTCCCACCAGGAAGAGGAATTAACCAAAGGCTCAGCATGCTGTGCCGAAACCAGATTAGGGCCTGAGGCAATCCTGTGGGTTTGCGGCCAGCTCACAAGATAGCGAATTGAAGAAAGGAGCTCAGGGGCATTGTAACTCACAAACATGCAGAGTTATAAATGACAGCTATCGTCCAAAAATATATTGAAGGAAGGCTGCGAAGACGACTTGTAATCGGGACAGATTTGCAGGAAAACGATTTCAGGGGGTAGACGGGAATTGCATTTAAAGCATAGGAAAAGAGGCAGAACGTCGACAATGATGCTCTTGGCCAAAAAGGGCGTATGCGTTTTTTCCTGAATATATTCAAGAAAAAACGCATACGCCCTTTTTGGCCAACCAAGCAAGCATGTTAAAGAAATCTGCACTACAATGAAGTCTCACTGCCCCCCGGTCAAAAGGGCCATCTGAAAAAAGTGTAAAATCCAGAAATGCAGCACAGGCCATGGAGAACAGGGAGCCTTGTTATGCTGATGGGCGGGATGTAAATTGCCAACAGCCACTCTGGAGAAGTGTATGGTGTTTCCCGGAACACCGAAACAAAGCTACGGAGCCTACGGCACTTCCACTTATGGTCCTATAGCTTAGGGAAATTAAAATCAAAAACACACAGCCACCCCAAAGTGTCGGACGGCTCTGTTTACAAGAACCTCGTCTACGGTACAAGTTAAATATCCCAGAAAGCGAAAAATGGATAAAGAAGTTGTGGTACGTACGTACAGTGGAATATCACACAGCAATGAAATCTATGTCATCAGGCCCGTCGCGGCAAAATGAGTGGATTCAGGTACGATGATTCTAAGTGAAATAAGTCACACAGAAAATGAAACATCATAAGATATCACTAATACACGGAATGTAAACTTGGCTACACATGAACTGAATTACAAAACAGAACAGGGTCTCAAATTTAGAAAACCAACTTATGCTTGCTTAAGGGGAAAGGTGAGTTGGGGTGCTGCATAAAACCAGAGATAGAAATTAGCACAGATACCTTTCCATAAGCCAAATATGTAATAGTCAAGACCTACCCCTTGCTCAACGAAATGGACTAAACACCCCATATTCAACGCCTAGGAATACACCTGACTAGTAAGAATCTTCAAACCCATGGATTTATATGTCTCCATAAGAGAATGAAGCGTGTGTACAGCGGCATGAATGCAGCAGAGAAAATCCGATAAATCCCATTATCAAAATTAATTACACAAACAAAACCCAAGGACAGTGAAATAGAGAGCAATTCTTAAATAATTCACTCAGGGCTTGTGATGCAACCTGGATTTACCACATCTACACACAGAGCTGAGTGAGACATAAGGTTGGGCAATTCGGGCTGATAGCATTGGTGAGGTTCGATGAGCAAATGCAGACCCTTTGAAGTCATACAGCATGGTACCCATTCCATGGGTCCCAACTCTCCAAGTTTAAGGGATTCTTCCTTCAGCTAAAACATGCATGGGAAACCCACAGTATGGTGCACCGTGTGACTGGCAAACGTTTTCAAATGCATCTCAGTTTTCGTCCCCCTTTACTCGGGTTCACCATTCCAGACCCTTTACGAACACTCTCCCCACTTGGAGAGTCAGTGCCTTTAACCTGCTGTTTGGCACAGTTTGCAATTTCTGCGCAAGATGAACAGGAATAGGGAGAACCAATGAGAGACTAGCTGTAGGTGTCTGCACGGGCAAATTTAACGCTCATTTCCCACCAGGAAGAGGAATTAACCAAAGGCTCAGCATGCCGTGCCGGAACCAGATTAGGGCCTGAGGCAATCCTGTGGGTTTGCGGCCAGCTCACAAGATAGCGAGTTGAAGAAATGAGCTCAGGGGCACTGTAACTCACAAACCTGCAGAGTTATAAATGACAGCTATCGTCCAAAAATATATTGAAGGAAGGCTGCGAAGACGACTTGTAATCGGGACAGATTTGCAGGAAAACGATTTCAGGGGGTAGACGGGAATTGAATTTAAAGCATAGGAAAAGAGGCAGAACGTCGACAATGATGCTCTTGGCCAAAAAGGGCGTATGCGTTTTTTCCTGAATATATTCAGGAAAAAACGCATACGCCCTTTTTGGCCAACCAAGCAAGCATGTTAAAGAAATCTGCACTACAATGAAGTCTCACTGCCCCCCGGTCAAAAGGGCCATCTGAAAAAAGTGTAAAATCCAGAAAGGCAGCACAGGCCATGGAGAACAGGGAGCCTTGTTATGCTGATGGTCGGGATGTAAATTGCCAACAGCCACTCTGGAGAAGTGTATGGTGTTTTCCGGAACACCTAAAAAACAAAGCAACGGAGCCTACGGCATTTCCACTTATGGTCCTACAGTTTAGGGACATTAAAATGAAAAACACACAGCCACCCCAAAGTGTCGGACGGCTCTATTTACAAGAACCTCGTCTACAGTACAAGGTAAATATCCCAGAATGTGAAAAATGGATAAAGAAGTTGTGGTATATACGTACAATGGAATATCACTCAGCAATGAAATCTATATCATCAGGCCCGTCGCGGCATAATGAGTGGATTCAGGTACGATGATTCTAAGTGAAATAAGTCACACAGAAAATGAAACATCATAAGATATCACTACTACACGGAATGTAAACTTGGCTACACATGAACAGAATTACAAAACAGAACAGGGTCTCAAATTTAGAAAACCAACTTATGCTTGCTTAAGGGGAAAGGTGAGTTGGCGTGCTGCATAAAACCAGAGATAGAAATTAGCACAGATAACTTTCCATAAGCCAAATATGTCATAGTCAAGACCCACCACTTGCTCAACGAAATGGACTAAACACCACATATTCAACACCTAGGAATACACCTGACTAGTAAGAATCTTCAAACCCATGGATTCATATGCCTCCGTAAGAGAATGAAGCGTGTGTACAGCGGCATGAATGTAGCAGAGAAAACCCGATAAATCCCATTGTCAAAATGAATTACAAAAACAAAACCCAAGGACAGTGAAATAGAGAGCAATTCTTAAATAATTCATTCAGGGCTTGTGATGCAACCTGGATTTACCACATCTACACCCAGAGCTGAGTGAGACATAAGGTTGGACACTTTGGGCTGATAGCATTGGTGAGGTTCGATAAGCAAATGCAGACCCTTTGAAGTCATACTGCATGGTAGCCATTCCATGGGTCCCAACTGCCAGGTTTAAGGGATTCTTCCTTCAGCTAAAATATGCATGGGAAACCCACATTATGGTGCACCATGTGACGGGGAAACGTTTTCAAATGCATATCAGTTTTCGTCTCGTTTTACTTGGGTACACCATTCCAGACCCTTTAATAACACTCTCCCCCTTGGAGAGTCTGTACTTTTAACCTCCTGTTTGGCACAGTTTGCAATTTCTGCGCAAGATGAACAGGAATAGGGAGAACCAATGAGAGACTAGCTGTAGGTGTCTGCACGGGCAAATTTAATGCTCATTTCGCACCAGGAAGAGGAATTAACCAAAGGCTCAACATGCCGTGCCTGAACCAGATTAGGGCCTGACAATCGTGCGGGTTTGCAGCCAGCTCACAAGATAGCGAGTTGAAGAAAGGAGCTCAGGGGCACTGTAACTCACAAACCTGCAGAGTAATAAATGACAGCTATCGTCCAAAAATATATTGAAGGAGGTCTGCAAAGACGACTTGTAAGCGGGACAGATTTGCAGGAAAACGATTTCAGGGGGTAGACGGGAATTGCATTTAAAGCATAGGAAAAGAGGCAGAACGTCAACAATGATGCTCTTGGCCAAAAAGGGCGTATGCGTTTTTTTCCTGAATATATTCAGGAATAAACGCATACGCCCTTTTTGGCCAACCAAGCAAGCATGTTAAAGAAATCTGCACTACAATGAAGTCTCACTGCCCCCCGGTCAAAAGGGCCATCTGAAAAAAGTGTAAAATCAGAAAGGCAGCACAGGCCATGGAGAACAGGGAGCCTTGTTATGCTGATGGGCGGGATGTAAATTGCCAACAGCCACCCTGGAGAAGTGTATGGTGTTTCCCGGAACACCGAAAAAACAAAGCTACGGAGCCTACGGCACTTCCACTTATGGTCCTATAGCTTAGGGAAATTAAAATCAAAAACACACAGCCACCCCAAAGTGTCGGACGGCTCTGTTTACAAGAACCTCGTATACGGTACAAGTTAAATATCCCAGAATGTGAAAAATGGATAAAGAAGTTGTGGTACGTACGTACAATGGAATATCACTCAGCAATGAAATCTATGTCATCAGGCCCATCGCGGCATAATGAGTGGATTCAGGTACGATGATTCTAAGTGAAATAAGTCACACAGAAAATGAAACATCATAAGATATCACTAATACACGGAATGTAAACTTGGCTACACATGAACTGAATTGCAAAACAGAACAGGGTCTCAAATTTAGAAAACCAACTTATGCTTGCTTAAGGGGAAAGGTGAGTTGGGGTGCTGCATAAAACCAGAGATAGAAATTAGCACAGATACCTTTCCATAAGCCAAATATGTAATAGTCAAGACCTACCCCTTGCTCAACGAAATGGACTAAACACCCCATATTCAACGCCTAGGAATACACCTGAGTAGTAAGAATCTTCAAACCCATGGATTTATATGTCTCCGTACGAGAATGAAGCGTGTGTACAGCGGCATGAATGCAGCAGAGAAAATCCGAAAAATCCCATTATCAAAATGAATTACACAAACAAAACCCAAGGACAGTGAAATAGAGAACAATTCTTAAATAATTCATTCAGGGCTTGTGATGCAACCTGGATTTACCACATCTACACCCAGAGCTGAGTGAGACATAAGGTTGGGCACTTCGGGCTGATAGCATTGGTGAGGTTCGATGAGCAAATGCAGACCCTTTGAAGTCATACAGCATGGTACCCATTCCATGGGTCCCAACTCTCCAGGTTTAAGCGATTCTTCCTTCAGCTAAACCATGCATGGGAAACCCACAGTATGGTGCACCATGTGACCGGGAAACGTTTTCAAATGCATCTCAGTTTTTGTCCTCTTTTACTCGGGTTCACAATTCCAGACCCTTTACTAACACTCTCCCCACTTGGAGAGTCAGTGCCTTTAACCTCCTGTTTCGCACACTTTGCAATTTCTGCGCAAGATGAACAGGAATAGGGAGAACCAATGAGTGACTAGCTGTAGGTGTCTGCAGGGGCTAATTTAACGCTCATTTCCAACCAGGAAGAGGATTTAACCAAACGCTCAGCATGCCGTGCCGGAACAAGATTAGGGCCTGAAGCAATCCTGCGGGTTTGCGGCCAGCTCACAAGAAAGCGATTTGAAGAAAGGAGCTCAGGGGCACTGTAATTCACAAACCTGCAGAGTTATAAATGACAGCTATCGTCCAAAAATATATTGAAGGAAGGCTGCGCAGAGGACTTGAAAGCGGGGCAGAATTTCAGGAAAACGATTTCATGGGGTAGACTGGAATTGCATTTAAAGCATAGGAAAAGAGGCAGAACGTCGACAATGATGCACTTGGCCAAAAAGGGCGTATGCGTTTTTTCCTGAATATATTCAGGAAAAAACGCATACGCCCTTTTTGGCCAACCAAGCAAGCATGTTAAAGAAATCTGCACTACAATGAAGTCTCACTGCCCCCCGGTAAAAACGGCCATCTGAAAATAGTGTAAAATCCAGAAATGCAGCACAGGCCATGGAGAACAGGGAGCCTTGTTATGCTGATGGGTGGGATGTAAATTGCCAACAGCCACTCTGCAGAAGTGTATGGTGTTTCCTGAAACACCTAAAAAACAAAGCAACAGAGCCTACGGCACTTCCACTTATGGTCCTATAGCTTAGGGAAATTTAAATCAAAAACACACAGCCAAGCCAAAGTTTCAGATGGCTCTGTTTACAAGAACCTCTTCTACGGTACAAGTTAAATATCCCAGAAAGCGAAAAATGGATAAAGAAGTTGTGGTACGTACGTACAATGGAATATCACTCACCAATGAAATCTATGTCATCTGGCCCGTCGTGGCATAATGAGTGGATTCAGGTACGATGATTCTAAGAGAAATAAGTCACACAGAAAATGAAACATCATAAGATATCACTAATACACCGAATGTAATCTTGGCTACACATGAACTGAATTACAAAACAGAACAGGGTCTCAAATTTAGAAAACCAACTTATGTTTGCTTAAGGGGAAAGGTGAGTTGGGGTGCTGCATAAAACCAGAGATAGAAATTAGCACAGATACCATTCCATACGTCATATATGTAATAGTCAAGGGGGCTTCCCTGGTGGCGCACTGGTTGAGAGTTCGCCTGCCGATGCAGGGGACGCGGGTTCGTGCCCCGGTCCGAGAGGATCCCACATGCCGCGGAGCTACTGGCCCCGTGAGTCATGGCCGTTGAGCCTGCGCGTCCGGAGCCTGTGCTCCGCAACGGGAGAGGCCACAACACTGAGAGGCCCGCGTACAGCAAAAAAAAAAAAAAATATGTAATAGTCAAGACCTACCCCTTGCTCAACGAAATGGGCTAAACACCCTATATTCAACGCCTAGGAATACACCTGACTAGTAAGAATCTTCAAACCCATGGATTTATATGTCTCCATAAGAGAATCAAGCATGTGTACAGCTGCATGAAGGCAGCAGAGAAAATCCGATAAATCCTATTATCAAAATGAATTACAAAAACAAAACACAATGACAGTGAAATAGAGAACAATTCTTAAATAATTCATTCAGGGCTTGTGATGCAACCTGGATTTACCTCATCTACACCCAGAGCTGAGTGAGACATAAGGTTGGACACTTCGGGGTGATACCACTGGTGAGGTTCGATGAGCAAATGCAGACCATTTGAAGTCATACTGCATGGTACCCATTCCATGGGTCCCAACTCTCCAGGTTTAAGCGATTCTTCCTTCAGCTAAAGCATGCATGGGAAGCCCACAGTATGGTGCACCGTGTGACCAGGAAACGTTTTCAAAGGCATCTCAATTTTCGTCCCCTTTTACTCGGGTTCACAATTCCAGACCCTTTTCTAACACTCTCCAGACTTGGAGAGTCAGGGCCTTTAACCTCCTGTTTGGCACAGTTTGCAATTTCTGCGCAAGATGAACAGGAATAGGGAGAACCAATGAGAGACTAGCTGTAGGTGTCTGCACGGGCAAATTTAACGCACATTTCCCACCAGAAAGACGAATTAACCAAAGGCTCAGCATGCCGTGCCGGAACAAGATTAGGGCCTGAAGCAATCCTGCGGGTTTGCGGCCAGCTCACAAGAAAGCGATTTGAAGAAAGGAGCTCAGGGGCACTGTAATTCACAAACCTGCAGAGTTATAAATGACAGCTATCGTCCAAAAATATATTGAAGGAAGGCTGCGAAGAGGACTTGAAAGCGGGGCAGAATTTCAGGAAAACGATTTCATGGGGTAGACTGGAATTGCATTTAAAGCATAGGAAAAGAGGCAGAACGTCGACAATGACGCACTTGGCCAAAAAGGGCGTATGCGTTTTTTCCTGAATATATTCAGGAAAAAACGCATACGCCCTTTTTGGCCAACCAAGCAAGCATGTTAAAGAAATCTGCACTACAATGAAGTCTCACTGCCCCCCGGTAAAAACGGCCATCTGAAAAAAGTGTAAAATCCAGAAATGCAGCACAGGCCATGGAGAACAGGGAGCCTTGTTATGCTGATGGGTGGGATGTAAATTGCCAACAGCCACTCTGCAGAAGTGTATGGTGTTTCCTGAAACACCTAAAAAACAAAGCAACGGAGCCTACGGCACTTCCACTTATGGTCCTATAGCTTAGGGAAATTAAAATAAAAAACACACAGCCACCCCAAAGTTTCAGAGGGCTCTGTTTACAAGAACCTCGTCTACGGTACAAGTTAAATATCCCAGAAAGCGAAAAATGGATAAAGAAGTTGTGGTACGTACGTACAATGGAATATCACTCACCAATGAAATCTATGTCATCTGGCCCGTCGTGGCATAATGAGTGGATTCAGGTACGATGATTCTAAGAGAAATAAGTCACACAGAAAATGAAACATCATAAGATATCACTAATACACCGAATGTAATCTTGGCTACACATGAACTGAATTACAAAACAGAACAGGGTCTCAAATTTAGAAAACCAACTTATGTTTGCTTAAGGGGAAAGGTGAGTTGGGGTGCTGCATAAAACCAGAGATAGAAATTAGCACAGATACCATTCCATACGTCATATATGTAATAGTCAAGGGGGCTTCCCTGGTGGCGCACTGGTTGAGAGTTCGCCTGCCGATGCAGGGGACGCGGGTTCGTGCCCCGGTCCGAGAGGATCCCACATGCCGCGGAGCTACTGGCCCCGTGAGTCATGGCCGTTGAGCCTGCGCGTCCGGAGCCTGTGCTCCGCAACGGGAGAGGCCACAACACTGAGAGGCCCGCGTACAGCAAAAAAAAAAAAAAAATATGTAATAGTCAAGACCTACCCCTTGCTCAACGAAATGGGCTAAACACCCTATATTCAACGCCTAGGAATACACCTGACTAGTAAGAATCTTCAAACCCATGGATTTATATGTCTCCATAAGAGAATCAAGCATGTGTACAGCTGCATGAAGGCAGCAGAGAAAATCCGATAAATCCTATTATCAAAATGAATTACAAAAACAAAACACAATGACAGTGAAATAGAGAACAATTCTTAAATAATTCATTCAGGGCTTGTGATGCAACCTGGATTTACCTCATCTACACCCAGAGCTGAGTGAGACATAAGGTTGGACACTTCGGGGTGATACCACTGGTGAGGTTCGATGAGCAAATGCAGACCATTTGAAGTCATACTGCATGGTACCCATTCCATGGGTCCCAACTCTCCAGGTTTAAGCGATTCTTCCTTCAGCTAAAGCATGCATGGGAAGCCCACAGTATGGTGCACCGTGTGACCAGGAAACGTTTTCAAAGGCATCTCAATTTTCGTCCCCTTTTACTCGGGTTCACAATTCCAGACCCTTTTCTAACACTCTCCAGACTTGGAGAGTCAGGGCCTTTAACCTCCTGTTTGGCACAGTTTGCAATTTCTGCGCAAGATGAACAGGAATAGGGAGAACCAATGAGAGACTAGCTGTAGGTGTCTGCACGGGCAAATTTAACGCACATTTCCCACCAGAAAGACGAATTAACCAAAGGCTCAGCATGCCGTGCCGGAACAAGATTAGGGCCTGAAGCAATCCTGCGGGTTTGCGGCCAGCTCACAAGAAAGCGATTTGAAGAAAGGAGCTCAGGGGCACTGTAATTCACAAACCTGCAGAGTTATAAATGACAGCTATCGTCCAAAAATATATTGAAGGAAGGCTGCGAAGAGGACTTGAAAGCGGGGCAGAATTTCAGGAAAACGATTTCATGGGGTAGACTGGAATTGCATTTAAAGCATAGGAAAAGAGGCAGAACGTCGACAATGACGCACTTGGCCAAAAAGGGCGTATGCGTTTTTTCCTGAATATATTCAGGAAAAAACGCATACGCCCTTTTTGGCCAACCAAGCAAGCATGTTAAAGAAATCTGCACTACAATGAAGTCTCACTGCCCCCCGGTAAAAACGGCCATCTGAAAAAAGTGTAAAATCCAGAAATGCAGCACAGGCCATGGAGAACAGGGAGCCTTGTTATGCTGATGGGTGGGATGTAAATTGCCAACAGCCACTCTGCAGAAGTGTATGGTGTTTCCTGAAACACCTAAAAAACAAAGCAACGGAGCCTACGGCACTTCCACTTATGGTCCTATAGCTTAGGGAAATTAAAATAAAAAACACACAGCCACCCCAAAGTTTCAGACGGCTCTGTTTACAAGAACCTCGTCTACGGTACAAGTTAAATATCCCAGAAAGCGAAAAATGGATAAAGAAGTTGTGGTACGTACGTACAATGGAATATCACTCACCAATGAAATCTATGTCATCTGGCCCGTCGTGGCATAATGAGTGGATTCAGGTACGATGATTCTAAGAGAAATAAGTCACACAGAAAATGAAACATCATAAGATATCACTAATACACCGAATGTAATCTTGGCTACACATGAACTGAATTACAAAACAGAACAGGGTCTCAAATTTAGAAAACCAACTTATGTTTGCTTAAGGGGAAAGGTGAGTTGGGGTGCTGCATAAAACCAGAGATAGAAATTAGCACAGATACCATTCCATACGTCATATATGTAATAGTCAAGGGGGCTTCCCTGGTGGCGCACTGGTTGAGAGTTCGCCTGCCGATGCAGGGGACGCGGGTTCGTGCCCCGGTCCGAGAGGATCCCACATGCCGCGGAGCTACTGGCCCCGTGAGTCATGGCCGTTGAGCCTGCGCGTCCGGAGCCTGTGCTCCGCAACGGGAGAGGCCACAACACTGAGAGGCCCGCGTACAGCAAAAAAAAAAAAAAATATGTAATAGTCAAGACCTACCCCTTGCTCAACGAAATGGGCTAAACACCCTATATTCAACGCCTAGGAATACACCTGACTAGTAAGAATCTTCAAACCCATGGATTTATATGTCTCCATAAGAGAATCAAGCATGTGTACAGCTGCATGAAGGCAGCAGAGAAAATCCGATAAATCCTATTATCAAAATGAATTACAAAAACAAAACACAATGACAGTGAAATAGAGAACAATTCTTAAATAATTCATTCAGGGCTTGTGATGCAACCTGGATTTACCTCATCTACACCCAGAGCTGAGTGAGACATAAGGTTGGACACTTCGGGGTGATACCACTGGTGAGGTTCGATGAGCAAATGCAGACCATTTGAAGTCATACTGCATGGTACCCATTCCATGGGTCCCAACTCTCCAGGTTTAAGCGATTCTTCCTTCAGCTAAAGCATGCATGGGAAGCCCACAGTATGGTGCACCGTGTGACCAGGAAACGTTTTCAAAGGCATCTCAATTTTCGTCCCCTTTTACTCGGGTTCACAATTCCAGACCCTTTTCTAACACTCTCCAGACTTGGAGAGTCAGGGCCTTTAACCTCCTGTTTGGCACAGTTTGCAATTTCTGCGCAAGATGAACAGGAATAGGGAGAACCAATGAGAGACTAGCTGTAGGTGTCTGCACGGGCAAATTTAACGCACATTTCCCACCAGAAAGACGAATTAACCAAAGGCTCAGCATGCCGTGCCGGAACAAGATTAGGGCCTGAAGCAATCCTGCGAGTTTGCGGCCAGCTCACAAGAAAGCGATTTGAAGAAAGGAGCTCAGGGGCACTGTAATTCACAAACCTGCAGAGTTATAAATGACAGCTATCGTCCAAAAATATATTGAAGGAAGGCTGCGAAGAGGACTTGAAAGCGGGGCAGAATTGCAGGAAAACGATTTCAGGGGGTAGACTGGAATTGCATTTAAAGCATAGGAAAAGAGGCAGGACGTCCACAATGATGCACTTGGCCAAAAAGGGCGTATGCGTTTTTTCCTGAATATATTCAGGAAAAAGCGCATACGCCCTTTTTGGCCAACCAAGCAAGCATGTTAAAGAAATCTGCACTACAATGAAGTCTCACTGCCCCCCGGTCAAAAGGGCCATCTGAAAAAAGTGTCAAATCCAGAAATGCAGCACAGGCCATGGAGAACAGGGAGCCTTGTTATGCTGATGGGTGGGATGTAAATTGCCAACAGCCACTCTGCAGAAGTGTATGGTGTTTCCTGAAACACCTAAAAAACAAAGCAACGGAGCCTACGGCACTTCCACTTATGGTCCTATAGCCTAGGGAAATTAAAATAAAATACACACAGCCACCCCAAAGTGTCGGACGGCTCTGTTTACAAGAACCTCTTCTACGGTACAAGTTAAATATCCCAGAAAGCGAAAAATGGATAAAGAAGTTGTGGTACGTACGTACAATGGAATATCACTCACCAATGAAATCTATGTCATCTGGCCCATCGTGGCATAATGAGTGGATTCAGGTACGATGATTCTAAGAGAAATAAGTCACACAGAAAATGAAACATCATAAGATATCACTAATACACCGAATGTAATCTTGGCTACACATGAACTGAATTACAAAACAGAACAGGGTCTCAAATTTAGAAAACCAACTTATGTTTGTTTGAGGGGAAAGGTGAGTTGGGGTGCTGCATAAAACCAGAGATAGAAATTAGCACAGATACCATTCCATACGTCAAATATGTAATAGTCAAGACCTACCCCTTGCTCAACGAAATGGGTAAACACCATATATTCAACGCCTAGGAATACACCTGACTAGTAAGAATCTTCAAACCCATGGATTTATATGTCTCCATAAGAGAATCAAGCGAGTGTACAGCTGCATGAAGGTAGCAGAGAAAATCCGATAAATCCTATTATCAAAATGAATTACAAAAACAAAACACAATGACAGTGAAATAGAGAGCAATTCTTAAATAATTCATTCAGGGCTTGTGATGCAACCTGGATTTACCTCATCTACACCCAGAGCTGAGTGAGACATAAAGTTGGACACTTCGGGCTGATAGCATTGGTGATGTTCGAAGAGCAAATGCAGACCATTTGAAGTCATACTGCATGGTACCCATTCCATGGGTCCCAACTCTCCAGGTTTAAGCGATTCTTCCTTCAGCTAAAACATGCATGGGAAACCCACTGTATGGTGCACCGTGTAACCGGGAAACGTTTTCAAATGCATCTCAGTTTTCGTCCCCTTTTACTCGGGTCCACAATTCCAGACCCTTTACTAACACTCTACCGACTTGGAGAGTCAGTGCCTTTAACCTGCTGTTTGGCACAGTTTGCAATTTCTGCGCAAGATGAACAGGAATAGGGAGAACCAATGAGAGACTAGCTGTAGGTGTCTGCACGGGCAAATTTAACGCTCATTTCCCACCAGGAAGAGGAATTAACCAAACGCTCAGCATGCCCTGCCGGAACCAGATTAGGGCCTGAAGCAACCCTGCGAGTTTGCGCCCAGCTCACAAGTTGCGAGTTGAAGAATCGAGCTCAGGGGCACTGTAACTCACAAACATGCAGAGTTATAAATGACAGCTATCGTCCAAAAATATATTGAAGGAAAGCTGCGAATACGACTTGTAAGCAGGGCAGAATTGCAGGAAATCGATTTCAGGGGGTACACGGGAATTGCATTTAAAGCATAGGAAAAGAGGCAGAACGTCGACAATGATGCTCTTGGCCAAAAAGGGTGTATGCGTTTTTTCCTGAATTTATTCAGGAAAAAAAGCATATGCGCTTTTTGGCCAACCAAGCAAGCATGTTAAAGAAATCTGCACTACAATGAAGTCTCACTGCCCCCAGGTCAAAAGGGACATCTGAAACAAGTGTAAAATCCACAAAGACAGGACAGGGCAAGGAGAACAGAGAGCATTGTTATGCTGATGGTCGGGATGTAAATTGCCAACAGCCACTCTGGAGAAGTGTATGGAGTATCCGGGAACCCCTGAAAAACAAAGCAACGGAGCCTACGGCACTTCCACTTATGGTCCTATAGCTTAGGGAAATTAAAATCAAAAACACACAGCCACCCCAAAGTGTCGGACGGCTCTGTTTACAAGAACCTCTTCTACGGTACAAGTTAAATATCCCAGAATGTGAAAAATGGATAAAGAAGTTGTGGTACGTACGTACAATGGAATATCACTCAGCAATGAAAGCTATGTCATCAGACCCGTCGCGGCATAATGAGTGGATTCAGGTACGATGATTCTAAGGGAAATAAGTCACACAGAAAATGAAACATCATAAGATATCACTAATACATGGAATGTAAACTTTGCTACACATGAACTGAATTATAAAACAGAACAGGGTCTCAAATTTAGAAAACCAACTTATGCTTGCTTAAGGGGAAAGGTGAGTTGGGGTGCTGCATAAAACCAGAGATAGAAATTAGCACAGATACCTTTCCAAAAGCCAAATATGTAATAGCCCAGACCTACCCCTTGCTCAACGAAATGGACTAAACACCCCATATTCAACGCCTAGGAATACACCTGACTAGTAAGAATCTTCAAACCCATGGATTCATATGCCTCCGTAAGAGAATGAAGCGTGTGTACAGCGGCATGAATGCAGCAGAGAAAATCCGATAAATCCCATTGTCAAAATGAATTACAAAAACAAAACCCAAGGACAGTGAAATAGAGAGCAATTCTTAAATAATTCATTCAGGGCTTGTGATGCAACCTGGATTTACCACATATAAACCCAGAGCTGAGAGACACATAAGGTTGGACACTTTGGGCTGATAGCATTGTTGAGGTTCGATAAGCAAATGCAGACCCTTTGAAGTCATACTGCATGGTAGCCATTCCATGGGTCCCAACTCTCCAGGTTTAAGGGATACTTCCTTCAGCTAAAACATGCATGGGAAACACACATTATGGTGCACCATGTGACGGGGAAACGTTTTCAAATGCATCTCAGTTTTCGTCTCGTTTTACTTGGGTACACCATTCCAGACCCTTTAATAACACTCTCCCCACTTGGAGAGTCTGTACCTTTAACCTCCTGTTTGGCACAGTTTGCAATTTCTGCGCAAAATGAACAGGAATAGGGAGAACCAATGAGAGACTAGCTGTAGGTGTCTGCACGGGCAAATTTAACGCTCATTTCCAACCAGGAAGAGGAATTAACCAAAGGCTCAGCATGCCGTGCCGGAACCAAATTAGGGCCTGAATCTATCATGTGGGTTTGCGGCCAGCTCACAAGAAAGCGATTTGAAGAAAGGAGCTCAGGGGCACTGTAATTCACAAACCTGCAGAGTTATAAATGACAGCTATCGTCCAAAAATATATTGAAGGAAGGCTGTGAAGAGGACTTGAAAGCGGGGCAGAATTGCAGGAAAACGATTTCAGGGGGTAGACTGGAATTGCATTTAAAGCATAGGAAAAGAGGCAGAATGTCGACAATGATGCACTTGGCCAAAAAGTGCGTATGCGTTTTTTACTGAATATATTCAGGAAAAAACGCATACGCCCTTTTTGGCCAACCAAGCAAGCATGTTAAAGAAATCTGCACTACAATGAAGTCTCACTGCCCCCCGGTCAAAAGGGCCATCTGAAAAAAGTGTAAAATCCAGAAATGCAGCACAGGCCATGGAGAACAGGGAGCCTTGTTATGCTGATGGGTGGGATGTAAATTGCCAACAGCCACTCTGGAGAAGTGTATGGTGTTTCCTGAAACACCTAAAAAACAAAGCAACGGAGCCTACGGCACTTCCACTTATGGTCCTATAGCTTAGGGAAATTAAAATCAAAAACACACAGCCACCCCAAAGTTTCACACAGCTCTGTTTACAAGAACCTCGTCCACGGTACAAGTTAAATATCCCAGAAAGCGAAAAATGGATAAAGAAGTTGTGGTACGTACGTACAATGGAATATCACTCACCAATGAAGTCTATGTCATCTGGCCCGTCTTGGCATAATGATTGGATTCAGGTACGAGGATTCTAAGTGAAATAAGTCACACAGAAAATGAAACATCATAAGATATCACTAATACACCGAATGTAATCTTGGCTACACATGAACTGAATTACAAAACAGAACATGGTCTCAAATTTAGAAAACCAACTTATGTTTGCTTAAGGGGAAAGGTGAGTTGGGGTGCTGCATAAAACCAGAGATAGAAATTAGCACAGATACCATTCCATACGTCAAATACGTAATAGTCAAGAACTACACCTTGCTCAACAAAATGGGCTAAACCCCCTATATTCAACGCCTAGGAATACACCTGACTAGTAAGAATCTTCAAACCCATGGATTTATATGTCTCCATAAGAGAATCAAGCGTGTGTACAGCTGCATGAAGGCAGCAGAAAAAATCCGATAAATCCCATTATCAAAATGAATTACAAAAACAAAACACAATGACAGTGAAATAGAGAGCAATTCATAAATAATTCATTCAGGGCTTGTGATGCAACCTGGATTTACCTCATCTACACCCAGAGCTGAGTGAGACATAAGGTTGGACACTTTGGGCTGATAGCATTGGTGAGGTTCGATGAGCAACTGCAGATCATTTGAAGCCATACTGCATGGTACCCATTCCATGGGTCCCAAATCTCCAGGTTTAAGGGATTCTTCCTTCAGCTACAACATGCATGGGAAACACACAGTATGGTGCACCGTGTGACCGGGAAACGTTTTCAAATGCATCTCAGGTTTCGTCCCCTTTTACTCGGGTTCACAATTCCAGACCCTTTACTAACACTCTCCCCACTTGGAGAGTCAGTGCCTTTAACCTGCTGTTTGGCACAGTTTGCAATTTCTGTGCAAGATGAACAGGAATAGGGAGAACCAATGAGAGACTAGCTGTAGGTTTCTGCACGGGCAAATTTAACGCTCATTTCCAACCAGGAAGAGGAATTAACCAAAGGCTCAGCATGCCGTGCCGGAACCAAATTAGGGCCTGAATCTATCATGCGGGTTTGCGGCCAGCTCACAAGAAAGCGATTTGAAGAAAGGAGCTCAGGGGCACTGTAATTCACAAACATGCAGAGTTATAAATGACAGCTATCGTCCAAAAATATATTGAAGGAAGGCTGTGAAGAGGACTTGAAAGCGGGGCAGAATTGCAGGAAAACGATTTCAGGGGGTAGACTGGAATTGCATTTAAAGCATAGGAAAAGAGGCAGAATGTCGACAATGATGCACTTGGCCAAAAAGTGCGTATGCGTTTTTTACTGAATATATTCAGGAAAAAACGCATACGCCCTTTTTGGCCAACCAAGCAAGCATGTTAAAGAAATCTGCACTACAATGAAGTCTCACTGCCCCCCGGTCAAAAGGGCCATCTGAAAAAAGTGTAAAATCCAGAAATGCAGCACAGGCCATGGAGAACAGGGAGCCTTGTTATGATGATGGGTGGGATGTAAATTGCCAACAGCCACTCTGGAGAAGTGTATGGTGTTTCCTGAAACACCTAAAAAACGAAGCAACGGAGCCTACGGCACTTCCATTTATGGTCCTATAGCTTAGGGAAATTAAAATCAAAAACACACAGCCACCCCAATGTGTCAGACGGCTCTGTTTACAAGAACCTCGTGTACGGTACAAGTTAAATATCCCAGAAAGCGAAAAATGGATAAAGAAGTTGTGGTACGTACGTACAATGGAATATCACTCACCAATGAAGTCTATGTCATCTGGCCCGTCTTGGCATAATGATTGGATTCAGGTACGATGATTCTAAGTGAAATAAGTCACACAGAAAATGAAACATCATAAGATATCACTAATACACCGAATGTAATCTTGGCTACACATGAACTGAAATACAAAACAGAACAGGGTCTCAAATTTAGAAAACCAACTTATGTTTGCTTAAGGGGAAAGGTGAGTTGGGGTGCTGCATAAAACCAGAGATAGAAATTAGCACAGATACCATTCCTTACGTCAAATACGTAATAGTCAAGACCTACACCTTGCTCCACAAAATTGGCTAAACCCCCTATATTCAACGCCTAGGAATACACCTGACTAGTAAGAATCTTCAAACCCATGGATTTATATGTCTCCATAAGAGAATCAAGCGTGTGTACAGCTACATGAAGGCAGCAGAGAAAATCCGATAAATCCCATTATCAAAATGAATTAAAAAACAAAACACAATGACAGTGAAATAGAGAGCAATTCTTACACAATTCATTCAGGGCTTGTGATGCAACCTGGATTTACCGCATCTACACCCAGAGCTGAGTGAGACATAAGGTTGGACACTTCGGGCTGATAGCATTGGTGAGTTTCGATGAGCAAATGAAGACCATTTGAAGTCATACTGCATGATACCCATTCCATGGGTCCCAACTCTCCAGGTTTAAACGATTCTTCCTTCAGCTAAAACATACATGGGAATCCCACAGTATGGTGCACCGTGTGACCGGGAAACGTTTTCAAATGCTTCTCAGTTTTCGTCCCCTTTTATTCGGGTTCACTATTCCAGACCCTTTACTAACACGCTCCCCACTTGGAGAGTCAGTGCCTTTAACCTCCTGTTTGGCACAGTTTGCAATTTCTGCGCAAGATGAACAGGAATAGGGAGAACCAATGAGAGACTAGCTGTAGGTGTCTGCACGGGCAAATTTAACGCTCATTTCCCACCAGGAAGAGGAATTAACCAAAGGCTCAGCATGCCGTGCCGCAACAAGATTAAGGCTTGAAGAAATCCTGCGGGTTTGCGGCCAGCTCAAAAGAAAGCGATTTGAAGAAAGGAGCTCAGGGGCACTGTAATTCACAAACCTGCAGAGTTATAAATGACAGCTATCGTCCAAAAATATATTGAAGGAAGGCTGTGAAGAGGACATGAAAGCGGGGCAGAATTGCAGGAAAACGATTTCAGGGGGTAGACTGGAATTGCATTTAAAGCATAGGAAAAGAGGCAGAACGACGACAATGATGCACTTGGCCAAAAAGGGCGTGTGCGTTTTTTACTGAATATATTCAGGAAAAAACGCACACGCCCTTTTTGGCCAACCAAGCAAGCATGTTAAAGAAATCTGCACTACAATGAAGTCTCACTGCCCCCCGGTCAAAAGGGCCATCTGAAAAAAGTGTAAAATCCAGAAATGCAGCACAGGCCATGGAGAACAGGGAGCCTTGTTATGCTGATGGGTGGGATGTAAATTGCCAACACCCACTCTGGAGAAGTGTATGGTGTTTCCCGGAACACCGAAAAAACAAAGCAACGGAGCCTACGGCACTTCCACTTATGGTCCTATAGCTTAGGGAAATTAAAATCAAAAACACACAGCCACCCCAATGTGTCGGACGGCTCTGTTTACAAGAACCTCGTCTACGGTACAAGTTAAATATCCCAGAATGTGAAAAATGGATAAAGAAGTTGTGGTACGTACGTACAATGGAATATCACTCACCAATGAAATCTATGTCATCAGGCCCGTCGCGGCATAATGAGTGGATTCAGGTACGATGATTCTAAGTGAAATAAGTCACACAGAAAATGAAACATCATAAGATATCACTACTACACGGAATGTAAACTTGGCTACACATGAACTGAATTACAAAACAGAACAGGGTCTCAAATTTAGAAAACCAACTTATGCTTGCTTAAGGGGAAAGGTGAGTTGGGGTGCTGCATAAAACCAGAGATAGAAATTAGCACAGATACCTTTCCATAAGCCAAATATGTAATAGTCAAGTCCTACCCCTTGTTCAACGAAATGGACTAAACACCCCATATTCAACGCCTAGGAATACACCTGACTAGTAAGAATCTTCAAACCCATGCATTTATATGTCTCCGTAAGAGAATGAAGCGTGTGTACAGCGGCATGAATGCAGCAGAGAAAATCCGATAAATCCCATTATCAAAATGAATTACACAAACAAAACCCAAGGACAGTGAAATAGAGAGCAATTCTTAAATAATTCATTCAGGGCTTGTGATGCAACCTGGATTTACCACATCTACACCCAGAGCTGAGTGAGACATAAGGTTGGGCACTTCGGGCTGATAGCATTGGTGAGGTTCGATGAGCAAATGCAGACCCTGTGAAGTCATACAGCATGGTACCCATTCCATGGGTCCCAACTCTCCAAGTTTAAGGGATTCTTCCTTCAGCTAAAACATGCATGGGAAACCCACAGTATGGTGCACCGTGTGACTGGCAAGCCTTTTCAAATGATTCTCAGTTTTCATCCCCTTTTACTCGGGTTCACCATTCCAGACTCTTTATGAACACTCTCCCCACTTGGAGAGTCAGTGCCTTTAACCTCCTGTTGGGCACAGTTTGCAATTTCTGCGCAAGATGAAAAGGAATAGGGAGAACCAATGAGAGACTAGCTCTAGGTGTCTGCACGGGCAAATTTAACACTCATTTCCCACCAGGAAGAGGAATTAACCAAAGGCTCAGCATGCCGTGCCGGAACCAGATTAGGGCCTGAGGCAATCCTGTGGGTTTTCGGCCAGCTCACAAGATAGCGAGTTGAAGAAAGGAGTTCACGGGCACTGTAACTCACAAACTTGCAGAGTTATAAATGACAGCTATCGTCCAAAAATATATTGAAGGAAGGCTGCGTAGACGACTTGTAAGTGGGGCAGAATTGCAGGAAAACGATTTCAGGGGGTAGACTGGAATTGCATTTAAAGCATAGGAAAAGAGGCAGAACGTCGACAATGATGCACTTGGCCAAAAAGGGCGTATGCGTTTTTTCCTGAATATATTCAGGAAAAAACGCATACGCCCTTTTTGGCCAACCAAGCAAGCATGTTAAAGAAATCTGCACTACAATGAAGTCTCACTGCCCCCCGGTCAAAAGGGCCATGTGAAAAAAGTGTAAAATCAGAAATGCAGCACAGGCCATGGAGAACAGGGAGCCTTGTTATGCTGATGGGTGGGATGTAAATTGCCAACAGCCACTCTGGAGAAGTGTATGGTGTTTCCTGAAACACCGAAAAAACAAAGCAACAGAGCCTACGGCACTTCCACTTATGGTCCTATAGATTAGGGAAATTAAAATCAAAAACACACAGCCACGCCAAAGTTTCAGACGGCTCTGTTTACAAGAACCTCGTCTACGGTACAAGTTAAATATCCCAGAAAGCGAAAAATGAATAAAGAAGTTGTGGTACGTACGTACAATGGAATATCAGTCACCAATGAAATCTATGTCATCTGGCCCGTCGTGGCATAATGAGTGGATTCTGGTACGATGATTCTAAGTGAAAAATGTCACACAGAAAATGAAACATCATAAGATATCACTAATACACCGAATGTAATCTTGGCTACACATGAACTGAATTACAAAACAGAACAGGGTCTCAAATTTAGAAAACCAACTTATGCTTGCTTAAGGGGAAAGGTGAGTTGGGGTGCTGCATAAAACGAGAGATAGAAATTAGCACAGATACCATTCCATACGTCAAATATGTAATAGTCAAGACCTACCCCTTGCTCAACGAAATGGGCTAAACACCCTATATTCAAAGCCTAGGAATACACCTGACTACTAAGACTCTTCAAACCCATGGATTTACATGTCTACATAAGAGAATCAAGCGTGTGTACAGCTGCATGAAGGCAGCAGAGAAAATCCGATAAATCCTATTATCAAAATGAATTACAAAAACAAAACACAATGACAGTGAAATAGAGAGCAATTCTTAAATTATTCATTCAGGGCTTGTGATGCAACCTGGATTTACCTCATCTAAACCCAGAGCTGAGTGAGACATAAGGTTGGACCCTTCGGGCTGATAGCATTGGTGAGGTTCGATGAGCAAATGCAGACCTTTTGAAGTCATAATACATGGTACACATTCCATGGGTCCCAACTCTCCAGGTTTAAGCGATTCTTCCTTCAGCTAAACCATGCATGGGAAACCCACAGTATGGTGCACCATGTGACCGGTAAACGTTTTCAAATGCATCTCATTTTTTGTCCTCTTTTACTCGGGTTCACAATTCCAGACCCTTTACTAACACTCTCCACACTTGGAGAGTCAGTGCCTTTAACCTCCTGTTTCGCACACTTTGCAATTTCTGCGCAAAATGAACAGGAATAGGGAGAACCAATGAGTGACTAGCTGTAGGTGTCTGCAGGGGCTAATTTAACGCTCATTTCCAACCAGGAAGAGGATTTAACCAAACGCTCAGCATGCCGTGCCGGAACCAGATTAGGGCCTGAAGCAATCCTGCGGGTTTGCGGCCAGCTCACAAGAAAGCGATTTGAAGAAAGGAGCTCAGGGGCACTGTAATTCACAAACCTGCAGAGTTATAAATGACAGCTATCGTCCAAAAATATATTGAAGGAAGGCTGCGCAGAGGACTTGAAAGCGGGGCAGAATTTCAGGAAAACGATTTCATGGGGTAGACTGGAATTGCATTTAAAGCATAGGAAAAGAGGCAGAACGTCGACAATGATGCACTTGGCCAAAAAGGGCGTATGCGTTTTTTCCTGAATATATTCAGGAAAAAACGCATACGCCCTTTTTGGCCAACCAAGCAAGCATGTTAAAGAAATCTGCACTACAATGAAGTCTCACTGCCCCCCGGTAAAAACGGCCATCTGAAAAAAGTGTAAAATCCAGAAATGCAGCACAGGCCATGGAGAACAGGGAGCCTTGTTATGCTGATGGGTGGGATGTAAATTGCCAACAGCCACTCTGCAGAAGTGTATGGTGTTTCCTGAAACACCTAAAAAACAAAGCAACAGAGCCTACGGCACTTCCACTTATGGTCCTATAGCTTAGGGAAATTAAAATAAAAAACACACAGCCACCCCAAAGTTTCAGACGGCTCTGTTTACAAGAACCTCGTCTACGGTACAAGTTAAATATCCCAGAAAGCGAAAAATGGATAAAGAAGTTGTGGTACGTACGTACAATGGAATATCACTCACCAATGAAATCTATGTCATCTGGCCCGTCGTGGCATAATGAGTGGATTCAGGTACGATGATTCTAAGAGAAATAAGTCACACAGAAAATGAAACATCATAAGATATCACTAATACACCGAATGTAATCTTGGCTACACATGAACTGAATTACAAAACAGAACAGGGTCTCAAATTTAGAAAACCAACTTATGTTTGCTTAAGGGGAAAGGTGAGTTGGGGTGCTGCATAAAACCAGAGATAGAAATTAGCACAGATACCATTCCATACGTCATATATGTAATAGTCAAGGGGGCTTCCCTGGTGGCGCACTGGTTGAGAGTTCACCTGCCGATGCAGGGGACGCGGGTTCGTGCCCCGGTCCGAGAGGATCCCACATGCCGCGGAGCTACTTGCCCCGTGAGTCATGGCTGTTGAGCCTGCGCGTCCGGAGCCTGTGCTCCGCAACGGGAGAGGCCACAACACTGAGAGGCCCGCGTACAGCAAAAAAAATAAATAAATATGTAATAGTCAAGACCTACCCCTTGCTCAACGAAATGGGCTAAACACCCTATATTCAACGCCTAGGAATACACCTGACTAGTAAGAATCTTCAAACCCATGGATTTATATGTCTCCATAAGAGAATCAAGCATGTGTACAGCTGCATGAAGGCAGCAGAGAAAATCCGATAAATCCTATTATCAAAATGAATTACAAAAACAAAACACAATGACAGTGAAATAGAGAACAATTCTTAAATAATTCATTCAGGGCTTGTGATGCAACCTGGATTTACCTCATCTACACCCAGAGCTGAGTGAGACATAAGGTTGGACACTTCGGGGTGATACCACTGGTGAGGTTCGATGAGCAAATGCAGACCATTTGAAGTCATACTGCATGGTACCCATTCCATGGGTCCCAACTCTCCAGGTTTAAGCGATTCTTCCTTCAGCTAAAGCATGCATGGGAAGCCCACAGTATGGTGCACCGTGTGACCAGGAAACGTTTTCAAAGGCATCTCAATTTTCGTCCCCTTTTACTCGGGTTCACAATTCCAGACCCTTTTCTAACACTCTCCAGACTTGGAGAGTCAGGGCCTTTAACCTCCTGTTTGGCACAGTTTGCAATTTCTGCGCAAGATGAACAGGAATAGGGAGAACCAATGAGAGACTAGCTGTAGGTGTCTGCACGGGCAAATTTAACGCACATTTCCCACCAGAAAGACGAATTAACCAAAGGCTCAGCATGCCGTGCCGGAACAAGATTAGGGCCTGAAGCAATCCTGCGAGTTTGCGGCCAGCTCACAAGAAAGCGATTTGAAGAAAGGAGCTCAGGGGCACTGTAATTCACAAACCTGCAGAGTTATAAATGACAGCTATCGTCCAAAAATATATTGAAGGAAGGCTGCGAAGAGGACTTGAAAGCGGGGCAGAATTGCAGGAAAACGATTTCAGGGGGTAGACTGGAATTGCATTTAAAGCATAGGAAAAGAGGCAGGACGTCGACAATGATGCACTTGGCCAAAAAGGTCGTATGCGTTTTTTCCTGAATATATTCAGGAAAAAGCGCATACGCCCTTTTTGGCCAACCAAGCAAGCATGTTAAAGAAATCTGCACTACAATGAAGTCTCACTGCCCCCCGGTCAAAAGGGCCATCTGAAAAAAGTGTAAAATCCAGAAATGCAGCACAGGCCATGGAGAACAGGGAGCCTTGTTATGCTGATGGGTGGGATGTAAATTGCCAACAGCCACTCTGCAGAAGTGTATGGTGTTTCCTGAAACACCTAAAAAACAAAGCAACGGAGCCTACGGCACTTCCACTTATGGTCCTATAGCTTAGGGAAATTAAAATAAAATACACACAGCCACCCCAAAGTTTCAGACGGCTCTGTTTACAAGAACCTCTTCTACGGTACAAGTTAAATATCCCAGAAAGCGAAAAATGGATAAAGAAGTTGTGGTACGTACGTACAATGGAATAGCACTCACCAATGAAATCTATGTCATCTGGCCCGTCGTGGCATAATGAGTGGATTCAGGTACGATGATTCTAAGAGAAATAAGTCACACAGAAAATGAAACATCATAAGATATCACTAATACACCGAATGTAATCTTGGCTACACATGAACTGAATTACAAAACAGAACAGGGTCTCAAATTTAGAAAACCAACTTATGTTTGCTTGAGGGGAAAGGTGAGTTGGGGTGCTGCATAAAACCAGAGATAGAAATTAGCACAGATACCATTCCATACGTCAAATTTGTAATAGTCAAGACCTACCCCTTGCTCAACGAAATGGGCTAAACACCCTATATTCAACGCCTAGGAATACACCTGACTAGTAAGAATCTTCAAACCCATGGATTTATATGTCTCCATAAGAGAATCAAGCGTGTGTACAGCTGCATGAAGGTAGCAGAGAAAATCCGATAAATCCTATTATCAAAATGAATTACAAAAACAAAACACAATGACAGTGAAATAGAGAGCAATTCTTAAATAATTCATTCAGGGCTTGTGATGCAACCTGGATTTACCTCATCTACACCCAGAGCTGAGTGAGACATAAAGTTGGACACTTCGGGCTGATAGCATTGGTGATGTTCGAAGAGCAAATGCAGACCATTTGAAGTCATACTGCATGGTACCCATTCCATGGGTCCCAACTCTCCAGGTTTAAGCGATTCTTCCTTCAGCTAAAACATGCATGGGAAACCCACTGTATGGTGCACCGTGTAACCGGGAAACGTTTTCAAATGCATCTCAGTTTTCGTCCCCTTTTACTCGGGTCCACAATTCCAGACCCTTTACTAACACTCTACCGACTTGGAGAGTCAGTGCCTTTAACCTGCTGTTTGGCACAGTTTGCAATTTCTGCGCAAGATGAACAGGAATAGGGAGAACCAATGAGAGACTAGCTGTAGGTGTCTGCACGGGCAAATTTAACGCTCATTTCCCACCAGGAAGAGGAATTAACCAAACGCTCAGCATGCCCTGCCGGAACCAGATTAGGGCCTGAAGCAACCCTGCGAGTTTGCGGCCAGCTCACAAGAAAGCGATTTGAAGAAAGGAGCTCCGGGGCACTCTAATTCACAAAATTGCAGAGTTATAAATGACAGCTATCGTCCAAAAATATATTGAAGGAAGCCTGCGAAGAGGACTTGAAAGCGGGGCAGAATTGCAGGAGAACGATTTCATGGGGTAGACTGGAATTGCATTTAAAGCATAGGAAAAGAGGCAGAACGTCGACAATGATGCACTTGGCCAAAAAGGGCGTATGCGTTTTTTCCTGAATATATTCAGGAAAAAACGCATACGCCCTTTTTGGCCAACCAAGCAAGCATGTTAAAGAAATCTGCACTACAATGAAGTCTCACTGCCCCCCGGTAAAAACGGCCATCTGAAAAAAGTGTAAAATCCAGAAATGCAGCACAGGCCATGGAGAACAGGGAGCCTTGTTATGCTGATGGGTGGGATGTAAATTGCCAACAGCCACTCTGCAGAAGTGTATGGTGTTTCCTGAAACACCTAAAAAACAAAGCAACAGAGCCTACGGCACTTCCACTTATGGTCCTATAGCTTAGGGAAATTAAAATAAAAAACACACAGCCACCCCAAAGTTTCAGACGGCTCTGTTTACAAGAACCTCGTCTACGGTACAAGTTAAATATCCCAGAAAGCGAAAAATGGATAAAGAAGTTGTGGTACGTACGTACAATGGAATATCACTCACCAATGAAATCTATGTCATCTGGCCCGTCGTGGCATAATGAGTGGATTCAGGTACGATGATTCTAAGAGAAATAAGTCACACAGAAAATGAAACATCATAAGATATCACTAATACACCGAATGTAATCTTGGCTACACATGAACTGAATTACAAAACAGAACAGGGTCTCAAATTTAGAAAACCAACTTATGTTTGCTTAAGGGGAAAGGTGAGTTGGGGTGCTGCATAAAACCAGAGATAGAAATTAGCACAGATACCATTCCATACGTCATATATGTAATAGTCAAGGGGGCTTCCCTGGTGGCGCACTGGTTGAGAGTTCACCTGCCGATGCAGGGGACGCGGGTTCGTGCCCCGGTCCGAGAGGATCCCACATGCCGCGGAGCTACTTGCCCCGTGAGTCATGGCTGTTGAGCCTGCGCGTCCGGAGCCTGTGCTCCGCAACGGGAGAGGCCACAACACTGAGAGGCCCGCGTACAGCAAAAAAAATAAATAAATATGTAATAGTCAAGACCTACCCCTTGCTCAACGAAATGGGCTAAACACCCTATATTCAACGCCTAGGAATACACCTGACTAGTAAGAATCTTCAAACCCATGGATTTATATGTCTCCATAAGAGAATCAAGCATGTGTACAGCTGCATGAAGGCAGCAGAGAAAATCCGATAAATCCTATTATCAAAATGAATTACAAAAACAAAACACAATGACAGTGAAATAGAGAACAATTCTTAAATAATTCATTCAGGGCTTGTGATGCAACCTGGATTTACCTCATCTACACCCAGAGCTGAGTGAGACATAAGGTTGGACACTTCGGGGTGATACCACTGGTGAGGTTCGATGAGCAAATGCAGACCATTTGAAGTCATACTGCATGGTACCCATTCCATGGGTCCCAACTCTCCAGGTTTAAGCGATTCTTCCTTCAGCTAAAGCATGCATGGGAAGCCCACAGTATGGTGCACCGTGTGACCAGGAAACGTTTTCAAAGGCATCTCAATTTTCGTCCCCTTTTACTCGGGTTCACAATTCCAGACCCTTTTCTAACACTCTCCAGACTTGGAGAGTCAGGGCCTTTAACCTCCTGTTTGGCACAGTTTGCAATTTCTGCGCAAGATGAACAGGAATAGGGAGAACCAATGAGAGACTAGCTGTAGGTGTCTGCACGGGCAAATTTAACGCACATTTCCCACCAGAAAGACGAATTAACCAAAGGCTCAGCATGCCGTGCCGGAACAAGATTAGGGCCTGAAGCAATCCTGCGAGTTTGCGGCCAGCTCACAAGAAAGCGATTTGAAGAAAGGAGCTCAGGGGCACTGTAATTCACAAACCTGCAGAGTTATAAATGACAGCTATCGTCCAAAAATATATTGAAGGAAGGCTGCGAAGAGGACTTGAAAGCGGGGCAGAATTGCAGGAAAACGATTTCAGGGGGTAGACTGGAATTGCATTTAAAGCATAGGAAAAGAGGCAGGACGTCGACAATGATGCACTTGGCCAAAAAGGTCGTATGCGTTTTTTCCTGAATATATTCAGGAAAAAGCGCATACGCCCTTTTTGGCCAACCAAGCAAGCATGTTAAAGAAATCTGCACTACAATGAAGTCTCACTGCCCCCCGGTCAAAAGGGCCATCTGAAAAAAGTGTAAAATCCAGAAATGCAGCACAGGCCATGGAGAACAGGGAGCCTTGTTATGCTGATGGGTGGGATGTAAATTGCCAACAGCCACTCTGCAGAAGTGTATGGTGTTTCCTGAAACACCTAAAAAACAAAGCAACGGAGCCTACGGCACTTCCACTTATGGTCCTATAGCTTAGGGAAATTAAAATAAAATACACACAGCCACCCCAAAGTTTCAGACGGCTCTGTTTACAAGAACCTCTTCTACGGTACAAGTTAAATATCCCAGAAAGCGAAAAATGGATAAAGAAGTTGTGGTACGTACGTACAATGGAATAGCACTCACCAATGAAATCTATGTCATCTGGCCCGTCGTGGCATAATGAGTGGATTCAGGTACGATGATTCTAAGAGAAATAAGTCACACAGAAAATGAAACATCATAAGATATCACTAATACACCGAATGTAATCTTGGCTACACATGAACTGAATTACAAAACAGAACAGGGTCTCAAATTTAGAAAACCAACTTATGTTTGCTTGAGGGGAAAGGTGAGTTGGGGTGCTGCATAAAACCAGAGATAGAAATTAGCACAGATACCATTCCATACGTCAAATTTGTAATAGTCAAGACCTACCCCTTGCTCAACGAAATGGGCTAAACACCCTATATTCAACGCCTAGGAATACACCTGACTAGTAAGAATCTTCAAACCCATGGATTTATATGTCTCCATAAGAGAATCAAGCGTGTGTACAGCTGCATGAAGGTAGCAGAGAAAATCCGATAAATCCTATTATCAAAATGAATTACAAAAACAAAACACAATGACAGTGAAATAGAGAGCAATTCTTAAATAATTCATTCAGGGCTTGTGATGCAACCTGGATTTACCTCATCTACACCCAGAGCTGAGTGAGACATAAAGTTGGACACTTCGGGCTGATAGCATTGGTGATGTTCGAAGAGCAAATGCAGACCATTTGAAGTCATACTGCATGGTACCCATTCCATGGGTCCCAACTCTCCAGGTTTAAGCGATTCTTCCTTCAGCTAAAACATGCATGGGAAACCCACTGTATGGTGCACCGTGTAACCGGGAAACGTTTTCAAATGCATCTCAGTTTTCGTCCCCTTTTACTCGGGTCCACAATTCCAGACCCTTTACTAACACTCTACCGACTTGGAGAGTCAGTGCCTTTAACCTGCTGTTTGGCACAGTTTGCAATTTCTGCGCAAGATGAACAGGAATAGGGAGAACCAATGAGAGACTAGCTGTAGGTGTCTGCACGGGCAAATTTAACGCTCATTTCCCACCAGGAAGAGGAATTAACCAAACGCTCAGCATGCCCTGCCGGAACCAGATTAGGGCCTGAAGCAACCCTGCGAGTTTGCGGCCAGCTCACAAGAAAGCGATTTGAAGAAAGGAGCTCCGGGGCACTCTAATTCACAAAATTGCAGAGTTATAAATGACAGCTATCGTCCAAAAATATATTGAAGGAAGCCTGCGAAGAGGACTTGAAAGCGGGGCAGAATTGCAGGAGAACGATTTCAGGGGGTAGACTGGAATTGCATTTAAAGCATAGGAAAAGAGGCAGAACGTCGACAATGATTCACTTGGCCAAAAAGGGCGTATGCGTTTTTTCCTGAATATATTCAGGAAAAAACGCATACGCCCTTTTTGGCCAACCAAGCAAGCATGTTAAAGAAATCTGCACTACAATGAAGTCTCACTGCCCCCCGGTCAAAAGGGCCATCTGAAAAAAGTGTAAAATCCAGAAAGGCAGCACAGGCCATGGAGAACAGGGAGCCTTGTTATGCTGATGGGCGGGATGTAAATTGCCAAGAGCCACTCTGGAGAAGTGTATGGTTTTTCCTGAAACACCTAAAAAACAAAGCAACAGAGCCTACGGCACTTCCACTTGTGGTCCTATAGCTTAGGGAAATTAAAATAAAAAACACACAGCCACCCCAAAGTTTCAGACGGCTCTGTTTACAAGAACCTCGTCTACGGTACAAGTTAAATATCCCAGAAAGCGAAAAATGGATAAAGAAGTTGTGGTACGTACGTACAATGGAATATCACTCACCAATGAAATCTATGTCATCTGGCCCGTCGTGGCATAATGAGTGGATTCAGGTACGATGATTCTAAGAGAAATAAGTCACACAGAAAATGAAACATCATAAGATATCACTAATACACCGAATGTAATCTTGGCTACACATGAACTGAATTACAAAACAGAACAGGGTCTCAAATTTAGAAAACCAACTTATGTTTGCTTAAGGGGAAAGGTGCGTTGGGGTGCTGCATAAAATCAGAGATAGAAATTAGCACAGATACCATTCCATACGTCATATATGTAATAGTCAAGGGGTCTTCCCTGGTGGCACACTGGTTGAGAGTTCGCCTGCCGATGCAGGGGACGCGGGTTCGTGCCCCGGTCCGAGAGGATCCCACATGCCGCGGAGCTACTGGCCCCGTGAGTCATGGTCGTTGAGCCTGCGCGTCCGGAGCCTGTGCTCCGCAACGGGAGAGGCCACAACACTGAGAGGCCCGCGTACAGCAAAAAAAATAAATAAATATGTAATAGTCAAGACCTACCCCTTGCTCAACGAAATGGGCTAAACACCCTATATTCAACGCCTAGGAATACACCTGACTAGTAAGAATCTTCAAACCCATGGATTTATATGTCTCCATAAGAGAATCAAGCATGTGTACAGCTGCATGAAGGCAGCAGAGAAAATCCGATAAATCCTATTATCAAAATGAATTACAAAAACAAAACACAATGACAGTGAAATAGAGAACAATTCTTAAATAATTCATTCAGGGCTTGTGATGCAACCTGGATTTACCTCATCTACACCCAGAGCTGAGTGAGACATAAGGTTGGACACTTCGGGGTGATACAACTGGTGAGGTTCGATGAGCAAATGCAGACCATTTGAAGTCATACTGCATGGTACCCATTCCATGGGTCCCAACTCTCCAGGTTTAAGCGATTCTTCCTTCAGCTAAAGCATGCATGGGAAGCCCACAGTATGGTGCACCGTGTGACCAGGAAACGTTTTCAAAGGCATCTCAATTTTCGTCCCCTTTTACTCGGGTTCACAATTCCAGACCCTTTTCTAACACTCTCCAGACTTGGAGAGTCAGGGCCTTTAACCTCCTGTTTGGCACAGTTTGCAATTTCTGCGCAAGATGAACAGGAATAGGGAGAACCAATGAGAGACTAGCTGTAGGTGTCTGCACGGGCAAATTTAACGCACATTTCCCACCAGAAAGACGAATTAACCAAAGGCTCAGCATGCCGTGCCGGAACAAGATTAGGGCCTGAAGCAATCCTGCGAGTTTGCGGCCAGCTCACAAGAAAGCGATTTGAAGAAAGGAGCTCAGGGGCACTGTAATTCACAAACCTGCAGAGTTATAAATGACAGCTATCGTCCAAAAATATATTGAAGGAAGGCTGCGAAGAGGACTTGAAAGCGGGGCAGAATTGCAGGAAAACGATTTCAGGGGGTAGACTGGAATTGCATTTAAAGCATAGGAAAAGAGGCAGGACGTCGACAATGATGCACTTGGCCAAAAAGGTCGTATGCGTTTTTTCCTGAATATATTCAGGAAAAAGCGCATACGCCCTTTTTGGCCAACCAAGCAAGCATGTTAAAGAAATCTGCACTACAATGAAGTCTCACTGCCCCCCGGTCAAAAGGGCCATCTGAAAAAAGTGTAAAATCCAAAAATGCAGCACAGGCCATGGAGAACAGGGAGCCTTGTTATGCTGATGGGTGGGATGTAAATTGCCAACAGCCACTCTGCAGAAGTGTATGGTGTTTCCTGAAACACCTAAAAAACAAAGCAACGGAGCCTACGGCACTTCCACTTATGGTCCTATAGCTTAGGGAAATTAAAATAAAATACACACAGCCACCCCAAAGTTTCAGACGGCTCTGTTTACAAGAACCTCTTCTACGGTACAAGTTAAATATCCCAGAAAGCGAAAAATGGATAAAGAAGTTGTGGTACGTACGTACAATGGAATATCACTCACCAATGAAATCTATGTCATCTGGCCCGTCGTGGCATAATGAGTGGATTCAGGTACGATGATTCTAAGAGAAATAAGTCACACAGAAAATGAAACATCATAAGATATCACTAATACACCGAATGTAATCTTGGCTACACATGAACTGAATTACAAAACAGAACAGGGTCTCAAATTTAGAAAACCAACTTATGTTTGTTTGAGGGGAAAGGTGAGTTGGGGTGCTGCATAAAACCAGAGATAGAAATTAGCACAGATACCATTCCATACGTCAAATATGTAATAGTCAAGACCTACACCTTGCTCAACGAAATGGGCTAAACACCCTATATTCAACGCCTAGGAATACACCTGACTAGTAAGAATCTTCAAACCCATGGATTTATATGTCTCCATAAGAGAATCAAGCGTGTGTACAGCTGCATGAAGGTAGCAGAGAAAATCCGATAAATCCTATTATCAAAATGAATTACAAAAACAAAACACAATGACAGTGAAATAGAGAGCAATTCTTAAATAATTCATTCAGGGCTTGTGATGCAACCTGGATTTACCTCATCTACACCCAGAGCTGAGTGAGACATAAAGTTGGACACTTCGGGCTGATAGCATTGGTGATGTTCGAAGAGCAAATGCAGACCATTTGAAGTCATACTGCATGGTACCCATTCCATGGGTCCCAACTCTCCAGGTTTAAGCGATTCTTCCTTCAGCTAAAACATGCATGGGAAACCCACTGTATGGTGCACCGTGTAACCGGGAAACGTTTTCAAATGCATCTCAGTTTTCGTCCCCTTTTACTCGGGTCCACAATTCCAGACCCTTTACTAACACTCTACCGACTTGGAGAGTCAGTGCCTTTAACCTGCTGTTTGGCACAGTTTGCAATTTCTGCGCAAGATGAACAGGAATAGGGAGAACCAATGAGAGACTAGCTGTAGGTGTCTGCACGGGCAAATTTAACACTCATTTCCCACCAGGAAGAGGAATTAACCAAAGGCTCAGCATGCCCTGCCGGAACCAGATTAGGGCCTGAAGCAATCCTGCGGGTTTGCGGCCAGCTCACAAGAAAGCGATTTGAAGAAAGGAGCTCCGGGGCACTGTAATTCAAAACCTGCAGTGTTATAAATGACAGCTATCGTCCAAAAATATATTGAAGGAAGGCTGCGAAGAGGACTTGAAAGCGGGGCAGAATTGCAGGAAAACGATTTCAGGGGGTAGACTGGAATTGCATTTAAAGCATAGGAAAAGAGGCAGAACGTCGACAATGATGCACTTGGCCAAAAAGGGCGTATGCGTTTTTTCCTGAATATATTCAGGAAAAAGCGCATACGCCCTTTTTGGCCAACCAAGCAAGCATGTTAAAGAAATCTGCACTACAATGAAGTCTCACTGCCCCCCGGTCAAAAGGGCCATCTGAAAAAAGTGTAAAATCCAGAAATGCAGCACAGGCCATGGAGAACTGGGAGCCTTGTTATGCTGATGGGTGGGATGTGAATTGCCAACAGCCACTCTGGAGAAGTGTATGGTGTTTCCTGAAACACCTAAAAAACAAAGCAACGGAGCCTACGGCACTTCCACTTATGGTCCTATAGCTTAGGGAAATTAAAATCAAAAACACACAGCCACCCCAAAATTTCAGACGGCTCTGTTTACAAGAACCTCGTCTACGGTACAAGTTAAATATCCCAGAAAGCGAAAAATGGATAAAGAAGTTGTGGTACGTACGTACAATGGAATATCACTCACCAATGAAATCTATGTCATCTGGCCCGTCGTGGCATAATGAGTGGATTCAGGTACGATGATTCTAAGAGAAATAAATCACACAGAAAATGAAACATCATAAGTTAACTCTAATACACCGAATGTAATCTTGGCTACACATGAACTGAATTACAAAACAGAACAGGGTCTCAAATTTAGAAAACCAACTTATGTTTGCTTAAGGGGAAAGGGGAGTTGGGGTGCTGCATAAAACCAGAGATAGAAATTAGCACATATACCATTCCATACGTCAAATATGTAATAGTCAAGACCTACCCCTTGCTTAACGAAATGGGCTAAACACCCTATATTCAACGCCTAGGAATACACCTGACTAGTAAGAATCTTCAAACCCATGGATTTATATGTCTCCATAAGAGAATCAAGCATGTGTACAGCTGCATGAAGGCAGCAGAGAAAATCCGATAAATCCTATTATCAAAATGAATTACAAAAACAAAACACAATGACAGTGAAATAGAGAACAATTCTTAAATAATTCATTCAGGGCTTGTGATGCAACCTGGATTTACCTCATCTAAACCCAGAGCTGAGTGAGACATAAGGTTGGACACTTCGGGCTGATAGCATTGGTGAGGTTCGATGAGCAAATGCAGACCATTTGAAGTCATACTACATGGTACCCATTCCATGGGTCCCAACTCTCCAGGTTTAAGCGATTCTTCCTTCAGCTAAAGCATGCATGGGAAGCCCACAGTATGGTGCACCGTGTGACCGGGAAACATTTTCGAATGCATCTCAATTTTTGTCCCCTTTTACTCGGGTTCACAATTCCAGACCCTTTACTAACACTCTCCCCACTTGGAGAGTCAGTGCCTTTAACCTCCTATTTGGCACAGTTTGCAATTTCTGTGCAAGATGAACAGGAATAGGGAGTACCAATGAGAGACTAGCTGTAGGTGTCTGCACGGGCAAATTTATCGCTCATTTCCAACCAGGAAGAGGAATTAACCAAACGCTCAGCATGCCGTGCCGGAACCAGATTAGGGCCTGAAGCAATCCTGCGGGTTTGCGGCCAGCTCAAAAGAAAGCGATTTGAAGAAAGGAGCTCAGGGGCACTCTAATTCACAAACCTGCAGAGTTATAAGTGACAGCTATCATCCAAAAATATATTGAAGGAAGGCTGTGAAGAGGACTAGAAAGCGGGGCAAAATTGCAGGAAAACGATTTCAGGGGGTAGACTGGAATTGCATTTAAAGCATAGGAAAAGAGGCAGTACGTCGACAATGATGCACTTGGCCAAAAAGGGCGTATGCGTTTTTTCCTGAATATATTCAGGAAAAAACGCATACGCCCTTTTTGGCCAACCAAGCAAGCATGTTAAAGAAATCTGCACTACAATGAAGTCTCACTGCCCCCCAGTCAAAAGGGCCATCTGAAAAAAGTGTAAAATCCAGAAAGGCAGCACAGGCCATGGAGAACAGGGAGCCTTGTTATGCTGATGGGCGGGATGTGAACTGCCAACAGCCACTCTGGAGAAGTGTATGGTGTTTCCTGGAACACGTAGGAAACAAAGCAACACACCCTATGGCACTTCCACTTATGGTCCTATAGCTTAGGGAAGTTAAAATCAAAAACACACAGCCACCCCAAAGTTTGGGTCGGCTCTGTTTACAAGAACCTCGTCTACGGTACAAGTTAAATATCACAGAAAGCGAAAATGGATAAAGAAGTTGTGGTACATACGTACAATGGAAAATCACTCAGCAATGAAATCTATGTCATCTGGCCCTTAGCGGCATAATGAGTGGATTCAGGTACAATGATTCTACGTGAAATAAGTCACACAGAAAAAGGAACATCATAAGATATCACTAATACATGGAATGAAACTTGGCTTCACATGAACTGAATTACAAAACAGAAGAGGGTCTCCAAGTTAGAAAACCAACTGATGGTTGCTTATGGGGAAAGGTGAGTTGGGGTGCTGCATAAAACCAGAGATTTATATTAGCACAGAAACTGTTCCATAAACCAAATATGTAATAGAAAAGACCTACTCCTTGCTCAACGAAATGGAGTCAACACCCCATATTCAACGCCTAGGAATATACCTGACTAGTAAGGATCTTAAAACCCATGGATTTATATGTCTCCGTAAGAGAATCAAGCGTGTGTACAGCGGCCTAAACGCATCAGTGAAAATCCGATAAATCCTATTATCAAAATAAATTTCAAAAACAAAACACAATGACACTGAAATAGAGGGCAATTCTTAAATAATTCATTCAGGGCTTGTGATACAACCTGGATTTAGCACATCTTCAACCAGAGCTGGGTGAGACATAAGGCTGGACACTTCGGGCTGATAGCATTGGTGAGGTTCGGTGAGCAAATGCCGACCATTTGAAGTCATACTGCATGGTACCCATTCCATGGGTCCCAACTCTCCAGGTTTAAGGGATTCTTCCTTCAGCTAAAACATGCATGGGAAACCCAGAGTATGGTCCACCTTGTGATTTGGATTCGTTTTCAAATGCATCTCAGTTTTTTTCCCCTGGTACTAGGGTTCAATATTCCAGACCCGTCAATAACACTCTCCCCATATATATATTCAGGAAAAAACGCATACGCCCTTTTTGGCCAACCAAGCAAGCGTGTAAAGGAAATCTGCACTACAATGAAGCCTCACTGCCCCCCGGTCAAAAGGGCCATCTGAAAAAAGTGTAAAATCCAGAAAGGCAGGACAGGCCATGGGGAACATGTAGCCTTGTTATGCTGATGGGCGGGATGTGAACCGCCAACAGCCACTCTGGAGAACTGTATGGTGTTTCCGGAAACACGTAGGGAACAAAGCAACACAGCCTATGGCACTTCCACTTATGGTCCTATAGCTTAGGGACATTAAAATGAAAAACACAGAGCCACCCCAAAGTTTGGGACGGCTCTGTTTACAAGAACCTCGTCTACGATACAAGTTAAATATCCCAGAAATCGAAATATGGATAAAGAAGATGTGGTACGTATGTACAATGGAATATCACTCAGCAATGATATCTATGTCATCAGGCCAGTAGTGGCATAATGAATGGATTCAGGTATGATGATTTTACGTGAAATAAGTCACACAGAAAAAGAAACATCATAAGTTATCACTAATACATGGAATGTAAACTTGGCTACACATGAACTGATCTACAAAACAGAACACGGTCTCAAATTTAGAAAACGAACTTACGCTTGCTTATGGGGAAAGGTGAGTTGGCGTGCTGCATAAAACCAGAGATTGAAATTAGCACAGATATCTTTCCATAAGCCAAATATATAATAGACAAGACCTACTCCTTGCTCAACGAAATGAACTCAACACCCCATATTCAACGCCTCGGAATATACCTGACTAGTAAGAATCTTAAAACCCATGGATTTATATGTCTCCGTAAGAGAATCAAGCGTGTGTACAGTGGCCTAAACGCAGCAGTGAAAATCGGATAACTTCCTTTATCAAAAAAAATTTCAAAAACAAAACACAATGACAGTGAAATAGAGAGCAATTCTTAAATAATTCATTCAGGGCTTGTGATGCAACCTGGATTTACCACATCTACACCCAGAGCTGGGTGAGACATAAGGCTGGACCCTTCGCGCTGATACCATTGGTGAGGCTCGGTGAGCAAATGCAGACCGTTTGAAGGCATACTGCATGGTACCCATTCCATGGGTCCCAACTCTCCAGGTTTAAGGGATTCTTCCTTCAGCTAAAACATGCATGAGAAACGCAGAGTATATTCCACCATGTGATTGCGAAACGTTTTCAAATGCATCTCAGTTTTTGTGCCCTGGTACTCGGGTTCACCATTCCAGACGCTTTACTAACACTCTCCCCACTTGGAGAGTCAATGCCTTTAACATCCTGTTCAGCACAGTTTGCAATTTCTGAGCAAGATGAACAGGAATAGGGAGAACCAATGAGAGACTAGCTGTAGGTGCCTGCACGGGCAAGTGTAACGACCATTTCCCACCAGGAAGAGGAATTAACCAAAGGGTCAGCATGCCCTGCCAGAAACAGATTAGCGCCTGAAGCATTCCTGCGGTTTTCGGCCAGCTCACAAGAAAGCGAGTTGAAGAAAGGAGCTCAGGGGCACTCTAATTCACAAACCTGCAGAGTTATGAATGACAGCTATCGTCCAAAAATATATTGAAGTAAGTCTGCGAAGAGGACTGGAAAGGGGGGCAGCATTTGAGGAAAACTATTTCAGGGGGTAGACTGGAATTGCACTTAAAGCATAGGAAATGAGGCAGAATGTCGACAATGATGCACTTTGCCAAAAAGGGCGTATGCATTTTTTCCTGAATATATTCAGGAAAAAACGCATACACCCTTGATGGCCAACCAAGCAAGCCTGTAAAGGAAATCTGCACCAAGGGCAGAAAGCTGTTGGGGGGATGGTGGTGTGAAGAGTTGAGAGATTGGGATTGACATGTATACATTTATATGTATAAAATAGATAACCAATAAGAACCTGCTGTATAAAAAATAAGATTAAAAATTAAAAAAAATAAAATTAAAAAGTAAAACAGAAAAAATATTCTTCCCTCCACATACATGTATTTATATGAATAAATTATTTCTATGCTTATATTTGTAAATGCAAAAAAGAGGAATGAAATCTACCTTGAACCAAAAACGAAAAATAGAAAAAACAAACAGAATCCACAAGTTACACAGAGGAAAACCGTATCAGGACACTTGCTCCAGTTGTAAACAATTCTGAAGTTGGTCAGTGGTGGGGAATCATCTCCCATACAGCCAGCAGGCCCCACGCAACAAGCGTCCTCATTGCAAAGCTGGGGGACCGTGCTGAGGCATCTGTGAGTAAACGTGGTCCGAGCCCCAGGCCAGCTGCTGCTGAAATGTTCCCACCCTTCCCAGATAAAACACCTGAATATGTTCAAGGACTTGAAAGCCTAGAGGAAGGGCAATGGAGCCACACGAGTGATTGCATGCCAGCCAACTTGGTGCCTGCAGGCCAGCCAGGATGGTCCTGGCCCTGGGTGCTCTTCTGGAAGCTTTCCATTTCCCTGCCTGAGATACCCCTCCTGTCCCGGCCCCCACTGATTTCTTCCTTCCTCACGTCTGCCCAGGGAGAAATTCCAGCGCCAGGTATGGGTGACACATCCTCTTCTTTAGCAGGTGACATCTTGACAACTGCTGCAGAAAGTCCAGCAGAGCCCCACTCACACTGGGCCACCCACAACGCCGTGACCTGTCACTCCCTCCCACCAGCCCAGCCCCGAGACTGCTGACAGGGCAGAGAAAATGGCGTCAGGCACAGCTGCAGGGGTTCTTGCTGCCTGGAGCGGTGTTTATATTGATCTCAAAACAGGCACACCTGGGGAGGGCTGGCCGGCATGGTCAGGCTGCCCAGGTCAGCCAATCATCACCCCTCAGGGTCTCACAGTTGCAGAAAATGGAACTTGCTGAATCGGCCAGGTCCAAGGAACAGGTGTGGGCTCTTGAGAGTCAGGATAGACAATGGGCTGCAGCTCTGGCTTGTATTCTAATCATTTTATCTGGCCCATGAGTGGGAGACAGCTTCAAGAAAACCCTGGCCTAATAAGAGGACCCCAGGAGTCAGGGAGAGGAGGGGTGGGTGGTGGGTGGTGGGTGGAGACAGAGGCCTGGTGCCCCGGGTGCAGTGGAAGTCTCTGGAAGACCAGGTGGTGGCAGGCCGTACAGAGTGATGCCCAGGGTCACAGACCTGTCGGAGTTGCTATTTGTTAGTTCAAGTCCTGCTCTGAGGTGCTCTGTGTCAGATCTGAGTGACAGGTGAGCTGAGAGTGCTCTGCAATGAGGGCAATGTGCACGGTTCCTGTGTGCTCTGCCCTGCCACAGTACCTGCAAGTGTAGCTCTGTATCCTGGGAGGGAGCTGACCACGAGAGCCCCATGGGCTGCAGGGGACCTGCCCAGGGAACCCCATATCCTGGGATGGGCCTGACCATGAGAGCCCCATGGGCTGGTGTGGAGGTGGGGTACCTGCCCAGGTGAGCTCCATATCCTGAGATTGGCCTGACCACGAGAGCCCCATGGGCTGCCAGGGGCCTGGTAAAGATGTCAGGATCGTCAGTGAAGCCACCGAGTATATACCTCCAGTAGTTCCTAATTCCTACACCCTGCTGGTCATTCTACCAACCACCAGGAGACGGTATTCTGTATTAGTCTTCAATGATGCCTTCTTTTGTATGCCATTAGTCCCAGAGTCACAAGAAATTTTGGCTTGTAAGTGGCAGGACTCAACATACAACTAAAACAATACATCCAGGCCGTCTTGCCCCAAGTGTTCAAAAATTCCCACACCATCTTTGGGGAAAGCTTAGCTAAAGACGTAAAAGTTCTACCTCTGGAAAAGGAAACACTCCTTCAATATGCTGACGACATTCTGATCACCAGCCCTACTAAGGAGGCCTCTGAACTACCAAGCCAATAAAGGATAGAAGTTGTCCAAGAAAAAGCTCAAATATCACAGACTACGGTGACCTGCCTGGGCTTCATTCTCACAGAAGGTCGGAGAAGCTCATCCCAGGAAAGGGAAGAAACAATTTACAGCCTTACCCCTTTCTAAAACTAGAAGACAGCTTAGGGGTTCCTGGGGAGGCCAGAGTTTGCTGCTTCTGGATCCCTAACTACAGTCTACTAGCTGGGCCTCTATATGAAACACTGAAAGGAAAAGATGATGATCCTTTTGAATAGAATCCAGAAGTGGCCTTTCAAGAATGGAAAGAGCAGTCAATTCAGACCCTTGCCCTGGAACTCCCTAATTTAGCTAAACCCTTTGACCTTTACATTCCTGGTGAAAGGTGAATTGCCATTGGAGTATTAGTGCAAAACCTGGGACCACTTGAAATGGAACAATGCAAGAATGCCATCCAGGTAGGATAAACTATAGTCACCAAGGGGCTTGGCCCACTGCCACATCTGGCCAACATACTGGCGGTATCTAAAAACCTGGAAATCAGCAGCTCAAAAGGCCACCTCCCTCCTAAGGGAAAAGGACCCCACGTGGTGTTCCTAACCCCCAACCATGCCCTGAAGTTGCAGGGTTTGCTCCGTGGGCACACTGACCTCCAGTGAGGAAGCCCTCCTACTCCAACATCCAGAGAGATATCCGGGGGCAACGGGGCACCATGACGACACATGTGACCATCACTTGACCTGGAGTTTCTCTCATAAAACAACAAGAGTGTGTCACAAAAGAGTAGACTACTGCTTGCAGGACTTACTGCACCCAGAGGGGAGGTAATAATCTTGGCAGGGGAACCGTATATCACGCTGTCACCATAGAAAAGCCTACAGACACCGTGATGATGGTGACCAGTAAGACCGGCTGGACTCCTGTTTACTTCAAAAGGCTGTTGACTCAGTGGCCATCATGGTCCTTCATCACAACTGACCCTGGACTGTCCGGGAGTTGAGCAGGCAGGGTCCTGACACCTGGTGCTGTTTTTACGTTAATTCAGAGGCCTAATTGAAGAAAGTGCAGACTACTAGTCAGAGCATCTAGGCTGGCAGAAACGGTCAGCCTAAAGTGTCTGAACAAATGTGTGGCGGGGTGAAAGTGGACCTCACAGCGTCACTGCACATTTCCTTCCCGGACCCTTAAAGGTCATTAGAATCTATAACACTTCCAATGCTCATGCTCAGGCAGATGAACAGGGAGGCTGGAGGCCTGGGGACAATCAACGTCACCTAGAGGCTGCTGGGGAGAAGTTCTGACCCTCGCCCACGGGTATAAGGGCTCCTAACTCAGCACTCAGCAGTTACAGAAGAAGGGTCTGCACCCTCAGCACTCCAAGAATGAGGAAGAGGACAAAAGGCAGAAGAGGGGTTTGTCCCAGGCAAAGCCCATTAAAAATCCCTGGGAGATAAAAATAGAATCTGGGCAATAAAATAAAGTCTAACCTTTTTTATCCTTTGTGCTTTGTCTAATTTCATGTGCTCCTAGGGTCCCGCATACAGAGGTTCCACACCCGGCACTTCAGACCAGATTTCCTAGTGCAGAATGGCTGGGTCGACACATCAGGTCCTGGGGCCCAGTGCAGACTCCGCGATATAGAGCCTGAGCTGCAGCCAACAGGGCCCTCGAGAGCTCCGCCCCCTCCCTCCCACTGACTCTGACAGGATCTCTACACAGCAGCCCAGCCCACAGCCCACGGGGTAGCACATGCTCTCACCTCTCCATTCTCTGATCAAAATATAAAGTTTCCTTTGCTTCTGAACCAAACTCAGTCTCGATCTTTTGGCTCCAATGACACTGGGCATGGGGACACTTGTTGGGGTCCACTCTGGAGGATCAGTAACAGAAATTGAGAACGTTGTAACTTCAATGAACAGATGTGTGAGCCAAACTATAATTAACATAGAACAGTGTATAAGGCTCGGGTAAAATAAGATGTTTCTAACACTTCCATTTGATATTTCCATCACTTTATTACAAGCAAGTTCAGTGAAAAGGTTTGTCTTATTTGTCAGGTCAATATTAGAGAAGCGAAGTGATTTCTTTCCAAGGATGTACATCTAATGATCTTGGTTAAATCTTCAATCTTGTTTTAAATGCTTTTCCATTGAAAATGATACCTCTCATTCAGCTCCCCCATTTCTGAGAAGTATAAAATCTTATAATTTATTATTACCAAAGTGGAAAGGTGGGAGGAGGGATAAATTAACAGTTTGGGATTAACACATACACACTGCTATGTATAAAATAGATCGTCAACAAGGAACTACTCTATAGCACAGGGAACTACACTCAATATTTTGCAATAACCTATAAGGGGAAATAATCTGAAAAGAATAGATATTTTTATTGACATCATCTATCAATGACAGTTAAAATGGAACCTAAGGGAAGCCGGTGGTCAGTGCTTCTGACCCTGAAGACTTCAATCATCTAAAGTTTGGACTCTGCCTACTTCCCAAGGCCCTTAATGAACATATGTGTAGCCGTAGCTTAAAAAATTCCCCAGTTTGGGTAGCGGAGAGACACTGATTTTGAAAAAGCCCTGGTGTTCTCCTCACATGAACGGGACACTTCCTACAGCTAAAACATGCCTGTCACACCCAGAGGATGGTATATCGTCTGATCGGGAAGAGTTTGGAAAAGGCATCTCAACTCCTCATCTCCTGGTGCTCGGGTTCACCACTCCGGCGTCTTTACTAACAGTCTCCCCACTTGGAGATGTCAGCACTGTCAACATCCTGTTGCACACAGTTTGGAATTTGTCCAAGGATGAAGCAGAAGGAGGAGGAACAATGAGAGACAAGTCCTAGGTTTTCGGACAGACATATGTCACTCTAATTTCCAATCAGGAAGACGAATTGACCAAAGGCTAGGGTTGCCCATGGAAACAGAATAGGGCTTGAGGAAATCCCGCTGCTTTGTGGCCAGTTCCCATAAACACAAGTTGAAAAATGGAACTCAGGGACACTAAAATTCACGAAACTGCAGAGTTGAAAATATCTATCACTGAAAAATGTCTTGAGGAAAGTCAGAGAAAAGGACTTGTAAGCAACGGAGAATGGCAGGAAAGGGATTGGAAGAGGTAGAAAGGACTCGCCATTAAGCACAAGAAAAGGGGCTGAACATTGCCAACATTGCAGTTGGCCAAAAAGGGTGTATGCATCTTTTTCTGTATATATTCAAGAAAAGGGCATACACTTTTTTAGCCAACCAAACAGGTGGGCACTGGAAATCAATACTACAAAACATATCACTTCGCATCAGTCAGAAGAGCCTTCCTCATAAAGTGTAAACACCAGAAATGCAGGACAGGGCAAGGAGAAAAGGGAGCCCTGTGAGGCTTATAGTGGAAATGTATATTGCCAACGGTCACTCTGGAAAAGTGTATTGTGATTACTAAAGCATCTAAAAAATGAGCTACAGAGCACAGGGCACTTGCACTCATGGACGTATATCTTGGGAAAAAGAAAAATCGAGAGGACACAGGCACCCCAATGTTTACCGCCTCTCTGTTTAATATATCCTCGATTAGGATATAATTTATATGTCTCTGGAGGGAAAAAATGGACAGAGGTGTGGCACTTATGTAGAGTGGAATATTACTCAGCCTGAAAATCAATGAAACATGGCCAGTTGTAACAACCCCAGAGGAGTTACGTATGATCATTTGAAGTCACATAATTCAAAAAGACAAAGACATACGATATTACTAATACATGGAATGTAAACGTGGCTACAAATGAACTGAATTACAAAAGAGAACGGGGTCTCAAATTTAGAAAACCAACTTATGCTTGCTTAAGGATCAAGGAGAGTTGGGGTGCTGCATAAAACCAGAGATTGAAATTAGCACAGATACCGTTCCATAAGCCAAATATGTAATAGAAAAAACCTACTTCCTGGTCAACGAAATGGACTCAACACCCCATATTCAGTGCCTAGGAATATACAGGATGAGTAAGAGTCTTAATACCTATGGATTTATATGTCTCCATAAGAGAATCAAGCGTGTGTACAGTGACAAAAACGCAGCAGTGAAAATCAGCTAAATCCCATTATCAAAATAAATTTCAAAAACAAAAAAAATGACAGTGAAATAGAGAGCAATTCTTAAATAATTCATTCAGGGCTTGTGATGCAACCTGGATTTACCTCATCTACACCCAGAGCTGAGTGAGACATAAGGTTGGACACTTCGGGCTGACAGCATGGATGAGGTTCGATGAGCAAATGCAGACCGTTTGTAGTCATACTGCATAGTACCCATTCCATGGGTCCCAACTCTCCAGGTTTAAGGGATTCTTCCTTCAGCTAAAACATGCATGGGAAACCCACAGTATGGTGCACCGTGTGACCGGAAAACGTTTTCAAATGAATCTCAGTTTTCGTCCCCTTTTACTCGGGTTCACCATTCCAGACCCTTTACTAACACTCTCCCCACTTGGAGAGTCAGTGCCTTTAACCTCCTGTTGGGCACAGTTTGCAATTTCTGCGCAAGATGTACAGGAATAGGGAGAACCAATGAGAGACTAGCTGTAGGTGTCTGCAGGGGCAAATTTAACGCTCATTTCCCACCAGGAAGAGGAATTAACCAAAGGCTCAGCATGCCGTTCCGGAATCAGATTAGGGCCTGAAGCAATCCTCCAGGTTTGTGGCCAGTTCACAATAAAGCGAGTTGAAGAAAGGAGCTCAGGGACACTATAATTCACAAACCTGCAGAGTTATAATTGACAGCTATCGTCCAAAAATATATTGAAGTTAGGCTGCGAAGATACTTGAAAGCGGGGCAGAATTGCAGGAAAACGATTTCAGGGGGTAGACTGGAATTGCATTTAAAGCATAGGAAAAGAGGCAGAACGTCGACAATGATGCTCTTGGGCAAAAAGGGCGTGTGCGTTTTTTCCTGAATATATTCAGGAAAAAACGCATACGCCCTTTTTGGCCAACCAAGCAAGCATGTTAAAGTAATCTGCACTACAATGAAGTCTCATCTCCCCCATGGTCAAAAGGGCCATCTGAAAAAAGTGTAAAATCCAGAAAGGCAGCACAGGCCATGGAGAACAGGAAGCCTTCTTATGCTGATGGGCGGGATGTAAATTGCCAACAGCCACTCTGGAGAAGTGTATGGTGTTTCCTCAAACACCTAAAAAAAAAAGCAACGGCGCCTACGGCACTTCCACTTATGGTCCTATAGTTTAGGGAAATTAAAATAAAAAAGACGCAGCCACCCCAAATTTTCGAATGGCTCTGTTTACAATATACTCATCTATGGTACAAGTTAAATATCCCAGAAAGCGGAAAATGGATAAAGAAGTTGTGCTACGAACGTACAATGGAATATCACACAGCAATGAAATCTATGTCTTCAGGCCCGTCGCGGCATAACGAGTGGATTCAGGTATGAAGACTCTAAGTGAAATTAGTCACACAGAGAAAGAAACATCATAAGATACCACTAATACACGGAATGTAAACTTGGCTACACATGAACTGAATTACAAAACAGAACAGGGTCTCAAATTTAGCAAACCAACCAATGCTTGCTTAAGGCGAAAGGTGAGTTGGGGTGCTACATAAAACCAGAGATTGAAATTAGCACAGATACCGTTCCATAAGTCAAATATGCAATAGTCAAGACCTACTCCTTGCTCAATAAAATGGACTCAACACCCCAAATTCAATGCCTAGGAATATACCTGACTAGTAAGAATCTTAAAACCCATGGATTTATATGTCTCCATAAGACAATCAAGCGTGTGTACAGCGGTATAAACGCAGCAGTGAAAATCCGATAAATCCCATTATCAAAATGAATTATAAAAACAAAACACAATGACAGTGAAATAGAAAGCAATTCTTAAATAATTCATTCAGGACTTGTGATGCAACCTGGATTTACCATATCTACACACAGAGCTGGGTGAGACATAAGGCTGGACACTTTGAGCTGATAGCATTGGTGAGGTTCGGTGAGCAAATGCAGACCCTTTGAAGTCAAACTGCATGATACCCATTCCATGGGTCCCAACTCTCCAGGTTTAAGGGATCCTTCCTTTAGCTAAAACATGCATGGGAAACCCAGAGTATGGTCCCTGTGACTGCGCAACATTTTTAAATGCATGTAAGTTTTCGTCCCCTGATACTCGGGTTGACCATTCTGGACGGTATAATAACACTCTCCCCGCTTGGAGAGTCAGTGCCTTTAACCTCCTGTTTGACACAGTATGCAATTTCTGCGCAAGATGAAAAGGAATAGGGAGAAACAATGAGAGACTAGCTGTAGGTGTCTGCACGGGCAAATTTATGCTCATTTCCCTCCAGGAAGTGGAATTAACCAAAGGCTCAGCATGCCGGGCCGGAACCAGATTAGGGCCTGAAGCAATCCTGCGGTTTTGCGGCCAGCTCACAAGGAAACGAGTTGAAGAAAGGAGCTCAGGGGCACTGTCATTCACAAACCTGCAGAGTTATAAATGCCAACTATCGTCCAGAAATACATTGAAGAAGGCTGCGAAGAGGACTTGACAGCGGGGCAGAATTGCTGGAAAACGATTTCAGGGGGTAGACTGGAATTGCATTTAAAGCATAGAAAAGAGTCATAACGTCGACAATGATGCACTTGGCCAAAAAGGGCGTATGCGTTTTTAACTGAATATATTCAGGAAATAACGCATACGCACTTTTTGGCCAACCAAGCAAGCGTGTAAAGGAAATCTGCACTACAATGAAGTCTCACTGCCCCCCGGTCAAAAGGGCCTTCTGAAAAAAGTGTAAAATCCAGAAAGGCAGGACAGGCCATGGAGAACAGGGAGACTTGTTATGCTGATGGACGGGATATAAATTGCCAACAGCCACTCTGGAGAAGTGTATGGTGTTTCCTGAAACACCTTAAAAGCAAAGCAACGGAGCCTACGGCACTTCCACTTATGGTCCTATAGCTTACGGAATTAAAATCAAAAACACACAGCCACCCCAAAGTTTCGGACGGCTCTGTTTACAAGAACACCGTCTGCGGAACAAGTTAAATATCCCAGAACGTTAAAAATGGATAAAGAAGTTGTGGTACGTACGTACAATGGAATATCACTCAGCAATGAAATCTAGGTCATCAGGCCCGTCGCGGCATAATGAGTGGATTCAGGTACGATGATTCTAAGGGAAATAAGTCACACAGAAAATGAAACATCATAAGATATCACTAATACACGGAATGTAAACTTGGCTACACATGAACTGAATTACAAAACAGAACAGGGTCTCAAATTTAGAAAACAAACTTATGCTTGCTTAAGGGGAAAGGTGAGTTGGGGTGGTGCATCAAACCAGAGATAGAAATTAGCACAGATACCTTTCCATAAGCCAAATATGTCATAGTCAAAACCTACACCTTGCTCAACGAAATGGACTAAACACCCCATATTCAACGCCTAGGAATACACCTGACTAGTAAGAATCTTCAAACCCATGGATTTATATGTCTGCATAAGAGAATCAAGCGTGTGTACAACTGCATGAATGCAGCAGAGAAAATCCGATAAATCCCATTATCAAAATGAATTACAAAAACAAAACACAATGACACTGAAATAGAGAGCAATTCTTAAATAATTCATTCAGGGCTTGTAATGCACCCTGGATTTACCACATCTACACCCAGAGCTGAGTGAGACATAAGGTTGGACACTTCGTGCTGATAGCATTGGTGAGGTTCGATGAGCAAACGCAGACCCTTTGAAGTCATACTGCATGGTACCCATTCCATGGGTCCCAACTTTCCAGGTTTACAGGATTCTTCCTTCACCTAAATCATGCACCTGAATCCCAGAGTATGGTCCACCATGTGACTGGGAAGCGATTTTAAATGCCTCTCAGGTTTCGTCCCTTGGTACTCAGGTTCACCATTCCAGACGCTTTACTAACTCTCTCCCCACTTGGAGAGTCAGTGCCTTTAACCTCCTGTTGGGCACAGTTTGCAATATCTGCGCAAGATGAACAGGAATAGGGAGAACCAATGAGAGACTAGCTGTAGTTGTCTGCACGGGCAAATTTAATGCTCATTTCCCACCAGAAAAAGGAATTTTCCAAACGCTCAGCATGCTGTGCGGAAACCAGATTAGGGCCTGAAGCAATCCTGCGGTTTTGCGGCCAGCTCACAAGAAAGCTAGTTGAAGAAAGGAGCTCAGGGACACTGTAATTAACAAACCTGCAGAGTTATAAATGGCAGGTATCAAACAAAAATATATTGAAGTAAGGCTGCGAAGAGGACTTGAAAGTGGGGCAGAATTCCAGTAATATGATTTCAGGAGGTAGACGGGAAGTGCTCTGAAAGCATAGGAGAAGAGGCAGATTCTCGACAATGATGCACTTGGTCAAAAAGTGCATATGAGTTTTTTCAGGGCCCTCATTAAAGAGGGTAGGGGGCTCCCAGCATGCTTTCGTGGCCAACAGAGGGCCCACATCGCCAAGGCGATGTGAGCCAGCCAGGCAGGAGTGACCTCACATCAGAGGGCCCACCTCACAGAAGGGTAAGGAACCCAGCCAGGATCAGACTCTCACCAGAGTGCCCACATCAGCAAGGGGCTGTGAACCAGACAGGAGTGTCATCACACCCATAGGGCCACATCATCAAAGGTTGAGGTACCCAGGAAATGTGGCCTCAAACCAGAGGACCCACATCACCATGGGTCTCAGAGCGAGGCAGGCAGGATTAACCTCACAACACATGGCCCATTGTATAAAAAAGGTGAGGAATCCAGCAGTTGGAACATCCCAGCAGGCGTCCCAGAGCACCAGGGCTATGGGATCCAGGCAGTGATGAACTCACAACAGAGGTCCCTCATCATGAAACTGTGAGCAAACCAGCCGTTGTGACCTCAGAGCACAAGGCCCACATCCCCATGGGGAAGGGAACCAAGCAGGAGTGTCATCACACCAGTGGGCACACATCAGAAAATGTGGGGAGCCCAGCAGTTAGGGCCTGACGCCAGAGGGCTCTCATCACCGAGGAGAGGAGGCTCACAGCAGGCTCCAACTGCTACCAGAGGGCCGCCATCGCCAATGCGGGATGTGCCAGCCAGGCAGGAGTGACCTCAGAGCAGAGGGCCCACCACACAAAAGTGTGAGGAACCCAAAGAGGATCAGACTCTCACCACAGGGCCCACATCACCAAGGGAATGGGAACCAGGCTGGAGTGTCCTCACACCAGTGGGGCCTCATCACCGAAATGTGAGTGACCCAGCACACGTGGCTTCAAACCAGAGGACACATATCACCAAGGGGCTGGGAGTGAGGCAGGCAGGAGGAGCCTCAAAACATAGGGACCATAGAATAAAAATGGTGAGGTATCCCGCAGTTGGAACCTCCTAGCAGGCGGCCAGGAGCAGCGAGGCTATGGGATCCAGACCTGACTGAACTCAAAACAGAGTGCCCTCATCATGAAACTGTGAGCAACCCAGCCGTTGGGACCTCAGAGCAGAAGGCCCACATTCCCATGTGGCTGGGAACATGGCATAAGTGTACTCGCACCACAGGGCACACATCAGAGAATTTTGGAAGCCCAGAAGTTAGGGCCTGACGCCAGAGGGCCCTCATTACCAAGGGGAGGAGACTCCAAGCAGGCACCAACTCCCAACAGAGGGCCCATGTCGCCAAGGTGACGTGTGACAGCCAGGCAGGAGTGACCTCACAGCAGAGGGCCTACCTCACAGAAGGGTGAGGAACCCAGCCAGGATAAGACTCTCACCAGAGGGCCCACATCACCAATGGGATCAGAAACAGGCAGGACTGTCTTCACACCAGTGTGGCCACATCATAGAAAGGTGAGGAACCCAGCACATGTGGCCTAAACCAGAGGACCCACATCTCCAAGGGGCTCGGAGTGAGGCAGGCAGGAGGAGCCTCACAACACAGGGACCATAGGATAAAAAAGCTGAGGAAACTTGCAGTGTGAACCTCCCAGCAGGCGGCCCAGAGCACCAAGTCTATGCGATCCAGGCTGCAGTGAACTCACAGCAGAGGGCCCACATCATGAAACTGTGAGCAACCCAGACATTGGGACCTCAGAGCAGAAGGCCCACATCCCCATGGGGATGGGAACCTCGCAGGAGTGCCCTCGCACCACTTAGCACGTATCAGAAAATGTGGGTACCCAGCAGTTAGGGCCTGACGCAAGAGGGCCCTCATCACCGAGGGGAGGAAGCTCCCAGCAGGCTACAACTGCCACAAGAGGGCCGATGTTGCCCAGGCGGGGTATGCCAACCAGGCAGGAGTGACCTCACAGCAGAGGACCCACCTCACAGAAGGGTGAGGAACCCAAACAGGATCAGACTCTCACCAGAGGGCCCACATCATCAAGGGGATAGGAACCAGGCAGGAGTGTCCTCACACCATTGGGGCCACATCATCAAAAGGTGAGGGACCCAGCACACGTGGCCTCAAACCAGAGGACACACATCACCAAGGGGCTGGGAGTGAGGCAGGCAGGAGGAGTCTCAAAAAAGAGGGCCCATAGAAGAAAAAAGGTGAGGAATCCCGCAGTTGTAACGTCCCAGCAGGTGGCCAGGAGCAGCATGGCTATGGGATCCAGGCCGGAGTGAACTCACACCAGAGGGCCCTCATCATGAAACTGAGCAACCCACCGTTGGGACCTCAGAGCAGAAGGCCCACATTCCCATGGGGTTGTGAACTTGGCAGGAATGTACTCGCACCACAGGGCGCACATCAGAAAATTTTGGGAGCCCAGGAGTTAGGGCCTGATGCCAGAGGGCCCTCATTACCAAGGGGAGGAGACTCCCAGCAGGCACCAACTCCCACCAGATGGCCAACGTCACCAAGGCGGGGTGTGCCAGCTAGGCAGGACTGACCTCAGAGAAGAGGGCCTACCTCACAGAAGTGTGAGTAACACAACCAGGATCAGACTCTCACCGGAGGGCCCACATCACCAAGGAGATGGGAACCAAGCAGGAGTGTCCTCACACCAGTGGGGCCACATCAGCCAAAGGTGAGGAACCCAGCACATGTGGCCTCAAACCAGAGGACACACATCACCAAGGGGCTGGGAGTGAGGCAGGTGTCTGGAGGGGCACATTTAACTCTAATTTCCCACCAGGAAGAGGAATTAACCAAAGGCTCAGAGTGCCGTGCCGGACCCTGATTATGGCCTGAAGCAAACCTGCGGTTCTGTGGCCAGCTTTCAAGGAAACGAGTTAAGAAAGGAAATCACGGGCACTGTAATTCACAAACCTGCAGAGGTATAAATGACAGCTATTGGCAAAAATATATTGAAGTAAGTCTGCAAAGAGGACTTGAAAACGAGGCAGAATTGCAGGAATCATATTTCAGGAGGTAGATTGGAATTGCATTTAAAGCATGTGAAATGCGGCAGATCTTCGACAATGATGCACTTGGACAAAAGTGCATATACATTTTTTCCTGAATATATTCAGGAAAAAACGCATATGCCCTTTTTGGCCAACCAAGCACTCGAGCAATGGAAATCCGCACTACAATGAAGTCTTATTTCCCATTCCTCAAAAGGGCCATCTGAAAAAAGTGTAAAAACCAGAAACACAGGACAGGCCATGGAATAAAGGGAGCCTTGTTATGCTGATGGGTGGGATGTAAATTGCCAACAGACACTCTGGAGATGTTTATGGTGTATCCTGGAACATCTGACAAACAAAGCTACAGACCCTAGGGCACTTCCACTTTTGGCCCTATAGCTTTGGAAAATTAAAATCAAGAAGACACAGCCAACACAAAATTTAGGGCTGCTGTGTATACAAGAACCTCGAGTCCAGTACAAATTAAATATCCCAGAAAGAAAAAAATGGATAAAGGAGTTGTGCTACTTACGTACAACGGAATATCACTCAGCAATGAAATCAATGTCATCAGGACTGTAGCAGCAAATTGAGTGGATTTAAGTATGATGATTCTAAGAGAAATATGTCACACAAAGATAATTATCATAAGATATCACTAATAGAGAGAGTGTAAACTTGGCTACACATAAACTGAATTACAAAACCGAACAGAGTCTCACATTTAGATAAAAACTTATGCTTGCTTAACGGGAAAGTTGAGTTGGGGTGCTGTATAAAACCAGAGATTGAAATGAGCACACATACCGTTCCATAAGTCAAATATGTAATAGACAAGACCTACTCTTTGCTCAATGAAATAGACTCATCCAAGATGTATCACCTCACACCTGTTAGAATGGGCATCATCAGAAAATCTACAAACAACAAATGCTGGAAAGGGTGTGGAGATAAGGAACCCTCTTCCACTATTGTTGGGAATGTAAATTGATACAGTCACTGTGGAGAACATTATGGAGTTTCTTATAAAACTAAGAATAGAATTACCATATGATACAGCAATCCCACTACTGGGCATATACCCAGACAAAACCATAAATCAAAAAGAGACATTCACTGCAATGTTCATTGCATCACTATTTAAAATATCCAGGTAATGGAAGCAACCTAAATGCCCACAGACAGACGAATGCATAAAGATGAGGTACATATATAAAATGGAATATTACTAAGCCATAAAAAGGAATGAAATTGGGTCATTTGTAGAGACGTTGATGGATCTAGAGACTGTCATACAGAGTGAAGTAAGTCAGAAATGGAAAAACAAATCTTGTATATTAATGCATATATGTGGAACCTAGAAAAATTGTACAGATGAACCGTTTTGCAAGGCAGAAATAGAGCAACAGATGTAGACAACAAACGTATGGACACCAAGGGGGGAAAGCTGTTAGGGGGTGGTGGTGGGAGGAGTTGAGAGATTGGGATTGGCATGTATACATTTATATGTATAAAATAGATAACCAACAAGAACCTGCTGTATAAAAAATTAAAATAAAATTCAAAATTAAAAAAAGTAAAACAGAAAAAATATTCTTCCCTTCACATACATGTATTTATATGAATAAATTATTTCCATGCTTATATCTGTAAATACAAAAAAGAGGAATAAAATCTACCTTGAACCAAAAATGAAAAAAAGAAAAAAACTACAGAACCCACAAGTTACACAGAGGAAAACCGTATCAGGGCACTTGCTCCAGTTGTAAACAATTCTGAAGTTGGTCAGTGGTGGGGAATCATCTCCCATTCAGCCAGCAGGCCACACGCAACAAGCATCCTCATTGCAAAGTTGGGGGACCGTGCCGAGGCATCTGTGAGTAAACGTGGGCCGAGCCCCAGGCCAGCTGCTGCAGAAATGTTCCCACCTTTCACAGGTAAAACACCTGAATATGTACAAGGATTTGAAAGCCTAGAGGAAGGGCCATGGAGCCACATGAGCGACAGCATGCCAGCCGACTTGGTGCCTGCAGGCCAGCCAGGATGGTCCTGGCCCTGGGTACTCTTCTGGAAGCTTTCCATTTCCCTGCCTGAGATACCCCTGCTGTCCCGGCCCCCACTGATTTCTTCCTTCCTCACCTCTGCCCAGGGAGAAATTCCAGCAGCAGGTATGGGTGACACATCCTCTTTTTTAGCAGGTGGCATCTTGGCAACTGCTGCAGAAAGTCCAGCAGAGCCCCACTCACACTGGGCCACCCACAAAGCCGTGGCCTCTCACTCCCTCCCACCAGCCCAGCCCCGAGACTGCTGACTGGGCAGAGAAAATGGCGTCAGGCACAGCTGCAGGGGCTCTTGCTGCCTGGAGCGGTGTTTATATTGATCTCAACCCAGGCACACCTGGGGAGGACTGGCCGGCACGGTCAGGCTTCCCAGGCCAGCCAATAATCACCCCTCAGGGGCTCACAGTTGCAGAAACTGGAACTTGCTGAATCGGCCAGGTCCAAGGAACAGGTGTGGGCTCCTGAGAGTCAGGATAGACAAGGGACTGCAGCTCTGGCTATTTTTCTAATTATATTATCTGGCCCATGAGTGGGAGACAACTTCAAGAAAACCCTCTCCTAATGAGAGGAACCCAGGAGTCAGGGAGAGGAGAGGTGTGTGGTGGGTGGAGACAGAGGCCTGGTTCCCCGGGTGCAGTGGAAGTCTCTGGAAGACCAGGTGGAGGGAGGCCACACAGAGTGATGCCCAGGGTCACAGACCTGTCGGAGCTGCTGTTTGTTAGTTCAAGTCCTGCTCTGAGGTGCTCTGTGTCAGATCTGAGTGACAGGTGAGCTGGGAGTGCTCTGCAATGAGGGCGATGTGCATGGCTCCTGTGTGCCCAGCCCTGCCACGGTACCTGAAAGGGTAGCTCTGTATCCTGGGAGGGGCCTGACCACGAGAGCCCCATGGGCTGCAGGGGAACCTGCCCAGGGAGCCCCATATCCTGGGAGGGGCCTGAACACGAGAGCCCCGTGGGCTGGGGTGGGGGTGGGGTACCTGCCCAGGTGAGCTCCATATCCTGGGATTGGCCTGACCTTGAGAGCCCCATGGGCTGCTGGAGTCCTGGTAAAAGATGTCAGGACAGTCAGTGAAGCCACCGAGGATAGACCTCCAGTAGTTCCTAAACCCTACACCCTGCTGGTCATTCTACTAACCACCAGGACATGGTATTCTGTATTAGTCTTCAATGAAGCCTTCTTTTGTATTCTATTAGTCCCAGAGTCACAAGAAATTTTGGCTTGTGAGTGGCAGGACTCAACATACAACTAAAACAATACTTCCGGGCCGTCTTGCCCCAAGGGTTCAAAAATTCCCACACCATCTTTGGGGAAAGCTCAGCTAAAGACCTAAAAGTTCTACCTCTGGAAAAGGAAACACTCCTTCAATATGCAGACGACATTCTGATCGCCAGCCCTACTAAGGAGACCTCTGAACTACCAAGCCAATAAAGGATACAAGTTGTCCAAGAAAAAGCTCAAATATCACAGACTATGGTGACCTGCGTGGGCTGCATTCTCACAGAAGGTCGGAGAAGCCCATCCCAGGAAAGGGAAGAAACGATTTACAGCCTTACCCATTTCTAAAACTAGAAGACAGCTTAGGGGTTCCTGGGGAGGCCAGGGTTTGCTGCTTCTGGATCCCTAACTACAGTCTACTAGCTGGGCCTCTATATGAAACACTGAAAGAAAAAGATGATGATCCTTTTGAATAGAATCCAGAAGTGGCCTTTCAAGAATGGAAAGAGCAGTCAATTCAGACCCTTGCCCTGGAACTCCCTAATTTAGCTAAACCCTTTGACCTTTACATTCCTAGTGAAATTTGAATGGCCATTGGAGTATTAGTGCAAAACCTGGGACCACTTGAAATGGAACAATGCAAGAATGCCATCCAGGTAGGATAAACTACGGTCACCAAGGGGCTTGGCCCACCGCCACATCTGGCCAAGATACTGGCAGTATCTGAAAACCTGGAAATCAGCAGCCCAAAAGGCCACCTCCCTCCTAAGGGAAAAGGACCCCACGTGGTGATCCTAACCCCCAACCATGCCCTGAAGTTGCAGGGTTTGCTCCGTGGGCACACTGACCTTGAGTGAGGAGGTCCTCCAACTCCAACCTCCAGAGAGATAACTGGGGCAAAGTGGCACCATGACGACTCATGTGACCATCACTTGACCTGGAGTTTCTCTCATAAAACAACAAGAGTGTGTCCCAAAAGAGTAGACTACTGCTTGCAGGACTTACTGCACCCAGAGGGGAGGTAATAATCTTGGCAGGGGAACCGTATATCACGCTGTCACCATAGAAAAGCCTACAGACACTGTGATGATGGTGACCAATAAGACCGGCTGGACTCCTGTTTACTTCAAAAGGCTGTTGACTCAGTGGCCATCATGGTCCTTCATCACCACTGACCCTGGACTGTCTGGGAGTTGAGCAGTCAGGGTGCTGACACCTGGTGCTGTTTTTACGTTAATTCAGGGGCCTAACTGAAGAAAGCACAGACTACTGGTCAGAGCATCTAGGCTGGCAGAAACGGTCAGCCTAAGGTGGCTGAACAAATGTGCGGCGGGGTGAAACTGGACCTCACAGCGTCACTGCACATCTCCTTCCTGGACCCTTAAAGGTCATTAGAATCTATAACACTACCAATACTTGTGCTCAGGCGGACGAGCAGGGAGGCAGGAGGCCTGCGGACAATCAACGTCACCTGGAGGCTGCTGGGGAGAAGTTCAGACCCTCTCCCACGGGTATGAGGGCTCCTAACTCAGCACTCAGCAGTTACAGATGAAGGGTCTGCACCCTCAGCACTCTAAGAATGAGGAAGGGGACAAAATGCAGAAGAGGGGTTTGTCCCAGGCAAAGCCCCTTAAAAATCCCTGGGAGATAAAAATAGAATCTGGGCAATAAAATAAAGTCTAACCTTTTTTATCCTTTGTGCTTTGTCTAATTTCACGTGCTCCTAGGGTCCCGCATACAGAGGTTCAACAGCCGGCACTTCAGACCAGATTTCCTAGTGCAGAATGGCTGGGTCGACACTTCAGCTCCTGGAGCACAGTGCAGACTCCGCGATATAGAGCCTGAGCTGCAGCCAACCGGGCCCTCGAGAGCTCCGCCCCCTCCCTCCCACTGACTCTGACAGGATCTCTACACAGCAGCCCAGCCCACAGCCCACGGGGTAGCACATGCTCTCACCTCTCCATTCTCTGATCAAAATATAAAGTTTCCTTTGCTTCTGAACCAAACTCAGTCTCGATCTTTTGGCTCCAATGACACTGGGCATGGGGACACTTGTTGGGGTCCACTCTGGAGGATCAGTAACAGAAATTGAGAACGTTGTAACTTCAATGAACAGATGTGTGAGCCAAACTATAATTAACATAGAACAGTGTATAAGGCTCGGGTAAAATAAGATGTTTCTAACACTTCCATTTGATATTTCCATCACTTTATTACAAGCAAGTTCAGTGAAAAGGTTTGTCTTATTTGTCAGGTCAATATTAGAGAAGCGAAGTGATTTCTTTCCAAGGATGTACATCTAATGATCTTGGTTAAATCTTCAATCTTGTTTTAAATGCTTTTCCATTGAAAATGATACCTCTCATTCAGCTCCCCCATTTCTGAGAAGTATAAAATCTTATAATTTATTATTACCAAAGTGGAAAGGTGGGAGGAGGGATAAATTAACAGTTTGGGATTAACACATACACACTGCTATGTATAAAATAGATCGTCAACAAGGAACTACTCTATAGCACAGGGAACTACACTCAATATTTTGCAATAACCTATAAGGGGAAATAATCTGAAAAGAATAGATATTTTTATTGACATCATCTATCAATGACAGTTAAAATGGAACCTAAGGGAAGCCGGTGGTCAGTGCTTCTGACCCTGAAGACTTCAATCATCTAAAGTTTGGACTCTGCCTACTTCCCAAGGCCCTTAATGAACATATGTGTAGCCGTAGCTTAAAAAATTCCCCAGTTTGGGTAGCGGAGAGACACTGATTTTGAAAAAGCCCTGGTGTTCTCCTCACATGAACGGGACACTTCCTACAGCTAAAACATGCCTGTCACACCCAGAGGATGGTATATCGTCTGATCGGGAAGAGTTTGGAAAAGGCATCTCAACTCCTCATCTCCTGGTGCTCGGGTTCACCACTCCGGCGTCTTTACTAACAGTCTCCCCACTTGGAGATGTCAGCACTGTCAACATCCTGTTGCACACAGTTTGGAATTTGTCCAAGGATGAAGCAGAAGGAGGAGGAACAATGAGAGACAAGTCCTAGGTTTTCGGACAGACATATGTCACTCTAATTTCCAATCAGGAAGACGAATTGACCAAAGGCTAGGGTTGCCCATGGAAACAGAATAGGGCTTGAGGAAATCCCGCTGCTTTGTGGCCAGTTCCCATAAACACAAGTTGAAAAATGGAACTCAGGGACACTAAAATTCACGAAACTGCAGAGTTGAAAATATCTATCACTGAAAAATGTCTTGAGGAAAGTCAGAGAAAAGGACTTGTAAGCAACGGAGAATGGCAGGAAAGGGATTGGAAGAGGTAGAAAGGACTCGCCATTAAGCACAAGAAAAGGGGCTGAACATTGCCAACATTGCAGTTGGCCAAAAAGGGTGTATGCATCTTTTTCTGTATATATTCAAGAAAAGGGCATACACTTTTTTAGCCAACCAAACAGGTGGGCACTGGAAATCAATACTACAAAACATATCACTTCGCATCAGTCAGAAGAGCCTTCCTCATAAAGTGTAAACACCAGAAATGCAGGACAGGGCAAGGAGAAAAGGGAGCCCTGTGAGGCTTATAGTGGAAATGTATATTGCCAACGGTCACTCTGGAAAAGTGTATTGTGATTACTAAAGCATCTAAAAAATGAGCTACAGAGCACAGGGCACTTGCACTCATGGACGTATATCTTGGGAAAAAGAAAAATCGAGAGGACACAGGCACCCCAATGTTTACCGCCTCTCTGTTTAATATATCCTCGATTAGGATATAATTTATATGTCTCTGGAGGGAAAAAATGGACAGAGGTGTGGCACTTATGTAGAGTGGAATATTACTCAGCCTGAAAATCAATGAAACATGGCCAGTTGTAACAACCCCAGAGGAGTTACGTATGATCATTTGAAGTCACATAATTCAAAAAGACAAAGACATACGATATTACTAATACATGGAATGTAAACGTGGCTACAAATGAACTGAATTACAAAAGAGAACGGGGTCTCAAATTTAGAAAACCAACTTATGCTTGCTTAAGGATCAAGGAGAGTTGGGGTGCTGCATAAAACCAGAGATTGAAATTAGCACAGATACCGTTCCATAAGCCAAATATGTAATAGAAAAAACCTACTTCCTGGTCAACGAAATGGACTCAACACCCCATATTCAGTGCCTAGGAATATACAGGATGAGTAAGAGTCTTAATACCTATGGATTTATATGTCTCCATAAGAGAATCAAGCGTGTGTACAGTGACAAAAACGCAGCAGTGAAAATCAGCTAAATCCCATTATCAAAATAAATTTCAAAAACAAAAAAAATGACAGTGAAATAGAGAGCAATTCTTAAATAATTCATTCAGGGCTTGTGATGCAACCTGGATTTACCTCATCTACACCCAGAGCTGAGTGAGACATAAGGTTGGACACTTCGGGCTGACAGCATGGATGAGGTTCGATGAGCAAATGCAGACCGTTTGTAGTCATACTGCATAGTACCCATTCCATGGGTCCCAACTCTCCAGGTTTAAGGGATTCTTCCTTCAGCTAAAACATGCATGGGAAACCCACAGTATGGTGCACCGTGTGACCGGAAAACGTTTTCAAATGAATCTCAGTTTTCGTCCCCTTTTACTCGGGTTCACCATTCCAGACCCTTTACTAACACTCTCCCCACTTGGAGAGTCAGTGCCTTTAACCTCCTGTTGGGCACAGTTTGCAATTTCTGCGCAAGATGTACAGGAATAGGGAGAACCAATGAGAGACTAGCTGTAGGTGTCTGCAGGGGCAAATTTAACGCTCATTTCCCACCAGGAAGAGGAATTAACCAAAGGCTCAGCATGCCGTTCCGGAATCAGATTAGGGCCTGAAGCAATCCTCCAGGTTTGTGGCCAGTTCACAATAAAGCGAGTTGAAGAAAGGAGCTCAGGGACACTATAATTCACAAACCTGCAGAGTTATAATTGACAGCTATCGTCCAAAAATATATTGAAGTTAGGCTGCGAAGATACTTGAAAGCGGGGCAGAATTGCAGGAAAACGATTTCAGGGGGTAGACTGGAATTGCATTTAAAGCATAGGAAAAGAGGCAGAACGTCGACAATGATGCTCTTGGGCAAAAAGGGCGTGTGCGTTTTTTCCTGAATATATTCAGGAAAAAACGCATACGCCCTTTTTGGCCAACCAAGCAAGCATGTTAAAGTAATCTGCACTACAATGAAGTCTCATCTCCCCCATGGTCAAAAGGGCCATCTGAAAAAAGTGTAAAATCCAGAAAGGCAGCACAGGCCATGGAGAACAGGAAGCCTTCTTATGCTGATGGGCGGGATGTAAATTGCCAACAGCCACTCTGGAGAAGTGTATGGTGTTTCCTCAAACACCTAAAAAAAAAGCAACGGCGCCTACGGCACTTCCACTTATGGTCCTATAGTTTAGGGAAATTAAAATAAAAAAGACGCAGCCACCCCAAATTTTCGAATGGCTCTGTTTACAATATACTCATCTATGGTACAAGTTAAATATCCCAGAAAGCGGAAAATGGATAAAGAAGTTGTGCTACGAACGTACAATGGAATATCACACAGCAATGAAATCTATGTCTTCAGGCCCGTCGCGGCATAACGAGTGGATTCAGGTATGAAGACTCTAAGTGAAATTAGTCACACAGAGAAAGAAACATCATAAGATACCACTAATACACGGAATGTAAACTTGGCTACACATGAACTGAATTACAAAACAGAACAGGGTCTCAAATTTAGCAAACCAACCAATGCTTGCTTAAGGCGAAAGGTGAGTTGGGGTGCTACATAAAACCAGAGATTGAAATTAGCACAGATACCGTTCCATAAGTCAAATATGCAATAGTCAAGACCTACTCCTTGCTCAATAAAATGGACTCAACACCCCAAATTCAATGCCTAGGAATATACCTGACTAGTAAGAATCTTAAAACCCATGGATTTATATGTCTCCATAAGACAATCAAGCGTGTGTACAGCGGTATAAACGCAGCAGTGAAAATCCGATAAATCCCATTATCAAAATGAATTATAAAAACAAAACACAATGACAGTGAAATAGAAAGCAATTCTTAAATAATTCATTCAGGACTTGTGATGCAACCTGGATTTACCATATCTACACACAGAGCTGGGTGAGACATAAGGCTGGACACTTTGAGCTGATAGCATTGGTGAGGTTCGGTGAGCAAATGCAGACCCTTTGAAGTCAAACTGCATGATACCCATTCCATGGGTCCCAACTCTCCAGGTTTAAGGGATCCTTCCTTTAGCTAAAACATGCATGGGAAACCCAGAGTATGGTCCCTGTGACTGCGCAACATTTTTAAATGCATGTAAGTTTTCGTCCCCTGATACTCGGGTTGACCATTCTGGACGGTATAATAACACTCTCCCCGCTTGGAGAGTCAGTGCCTTTAACCTCCTGTTTGACACAGTATGCAATTTCTGCGCAAGATGAAAAGGAATAGGGAGAAACAATGAGAGACTAGCTGTAGGTGTCTGCACGGGCAAATTTATGCTCATTTCCCTCCAGGAAGTGGAATTAACCAAAGGCTCAGCATGCCGGGCCGGAACCAGATTAGGGCCTGAAGCAATCCTGCGGTTTTGCGGCCAGCTCACAAGGAAACGAGTTGAAGAAAGGAGCTCAGGGGCACTGTCATTCACAAACCTGCAGAGTTATAAATGCCAACTATCGTCCAGAAATACATTGAAGAAGGCTGCGAAGAGGACTTGACAGCGGGGCAGAATTGCTGGAAAACGATTTCAGGGGGTAGACTGGAATTGCATTTAAAGCATAGAAAAGAGTCATAACGTCGACAATGATGCACTTGGCCAAAAAGGGCGTATGCGTTTTTAACTGAATATATTCAGGAAATAACGCATACGCACTTTTTGGCCAACCAAGCAAGCGTGTAAAGGAAATCTGCACTACAATGAAGTCTCACTGCCCCCCGGTCAAAAGGGCCTTCTGAAAAAAGTGTAAAATCCAGAAAGGCAGGACAGGCCATGGAGAACAGGGAGACTTGTTATGCTGATGGACGGGATATAAATTGCCAACAGCCACTCTGGAGAAGTGTATGGTGTTTCCTGAAACACCTTAAAAGCAAAGCAACGGAGCCTACGGCACTTCCACTTATGGTCCTATAGCTTACGGAATTAAAATCAAAAACACACAGCCACCCCAAAGTTTCGGACGGCTCTGTTTACAAGAACACCGTCTGCGGAACAAGTTAAATATCCCAGAACGTTAAAAATGGATAAAGAAGTTGTGGTACGTACGTACAATGGAATATCACTCAGCAATGAAATCTAGGTCATCAGGCCCGTCGCGGCATAATGAGTGGATTCAGGTACGATGATTCTAAGGGAAATAAGTCACACAGAAAATGAAACATCATAAGATATCACTAATACACGGAATGTAAACTTGGCTACACATGAACTGAATTACAAAACAGAACAGGGTCTCAAATTTAGAAAACAAACTTATGCTTGCTTAAGGGGAAAGGTGAGTTGGGGTGGTGCATCAAACCAGAGATAGAAATTAGCACAGATACCTTTCCATAAGCCAAATATGTCATAGTCAAAACCTACACCTTGCTCAACGAAATGGACTAAACACCCCATATTCAACGCCTAGGAATACACCTGACTAGTAAGAATCTTCAAACCCATGGATTTATATGTCTGCATAAGAGAATCAAGCGTGTGTACAACTGCATGAATGCAGCAGAGAAAATCCGATAAATCCCATTATCAAAATGAATTACAAAAACAAAACACAATGACACTGAAATAGAGAGCAATTCTTAAATAATTCATTCAGGGCTTGTAATGCACCCTGGATTTACCACATCTACACCCAGAGCTGAGTGAGACATAAGGTTGGACACTTCGTGCTGATAGCATTGGTGAGGTTCGATGAGCAAACGCAGACCCTTTGAAGTCATACTGCATGGTACCCATTCCATGGGTCCCAACTTTCCAGGTTTACAGGATTCTTCCTTCACCTAAATCATGCACCTGAATCCCAGAGTATGGTCCACCATGTGACTGGGAAGCGATTTTAAATGCCTCTCAGGTTTCGTCCCTTGGTACTCAGGTTCACCATTCCAGACGCTTTACTAACTCTCTCCCCACTTGGAGAGTCAGTGCCTTTAACCTCCTGTTGGGCACAGTTTGCAATATCTGCGCAAGATGAACAGGAATAGGGAGAACCAATGAGAGACTAGCTGTAGTTGTCTGCACGGGCAAATTTAATGCTCATTTCCCACCAGAAAAAGGAATTTTCCAAACGCTCAGCATGCTGTGCGGAAACCAGATTAGGGCCTGAAGCAATCCTGCGGTTTTGCGGCCAGCTCACAAGAAAGCTAGTTGAAGAAAGGAGCTCAGGGACACTGTAATTAACAAACCTGCAGAGTTATAAATGGCAGGTATCAAACAAAAATATATTGAAGTAAGGCTGCGAAGAGGACTTGAAAGTGGGGCAGAATTCCAGTAATATGATTTCAGGAGGTAGACGGGAAGTGCTCTGAAAGCATAGGAGAAGAGGCAGATTCTCGACAATGATGCACTTGGTCAAAAAGTGCATATGAGTTTTTTCAGGGCCCTCATTAAAGAGGGTAGGGGGCTCCCAGCATGCTTTCGTGGCCAACAGAGGGCCCACATCGCCAAGGCGATGTGAGCCAGCCAGGCAGGAGTGACCTCACATCAGAGGGCCCACCTCACAGAAGGGTAAGGAACCCAGCCAGGATCAGACTCTCACCAGAGTGCCCACATCAGCAAGGGGCTGTGAACCAGACAGGAGTGTCATCACACCCATAGGGCCACATCATCAAAGGTTGAGGTACCCAGGAAATGTGGCCTCAAACCAGAGGACCCACATCACCATGGGTCTCAGAGCGAGGCAGGCAGGATTAACCTCACAACACATGGCCCATTGTATAAAAAAGGTGAGGAATCCAGCAGTTGGAACATCCCAGCAGGCGTCCCAGAGCACCAGGGCTATGGGATCCAGGCAGTGATGAACTCACAACAGAGGTCCCTCATCATGAAACTGTGAGCAAACCAGCCGTTGTGACCTCAGAGCACAAGGCCCACATCCCCATGGGGAAGGGAACCAAGCAGGAGTGTCATCACACCAGTGGGCACACATCAGAAAATGTGGGGAGCCCAGCAGTTAGGGCCTGACGCCAGAGGGCTCTCATCACCGAGGAGAGGAGGCTCACAGCAGGCTCCAACTGCTACCAGAGGGCCGCCATCGCCAATGCGGGATGTGCCAGCCAGGCAGGAGTGACCTCAGAGCAGAGGGCCCACCACACAAAAGTGTGAGGAACCCAAAGAGGATCAGACTCTCACCACAGGGCCCACATCACCAAGGGAATGGGAACCAGGCTGGAGTGTCCTCACACCAGTGGGGCCTCATCACCGAAATGTGAGTGACCCAGCACACGTGGCTTCAAACCAGAGGACACATATCACCAAGGGGCTGGGAGTGAGGCAGGCAGGAGGAGCCTCAAAACATAGGGACCATAGAATAAAAATGGTGAGGTATCCCGCAGTTGGAACCTCCTAGCAGGCGGCCAGGAGCAGCGAGGCTATGGGATCCAGACCTGACTGAACTCAAAACAGAGTGCCCTCATCATGAAACTGTGAGCAACCCAGCCGTTGGGACCTCAGAGCAGAAGGCCCACATTCCCATGTGGCTGGGAACATGGCATAAGTGTACTCGCACCACAGGGCACACATCAGAGAATTTTGGAAGCCCAGAAGTTAGGGCCTGACGCCAGAGGGCCCTCATTACCAAGGGGAGGAGACTCCAAGCAGGCACCAACTCCCAACAGAGGGCCCATGTCGCCAAGGTGACGTGTGACAGCCAGGCAGGAGTGACCTCACAGCAGAGGGCCTACCTCACAGAAGGGTGAGGAACCCAGCCAGGATAAGACTCTCACCAGAGGGCCCACATCACCAATGGGATCAGAAACAGGCAGGACTGTCTTCACACCAGTGTGGCCACATCATAGAAAGGTGAGGAACCCAGCACATGTGGCCTAAACCAGAGGACCCACATCTCCAAGGGGCTCGGAGTGAGGCAGGCAGGAGGAGCCTCACAACACAGGGACCATAGGATAAAAAAGCTGAGGAAACTTGCAGTGTGAACCTCCCAGCAGGCGGCCCAGAGCACCAAGTCTATGCGATCCAGGCTGCAGTGAACTCACAGCAGAGGGCCCACATCATGAAACTGTGAGCAACCCAGACATTGGGACCTCAGAGCAGAAGGCCCACATCCCCATGGGGATGGGAACCTCGCAGGAGTGCCCTCGCACCACTTAGCACGTATCAGAAAATGTGGGTACCCAGCAGTTAGGGCCTGACGCAAGAGGGCCCTCATCACCGAGGGGAGGAAGCTCCCAGCAGGCTACAACTGCCACAAGAGGGCCGATGTTGCCCAGGCGGGGTATGCCAACCAGGCAGGAGTGACCTCACAGCAGAGGACCCACCTCACAGAAGGGTGAGGAACCCAAACAGGATCAGACTCTCACCAGAGGGCCCACATCATCAAGGGGATAGGAACCAGGCAGGAGTGTCCTCACACCATTGGGGCCACATCATCAAAAGGTGAGGGACCCAGCACACGTGGCCTCAAACCAGAGGACACACATCACCAAGGGGCTGGGAGTGAGGCAGGCAGGAGGAGTCTCAAAAAAGAGGGCCCATAGAAGAAAAAAGGTGAGGAATCCCGCAGTTGTAACGTCCCAGCAGGTGGCCAGGAGCAGCATGGCTATGGGATCCAGGCCGGAGTGAACTCACACCAGAGGGCCCTCATCATGAAACTGAGCAACCCACCGTTGGGACCTCAGAGCAGAAGGCCCACATTCCCATGGGGTTGTGAACTTGGCAGGAATGTACTCGCACCACAGGGCGCACATCAGAAAATTTTGGGAGCCCAGGAGTTAGGGCCTGATGCCAGAGGGCCCTCATTACCAAGGGGAGGAGACTCCCAGCAGGCACCAACTCCCACCAGATGGCCAACGTCACCAAGGCGGGGTGTGCCAGCTAGGCAGGACTGACCTCAGAGAAGAGGGCCTACCTCACAGAAGTGTGAGTAACACAACCAGGATCAGACTCTCACCGGAGGGCCCACATCACCAAGGAGATGGGAACCAAGCAGGAGTGTCCTCACACCAGTGGGGCCACATCAGCCAAAGGTGAGGAACCCAGCACATGTGGCCTCAAACCAGAGGACACACATCACCAAGGGGCTGGGAGTGAGGCAGGTGTCTGGAGGGGCACATTTAACTCTAATTTCCCACCAGGAAGAGGAATTAACCAAAGGCTCAGAGTGCCGTGCCGGACCCTGATTATGGCCTGAAGCAAACCTGCGGTTCTGTGGCCAGCTTTCAAGGAAACGAGTTAAGAAAGGAAATCACGGGCACTGTAATTCACAAACCTGCAGAGGTATAAATGACAGCTATTGGCAAAAATATATTGAAGTAAGTCTGCAAAGAGGACTTGAAAACGAGGCAGAATTGCAGGAATCATATTTCAGGAGGTAGATTGGAATTGCATTTAAAGCATGTGAAATGCGGCAGATCTTCGACAATGATGCACTTGGACAAAAGTGCATATACATTTTTTCCTGAATATATTCAGGAAAAAACGCATATGCCCTTTTTGGCCAACCAAGCACTCGAGCAATGGAAATCCGCACTACAATGAAGTCTTATTTCCCATTCCTCAAAAGGGCCATCTGAAAAAAGTGTAAAAACCAGAAACACAGGACAGGCCATGGAATAAAGGGAGCCTTGTTATGCTGATGGGTGGGATGTAAATTGCCAACAGACACTCTGGAGATGTTTATGGTGTATCCTGGAACATCTGACAAACAAAGCTACAGACCCTAGGGCACTTCCACTTTTGGCCCTATAGCTTTGGAAAATTAAAATCAAGAAGACACAGCCAACACAAAATTTAGGGCTGCTGTGTATACAAGAACCTCGAGTCCAGTACAAATTAAATATCCCAGAAAGAAAAAAATGGATAAAGGAGTTGTGCTACTTACGTACAACGGAATATCACTCAGCAATGAAATCAATGTCATCAGGACTGTAGCAGCAAATTGAGTGGATTTAAGTATGATGATTCTAAGAGAAATATGTCACACAAAGATAATTATCATAAGATATCACTAATAGAGAGAGTGTAAACTTGGCTACACATAAACTGAATTACAAAACCGAACAGAGTCTCACATTTAGATAAAAACTTATGCTTGCTTAACGGGAAAGTTGAGTTGGGGTGCTGTATAAAACCAGAGATTGAAATGAGCACACATACCGTTCCATAAGTCAAATATGTAATAGACAAGACCTACTCTTTGCTCAATGAAATAGACTCATCCAAGATGTATCACCTCACACCTGTTAGAATGGGCATCATCAGAAAATCTACAAACAACAAATGCTGGAAAGGGTGTGGAGATAAGGAACCCTCTTCCACTATTGTTGGGAATGTAAATTGATACAGTCACTGTGGAGAACATTATGGAGTTTCTTATAAAACTAAGAATAGAATTACCATATGATACAGCAATCCCACTACTGGGCATATACCCAGACAAAACCATAAATCAAAAAGAGACATTCACTGCAATGTTCATTGCATCACTATTTAAAATATCCAGGTAATGGAAGCAACCTAAATGCCCACAGACAGACGAATGCATAAAGATGAGGTACATATATAAAATGGAATATTACTAAGCCATAAAAAGGAATGAAATTGGGTCATTTGTAGAGACGTTGATGGATCTAGAGACTGTCATACAGAGTGAAGTAAGTCAGAAATGGAAAAACAAATCTTGTATATTAATGCATATATGTGGAACCTAGAAAAATTGTACAGATGAACCGTTTTGCAAGGCAGAAATAGAGCAACAGATGTAGACAACAAACGTATGGACACCAAGGGGGGAAAGCTGTTAGGGGGTGGTGGTGGGAGGAGTTGAGAGATTGGGATTGGCATGTATACATTTATATGTATAAAATAGATAACCAACAAGAACCTGCTGTATAAAAAATTAAAATAAAATTCAAAATTAAAAAAAGTAAAACAGAAAAAATATTCTTCCCTTCACATACATGTATTTATATGAATAAATTATTTCCATGCTTATATCTGTAAATACAAAAAAGAGGAATAAAATCTACCTTGAACCAAAAATGAAAAAAAGAAAAAAACTACAGAACCCACAAGTTACACAGAGGAAAACCGTATCAGGGCACTTGCTCCAGTTGTAAACAATTCTGAAGTTGGTCAGTGGTGGGGAATCATCTCCCATTCAGCCAGCAGGCCACACGCAACAAGCATCCTCATTGCAAAGTTGGGGGACCGTGCCGAGGCATCTGTGAGTAAACGTGGGCCGAGCCCCAGGCCAGCTGCTGCAGAAATGTTCCCACCTTTCACAGGTAAAACACCTGAATATGTACAAGGATTTGAAAGCCTAGAGGAAGGGCCATGGAGCCACATGAGCGACAGCATGCCAGCCGACTTGGTGCCTGCAGGCCAGCCAGGATGGTCCTGGCCCTGGGTACTCTTCTGGAAGCTTTCCATTTCCCTGCCTGAGATACCCCTGCTGTCCCGGCCCCCACTGATTTCTTCCTTCCTCACCTCTGCCCAGGGAGAAATTCCAGCAGCAGGTATGGGTGACACATCCTCTTTTTTAGCAGGTGGCATCTTGGCAACTGCTGCAGAAAGTCCAGCAGAGCCCCACTCACACTGGGCCACCCACAAAGCCGTGGCCTCTCACTCCCTCCCACCAGCCCAGCCCCGAGACTGCTGACTGGGCAGAGAAAATGGCGTCAGGCACAGCTGCAGGGGCTCTTGCTGCCTGGAGCGGTGTTTATATTGATCTCAACCCAGGCACACCTGGGGAGGACTGGCCGGCACGGTCAGGCTTCCCAGGCCAGCCAATAATCACCCCTCAGGGGCTCACAGTTGCAGAAACTGGAACTTGCTGAATCGGCCAGGTCCAAGGAACAGGTGTGGGCTCCTGAGAGTCAGGATAGACAAGGGACTGCAGCTCTGGCTATTTTTCTAATTATATTATCTGGCCCATGAGTGGGAGACAACTTCAAGAAAACCCTCTCCTAATGAGAGGAACCCAGGAGTCAGGGAGAGGAGAGGTGTGTGGTGGGTGGAGACAGAGGCCTGGTTCCCCGGGTGCAGTGGAAGTCTCTGGAAGACCAGGTGGAGGGAGGCCACACAGAGTGATGCCCAGGGTCACAGACCTGTCGGAGCTGCTGTTTGTTAGTTCAAGTCCTGCTCTGAGGTGCTCTGTGTCAGATCTGAGTGACAGGTGAGCTGGGAGTGCTCTGCAATGAGGGCGATGTGCATGGCTCCTGTGTGCCCAGCCCTGCCACGGTACCTGAAAGGGTAGCTCTGTATCCTGGGAGGGGCCTGACCACGAGAGCCCCATGGGCTGCAGGGGAACCTGCCCAGGGAGCCCCATATCCTGGGAGGGGCCTGAACACGAGAGCCCCGTGGGCTGGGGTGGGGGTGGGGTACCTGCCCAGGTGAGCTCCATATCCTGGGATTGGCCTGACCTTGAGAGCCCCATGGGCTGCTGGAGTCCTGGTAAAAGATGTCAGGACAGTCAGTGAAGCCACCGAGGATAGACCTCCAGTAGTTCCTAAACCCTACACCCTGCTGGTCATTCTACTAACCACCAGGACATGGTATTCTGTATTAGTCTTCAATGAAGCCTTCTTTTGTATTCTATTAGTCCCAGAGTCACAAGAAATTTTGGCTTGTGAGTGGCAGGACTCAACATACAACTAAAACAATACTTCCGGGCCGTCTTGCCCCAAGGGTTCAAAAATTCCCACACCATCTTTGGGGAAAGCTCAGCTAAAGACCTAAAAGTTCTACCTCTGGAAAAGGAAACACTCCTTCAATATGCAGACGACATTCTGATCGCCAGCCCTACTAAGGAGACCTCTGAACTACCAAGCCAATAAAGGATACAAGTTGTCCAAGAAAAAGCTCAAATATCACAGACTATGGTGACCTGCGTGGGCTGCATTCTCACAGAAGGTCGGAGAAGCCCATCCCAGGAAAGGGAAGAAACGATTTACAGCCTTACCCATTTCTAAAACTAGAAGACAGCTTAGGGGTTCCTGGGGAGGCCAGGGTTTGCTGCTTCTGGATCCCTAACTACAGTCTACTAGCTGGGCCTCTATATGAAACACTGAAAGAAAAAGATGATGATCCTTTTGAATAGAATCCAGAAGTGGCCTTTCAAGAATGGAAAGAGCAGTCAATTCAGACCCTTGCCCTGGAACTCCCTAATTTAGCTAAACCCTTTGACCTTTACATTCCTAGTGAAATTTGAATGGCCATTGGAGTATTAGTGCAAAACCTGGGACCACTTGAAATGGAACAATGCAAGAATGCCATCCAGGTAGGATAAACTACGGTCACCAAGGGGCTTGGCCCACCGCCACATCTGGCCAAGATACTGGCAGTATCTGAAAACCTGGAAATCAGCAGCCCAAAAGGCCACCTCCCTCCTAAGGGAAAAGGACCCCACGTGGTGATCCTAACCCCCAACCATGCCCTGAAGTTGCAGGGTTTGCTCCGTGGGCACACTGACCTTGAGTGAGGAGGTCCTCCAACTCCAACCTCCAGAGAGATAACTGGGGCAAAGTGGCACCATGACGACTCATGTGACCATCACTTGACCTGGAGTTTCTCTCATAAAACAACAAGAGTGTGTCCCAAAAGAGTAGACTACTGCTTGCAGGACTTACTGCACCCAGAGGGGAGGTAATAATCTTGGCAGGGGAACCGTATATCACGCTGTCACCATAGAAAAGCCTACAGACACTGTGATGATGGTGACCAATAAGACCGGCTGGACTCCTGTTTACTTCAAAAGGCTGTTGACTCAGTGGCCATCATGGTCCTTCATCACCACTGACCCTGGACTGTCTGGGAGTTGAGCAGTCAGGGTGCTGACACCTGGTGCTGTTTTTACGTTAATTCAGGGGCCTAACTGAAGAAAGCACAGACTACTGGTCAGAGCATCTAGGCTGGCAGAAACGGTCAGCCTAAGGTGGCTGAACAAATGTGCGGCGGGGTGAAACTGGACCTCACAGCGTCACTGCACATCTCCTTCCTGGACCCTTAAAGGTCATTAGAATCTATAACACTACCAATACTTGTGCTCAGGCGGACGAGCAGGGAGGCAGGAGGCCTGCGGACAATCAACGTCACCTGGAGGCTGCTGGGGAGAAGTTCAGACCCTCTCCCACGGGTATGAGGGCTCCTAACTCAGCACTCAGCAGTTACAGATGAAGGGTCTGCACCCTCAGCACTCTAAGAATGAGGAAGGGGACAAAATGCAGAAGAGGGGTTTGTCCCAGGCAAAGCCCCTTAAAAATCCCTGGGAGATAAAAATAGAATCTGGGCAATAAAATAAAGTCTAACCTTTTTTATCCTTTGTGCTTTGTCTAATTTCACGTGCTCCTAGGGTCCCGCATACAGAGGTTCAACAGCCGGCACTTCAGACCAGATTTCCTAGTGCAGAATGGCTGGGTCGACACTTCAGCTCCTGGAGCACAGTGCAGACTCCGCGATATAGAGCCTGAGCTGCAGCCAACCGGGCCCTCGAGAGCTCCGCCCCCTCCCTCCCACTGACTCTGACAGGATCTCTACACAGCAGCCCAGCCCACAGCCCACGGGGTAGCACATGCTCTCACCTCTCCATTCTCTGATCAAAATATAAAGTTTCCTTTGCTTCTGAACCAAACTCAGTCTCGATCTGTTGGCTCCAATGACACTGGGCAGGGGGACACTTGTTGGGGTCCACTCTGGAGGATCAGTAACAGAAATTGAGAACATTGTAACTTCAATGAACAGATGTGTGAGCCAAACTGTAATTAACATAGAACAGTGTATAAGGCTCGGGTAAAATAAGATGTTTCTAACACTTCCATTTGATATTTCCATCACTTTATTATAAGCAAGTTCAGTGAAAGGTTTGTCTTATTTGTCAGGTCAATACTAGAGAAACGAAGTGATTTCTTTCCAAGGATGTACATCTAATAATCTTGGTTAAAGCTTCAATCTTGTTTTAAATGCTTTTCCATTGAAAATGATACCTCTCTTTCAGCTCCCCCATTTCTGAGAAGTATAAAATCTTATAATTTATTATTACCAAAGGGGAAAGGTGGGAGGAGGGATAAATTAACAGTTTGGGATTAACACATACACACTGCTATGTATAAAATCGATCATTAACAAGGAACTACTGTACAGCACAGGGAACCACACTCAATATTTTGCAATAACCTATAAGGGGAAATAATCTGAAAAAAGAATAGATATTTTTATTGACATCATCTATTAATGACAGTTAAAATGGAACCTAAGGGAAACCGGTGGTGAGTGCTTCTGACCCTGAAGACTTCAATCATCTAAAGTTTGGACTCTGCCTACTTCCCAAGGCCCTTAATGAACCTATGTGTAGCCGTAGCTTAAACAATTCCCCAGTTTGGGTTGTGGAGAGACACTGATTTTGAAAAAGCCCTGGTGTTCTCCTCACATGAATGGGACACTTCCTACAGCTAAAATATGCCTGTCACACCCAGAAGATGGTATACCGTCTGATCGGGAAGAGTTTGGAAAAGGCATCTCATCTCCTCATCTCCTGGTGCTCGGGTTCACCCCTCCAGCGTCTTTACGAACAGTCTCCCCACTTGGAGATGTCAGCACTGTCAACATCCTGTTGCATACAGTTTGGAATTTGTCCAGAGGATGAAGCAGAAGGAGGAGGAACAATGAGAGACAAGTCCTAGGTGTTCGGACAGGCACATGTCACTCTAATTTCCAATCAGGAAGACGAATTGACTAAAAGCTAGGGTTGCCCATGGAAACAGAATAGGGCTTGAGGAAATCCCGCTGCTTTGTGGCCAGTTCCCATAAACACAAGTTGAAAAATGGAACTCAGGGCCGCTAAAATTCACGAAACTGCAGAGTTGAAAATATCTCTCACTGAAAAATGTCTTGAGGAAAGTCAGAGAAAAGGACTTGTAAGCAACGGAGAATGGCAGGAAAGGGATTGGAAGAGGTAGAAAGGACTCGCCATTAAGCACAAGAAAAGGGGCTGAACATTGCCAACATTGCAGTTGGCCAAAAAGGGTGTATGCGTCTTTTTCTGTATATATTCAAGAAAAGGGCATACACTTTTTTAGCCAACCAAACAGGTGCGCACTGGAAATCAGTACTACAAAACATATCACTTCGCATCAGTCAGAAGAGCCTTCCTCATAAAGTGTAAACACCAGAAATGCAGGACAGGGCAAGGAGAAAAGGGAGCCCTGTGAGGCTTATAGTGGAAATGTATATTGCCAATGGTCACTCTTGAGAAGTGTATTGTGTTTACTAAAGCATCTAAAAAATGAGCTACAGAGCACAGGGCACTTGCACTCATGGACGTATATCTTGGGAAAGACAAAAATGGATAGGACACAGGCACCCCAATGTTTACCGCCTCTCTGTTTAAAAGATCCTCGACTAGGATATAATTTATATGTCTCTGGAGGGAAAAAATGGATAGAGGTGTGGCACTTATGTAGAGTGGAATATTACTCAGCCTGAAAATCAGTGAAATATAGCCAGTTGTAACAACCCCAGAGTAGTTACGTATGATCATTCAAAGTCACATAATTCAAAAAGAAAAAGACAAACAATATTACTAATACATGGAATGTAAACGTGGCTACAAATGACCTGAATTACAAAACAGAATGGGGTCTCAAATTTAGAAGACCAACTTATGTTTGCTTAAGGAAAAAGGAGAGTTGGGGAGCTGCATAAAACCAGAGATTGAAATTAGCACAGATACCGTTCCATAAGCCAAATATGTAATAGAAAAAACCTACTCCCTGGTCAACAAAATGGACTCAACACGCCATATTCAACACCTACGAATACACCTGACTAGTAAGAATCTTCAAACTCATGGATTTATATGTCTCCGGAAGAGAATCAAGAGTGAGTACAGCGGCATGAACGGAGCAGTGAAAATGCGATAAATCCCATTATCAAAATAAATTACAAAAACAAAACACAATGAGAGTGAAATAGAGAGCAATTCTTAAATAATTCATTCAGGGCTTTTGATGCAACCTGGATTTACCACATCTACACCCAGAGCTGAGTGAGACATAAGGTTGGGCACTTCGGGCTGATAGCATTGTTGAGGTTCAATGAGCAAATGCAGACCCTTTGAAGTCATACTGCATGGTACCCATTCCATGGGTCCCAACTCTCCAGGTTTAAGGGATTCTTTCTTCAGCTAAAACATGCATGGGAAACCCACAGTATGGTGCACCGTGTGACCAGGAAAGGTTTTCAAATGCATCTCAGTTTTCGTCCCCTTTTACTCGGGTTCACCATTCCAGAACCTTTACTAACACTCTCCCCACTTGGAGAGTCAGTGCCTTTAACCTCCTGTTTGGCACAGTTTTAAATTTCTGCGCAAGATGAACAGGAATAGGGCGAACCAATGAGAGACTAGCAGTAAGTGTCTGCACGGGCAAATTTAATGCTCATTTCCCACCAGGAAGAGGAATTAACCAAAGGATCAGCATGCCGTGCCGGAACCAGATTAGGGCCTGAAGCAATCCTGCGGGTTTGCGCCCAGCTCACAAGTTGCGAGTTGAAGAATCGAGCTCAGGGGCACTGTAACTCACAAACATGCAGAGTTATAAATGACAGCTATCGTCCAAAAATATATTGAAGGAAAGCTGCGAATACGACTTGTAAGCAGGGCAGAATTGCAGGAAATCGATTTCAGGGGGTACACGGGAATTGCATTTAAAGCATAGGAAAAGAGGCAGAACGTCGACAATGATGCTCTTGGCCAAAAAGGGTGTATGCGTTTTTTCCTGAATTTATTCAGGAAAAAAAGCATATGCGCTTTTTGGCCAACCAAGCAAGCATGTTAAAGAAATCTGCACTACAATGAAGTCTCACTGCCCCCAGGTCAAAAGGGACATCTGAAACAAGTGTAAAATCCACAAAGACAGGACAGGGCAAGGAGAACAGAGAGCCTTGTTATGCTGATGGTCGGGATGTAAATTGCCAACAGCCACTCTGGAGAAGTGTATGGTGTATCCTGGAACCCCTGAAAAACAAAGCAACGGAGCCTACGGCACTTCCACTTATGGTCCTATAGCTTAGGGAAATTAAAATCAAAAACACACAGCCACCCCAAAGTGTCGGACGGCTCTGTTTACAAGAACCTCTTCTACGGTACAAGTTAAATATCCCAGAATGTGAAAAATGGATAAAGAAGTTGTGGTACGTACGTACAATGGAATATCACTCAGCAATGAAAGCTATGTCATCAGACCCGTCGCGGCATAATGAGTGGATTCAGGTACGATGATTCTAAGGGAAATAAGTCACACAGAAAATGAAACATCATAAGATATCACTAATACATGGAATGTAAACTTTGCTACACATGAACTGAATTATAAAACAGAACAGGGTCTCAAATTTAGAAAACCAACTTATGCTTGCTTAAGGGGAAAGGTGAGTTGGGGTGCTGCATAAAACCAGAGATAGAAATTAGCACAGATACCTTTCCAAAAGCCAAATATGTAATAGCCCAGACCTACCCCTTGCTCAACGAAATGGACTAAACACCCCATATTCAACGCCTAGGAATACACCTGACTAGTAAGAATCTTCAAACCCATGGATTCATATGCCTCCGTAAGAGAATGAAGCGTGTGTACAGCGGCATGAATGCAGCAGAGAAAATCCGATAAATCCCATTGTCAAAATGAATTACAAAAACAAAACCCAAGGACAGTGAAATAGAGAGCAATTCTTAAATAATTCATTCAGGGCTTGTGATGCAACCTGGATTTACCACATATACACCCAGAGCTGAGTGACACATAAGGTTGGACACTTTGGGCTGATAGCATTGTTGAGGTTCGATAAGCAAATGCAGACCCTTTGAAGTCATACTGCATGGTAGCCATTCCATGGGTCCCAACTCTCCAGGTTTAAGGGATACTTCCTTCAGCTAAAACATGCATGGGAAACACACATTATGGTGCACCATGTGACGGGGAAACGTTTTCAAATGCATCTCAGTTTTCGTCTCGTTTTACTTGGGTACACCATTCCAGACCCTTTAATAACACTCTCCCCACTTGGAGAGTCTGTACCTTTAACCTCCTGTTTGGCACAGTTTGCAATTTCTGCGCAAAATGAACAGGAATAGGGAGAACCAATGAGAGACTAGCTGTAGGTGTCTGCACGGGCAAATTTAACGCTCATTTCCAACCAGGAAGAGGAATTAACCAAAGGCTCAGCATGCCGTGCCGGAACCAAATTAGGGCCTGAATCTATCATGTGGGTTTGCGGCCAGCTCACAAGAAAGCGATTTGAAGAAAGGAGCTCAGGGGCACTGTAATTCACAAACCTGCAGAGTTATAAATGACAGCTATCGTCCAAAAATATATTGAAGGAAGGCTGTGAAGAGGACTTGAAAGCGGGGCAGAATTGCAGGAAAACGATTTCAGGGGGTAGACTGGAATTGCATTTAAAGCATAGGAAAAGAGGCAGAATGTCGACAATGATGCACTTGGCCAAAAAGTGCGTATGCGTTTTTTACTGAATATATTCAGGAAAAAACGCATACGCCCTTTTTGGCCAACCAAGCAAGCATGTTAAAGAAATCTGCACTACAATGAAGTCTCACTGCCCCCCGGTCAAAAGGGCCATCTGAAAAAAGTGTAAAATCCAGAAATGCAGCACAGGCCATGGAGAACAGGGAGCCTTGTTATGCTGATGGGTGGGATGTAAATTGCCAACAGCCACCCTGGAGAAGTGTATGGTGTTTCCTGAAACACCTAAAAAACAAAGCAACGGAGCCTACGGCACTTCCACTTATGGTCCTATAGCTTAGGGAAATTAAAATCAAAAACACACAGCCACCCCAAAGTTTCACACAGCTCTGTTTACAAGAACCTCGTCCACGGTACAAGTTAAATATCCCAGAAAGCGAAAAATGGATAAAGAAGTTGTGGTACGTACGTACAATGGAATATCACTCACCAATGAAGTCTATGTCATCTGGCCCGTCTTGGCATAATGATTGGATTCAGGTACGATGATTCTAAGTGAAATAAGTCACACAGAAAATGAAACATCATAAGATATCACTAATACACCGAATGTAATCTTGGCTACACATGAACTGAATTACAAAACAGAACATGGTCTCAAATTTAGAAAACCAACTTATGTTTGCTTAAGGGGAAAGGTGAGTTGGGGTGCTGCATAAAACCAGAGATAGAAATTAGCACAGATACCATTCCATACGTCAAATACGTAATAGTCAAGAACTACACCTTGCTCAACAAAATGGGCTAAACCCCCTATATTCAACGCCTAGGAATACACCTGACTAGTAAGAATCTTCAAACCCATGGATTTATATGTCTCCATAAGAGAATCAAGCGTGTGTGCAGCTGCATGAAGGCAGCAGAAAAAATCCGATAAATCCCATTATCAAAATGAATTAAAAAACAAAACACAATGACAGTGAAATAGAGAGCAATTCTTACACAATTCATTCAGGGCTTGTGATGCAACCTGGATTTACCACATATACACCCAGAGCTGAGTGACACATAAGGTTGGACACTTTGGGCTGATAGCATTGTTGAGGTTCGATAAGCAAATGCAGACCCTTTGAAGTCATACTGCATGGTAGCCATTCCATGGGTCCCAACTCTCCAGGTTTAAGGGATACTTCCTTCAGCTAAAACATGCATGGGAAACACACATTATGGTGCACCATGTGACGGGGAAATGTTTTCAAATGCATCTCAGTTTTCGTCTCGTTTTACTTGGGTACACCATTCCAGACCCTTTAATAACACTCTCCCCACTTGGAGAGTCTGTACCTTTAACCTCCTGTTTGGCACAGTTTGCAATTTCTGCGCAAAATGAACAGGAATAGGGAGAACCAATGAGAGACTAGCTGTAGGTGTCTGCACGGGCAAATTTAACGCTCATTTCCAACCAGGAAGAGGAATTAACCAAAGGCTCAGCATGCCGTGCCGGAACCAAATTAGGGCCTGAATCTATCATGTGGGTTTGCGGCCAGCTCACAAGAAAGCGATTTGAAGAAAGGAGCTCAGGGGCACTGTAATTCACAAACCTGCAGAGTTATAAATGACAGCTATCGTCCAAAAATATATTGAAGGAAGGCTGTGAAGAGGACTTGAAAGCGGGGCAGAATTGCAGGAAAACGATTTCAGGGGGTAGACTGGAATTGCATTTAAAGCATAGGAAAAGAGGCAGAATGTCGACAATGATGCACTTGGCCAAAAAGTGCGTATGCGTTTTTTACTGAATATATTCAGGAAAAAACGCATACGCCCTTTTTGGCCAACCAAGCAAGCATGTTAAAGAAATCTGCACTACAATGAAGTCTCACTGCCCCCCGGTCAAAAGGGCCATCTGAAAAAAGTGTAAAATCCAGAAATGCAGCACAGGCCATGGAGAACAGGGAGCCTTGTTATGCTGATGGGTGGGATGTAAATTGCCAACAGCCACTCTGGAGAAGTGTATGGTGTTTCCTGAAACACCTAAAAAACAAAGCAACGGAGCCTACGGCACTTCCACTTATGGTCCTATAGCTTAGGGAAATTAAAATCAAAAACACACAGCCACCCCAAAGTTTCACACAGCTCTGTTTACAAGAACCTCGTCCACGGTACAAGTTAAATATCCCAGAAAGCGAAAAATGGATAAAGAAGTTGTGGTACGTACGTACAATGGAATATCACTCACCAATGAAGTCTATGTCAACTGGCCCGTCTTGGCATAATGATTGGATTCAGGTACGATGATTCTAAGTGAAATAAGTCACACAGAAAATGAAACATCATAAGATATCACTAATACACCGAATGTAATCTTGGCTACACATGAACTGAATTACAAAACAGAACATGGTCTCAAATTTAGAAAACCAACTTATGTTTGCTTAAGGGGAAAGGTGAGTTGGGGTGCTGCATAAAACCAGAGATAGAAATTAGCACAGATACCATTCCATACGTCAAATACGTAATAGTCAAGAACTACACCTTGCTCAACAAAATGGGCTAAACCCCCTATATTCAACGCCTAGGAATACACCTGACTAGTAAGAATCTTCAAACCCATGGATTTATATGTCTCCATAAGAGAATCAAGCGTGTGTACAGCTGCATGAAGGCAGCAGAAAAAATCCGATAAATCCCATTATCAAAATGAATTACAAAAACAAAACACAATGACAGTGAAATAGAGAGCAATTCATAAATAATTCATTCAGGGCTTGTGATGCAACCTGGATTTACCTCATCTACACCCAGAGCTGAGTGAGACATAAGGTTGGACACTTTGGGCTGATAGCATTGGTGAGGTTCGATGAGCAACTGCAGATCATTTGAAGCCATACTGCATGGTACCCATTCCATGGGTCCCAAATCTCCAGGTTTAAGTGATTCTTCCTTCAGCTACAACATGCATGGGAAACACACAGTATGGTGCACCGTGTGACCGGGAAACGTTTTCAAATGCATCTCAGGTTTCGTCCCCTTTTACTCGGGTTCACAATTCCAGACCCTTTACTAACACTCTCCCCACTTGGAGAGTCAGTGCCTTTAACCTGCTGTTTGGCACAGTTTGCAATTTCTGTGCAAGATGAACAGGAATAGGGAGAACCAATGAGAGACTAGCTGTAGGTTTCTGCACGGGCAAATTTAACGCTCATTTCCAACCAGGAAGAGGAATTAACCAAAGGCTCAGCATGCCGTGCCGGAACCAAATTAGGGCCTGAATCTATCATGCGGGTTTTCGGCCAGCTCACAAGAAAGCGATTTGAAGAAAGGAGCTCAGGGGCACTGTAATTCACAAACATGCAGAGTTATAAATGACAGCTATCGTCCAAAAATATATTGAAGGAAGGCTGTGAAGAGGACTTGAAAGCGGGGCAGAATTGCAGGAAAACGATTTCAGGGGGTAGACTGGAATTGCATTTAAAGCATAGGAAAAGAGGCAGAATGTCGACAATGATGCACTTGGCCAAAAAGTGCGTATGCGTTTTTTACTGAATATATTCAGGAAAAAACGCATACGCACTTTTTGGCCAACCAAGCAAGCATGTTAAAGAAATCTGCACTACAATGAAGTCTCACTGCCCCCCGGGCAAAAGGGCCATCTGAAAAAAGTGTAAAATCCAGAAATGCAGCACAGGCCATGGAGAACAGGGAGCCTTGTTATGCTGATGGGTGGGATGTAAATTGCCAACAGCCACTCTGGAGAAGTGTATGGTGTTTCCTGAAACACCTAAAAAACAAAGCAACGGAGCCTACGGCACTTCCATTTATGGTCCTATAGCTTAGGGAAATTAAAATCAAAAACACACAGCCACCCCAAAGTGTCAGACGGCTCTGTTTACAAGAACCTCGTCTACGGTACAAGTTAAATATCCCAGAAAGCGAAAAATGGATAAAGAAGTTGTGGTACGTACGTACAATGGAATATCACTCACCAATGAAGTCTATGTCATCTGGCCCGTCTTGGCATAATGATTGGATTCAGGTACGATGATTCTAAGTGAAATAAGTCACACAGAAAATGAAACATCATAAGATATCACTAATACACCGAATGTAATCTTGGCTACACATGAACTGAAATACAAAACAGAACAGGGTCTCAAATTTAGAAAACCAACTTATGTTTGCTTAAGGGGAAAGGTGAGTTGGGGTGCTGCATAAAACCAGAGATAGAAATTAGCACAGATACCATTCCTTACGTCAAATACGTAATAGTCAAGACCTACACCTTGCTCCACAAAATTGGCTAAACCCCCTATATTCAACGCCTAGGAATACACCTGACTAGTAAGAATCTTCAAACCCATGGATTTATATGTCTCCATAAGAGAATCAAGCGTGTGTACAGCTACATGAAGGCAGCAGAGAAAATCCGATAAATCCCATTATCAAAATGAATTAAAAAACAAAACACAATGACAGTGAAATAGAGAGCAATTCTTACACAATTCATTCAGGGCGTGTGATGCAACCTGGATTTACCGCATCTACACCCAGAGCTGAGTGAGACATAAGGTTGGACACTTCGGGCTGATAGCATTGGTGAGTTTCGATGAGCAAAAGAAGACCATTTGAAGTCATACTGCATGATACCCATTCCATGGGTCCCAACTCTCCAGGTTTAAACGATTCTTCATTCAGCTAAAACATGCATGGGAAACCCACAGTATGCTGCACCGTGTGACTGGCAAACGTTTTCAAATGATTCTCAGTTTTCGTCCCCTTTTACTCGGGTTCACCATTCCAGACTCTTTATGAACACTCTCCCCACTTGGAGAGTCAGTGCCTTTAACCTCCTGTTGGGCACAGTTTGCAATTTCTGCGCAAGATGAAAAGGAATAGGGAGAACGAATGAGAGACTAGCTCTAGGTGTCTGCACGGGCAAATTTAACGCTCATTTCCCACCAGGAAGAGGAATGAACCAAAGGCTCAGCATGCCGTGCCGGAACCTGATTAGGGCCTGAGGCAATCCTGTGGGTTTGCGGCCAGCTCACAAGATAGCGAGTTGAAGAAATGAGCTCAGGGGCACTGTAACTCACAAACCTGCAGAGTTATAAATGACAGCTATCGTCCAAAAATATATTGAAGGAAGGCTGCGAAGACGACTTCTAAATGGGGCAGAATTGCAGGAGAACGATTTCAGGGGGTAGACGGGAATTGCATTTAAAGCATAGGAAAAGAGGCAGAACGTCGACAATGATGCTCTTGGCCAAAAAGTGCGTATGCGTTTTTTCCTGAATATATTCAGGAAAAAACGCATACGCACTTTTTGGCCAACCAAGCAAGCATGTTAAAGAAATCTGCACTACAATGAAGTCTCACTGCCCCCCGGTCAAAAGGGCCATCTGAAAAAAGTGTAAAATCCAGAAAGGCAGCACAGGCCATGGAGAACAGGGAGCCTTGTTATGCTGATGGGCGGGATGTAAATTGCCAACAGCCACCCTGGAGAAGTGTATGGTGTTTCCCGGAACACCGAAAAAACAAAGCTACGGAGCCTACGGCACTTCCACTTATGGTCCTATAGCTTAGGGAAATTAAAATCAAAAACACACAGCCACCCCAAAGTGTCGGACGGCTCTGTTTACAACAACCTCGTCTACGGTACAAGTTAAATATCCCAGAATGTGAAAAATGGATAAAGAAGTTGTGGTACGTACGTACAATGGAATATCACTCAGCAATGAAATCTATGTCATCAGGCCCGTCGCGGCATAATGAGTGGATTCAGGTACGATGATTCTAAGTGAAATAAGTCACACAGAAAATGAAACATCATAAGATATCACTACTACACAGAATGTAAACTTGGCTACACATGAACTGAATTACAAAACAGAACAGGGTCTCAAATTTAGAAAACCAACTTATGCTTGCTTAAGGGGAAAGGTGAGTTGGGGTGCTGCATAAAACCAGAGATAGAAATTAGCACAGATACCTTTCCATAAGCCAAATATGTAATAGTCAAGACCTACCCCTTGCTCAACGAAATGGACTAAGCACCCCATATTCAACGCCTAGGAATACACCTGACTAATAAGAATCTTCAAACCCATGGATTTATATGTCTCCGTAAGAGAATGAAGCGTGTGTACAGTGGCATGAAGGCAGCAGAAAAAATCCGATAAATCCCATTATCAAAATGAATTAAAAAACAAAACACAATGACAGTGAAATAGAGAGCAATTCTTACACAATTCATTCAGGGCTTGTGATGCAACCTGGATTTACCGCATCTACACCCAGAGCTGAGTGAGACATAAGGTTGGACACTTCGGGCTGATAGCATTGGTGAGTTTCGATGAGCAAATGAAGACCATTTGAAGTCATACTGCATGATACCCATTCCATGGGTCCCAACTCTCCAGGTTTAAACGATTCTTCATTCAGCTAAAACATGCATGGGAAACCCACAGTATGCTGCACCGTGTGACTGGCAAACGTTTTCAAATGATTCTCAGTTTTCGTCCCCTTTTACTCGGGTTCACCATTCCAGACTCTTTATGAACACTCTCCCCACTTGGAGAGTCAGTGCCTTTAACCTCCTGTTGGGCACAGTTTGCAATTTCTGCGCAAGATGAAAAGGAATAGGGAGAACGAATGAGAGACTAGCTCTAGGTGTCTGCACGGGCAAATTTAACGCTCATTTCCCACCAGGAAGAGGAATGAACCAAAGGCTCAGCATGCCGTGCCGGAACCTGATTAGGGCCTGAGGCAATCCTGTGGGTTTGCGGCCAGCTCACAAGATAGCGAGTTGAAGAAATGAGCTCAGGGGCACTGTAACTCACAAACCTGCAGAGTTATAAATGACAGCTATCGTCCAAAAATATATTGAAGGAAGGCGGCGAAGACGACTTCTAAATGGGGCAGAATTGCAGGAGAACGATTTCAGGGGGTAGACGGGAATTGCATTTAAAGCATAGGAAAAGAGGCAGAACGTCGACAATGATGCTCTTGGCCAAAAAGTGCGTATGCGTTTTTTCCTGAATATATTCAGGAAAAAACGCATACGCACTTTTTGGCCAACCAAGCAAGCATGTTAAAGAAATCTGCACTACAATGAAGTCTCACTGCCCCCCGGTCAAAAGGGCCATCTGAAAAAAGTGTAAAATCCAGAAAGGCAGCACAGGCCATGGAGAACAGGGAGCCTTGTTATGCTGATGGGCGGGATGTAAATTGCCAACAGCCACCCTGGAGAAGTGTATGGTGTTTCCCGGAACACCGAAAAAACAAAGCTACGGAGCCTACGGCACTTCCACTTATGGTCCTATAGCTTAGGGAAATTAAAATCAAAAACACACAGCCACCCCAAAGTGTCGGACGGCTCTGTTTACAACAACCTCGTCTACGGTACAAGTTAAATATCCCAGAATGTGAAAAATGGATAAAGAAGTTGTGGTACGTACGTACAATGGAATATCACTCAGCAATGAAATCTATGTCATCAGGCCCGTCGCGGCATAATGAGTGGATTCAGGTACGATGATTCTAAGTGAAATAAGTCACACAGAAAATGAAACATCATAAGATATCACTACTACACAGAATGTAAACTTGGCTACACATGAACTGAATTACAAAACAGAACAGGGTCTCAAATTTAGAAAACCAACTTATGCTTGCTTAAGGGGAAAGGTGAGTTGGGGTGCTGCATAAAACCAGAGAAAGAAATTAGCACAGATACCTTTCCATAAGCCAAATATGTAATAGTCAAGACCTACCCCTTGCTCAACGAAATGGACTAAGCACCCCATATTCAACGCCTAGGAATACACCTGACTAATAAGAATCTTCAAACCCATGGATTTATATGTCTCCGTAAGAGAATGAAGCGTGTGTACAGCGGCATGAATGCAGCAGAGAAAATCCGATAAATCCCATTATCAAAATGAATTACACAAACAAAACCCAAGGACAGTGAAATAGAGAGCAATTCTTAAATAATTCATTCAGGGCTTGTGATGCAACCTGGATTTACCACATCTACACCCAGAGCTGAGTGAGACATAAGGTTGGGCACTTCGGGCTGATAGCACTGGTGAGGTTCGATGAGCAAATGCAGACCCTTTGAAGTCATACAGCATGGTACCCATTCCATGGGTCCCAACTCTCCAAGTTTAAGGGATTCTTCCTTCAGCTAAAACATGCATGGGAAACCCACAGTATGGTGCACCGTGTGACTGGCAAACGTTTTCAAATGCATCTCAGTTTTCGTCCCCTTTTACTCGGGTTCACCATTCCAGACCCTTTACGAACACTCTCCCCACTTGGAGAGTCAGTGCCTTTAACCTCCTGTTGGGCACAGTTTGCAATTTCTGCGCAAGATGAAAAGGAATAGGGAGAACCAATGAGAGACTAGCTCTAGGTGTCTGCACGGGCAAATTTAACGCTCATTTCCCACCAGGAAGAGGAATTAACCAAAGGCTCAGCATGCCGTGCCGGAACCAGATTAGGGCCTGAGGCAATCCTGTGGGTTTTCGGCCAGCTCACAAGATAGCGAGTTGAAGAAAGGAGTTCACGGGCACTGTAACTCAAAAACTTGCAGAGTTATAAATGACAGCTATCGTCCAAAAATATATTGAAGGAAGGCTGCGTAGACGACTTGTAAGTGGGGCAGAATTGCAGGAAAACGATTTCAGGGGGTAGACGGGAATTGCATTTAAAGCATAGGAAAAGAGGCAGAACGTCGACAATGATGCTCTTGGCCAAAAAGGGCGTATGCGTTTTTTCCTGAATATATTCAGGAAAAAACGCATACGCCCTTTTTGGCCAACCAAGCAAGCATGTTAAAGAAATCTGCACTACAATGAAGTCTCACTGCCCCCCGGTCAAAAGGGCCATCTGAAAAAAGTGTAAAATCCAGAAAGGCAGCACAGGCCATGGAGAACAGGGAGCTTTGTTATGCTGATGGGCGGGATGTAAATTGCCAACAGCCACCCTGGAGAAGTGTATGGTGTTTCCCGGAACACCGAAAAAACAAAGCTACGGAGTCTAGGGCACTTCCACTTATGGTCCTATAGCTTAGGGAAATTAAAATCAAAAACACACAGCCACCCCAATGTGTCGGACGGCTCTGTTTACAAGAACCTCGTCTACGGTACAAGTTAAATATCCCAGAATGTGAAAAATGGATAAAGAAGCTGTGGTACGTACGTACAATGGAATATCACTCAGCAAAGAAATCTATGTCATCAGGCCCATCGCGGCATAATGAGTGGATTTAGGTACGATGATTCTAAGTGAAATAAGTCACACAAAAAATGAAACATCATAAGATATCACTAATACACGGAATGTAAACTTGGCTACACATGAACTAAATTACAAAACAGAACAGGGTCTCAAATTTAGAAAACCAACTTATGCTTGCTTAATGGGAAAGGTGAGTTTGGGTGCTGCATAAAACCAGAGATAGAAATTAGCACAGATACCTTTCCATAAGCCAAATATGTAATAGTCAAGACCTACCCCTTGCTCAACGAAATGGACTAAACACACCATATTCAACCCCTAGGAATACACCTGTGTAGTAAGAATCTTCAAACAGTTGGATTTATATGTCTCTGTAAGAGAATGAAGCGTGTGTACAGCGGCATGAATGCAGCAGAGAAAATCCGATAAATCCCATTATCAAAATGAATTACACAAACAAAACCCAAGGACAGTGAAATAGAGAGCAATTCTTAAATAATTCATTCAGGGCTTGTGATGCAACCTGGATTTACCACATCTAAACCCAGAGCTGAGTGAGACATAAGTTTGGGCACTTCGGGCTGATAGCATTGGTGAAGTTCGATGAGCAAATGCAGACCCTTTGAAGTCATACTGCATGGTACCCATTCCATGGGTCCCAACTCTCCAGGTTTAAGGGATTCTTCCTTCAGCTAAAACATGCATGGGAAACCCACAGTATGGTGCACCGTGTGACCGGCAAACGTTTTCAAATGCATCTCAGTTTTCGTCCCCTTTTACTCGGGTTCACCATTCCAGACCCTTTACTAACACTCTCCCCACTTGTAGAGTCAGTGCTTTTAACTTCCTGTTTGGCACAGTTTGCAATTTCTGCGCAAGATGAACAGGAATAGGGAGAACCAATGAGAGACTAGCTGTAGGTGTCTGCACGGGCAAATTTAGTGCTCATTTCCCACCAGGAGGAGGAATTAACCAAAGGCTCAGCATGCCGTGCCTGAACCAGATTAGGGCCTGACAATCGTGCGGGTTTGCAGCCAGCTCACAAGATAGCGAGTTGAAGAAAGGAGCTCAGGGGCACTGTAACTCACAAACCTGCAGAGTAATAAATGACAGCTATCGTCCAAAAATATATTGAAGGAGGTCTGCAAAGACGACTTGTAAGCGGGACAGATTTGCAGGAAAACGATTTCAGGGGGTAGACGGGAATTGCATTTAAAGCATGGGAAAAGAGGCAGAAAGTCAACAATGATGCTCTTGGCCAAAAAGGGCGTATGCGTTTTTTCCTGAATATATTCAGGAAAAAACGCATACGCCCTTTTTGGCCAACCAAGCAAGCATGTTAAAGAAATCTGCACTACAATGAAGTCTCACTGCCCCCCGGTCAAAAGGGCCATCTGAAAAAAGTGTAAAATCCAGAAATGCAGCACAGGCCATGGAGAACAGGGAGCCTTGTTATGTTGATGGGCGGGATGTAAATTGCCAACAGCCACTCTGGACAAGTGTATGGTGTTTCCTGGAACACCTAAAAAACAAAGCAACGAAGCCTACGGCACTTCCACTTATGGTCCTATAGCTTAAGGAAATTAAAATCAAAAACACACAAACACCCCAAAGTTTCGGACGGCTCTGTTTACAAGAACCTCGTATTCGGTTCAAGTTAAATATCCCAGAATGTGAAAAATGGATAAAGTAGTAGTGGTACCTACATACAATGGAATATCACACAGCAATGAAATCTATGTCATCAGGCCCGTCGCGGCATAATGAGTGGATTCATGTACAAAGATTCTAAGGGAAATAAGTCACACAGAAAATGAAACATCATAAGATATCACCAATACACGGAATGTAAACTTGGCTGCACATGAACTGAATTACAAAACAGAACAGGGTCTCAAATTTATAAAAACAACTTATGCTTGCTTAAGGGGAAGGTGAGTTGGGGTGCTGCATAAAACCAGAGATAGAAATTAGCACAGATACCTTTCCATAAGCCAAATATGTAATAGTCAAGACCTACCCCTTGCTCAACGAAATGGACCAAACAACACATATTAAACGCCTAGGAATACACCTGACTAGTAAGAATATTCAAACCCATGGATTTATATGTCTCCATAAGAGAATCAAGCGTGTGTACAGCTGCATGAAGGCAGCAGAGAAAATCCGATAAATCCCATTATCAAAATAAATTGAAAAACAAAACACAATGACAGTGAAATAGAGAGCAATTCTTAAATAATTCATTCAGGGCTTGTGATGCAACCTGGATTTACCTCATCTACACCCAGAGCTGAGTGAGACATAAGGTTGGACACTTCGGGCTGATAGCATTGGTGAGGTTCGATGAGCAAATGAAGACCCTTTGAAGTCATACGGCATGGTACCCATTCCATGGGTCCCAACTCTCCAGGTTTAAGCGATTCTTCCTTCAGCTAAAACATGCATGGGAAACCCACAGTATGGTGCACCGTGTGACTGGCAAACGTTTTCAAATGCATCTCAGTTTTCGTCCCCTTTTACTCGGGTTCACCATTCCAGAACGTTTACTAACACTCTCCCCACTTGGAGAGTCAGTGCCTTTAACCTCCTGTTTGGCACAGTTTGCAATTTCTGCGCAAGATGAACAGGAATAGGGAGAACCAATGAGAGACTAGCAGTAAGTGTCTGCACGGCCAAATTTAATGCTCATTTCCCACCAGGAAGAGGAATTAACCAAAGGATCAGCATGCCGTGCCGGAAACAGATTAGGGCCTGAAGCAATCCTGCGGGTTTGCGCCCAGCTCACAAGTTGCGAGTTGAAGAAAGGAGCTCAGGGACACTGTAACTCACAAACATGCAGAGTTATAAATGACAGCTATCGTCCAAAAATATATTGAAGGAAGGCTGCGAAGACGACTTGTAAGCGGGGCAGAATTGCAGGAAAACGATTTCAGGGGGTAGACGGGAATTGCATTTAAAGCATAGGAAAAGAGGCAGAACGTCGACAATGATGCTCTTGGCGAAAAAGGGTGTATGCGTTTTTTCCTGAATTTATTCAGGAAATAAAGCATATGCGCTTTTTGGCCAACCAAGCAAGCATGTTAAAGAAATCTGCACTGCAATGAAGTCTCACTGCCCCCCGGTCAAAAGGGCCATCTGAAAAAAGTGTAAAATCCAGAAAGGCAGCACAGGCCATGGAGAAGAGCGAGCCTTGTTATGCTGATGGGCGGGATGTAAATTGCCAACAGCCAGTCTGGAAAAATGTATGGTGTTTCCCGGAACATCTAAAAAACAAAGCAACGGAGCCTATGGCACTTCCCCTTATGGTCCTATAGCTTAGGAAAGTTAAAATCAAAAACACACAGCCACCCCAAAGTGTCGGACGGCTCTGTTTACAAGAACCTCGTCTACGGTACAAGTTAAATATCCCAGAATGTGAAAAATGGATAAAGAAGTTGTGGTACGTACGTACAATGGAATATCACTCAGCAATGAAATCTATGTCATCAGGCCCGTCGCGGCATAATGAGTGGATTCAGGTACGATGATTCTAAGTGAAATAAGTCACACAGAAAATGAAACATCATAAGATATCACTACTACACGGAATGTAAACTTGGCTACACATGAACTGAATTACAAAACAGAACAGGGTCTCAAATTTAGAAAACCAACTTATGCTAGCTTAAGGGGAAAGGTGAGTTGGGGTGCTGCATAAAACCAGAGATAGAAATTAGCACAGATACCTTCACATAAGCCAAATATGTAATAGTCAAGGCCTACCCTTTGCGCAATGAAATGGACTAAATACCCCATATTCAACGCCTAGGAATACACCTGACTGGTAAGAATCTTCAAACCCATGGATTTATATGTCTCCGTTAGGGAATGAAGCGTGTGTACAGCAACATGAATGCAGCAGAGAAAATCCGATAAATCCCATTATCAAAATGAATTACAAAAACCAAACACAAGGACAGTGAAATAGAGAGCAATTCTTAAATAATTCATTCAGGCTTGTGATGCAACCTGGATTTACCACATCTACACCCAGAGCTGAGTGTGACATAAGGTTGGGCACTTCGGGCTGATAGCACTGGTGAGGTTCGATGAGCAAATGCAGACCCTTTGAAGACATACTGCATGGTACCCATTCCATGGGTCCCAAATCTCCAGTTATAAGGGATTCTTCCTTCAGCTCAAAACATGCATGGGAAACCCACAGTATGGTGGACCGTGTGACCGGCAAACGTTTTCAAATGCATCTCAGTTTTCCTCCCCTTTTACACGGGTTCACCATTCCAGACCCTTTACTCACACTCTCCCCACTTGGAGAGTCAGTGCCTTTAACCTCCTGTTGGGCACAGTTTGCAATTTCTGCGCAAGATGAACAGGAATAGGGAGAACCAATGAGAGACTAGCTGTAGGTTTCTGTACGGGCAAATTTAACGCTCATTTCCCACCAGGAAGAGGAATTAACCAAAGGCTCAGCATGCCCTGCTGGAACCAGATAAGGGCCTGAAGCAATCCTGCGGGTTTGCGGCCAGCTCACAAGTTAGCGAGATGAAGAAAGGAGCTCAGGGGCACTGTAACTCACAAACCTGCAGAGTTATAAATGACAGCTATCGTCCAAAAATATATTGAAGTATGTCTGCGAAGAGGACTTAGAATTTGGGCAGAAATTCAGGAAAACGATTTCAGGGGGTAGACTGGAATTGCACTTAAAGCCTAGGAAAAGACGGAGAACAGCGACAATGATGCACTTGGCCAAAAAGGGCGTATGCATTTTTTCCTGAATATAATCAGGAAAAAACGCATACGCCCTTTTTGGCCAACCAAGCAAGCGTGTAAAGAAATCTGCACTAAAATGAAGTCTCTCTGCCCCCCGGTCAAAAGGGCCATCTGAAAAAAGTGTAAAATCCAGAAAGGCAGGACAGGCCATGGAGAAGAGGGAGCATTGTTATCCTGATGGTCGGCATGTGAATTGCCAACAGCCACTCTGGAGAAGTGTATGGTATTTCCTGAAACACATAAGAAACAAAGCAACACAGCCTATGGCACTTCCACTTATGGTCCTATAGCTTAGGGAAATTAAAATCAAAACCACACAGGCACCCCAAAGTTTGGAACGGCTCTGTTTACAAGAACCTCTTGTACGGTACAAGTTAAATATCCCAGAGGGCGAAAAATGGATAAAGAAGTTGTGGTTCTTACGTACAATGGAATATCACTCAGCAATGAAATCTATGTCATCAGGCCCGTAGCGGCATAATGAGTGGATTCAGGTACGATGATTCTACGTGCAATAGGTCACACAGAAAAAGAAACATCATAAGATATCACTAATACACGGAATGTAAACTTGGCTACACATGAAATGAATTACAAAACAGAACAGTGTCTCAAATTTAGAAAACCAACTTATGCTTGCTTTTTGGGAAAGGTGAGTTCGGGTGCTGCATAAAAACAGAGATTGAAATTCGCACTGATACAGTTCCATAAGCCAAATATGTAATAGACAAGACCTACTGCTTGCTCAACGAAATGGGCTCAACACCCCATATTCAACGCCTAGGAATATACCTGCCTAGCAAGAATCTTAAAACCCATGGATTTATATGTGTCCATAAGAGAATCCAGCGTGTGTTCAGTGGCCTAAAGGCAACAGTGAAAATCCGATAAATCATATTATCAAAATAAATTTCAAAAACAAAACACAATGACAGTGAAATAGAGAGCAATTCTTAAATAATTCACTCAGGGCTTCTGATGCAACCTGGATTTACCACATGTACACCCAGTGCTGGGGAGACATAAGGCCGGACACTTCGCCCTGATAGTATTGTTGAGGTTCGGTGAGCAATTGCAGACCCTTTGAAGTCATACTTCATGGTACCCATTCTAAGGGTCCCAACTCTCCAGGTTTAAGGGATTCTTCCTTCCGCTACATCATGTATGGGAAACCCAGAGTATGGTCCACCATGTGATTGGGAAACGTTTTCAAATGCATCTCAGTTTTCGTCCCTTTATACTCGGGTTCACCATTCCAGATGCTTAACTAACACTCTCCCCACTTGGAGAGTCAGTGCCTTTAACCTCCTGTTTGTCACAGTTTGCAATTTCTGCGCAAGATGAACAGGAATAGGGAGAACCAATGAGAGACTAGCTGTAGGTGTCTGCACGGGCAATTTAATGCTCATTTCTCACCAGGAAGTGGAATTAACCAAAGGCTCAGAATGCCGTGCCGGAACCAGATTAGGGCCTGAAGCAATACTGCGGGTGTGCAGGCAGCTCACAAGATAGCGAGTTGAACAAAGGAGCTCAGGGGCACTGTAATTCACAAACCTGCAGAGTTATAAATGACAGCTATCGTCCAAAAATATATTGAAGGAAGGCTGCGAAGAGGACTTGAAAGCGGGGCAGAATTCCAGGAAAACGATTTCAGGAGGTAGACGGGAAATGCACTGAAAGCATAGGAGAAGAGGCAGAACCTCGACAATGATGCACTTGTTCAAAAAGTGCATATGCGTTTTTTCCAAGGCCCTCCTTAAAGAGGGTAGGGGGCTCCCAGCATGCTTCAGTGGCCAACAGAGGGCCCACATCGCCAAGGTGACGTGAGCCAGCCAGGCAGGAGTGACCTCACATCAGAGGGCCCACCTCACAGAAGGGTAAGGGACCCAGCCATTATCAGACTCTCACCAGAGGGCCCACATCAGCAAGGGGCTGGGAACCAGGCAGGAGTGTCTTCACACCCGTGGGGCCACATCATCGCAAGTTGAGGTACGCAGCACATGTGGCCTCAAACCAGAGGACCCACATCTCCATGGGTCTCGGAGCGAGGCAGGCAGGATGAACCTCAAAACACGTGGCCCATTGTATAAAAAAGGTGAGGAATCCAGCAGTTGGAACATCCCAGCAGGCGGCCCAGAGCACCGAGGCTATGGGATCCAGGCAATGATGAACTCACAACAGAGGGCCCTCATCATGAAACTGTGAGCAACCTAGCCATTGTGACCTCAGAGCACAAGGCCCACATCCCCATGGGGAAGCGAACCAAGCAGGAGTGTCATCGCACCAGTGGGCACACATCAGAAAATGTGGGGAGCCCAGCAGTTAGGGCCTGATGCCAGAGGGCCCTCATCACCGAGGAGAGGAGGCTCCCAGCAGGCTCCAACTGCTACAAGAGGGCCAACGTCGCCAATGCGGGGTGTGCCAGCCAGGCAGGAGTGACCTCAGAGCAGAGGGCCAACCTCAAAAAAGTGTGAGGAACCCAAAGAGGATTAGACTCTCACCAGAGGGCCCACATCACCAAGAGGATCAGAACCAGGCAGGACTGTCTTCACACCAGGGTGACCACATCATAGAAAGGTGAGGAACCCAGCACATGTGGCCTAAACCAGAAGACCCACATCTCCAAGGGGCTCGGAGTGAGGCATGCAGGAGTAGCCTCACAACACAGGGCCCATAGAATAAAAAAGCTGAGGAATCCTGCAGTGGGAACCTCCCAGCAGGCGGCCCAGAGCACCGAGTCTATGCGATCCAGGCTGCAGTGAACTCACAGCAGAGGGCCCATATCATGAAACTGTGAGCAACCCAGCCATTGGGACCTCACAGCAGAAGGCCCACATCCCCATGGGGTTGGGAACATGGCAAGAGTGTCCTCGCACCACTTAGCACGTATCAGAAAAAGTGGGTACCCAGCAGTTACGGCCTGACGCTAGAGAGCCCTCATCACCGAGGGGAGGTGGCTCCCAGCAGGCTCCAACTGCCACAAGAGGGCCGATGTCGCCAAGGCGGGGTGTGCCAGCCAGTCAGTAGTGACCTCACAGCAGAGGGCCCACCTCACAGAAGGGTGAGGAACCCAGCCAGGATCAGACTCTCACCAGAGGGCCCACATCACCAAGGGGATAGAAACCAGGCAGGAGTGTCCTCACACCAGCGGGGCCACATCATCGAAAGGTGAGGGACCCAGCACACGTGGCCTCAAATCAGAGGACACACATCACCAAGGGGCTGGGAGTGAGTCAGGCAGGAGGAGTCTCCAAACAGAGGGCCCATAGAAGAGAAAAGGTGAGGAATCCCGCAGTTGGAACCTCCCCGCAGGCGGCCAGGAGCAGCGAGGCTATGGGATCCAGGCCGGAGTGAACTCACACCAGAGGGCCCTCATCATGAAACTGAGCCACCCACCGTTGGGACCTCAGAGCAGAAGGCCCATATTCCCATGGGGTTGGAAACCTGGCAGGAGTGTACTCACACCACAGGGCGCACATCAGAAAATTTTGGGAGCCCAGGAGTTAGAGCCTGACGCCAGAGGGCCCTCATTACCGAGGGGAGGAGACTCCCAGCAGGCACCAACTCCCAACTGAGGGCCCACGTCGCCAAGGTGACGTGTGCCAGTCAGGCAGGAGTGACCTCACAGCAGAGGGCCTACCTCACAGAAGGGTGAGGAAACCAGCCAGGATAAGACTCTCACCAGAGAGCCCACATCACCAAGGGGACCGGAACAAGGCAGGAGTGTCCTCACACCAGTGTGGCCACATTATAGAAAGGTGACGAACCCAGCACATGTGGCCTAAACCAGAGGACCCACATTTCCAAGGTGCTCCGAGTGAGGCAGGCAGGAGTAGCCTAACAACACAGGGCCCACAGAATAAAAAATGTGAGGAATCCAGCAGTAGGAATCCCCCAGCAGGTGGCCCAGAGTACGGAGCCTATGGGATCCAGGCCACAGTGAACTCACAGCAGAGGGCTCACATCATGACACTGTGAGCAATCCAGCTGGTGGGACCTCAGAGCAGAAGGCCCACATCCCCATGGGGATGGGAACGTGGCAGGAGTGTACTCGCACGACAGGGCACATATCAGAAAATTTTGGGAGCCCATGAGTTAGGGCCTGACGCCAGAGGGCCCTCATTACCGAGGGGAGGAGACTCCCAGCAGGCACCAACTCCCAACTGAGGACCCACATCGCCAAGGTGATGTGTGCCAGCCAGGCAGGAGTGACCTCACAGCAGAGGGCCCACCTCCCAGAAGGGTGAGGAATCCAGCCAGGATCAGACTCTCACCAGAGGGCCCCCATCACCAAGGGGATGGGAACCAGGCAGGAGTGTCCTCACACCAGTGGGGCCACATCAATAAAGGTGAGGAAACCGGCACATGTGGCCTCAAACCAGAGGACCCACATCACAAAGGGGCTGGGAGTGAGTCAGGAAGGAGGAGCATGAAAACACAGGACCCAAAGAATAAAAATGGTAAGGAATCCAGCAGTAGGAACCTCCCAGCAGGCGGCTCAGAGCACAGAGTCTATGGGATCTAGGCCTGAGTGAACTAACACCAGAGAGCCAACATCCTGAAACTGTGAACAACACAGGTGTTGGGACCATAGAGCAGAAGGCACATGGGGATGGGAACCTGGCAGGAGTGCCCTCACACCACTTAGCACGTATCAGAAAATGTGGGTAACCAGCAGTTAGGGCCTGATGCCAGAGGGTCTCATCACTGAGGGGAGGAGGCTCCCAGCGGGCTCCAACTGCCACCAGAGGGCCGACGTCGCCAAGGCGGGGTGTGTCAGCCAGGCAGGAGTGACCTCAGAGAAGAGGGCCCACCTCACAGAAGTGTGAGGAGCCCAACCAGGATCAGACTCTCACTGGAGGGCTCACATCACCAAGGGGATGGGAACCAGGCAGGAGTGTCCGCACACCAGTGGGGCCACATCTGCGAAAGGTGAGGAACCCAGCACATGTGGCCTCAAACCAGAGGACACACATCACCAAGGGGCTGGGAGTGAGGCAGGTGTCTGGAGGGGCACATTTAACTCTAATTTCCCACCAGGAAGAGGAATTAACCAAAGGCTCAGAGTGCCGTGCGGGACCCTGATTACGGCCTGAAGCAAACCTGCGGTTCTGTGGCCAGCTTTCAAGGAAACGAGTTAAGAAAGGAAACCACAGGCACTGTAATTCACAAACCTGCAGAGTTATAAATGACAGCTATTGGCAAAAATATATTGAAGTAAGTCTGCACAGAGGACTTGAAAACGAGGCAGAATTGCAGGAATCATATTTCAGGAGGTAGATTGGAATTGCATTTAAAGCATGTGAAAAGCGGCAGATCTTTGACAGTGATGCACTTGGACAAAAAGTGCGTATACATTTTTTCCTGAATATATTCAGGAAAAAACGCATATGCCCTTTGTGGCCAACCAAGAATTCGAGCAATGGAAATCCGCACTACAATGAACTCTCATTTCCCATTCGTCAAAAGAGCCATCTGAAAAAAGTGTAAAACCCAGAAACACAGGACAGGCCATGGAGAACAGGGAGCCTTGTTATGCTGATGGACGGATTGTAAATTGCCAACAGACACTCTGGTGATGTTTATAGTGTATGCTGAAACATCTAAAAAACAAAGCTACAGAGCCTAGGGCACTTCCACTTTTGGCCCTATAGCTTAGGAAAATTAAAATCAACAAGACACAGCCAACACAATATCCAGGGCTGCTGTGTTTACAAGAACCTTGAGTCCAGTACAAATTAAATATCCCAGAAAGAAAAAAATGGATAAAGGAGTTATCCTACTTACGTACAACGGAATATCACTCAGCAATGAAATCAATGTCATCAGGCCTGTAGCAGCAAATTGAGTGGATTTAAGTATGATGATTCTAAGAGAAATATGTCACACAGAGAAACATAATTATCATAAGATATCACAAATAGAGGGAGTGTAAACTTGGCTACACATAAACTGAATTACAAAACCGAGCAGAGTCTCACATTTAGATAAAAACTTATGCTTGCTTAACGGGAAAGTTGAGTTGGGGTGCTGTATAAAACCAGAGATTGAAATGAGCACACATACCGTTCCATAAGCCAAATATGTAATAGACAAGACCTACTCTTTGCTCAACGAAATAGACTAATCCATGGTGTATCACCTCACACCTGTTAGAATGGGCATCATCAGAAAATCTACAAACAACAAATGCTGGAAAGGGTGCGGAGATAAGGAAACCTCTTCCACTATTGTTGGGAATGTAAATTGATGCAGTCACTGTGGAGAACATTATGGAGTTTCTTATAAAACTAAGAATAGAATTACCATATAATACAGCAATCCCACTACTGGGCATATACCCAGACAAAACCATAAAACGAAAAGAGACATTCACCGCAATGTTCATTGCATCACTATTTACAATATCCAGGTAATGGAAGCAACCTAAATGCCCACAGACAGACGAATGCATAAAGATGAGGTACATATATAAAATGGAATATTACTAAGCCATAAAAAGGAATGAAATTGGGTCATTTGTAGAGACGTTGATGGATCTAGAGACTGTCATACAGAGTGAAGTAAGTCAGAAAGAGAAAAACAAATCCTGTATATAAATGCATATATGTGGAACCTAGAAAAGTTGTACAGATGAAGCGTTTTGCAAGGCAGAAATAGAGCAACAGATGTAGACAACAAACGTATGGACACCAAGGGGGGAAAGCTGTTAGGGGGGTGGTGGTGGGAGGAGTTGAGAGATTGGGATTGGCATGTATACATTTCTATGTATAAAATAGGTAACCAAAAAGAACCTGCTGTATAAAAAAATAAAATAAAATTCAAAATTACAAAAAGTAAAACAGAAAAAATATTCTTCCCTTCACATACATGTATTTATATGAATAAATTATTTCTATACTTATATCTGTAAATACAAAAAAGAGGAATAAAATCTACCTTGAACCAAAAACGAAAAAAAGAAAAAAAAACAGAACCCACCAGTTACACAGAGGAAAACCGTATCAGGGCCCTTGCTCCAGTTGTAAACAATTCTGAAGTTGGTCAGTGGTGGGGAATCATCTCCCATTCAGCCAGCATGCCCCACACAACAAGCGTCCTCATTGCAAAGCTGGGGGCCCGTGCCGAGGCATCTGTGAGTAAACGTGGGCCGAGCCCCAGGCCAGCTGCTGCAGAAATGTTCCCACCCTTCCCAGGTAAAACACCTGAATATGTACAAGGACTTGAAAGCCTAGAGGAAGGGCCATGGAGCCACATGAGCGACAGCATGCCAGCCGACTTGGTGCCTGCAGGCCAGACAGGATGGTCCTGGCCCTGGGTGCTCTTCTGGAAGCTTTCCATTTCCCTGCCTGAGATACCCCTCCTGTCCCGGCCCCCACTGCTTTCTTCCTTACTCACCTCTGCCCAGGGAGAAATTCCAGCGGCAGGTATGGGTGGCACATCCTCTTCTTTAGCAGGTGGCATCTTGGCAACTGCTGCAGAAAGTCCAGCAGAGCCCCACTCACACTGGGCAACCCACAAAGCCGTGGCCTCTCACTCCCTCCCACCAGTCCAGCCCCGAGACTGCTGACAGGGCAGAAAATGGCGTCAGGCACAGCTGCAGGTGCTCTTGCTGCCTGGAGCGGTGTTTATATTGATCTCAACCCAGGCACACCTGGGGAGGTCTGGCCGGCACGGTCGGGCTTCCCAGGCCAGCCAATAATCACCCCTCAGGGGCTCACAGTTGCAGAAACTGGAACTTGCTGAATCGGCCAGGTCCAAGGAACAGGTGTGGGCTCCTGAGAGTCAGGATAGACAAGGGGCTGCAGCTCTGGCTTGTTTTCTAATTATATTATCTGGCCCATGAGTGGGAGACAACTTCAAGAAAACCCTCTCCTAATGAGAGGAACCCAGGAGTCAGGGAGAGGAGGGGTGGGTGGTGGGTGGAGACAGAGGCCTGGTGCCCCGGGTGCAGTGGAAGTCTCTGGAAGACCAGGTGGAGGGAGGCCACACAGAGTGATGCCCAGGGTCACAGACCTGTCGGAGCTGCTGTTTGTTAGTTCAAGTCCTGCTCTGAGGTGCTCTGTGTCAGATCTGAGTGACAGGTGAGCTGGGAGTGCTCTGCAATGAGTGCGATGTGCATGGCTCCTGTGTGCCCAGCCCTGCCACGGTACCTGAAAGGGTAGCTCTGTATCCTGGGAGGGGCCTGACCACGAGAGCCCCGTGAGCTGGGGTGGGGGTGGGGTACCTGCCCAGGTGAGCTCCATATCCTGGGATTGGCCTGACCTCGAGAGCCCCATGGGCTGCTGGAGTCCTGGTAAAAGATGTCAGGACAGTCAGTGAAGCCACCCAGGATATACCTCCAGTAGTTCCTAAACCCTACACCCTGCGGTCATTCTACTAACCACCAGGACATGGTATTCTGTATTAGTCTTCAATGAAGCCTTCTTTTGTATTCTATTAGTCCCAGAGTCACAAGAAATTTTGGCTTGTGAGTGGCAGGACTCAACATACAACTAAAACAATACTTCCAGGCCGTCTTGCCCCAAGGGTTCAAAAATTCCCACACCATCTTTGGGGAAAGCTCAGCTAAAGACCTAAAAGTTCTACCTCTGGAAAAGGAAACACTCCTTCAATATGCAGACGACATTCTGATCGCCAGCCCTACTAAGGAGACCTCTGAACTACCAAGCCAATAAAGGATACAAGTTGTCCAAGAAAAAGCTCAAATATCACAGACTATGGTGACCTGCGTGGGCTGCATTCTCACAGAAGGTCGGAGAAGCCCATCCCAGGAAAGGGAAGAAACGATTTACAGCCTTACCCATTTCTAAAACTAGAAGACAGCTTAGGGGTTCCTGGGGAGGCCAGGGTTTGCTGCTTCTGGATCCCTAACTACAGTCTACTAGCTGGGCCTCTATATGAAACACTGAAAGAAAAAGATGATGATCCTTTTGAATAGAATCCAGAAGTGGCCTTTCAAGAATGGAAAGAGCAGTCAATTCAGACCCTTGCCCTGGAACTCCCTAATTTAGCTAAACCCTTTGACCTTTACATTCCTAGTGAAATTTGAATGGCCATTGGAGTATTAGTGCAAAACCTGGGACCACTTGAAATGGAACAATGCAAGAATGCCATCCAGGTAGGATAAACTACGGTCACCAAGGGGCTTGGCCCACCGCCACATCTGGCCAAGATACTGGCAGTATCTGAAAACCTGGAAATCAGCAGCCCAAAAGGCCACCTCCCTCCTAAGGGAAAAGGACCCCACGTGGTGATCCTAACCCCCAACCATGCCCTGAAGTTGCAGGGTTTGCTCCGTGGGCACACTGACCTTGAGTGAGGAGGTCCTCCAACTCCAACCTCCAGAGAGATAACTGGGGCAAAGGGGCACCATGACGACTCGTGTGACCATCACTTGACCTGGAGTTTCTCTCATAAAACAACAAGAGTGTGTCCCAAAAGAGTAGACTACTGCTTGCAGGACTTACTGCACCCAGAGGGGAGGTAATAATCTTGGCAGGGGAACCGTATATCACGCTGTCACCATAGAAAAGCCTACAGACACTGTGATGATGGTGGCCAATAAGACCGGCTGGACTCCTGTTTACTTCAAAAGGCTGTTGACTCAGTGGCCATCATGGTCCTTCATCACCACTGACCCTGGACTGTCTGGGAGTTGAGCAGTCAGGGTGCTGACACCTGGTGCTGTTTTTACGTTAATTCAGGGGCCTAACTGAAGAAAGCACAGACTACTGGTCAGAGCATCTAGGCTGGCAGAAACGGTCAGCCTAAGGTGGCTGAACAAATGTGGGGCGGGGTGAAACTGGACCTCACAGCGTCACTGCACATCTCCTTCCTGGACCCTTAAATGTCATTAGAATCTATAACACTACCAATACTTGTGCTCAGGCGGACGAGCAGGGAGGCAGGAGGCCTGCGGACAAACAACGTCACCTGGAGGCTGCTGGGGAGAAGTTCAGACCCTATCCCACAGGTATGAGGGCTCCTAACTCAGCACTCAGCAGTTACAGATGAAGGGTCTGCACCCTCAGCACTCTAAGAATGAGGAAGGGGACAAAATGCAGAAGAGGGGTTTGTCCCAGGCAAAGCCCCTTAAAAATCCCTGGGAGATAAAAATAGAATCTGGGCAATAAAATAAAGTCTAACCTTTTTTATCCTTTGTGCTTTGTCTAATTTCACGTGCTCCTAGGGTCCCGCATACAGAGGTTCAACAGCCGGCACTTCAGACCAGATTTCCTAGTGCAGAATGGCTGGGTCGACACTTCAGCTCCTGGAGCACAGTGCAGACTCCGCGATATAGAGCCTGAGCTGCAGCCAACCGGGCCCTCGAGAGCTCCGCCCCCTCCCTCCCACTGACTCTGACAGGATCTCTACACAGCAGCCCAGCCCACAGCCCACGGGGTAGCACATGCTCTCACCTCTGCATTCTCTGATCAAAATATAAAGTTTCCTTTGCTTCTGAACCAAACTCAGTCTCGATCTGTTGGCTCCAATGACACTGGGCAGGGGGACACTTGTTGGGGTCCACTCTGGAGGATCAGTAACAGAAATTGAGAACATTGTAACTTCAATGAACAGATGTGTGAGCCAAACTGTAATTAACATAGAACAGTGTATAAGGCTCGGGTAAAATAAGATGTTTCTAACACTTCCATTTGATATTTCCATCACTTTATTATAAGCAAGTTCAGTGAAAGGTTTGTCTTATTTGTCAGGTCAATACTAGAGAAACGAAGTGATTTCTTTCCAAGGATGTACATCTAATAATCTTGGTTAAAGCTTCAATCTTGTTTTAAATGCTTTTCCATTGAAAATGATACCTCTCTTTCAGCTCCCCCATTTCTGAGAAGTATAAAATCTTATAATTTATTATTACCAAAGGGGAAAGGTGGGAGGAGGGATAAATTAACAGTTTGGGATTAACACATACACACTGCTATGTATAAAATCGATCATCAACAAGGAACTACTGTACAGCACAGGGAACTACACTCAATATTTTGCAAAAACCTATAAGGGGAAATAATCTGAAAAAAGAATAGATATTTTTATTGACATCATCTATTAATGACAGTTATAATGGAACCTAACGGAAGCCGGTGGTGAGTACTTCTGACCCTGAAGACTTCAATCATCTAAAGTTTGGACTCTGCCTACTTCCCAAGGCCCTTAATGAACATATGTGTAGCCGTAGCTTAAAAAATTCCCCAGTTTGGGTTGTGGAGAGACAGTGATTTTGAAAAAGCCCTGGTGTTCTCCTCACATGAATGGGACACTTCCTACAGCTAAAATATGCCTGTCACACCCAGAAGATGGTATACCGTCTGATCGGGAAGAGTTTGGAAAAGGCATCTCATCTCCTCATCTCCTGGTGCTCGGGTTCACCCCTCCAGCGTCTTTACGAACAGTCTTCCCACTTGGAGATGTCAGCACTGTCAACATCCTGTTGCATACAGTTTGGAATTTGTCCAGAGAATGAAGCAGAAGGAGGAGGAACAATGAGAGACAAGTCCTAGGTGTTCGGACAGGCACATGTCACTCTAATTTCCAATCAGGAAGACGAATTGACTAAAAGCTAGGGTTGCCCATGGAAACAGAATAGGGCTTGAGGAAATCCCGCTGCTTTGTGGCCAGTTCCCATAAACACAAGTTGAAAAATGGAACTCAGGGCCGCTAAAATTCACGAAACTGCAGAGTTGAAAATATCTCTCACTGAAAAATGTCTTGAGGAAAGTCAGAGAAAAGGACTTGTAAGCAACGGAGAATGGCAGGAAAGGGATTGGAAGAGGTAGAAAGGACTCGCCATTAAGCACAAGAAAAGGGGCTGAACATTGCCAACATTGCAGTTGGCCAAAAAGGGTGTATGCGTCTTTTTCTGTATATATTCAAGAAAACGGCATACACTTTTTTAGCCAACCAAACAGGTGGGCACTGGAAATCAGTACTACAAAACATATCACTTCGCATCAGTCAGAAGAGCCTTCCTCATAAAGTGTAAACACCAGAAATGCAGGACAGGGCAAGGAGAAAAGGGAGCCCTGTGAGGCTTATAGTGGAAATGTATATTGCCAATGGTCACTCTTGAGAAGTGTATTGTGTTTACTAAAGCATCTAAAAAATGAGCTACAGAGCACAGGGCACTTGCACTCATGGACGTATATCTTGGGAAAGACAAAAATGGAGAGGACACAGGCACCCCAATGTTTACCGCCTCTCTGTTTCAAAGATCCTCGACTAGTATATAATTTATATGTCTCTGGAGGGAAAAAATGGATAGAGGTGTGGCACTTATGTAGAGTGGAATATTACTCAGCCTGAAAATCAGTGAAATATGGCCAGTTGTAACAACCCCAGAGTAGTTACGTATGATCATTCAAAGTCACATAATTCAAAAAGAAAAAGACATACGATATTACTAATACATGGAATGTAAACGTGGCTACAAAGTACCTGAATTACAAAACAGAATGGGGTCTCAAATTTAGAAGACCAACTTATGTTTGCTTAAGGAAAAAGGAGAGTTGGGGAGCTGCATAAAACCAGAGATTGAAATTAGCACAGATACCGTTCGATAAGCCAAATATGTAATAGAAAAAACCTACTCCCTGGTCAACGAAATGGACTCAACACGCCATATTCAACACCTACGAATACACCTGACTAGTAAGAATCTTCAAACTCATGGATTTATATGTGTCCGTAAGAGAATCAAGCGTGAGTACAGCGGCATGAACACAGCAGTGAAAATGCGATAAATCCCATTATGAAAATAAATTACAAAAACAAAACACAATGAGAGTGAAATAGAGAGCAATTCTTAAATAATTCATTCAGGGCTTGTGATGCAACCTGGATTTACCACATCTACACCCAGAGCTGAGTGAGACATAAGGTTGGGCACTTCGGGCTGATAGCATTGTTGAGGTTCGATGAGCAAATGCAGACCCTTTGAAGTCATACAGCATGGTACCCATTCCATGGGTCCCAACTCTCCAGGATTAAGGGATTCTTTCTTCAGCTAAAACATGCATGGGAAACCCACAGTATGGTGCACCGTGTGACCAGGAAAGGTTTTCAAATGCATCTCAGTTTTCTTCCCCTTTTACTCGGGTTCACCATTCCAGAACGTTTACTAACACTCTCCCCACTTGGAGAGTCAGTGCCTTTAACTTCCTGTTAGGCACAGTTTGCAATTTCTGCGCAAGATGAAAAGGAATAGGGAGAGCCAATGAGAGACTAGCTCTAGGTGTCCGCACGGGCAAATTTAACGCTCATTTCCCACCAGGAAGAGGAATTAACCAAAGGCTCAGCATGCCGTGCCGGAACCAGATTAGGGCCTGAGGCAATCCTGTGGGTTTGCGGCCAGCTCACAATATAGTGAGTTGAAGAAATGAGCTCAGGGGCATTTTAACTCACAAACCTGCAGAGTTATAAATGACAGCTATCGTCCAAAAATATATTGAAGGAAGGCTGCGAAGACGACTTGAAAGTGGGGCAGAATTGCAGGAAAACGATTTCAGGGGGTAGACGGGAATTGCATTTAAAGCATAGGAAAAGAGGCAGAAGGTCGACAATGATGCTCTTGGCCAAAAAGGGCGTATGCGTTTTTTCCTGAATATATTCAGGAAAAAACGCATACGCCCTTTTTGGCCAACCAAGCAAGCATGTTAAAGAAATCTGCACTACAATGAAGTCTCACTGCCCCCCGGTCAAAAGGGCCATCTGAAAAAAGTGTAAAATCCAGAAAGGCAGCACAGGCCATGGAGAACAGGGAGCCTTGTTATGCTGATGGGCCGGATGTAAATTGCCAACAGCCACTCTGGAGAAGTGTATGGTGTTTCCTGGAACACCGAAAAAACAAAGCTACGGAGCCTACGGCACTTCCACTTATGGTCCTATAGCTTAGGGAAATTTAAATCAAAAACACACAGCCACCCAAAAGTTTCAGACGGCTCTGTTTACAAGAACCTCGTCTACGGTACAAGTTAAATATCCCAGAAAGTGAAAAATGGATAAAGAAGTTGTGGTACATACGTACAATGGAATATCACTCAGCAATGAAATCTATGTCATCAGGCCCGTCGCGGCATAATGAGTGGATTCAGGTACGATGATTCTAAGTGAAATAAGTCACACAGAAAATGAAACATCATAAGATATCACTAATACACGGAATGTAAACTTGGCTACACATGAACTGAATTACAAAACAGAACAGGGTCTCAAATTTAGAAAACCAACTTATGCTAGCTTAAGGGGAAAGGTGAGTTGGGGTGCTGCATAAAACCAGAGATAGAAATTAGCACAGATACCTTTCCATAAGCCAAATATGTAATAGTCAAGACCTACCCCTTGCTCAACGAAATGGACTAAACATCCCATATTCAACGCCTAGGAATACACCTGACTAGTAAGAATCTTCAAACCCATGGATTTATATGTCTCCGTAAGAGAATGAAGCGTGTGTACAGCGGCATGAATGCAGCAGAGAAAATCCGATAAATCCCATTATCAAAATGAATTACACAAACAAAACCCAAGGACAGTGAAATAGAGAGCAATTCTTAAATAATTCATTCAGGGCTTGTGATGCAACCTGGATTTACCACATCTTCACCCAGAGCTGAGTGAGACATAAGGTTGGGCACTTCGGGCTGATAGCATTGGTGAGGTTCGATGAGCAAATGCAGACCCTTTGAAGTCATACAGCATGGTAACCATTCCATGGGTCCCAACTCTCCAAGTTTAAGGGATTCTTCCTTCAGCAAAAACATGCATGGGAAACCCACAGTATGGTGCACCGTGTGACTGGCAAACGTTTTCAAATGCATCTCAGTTTTTGTCCCCTGTTACTCGGGTTCACCATTCCAGACCCTTTACGAACACTCTCCCCACTTGGAGAGTCAGTGCCTTTAACCTCCTGTCAGGCACAGTTTGCAATTTCTGCGCAAGATGAAAAGGAATAGGGAGAACCAATGAGAGACTAGGTCTAGGTGTCTGCACGGGCAAATTTAACACTCATTTCCCACCAGGAAGTAGAATTAACCAAAGGCTCAGCATGCCGTGCCGGAACCAGATTAGGGCCTGAGGCAATCCTGTGGGTTTGCGGCCAGCTCACAAGATAGCGAGTTGAAGAAATGAGCTCAGGGGCACTGTAACTCACAAACCTGCAGAGTTATAAATGACAGCTATCATCCAAAAATATATTGAAGGAAGGCTGCGAAGACGACTTGTAAGTGGGGCAGAATTGCAGGAAAACGATTTCAAGGGGTAGACGGGAATTGCATTTAAAGCATAGGAAAAGAGGCAGAACGTCGACAATGATGCTCTTGGCCAAAAAGGGCGTATGCGTTTTTTCCTGAATATATTCAGTAAAAAACGCATACGCCCTTTTTGGCCAACCAAGCAAGCATGTTAAAGAAATCTGCACTACAATGAAGTCTCACTGCCCCCCGGTCAAAAGGGCCATCGGAAAAAAGTATAAAATCCAGAAAGGCAGCACAGGCCATGGAGAACAGGGAGCCTTGTTATGCTGATGGGCGGGATGTAAATTGCCAACAGCCACTCTGGAGAGGTGTATGGTGTTTCCCGGAACACCGAAAAAACAAAGCTATGGAGCCTATGTCACTTCCACTTATGGTCCTATAGCTTAGGGAAATTAAAATCAAAAACACACAGCCACCCAAAAATCTCGGGCGGCTCTCTTTACAAGAACCTCGTGTACGGTACAAGTTAAATATCCCAGAAAGCGAAAAATGGATAAAGAAGTTGTGGTACGTACGTACAATGGAATATCACTCACCAATGAAATCTATGTCATCTGGCCCGTCGTGGCATAACGAGTGGATTCAGGTACGATGATTCTAAGAGAAATAAGTCACACAGAAAATGAAACATCATAAGATATCACTAATACACCGAATGTAATCTTGGCTACACATGAACTGAATTACAAAACAGAACAGGGTCTCAAATTTAGAAAACCAACTTATGTTTGCTTAAGGGGAAAGGTGAGTTGGGGTGCTGCATAAAACCAGAGATAGAAATTAGCACAGATACCATTCCATACGTCAAATATGTAATAGTCAAGACCTACCCCTTGCTCAACGAAATGGGCTAAACACCCTATATTCAATGCCTAAGAATACACCTGACTAGTAAGAATCTTAAAACCCATGGATTTATATGTGTCCATAAGAGAATCAAGCGTGTGTACAGCTGCATGAAAGCAGCAGAGAAAATCCGATAAATCCTATTATCAAAATAAATTACAAAAACAAAACATAATGACAGTGAAATAGAGAGCAATTCTTAAATAATTCATTCATGTCTTGTGATGCAACCTGGATTTACCTCATCTACACCCAGAGCTGAGTGAGACATAAGGTTGGACACTTCGGGCTGATACCATTGGTGAGGTTCGATGAGCCAATGCAGACCATTTGAAGTCATACTGCATGGTACCCATTCCATGGGTCCCAACTCTCCAGGTTTAAGCGATTCTTCCTTCAGCTAAAGCATGCATGGGAAACACACAGTATGGTGCAGCGTGTGACCGGGAAACGTTTTCAAATGCATCTCAGATTTGTCCCCTTTTACTCGGGTTCAGAATTCCAGACTCTTTACTAAAACTCTCCCCACTTGGAGAGTCAGTGCCTTTAACCTCCTGTTTGGGACAGTTTGCAATTTCTGCGCAAGATGAACAGGAATAGGGAGAACCAATGAGAGACTAGCTGTAGGTGTCTGCAGGGGCAAATTTAACGCTCATTTCCCACCAGGAAGGGGAATTAACCAAAGGGTCAGCATGCCGTGCCGGAACAAGATTAGGGCCTGAAGCAATCGTGCGGGTTTGCGGCCAGCTCACAAGAAAGCGATTTTAAGAAAGGAGCTCAGGGGCACTGTAATTCACAAACCTGCAGAGTTATAAATGACAGCTATCGTCCAAAAATATATTGAAGGAAGGCTGCGAAGAGGACTTGAAAGCGGGGCAGAATTGCAGGAAAACGATTTCAGGGGGTAGACTGGAATTGCATTTAAAGCATAGGAAAAGAGGCAGAACGTCGACAATGATGCACTTGGCCAAAAAGGGCGTATGCGTTTTTTCCTGAATATATTCAGGAAAATATATATTCAGGAAAAAACGCATACGCCCTTTTTGGCCAACCAAGCAAGCATGTTAAAGAAATCTGCACTACAATGAAGTCTCACTGCCCCCCGGTCAAAAGGGCCATCTGAAAAAAGTGTAAAATCCAGAAAATGCAGCACAGGCCATGGAGAACAGGGAGCCTTGTTATGCTGATGGGTGGGATGTAAATTGCCAACAGCCACTCTGGAGAAGTGTATGGTGTTTCCTGAAACACCGAAAAAACAAAGCAACGGAGCCTACGGCACTTCCACTTATGGTCCTATAGATTAGGGAAATTAAAATCAAAAACACACAGCCACGCCAAAGTTTCAGATGGCTCTGTTTACAAGAACCTCGTCTACGGTACAAGTTAAATATCCCAGAAAGCGAAAAATGAATAAAGAAGTTCTGGTACGTACGTACAATGGAATATCAGTCACCAATGAAATCTATGTCATCTGGCCCGTTGTGGCATAATGAGTGGATTCTGGTACGATGATTCTAAGTGAAAAAAGTCACACAGAAAATGAAACATCATAAGATATCACTAATACACCGAATGTAATCTTGGCTACACATGAACTGAATTACAAAACAGAACAGGGTCTCAAATTTAGAAAACCAACTTATGTTTGCTTAAGGGGAAAGGTGAGTTGGGGTGCTGCATAAAACGAGAGATAGAAATTAGCACAGATACCATTCCATACGTCATATATGTAATAGTCAAGGGGGCTTCCCTGGTGGCGCACTGGTTGAGAGTTCGCCTGCTGATGCAGGGGACGCGGGTTCGTGCCCCGGTCCGAGAGGATCCCACATGCCGCGGAGCTACTGGCCCCGTGAGTCATGGCCGTTGAGCCTGCGCGTCCGGAGCCTGTGCTCCGCAACGGGAGAAGCCACAACACTGAGAGGCCCGCGTACAGCAAAAAAAAAAAAAAAATATGTAATAGTCAAGACCTACCCCTTGCTCAACGAAATGGGCTAAACACCCTATATTCAACGCCTAGGAATACACCTGACTAGTAAGAATCTTCAAACCCATGGATTTATATGTGTCCATAAGAGAATCAAGCATGTGTACAGCTGCATGAAGGCAGCAGAGAAAATCCGATAAATCCTATTATCAAAATGAATTACAAAAACAAAACACAATGACAGTGAAATAGAGAACAATTCTTAAATAATTCATTCAGGGCTTGTGATGCAACCTGGATTTACCTCATCTACACCCAGAGCTGAGTGAGACATAAGGTTGGACACTTCGGGGTGATACCACTGGTGAGGTTCGATGAGCAAATGCAGACCATATGAAGTCATACTGCATGGTACCCATTCCATGGGTCCCAACTCTCCAGGTTTAAGCGATTCTTCCTTCAGCTAAAGCATGCATGGGAAGCCCACAGTATGGTGCACCGTGTGACTGGCAAACGTTTTCAAAGGCATCTCAATTTTCGTCCCCTTTTACTCGGGTTCACAATTCCAGACCCTTTTCTAACACTCTCCAGACTTGGAGAGTCAGGGCCTTTAACCTCCTGTTTGGCACAGTTTGCAATTTCTGCGCAAGATGAACAGGAATAGGGAGAACCAATGAGAGACTAGCTGTAGGTGTCTGCACGGGCAAATTTAACGCACATTTCCCACCAGAAAGACGAATTAACCAAAGGCTCAGCATGCCGTGCCGGAACAAGATTAGGGCCTGAAGCAATCCTGCGGGTTTGCGGCCAGCTCACAAGAAAGCGATTTGAAGAAAGGAGCTCAGGGGCACTGTAATTCACAAACCTGCAGAGTTATAAATGACAGCTATCGTCCAAAAATATATTGAAGGAAGGCTGCGCAGAGGACTTGAAAGCGGGGCAGAATTTCAGGAAAACGATTTCATGGGGTAGACTGGAATTGCATTTAAAGCATAGGAAAAGAGGCAGAACGTCGACAATGATGCACTTGGCCAAAAAGGGCGTATGCATTTTTTCCTGAATATATTCAGGAAAAAACGCATACGCCCTTTTTGGCCAACCAAGCAAGCATGTTAAAGAAATCTGCACTACAATGAAGTCTCACTGCCCCCCGGTAAAAACGGCCATCTGAAAAAAGTGTAAAATCCAGAAATGCAGCACAGGCCATGGAGAACAGGGAGCCTTGTTATGCTGATGGGTGGGATGTAAATTGCCAACAGCCACTCTGCAGAAGTGTATGGTGTTTCCTGAAACACCTAAAAAACAAAGCAACAGAGCCTACGGCACTTCCACTTATGGTCCTATAGCTTAGGGAAATTAAAATAAAAAACACACAGCCACCCCAAAGTTTCAGACGGCTCTGTTTACAAGAACCTCGTCTACGGTACAAGTTAAAAATCCCAGAAAGCGAAAAATGGATAAAGAAGTTGTGGTACGTACGTACAATGGAATATCACTCACCAATGAAATCTATGCCATCTGGCCCGTCGTGGCATAATGAGTGGATTCAGGTACGATGATTCTAAGAGAAATAAGTCACACAGAAAATGAAACATCATAAGATATCACTAATACACCGAATGTAATCTTGGCTACACATGAACTGAATTACAAAACAGAACAGGGTCTCAAATTTAGAAAACCAACTTATGTTTGCTTAAGGGGAAAGGTGAGTTGGGGTGCTGCATAAAACCAGAGATAGAAATTAGCACAGATACCATTCCATACGTCATATATGTAATAGTCAAGGGGGCTTCCCTGGTGGCGCACTGGTTGAGAGTTCGCCTGCCGATGCAGGGGACGCGGGTTCGTGCCCCGGTCCGAAAGGATCCCACATGCCGTGGAGCTACTGGCCCCATGAGTCATGGCCGTTGAGCCTGTGCGTCCGGAGCCTGTGCTCCGCAACGGGAGAGGCCACAACACTGAGAGGCCCGCGAACAGCAAAAAAAAAAAAAAAATATGTAATAGTCAAGACCTACCCCTTGCTCAACGAAATGGGCTAAACACCCTATATTCAACGCCTAGGAATACACCTGACTAGTAAGAATCTTCAAACCCATGGATTTATATGTGTCCATAAGAGAATCAAGCATGTGTACAGCTGCATGAAGGCAGCAGAGAAAATCCGATAAATCCTATTATCAAAATGAATTACAAAAACAAAACACAATGACAGTGAAATAGAGAACAATTCTTAAATAATTCATTCAGGGCTTGTGATGCAACCTGGATTTACCTCATCTACACCCAGAGCTGAGTGAGACATAAGGTTGGACACTTCGGGGTGATACCACTGGTGAGGTTCGATGAGCAAATGCAGACCATATGAAGTCATACTGCATGGTACCCATTCCATGGGTCCCAACTCTCCAGGTTTAAGCGATTCTTCCTTCAGCTAAAGCATGCATGGGAAGCCCACAGTATGGTGCACCGTGTGACCAGGAAACGTTTTCAAAGGCATCTCAATTTTCGTCCCCTTTTACTCGGGTTCACAATTCCAGACCCTTTTCTAACACTCTCCAGACTTGGAGAGTCAGGGCCTTTAACCTCCTGTTTGGCACAGTTTGCAATTTCTGCGCAAGATGAACAGGAATAGGGAGAACCAATGAGAGACTAGCTGTAGGTGTCTGCACGGGCAAATGGGAACGCTCATTTCCCACCAGGAAGAGGAAATAACCAAAGGCCCAGCATGCCCTGCCGGAACCAGATTAGGGTCTGAAGCAATCCTGTGGTTTTGCGGCCAACTCACAGGAAAGCGTGTTGAAGAAAGCAGCTCAGGGGCACTGTAATTCACAAACCTGCAGAGTTATAAATGACAGCTATCGTCCAAAATATATTGAAGTATGTCTGCGAAGAGGACTTAGAATTTGGGCAGAAATTCAGGAAAACGATTTCGGGGGTAGACTGGAATTGCACTTAACGCCTAGGAAAAGACGGAGAACGGCGACAATGATGCACTTGGCCAAAAAGGGTGTATGCGTTTTTTCCTGAATATAATCAGGAAAAAACGCATACGCCCTTTTTGGCCAACCAAGCAAGCGTGTAAAGAAATCTGCACTACAATGAAGTCTCTCTGCCCCCCGGTCAAAAGGGCCATCTGAAAAAAGTGTAAAATCCAGAAAGGCAGGACAGGCCATGGAGAAGAGGGAGCATTGTTATCCTGATGGGCGGGATGTGAATTGCCAACAGCCACTCTGGAGAAGTGTATGGTATTTCCTGAAACACATAAGAAACAAAGCAACACAGCCTATGGCACTTCCACTTATGGTCCTATAGCTTAGGGAAATTAAAATCAAAACCACACAGGCACCCCAAAGTTTGGAACGGCTCTGTTTACAAGAACCTCGTCTACGGTACAAGTTAAATATCCCAGAGGGCGAAAAATGGATAAAGAAGTTGTGGTTCTTACGTACAATGGAATATCACTCAGCAATGAAATCTATGTCATCAGGCCCGTAGCGGCATAATGAGTGGATTCAGGTACGATGATTCTACGTGCAATAGGTCACACAGAAAAAGAAACATCATAAGGTATCACTAATACACGGAATGTAATCTTGGCTACACATGAACTGAATTACAAAACAGAACAGTGTCTCAAATTTAGAAAACCAACTTATGCTTGCTTTTTGGGAAAGGTGAGTTCGGGTGCTGCATAAAAACAGAGATTGAAATTCGCACTGATACAGTTCCATAAGCCAAATATGTAATAGACAAGACCTACTGCTTGCTCAATGAAATGGGCTCAACACCCCATATTCAACGCCTAGAAATATACCTGCCTAGCAAGAATCTTAAAACCCATGGATTTATATGTGTCCGAAAGAGAATCCAGCGTGTGTTCAGTGGCCTAAAGGCAACAGTGAAAATCCGATAAATCATATTATCAAAATAAATTTCAAAAACAAAACACAATGACAGTGAAATAGAGAGCAATTCTTAAATAATTCACTCAGGGCTTCTGATGCAACCTGGATTTACCACATGTACACCCAGTGCTGGGGAGACATAAGGCCGGACACTTCGCCCTGATAGCATTGTTGAGGTTCGGTGAGCAATTGCAGACCCTTTGAAGTCATACTGCATGGTACCCATTCCAAGGGTCCCAACTCTCCAGGTTTAAGGGATTCTTCCTTCCGCTACATCATGTATGGGAAACCCAGAGTATGGTCCACCATGTGATTGGGAAACGTTTTCAAATGCATCTCAGTTTTCTTCCCTTTATACTCGGGTTCACCATTCCAGACGCTTAACTAACACTCTCCCCACTTGGAGAGTCAGTGCCTTTAACCTCCTGCTTGTCACAGTTTGCAATTTCTGCGCAAGATGAACAGGAATAGGGAGAACCAATGAGAGACTAGCTGTAGGTGTCTGCACGGGCAATTTAATGCTCATTTCTCACCAGGAAGTGGAATTAACCAAAGGCTCAGAATGCCCTGCCAGAACCAGATTAGGGCCTGAAGCAATACTGCGGGTGTGCAGGCAGCTCACAAGATAGCGAGTTGAACAAAGGAGCTCAGGGGCACTGTAATTCACAAACCTGCAGAGTTATAAATGACAGCTATCGTCCAAAAATATATTGAAGGAAGGCTGCGAAGAGGACTTGAAAGCGGGGCAGAATTCCAGGAAAACGATTTCAGGAGGTAGACGGGAAGTGCACTGAAAGCATAGGAGAAGAGGCAGAACCTCGACAATGATGCACTTGTTCAAAAAGTGCATATGCGTTTTTTCCAAGGCCCTCCTTAAAGAGGGTAGGGGGCTCCCAGCATGCTTCAGTGGCCAACAGAGGGCCCACATCGCCAAGGTGACGTGAGCCAACCAGGCAGGAGTGACCTCACATCAGAGGGCCCACCTCACAGAAGGGTAAGGGACCCAGCCATTATCAGACTCTCACCAGAGGGCCCACATCAGCAAGGGGCTGGGAACCAGGCAGGAGTGTCTTCACACCCGTGGGGCCACATCATCGCAAGTTGAGGTACCCAGCACATGTGGCCTCAAACCAGAGGACCCACATCTCCATGGGTCTCGGAGCGAGGCAGGCAGGATGAACCTCAAAACACGTGGCCCATTGTATAAAAAAGGTGAGGAATCCAGCAGTTGGAACATCCCAGCAGGCAGCCCAGAGCACCGAGGCTATGGGATCCAGGCAATGATGAACTTACAACAGAGGGCCCTCATCATGAAACTGTGAGCAACCTAGCCATTGTGACCTCAGAGCACAAGGCCCACATCCCCATGGGGAAGCGAACCAAGCAGGAGTGTCATCGCACCAGTGGGCACACATCAGAAAATGTGGGGAGCCCAGCAGTTAGGGCCTGACGCCAGAGGGCCCTCATCACCGAGGAGAGGAGGCTCCCAGCAGGCTCCAACTGCTACAAGAGGGCCAACGTCGCCAATGCGGGGTGTGCCAGCCAGGCAGGAGTGACCTCAGAGCAGAGGGCCAACCTCAAAAAAGTGTGAGGAACCCAAAGAGGATTAGACTCTCACCAGAGGGCCCACATCACCAAGAGGATCAGAACCAGGCAGGACTGTCTTCACACCAGGGTGACCACATCATAGAAAGGTGAGGAACCCAGCACATGTGGCCTAAACCAGAAGACCCACATCTCCAAGGGGCTCGGAGTGAGGCATGCAGGAGTAGCCTCACAACACAGGGCCCATAGAATAAAAAAGCTGAGGAATCCTGCAGTGGGAACCTCCCAGCAGGCGGCCCAGAGCACCGAGTCTATGCGATCCAGGCTGCAGTGAACTCACAGCAGAGGGCCCATATCATTAAACTGTGAGCAACCCAGCCATTGGGACCTCACAGCAGAAGGCCCACATCCCCATGGGGTTGGGAACATGGCAAGAGTGTCCTCGCACCACTTAGCACGTATCAGAAAAAGTGGGTACCCAGCAGTTACGGCCTGACGCTAGAGAGCCCTCATCACCGAGGGGAGGTGGCTCCCAGCAGGCTCCAACTGCCACAAGAGGGCCGATGTCGCCAAGGCGGGGTGTGCCAGCCAGTCAGTAGTGACCTCACAGCAGAGGGCCCACCTCACAGAAGGGTGAGGAACCCAGCCAGGATCAGACTCTCACCAGAGGGCCCACATCACCAAGGGGATAGAAACCAGGCAGGAGTGTCCTCACACCAGCGGGGCCACATCATCGAAAGGTGAGGGACCCAGCACACGTGGCCTCAAACCAGAGGACACACATCACCAAGGGGCTGGGAGTGAGTCAGGCAGGAGGAGTCTCCAAACAGAGGGCTCATAGAAGAAAAAAGGTGAGGAATCCCGCAGTTGGAACCTCCCCGCAGGCGGCCAGGAGCAGCGAGGCTATGGGATCCAGGCCGGAGTGAACTCACACCAGAGGGCCCTCATCATGAAACTGAGCCACCCACCGTTGGGACCTCAGAGCAGAAGGCCCATATTCCCATGGGGTTGGAAACCTGGCAGGAGTGTACTCACACCACAGGGCGCACATCAGAAAATTTTGGGAGCCCAGGAGTTAGAGCCTGACGCCAGAGGGCCCTCATTACCGAGGGGAGGAGACTCCCAGCAGGCACCAACTCCCACCTGAGGGCCCACGTCGCCAAGGTGACGTGTGCCAGTCAGGCAGGAGTGACCTCACAGCAGAGGGCCTACCTCACAGAAGGGTGAGGAAACCAGCCAGGATAAGACTCTCACCAGAGAGCCCACATCACCAAGGGGACCGGAACAAGGCAGGAGTGTCCTCACACCAGTGTGGCCACATTATAGAAAGGTGACGAACCCAGCACATGTGGCCTAAACCAGAGGACCCACATTTCCAAGGTGCTCCGAGTGAGGCAGGCAGGAGTAGCCTAACAACACAGGGCCCACAGAATAAAAAATGTGAGGAATCCAGCAGTTGGAACCCCCCAGCAGGTGGCCCAGAGTACGGAGTCTATGGGATCCAGGCCACAGTGAACTCACAGCAGAGAGCTCACATCATGACACTGTGAGCAATCCAGCTGGTGGGACCTCAGAGCAGAAGGCCCACATCCCCATGGGGATGGGAACGTGGCAGGAGTGTACTCGCACGACAGGGCACATATCAGAAAATTTTGGGAGCCCATGAGTTAGGGCCTGACGCCAGAGGGCCCTCATTACCGAGGGGAGGAGACCCCCAGCAGGCACCAACTCCCAACTGAGGACCCACATCGCCAAGGTGATGTGTGCCAGCCAGGCAGGAGTGACCTCACAGCAGAGGGCCCACCTCCCAGAAGGGTGAGGAATCCAGCCAGGATCAGACTCTCACCAGAGGGCCCCCATCACCAAGGGGATGGGAACCAGGCAGGAGTGTCCTCACACCAGTGGGGCCACATCAATAAAGGTGAGGAAACCGGCACATGTGGCCTCAAACCAGAGGACCCACATCACAAAGGGGCTGGGAGTGAGTCAGGAAGGAGGAGCATGAAAACACAGGACCCAAAGAATAAAAATGGTAAGGAATCCAGCAGTAGGAACCTCCCAGCAGGCGGCTCAGAGCACAGAGTCTATGGGATCTAGGCCTGAGTGAACTAACACCAGAGAGCCAACATCCTGAAACTGTGAACAACACAGGTGTTGGGACCATAGAGCAGAAGGCACATGGGGATGGGAACCTGGCAGGAGTGCCCTCACACCACTTAGCACGTATCAGAAAATGTGGGTAATCAGCAGTTAGGGCCTGATGCCAGAGGGCCTCATCACTGAGGGGAGGAGGCTCCCAGCGGGCTCCAACTGCCACCAGAGGGCCGACGTCGCCAAGGCGGGGTGTGTCAGCCAGGCAGGAGTGACCTCAGAGAAGAGGGCCCACCTCACAGAAGTGTGAGGAGCCCAACCAGGATCAGACTCTCACTGGAGGGCTCACATCACCAAGGGGATGGGAACCAGGCAGGAGTGTCCACACACCAGTGGGGCCACATCTGCGAAAGGTGAGGAACCCAGCACATGTGGCCTCAAACCAGAGGACACACATCACCAAGGGGCTGGGAGTGAGGCAGGTGTCTGGAGGGGCACATTTAACTCTAATTTCCCACCAGGAAGAGGAATTAACCAAAGGCTCAGAGTGCCGTGCAGGACCCTGATTACGGCCTGAAGCAAACCTGCGGTTCTGTGGCCAGCTTTCAAGGAAACGAGTTAAGAAAGGAAATCACAGGCACTGTAATTCACAAACCAGCAGAGTTATAAATGACAGCTATTGGCAAAAATATATTGAAGTAAGTCTGCAGAGAGGACTTGAAAACGAGGCAGAATTGCAGGAATCATATTTCAGGAGGTAGATTGGAATTGCATTTAAAGCATGTGAAAAGTGGCAGATCTTTGACAGTGATGCACTTGGACAAAAAGTGCGTATACATTTTTTCCTGAATATATTCAGGAAAAAACGCATATGCCCTTTGTGGCCAACCAAGAATTCGAGCAATGGAAATCCGCACTACAATGAACTCTCATTTCCCATTCGTCAAAAGAGTCATCTGAAAAAAGTGTAAAACCCAGAAACACAGGACAGGCCATGGAGAACAGGGAGCCTTGTTATGCTGATGGACGGGATGTAAATTGCCAACAGACACTCTGGTGATGTTTATGGTGTATGCTGAAACATCTAAAAAACAAAGCTACAGAGCCTAGGGCACTTCCACTTTTGGCCCTATAGCTTAGGAAAATTAAAATCAACAAGACACAGCCAACACAATATCCAGGGCTGCTGTGTTTACAAGAACCTTGAGTCCAGTACAAATTAAATATCCCAGAAAGAAAAAAATGGATAAAGGAGTTGTCCTACTTACGTACAACGGAATATCACTCAGCAATGAAATCAATGTCATCAGGCCTGTAGCAGCAAATTGAGTGGATTTAAGTACGATGATTCTAAGAGAAATATGTCACACAGAGAAACATAATTATCATAAGATATCACAAATAGAGGGAGTGTAAACTTGGCTACACATAAACTGAATTACAAAACCGAACAGAGTCTCACATTTAGATAAAAACTTATGCTTGCTTAACGGGAAAGTTGAGTTGGGGTGCTGTATAAAACCAGAGATTGAAATGAGCACACATACCGTTCCATAAGCCAAATATGTAATAGACAAGACCTACTCTTTGCTCAACGAAATAGACTAATCCATGGTGTATCACCTCACACCTGTTAGAATGGGCATCATCAGAAAATCTACAAACAACAAATGCTGGAAAGGGTGCGGAGATAAGGAAACCTCTTCCACTATTGTTGGGAATGTAAATTGATGCAGTCACTGTGGAGAACATTATGGAGTTTCTTATAAAACTAAGAATAGAATTACCATATAATACAGCAATCCCACTACTGGGCATATACCCAGACAAAACCATAAAACGAAAAGAGACATTCACCGCAATGTTCATTGCATCACTATTTACAATATCCAGGTAATGGAAGCAAACTAAATGCCCACAGACAGACGAATGCATAAAGATGAGGTACATATATAAAATGGAATATTACTAAGCCATAAAAAGGAATGAAATTGGGTCATTTGTAGAGACGTTGATGGATCTAGAGACTGTCATACAGAGTGAAGTAAGTCAGAAAGAGAAAAACAAATCCTGTATATAAATGCATATATGTGGAACCTAGAAAAGTTGTACAGATGAAGCGTTTTGCAAGGCAGAAATAGAGCAACAGATGTAGACAACAAACGTATGGACACCAAGGGGGGAAAGCTGTTAGGGGGGTGGTGGTGGGAGTTGAGAGATTGGGATTGACATGTATACATTTCTATGTATAAAATAGGTAACCAAAAAGAACCTGCTGTATAAAAAAATAAAATAAAATTCAAAATTACAAAAAGTAAAACAGAAAAAATATTCTTCCCTTCATATACATGTATTTATATGAATAAATTATTTCCATGCTTATATCTGTAAATACAAAAAAGAGGAATAAAATCTACCTTGAACCAAAAACGAAAAAAGAAAAAAAAACAGAACCCACCAGTTACACAGAGGAAAACCGTATCAGGGCCCTTGCTCCAGTTGTAAACAATTCTGAAGTTGGTCAGTGGTGGGGAATCATCTCCCATTCAGCCAGCATGCCACACACAACAAGCGTCCTCATTGCAAAGCTGGGGGCCCGTGCCGAGGCATCTGTGAGTAAACGTGGGCCGAGCCCCAGGCCAGCTGCTGCAGAAATGTTCCCACCCTTCCCAGGTAAAACACCTGAATATGTACAAGGACTTGAAAGCCTAGAGGAAGGGCCATGGAGCCACATGAGCGACAGCATGCCAGCCGACTTGGTGCCTGCAGGCCAGACAGGATGGTCCTGGCCCTGGGTGCTCTTCTGGAAGCTTTCCATTTCCCTGCCTGAGATACCCCTCCTGTCCCGGCCCCCACTGTTTCTTCCTTACTCACCTCTGCCCAGGGAGAAATTCCAGCGGCAGGTATGGGTGGCACATCCTCTTCTTTAGCAGGTGGCATCTTGGCAACTGCTGCAGAAAGTCCAGCAGAGCCCCACTCACACTGGGCAACCCACAAAGCCGTGGCCTCTCACTCCCTCCCACCAGTCCAGCCCCGAGACTGCTGACAGGGCAGAAAATGGCGTCAGGCACAGCTGCAGGTGCTCTTGCTGCCTGGAGCGGTGTTTATATTGATCTCAACCCAGGCACACCTTGGGAGGGATGGCCGGCATGGTCAGGCTTCCCAGGCCAGCCAATAATCACCCCTCAGGGGCTCACAGTTGCAGAAACTGGAACTTGCTGAATCGGCCAGGTCCAAGGAACAGGTGTGGGCTCCTGAGAGTCAGGATAGACAAGGGCCTGCAGCTCTGGCTTGTTTTCTAATTATATTATCTGGCCCATGAGTGGGAGACAACTTCAAGAAAACCATCTCCTAATGAGAAGTACCCAGGAGTCAGGGAGAGCAGGGGGTGGGTGGTGGGTGGAGACAGAGGCCTGGTGCCCCGGGGTGCAGTGGAAATCTCTGGAAGACCAGGTGGAGGGAGGCCACACAGAGTGATGCCCAGGGTCACAGACCTGTCGGGGCAGCTGCTGTTTGTTAGTTCAAGTCCTGCTCTGAGGTGCTCTGTGTCAGATCTGAGTGACAGGTGAGCTGGGAGTGCTCTGCAATGAGGGCGATGTGCATGGCTCCTGTGTGCCCAGCCCTGCCACGGTACCTGAAAGGGTAGCTCTGTATCCTGGGAGGGGCCTGACCACGAGAGCCCCATGGGCTGCAGGGGAACCTGCCCAGGGAGCCCCATATCCTGGGAGGGGCCTGAACACGAGAGCCCCGTGGTCTGGAGTGGGGGTGGGGTACCTGCCCAGGTGAGCTCCATATCCTGGGATTGGCCTGACCTTGAGAGCCCCATGGGCTGCTGGAGTCCTGGTAAAAGATGTCAGGACAGTCAGTGAAGCCACCCAGGATATACCTCCAGTAGTTAGTGGAAACCCTACACCCTGCTGGTCATTCTACTAACCACCAGGACATGGTATTCTGTATTAGTCTTCAATGAAGCCTTCTTTTGTATTCTATTAGTCCCAGAGTCACAAGAAATTTTGGCTTGTGAGTGGCAGGACTCAACATACAACTAAAACAATACTTCCGGTCGTCTTGCCCCAAGGGTTCAAAAATTCCCACACCATCTTTGGGGAAAGCTCAGCTAAAGACCTAAAAGTTCTACCTCTGGAAAAGGAAACACTCCTTCAATATGCAGACGACATTCTGATCGCCAGCCCTACTAAGGAGACCTCTGAACTACCAAGCCAATAAAGGATACAAGTTGTCCAAGAAAAAGCTCAAATATCACAGACTATGGTGACCTGCGTGGGCTGCATTCTCACAGAAGGTCGGAGAAGCCCATCCCAGGAAAGGGAAGAAACGATTTACAGCCTTACCCATTTCTAAAACTAGAAGACAGCTTAGGGGTTCCTGGGGAGGCCAGGGTTTGCTGCTTCTGGATCCCTAACTACAGTCTACTAGCTGGGCCTCTATATGAAACACTGAAAGAAAAAGATGATGATCCTTTTGAATAGAATCCAGAAGTGGCCTTTCAAGAATGGAAAGAGCAGTCAATTCAGACCCTTGCCCTGGAACTCCCTAATTTAGCTAAACCCTTTGACCTTTACATTCCTAGTGAAATTTGAATGACCATTGGAGTATTAGTGCAAAACCTGGGACCACTTGAAATGGAACAATGCAAGAATGCCATCCAGGTAGGATAAACTACGGTCACCAAGGGGCTTGGCCCACCGCCACATCTGGCCAAGATACTGGCAGTATCTGAAAACCTGGAAATCAGCAGCCCAAAAGGCCACCTCCCTCCTAAGGGAAAAGGACCCCACGTGGTGATCCTAACCCCCAACCATGCCCTGAAGTTGCAGGGTTTGCTCCGTGGGCACACTGACCTTGAGTGAGGAGGTCCTCCAACTCCAACCTCCAGAGAGATAACTGGGGCAAAGTGGCACCATGACGACTCATGTGACCATCACTTGACCTGGAGTTTCTCTCATAAAACAACAAGAGTGTGTCCCAAAAGAGTAGACTACTGCTTGCAGGACTTACTGCACCCAGAGGGGAGGTAATAATCTTGGCAGGGGAACCGTATATCACGCTGTCACCATAGAAAAGCCTACAGACACTGTGATGATGGTGGCCAATAAGACCGGCTGGACTCCTGTTTACTTCAAAAGGCTGTTGACTCAGTGGCCATCATGGTCCTTCATCACCACTGACCCTGGACTGTCTGGGAGTTGAGCAGTCAGGGTGCTGACACCTGGTGCTGTTTTTACGTTAATTCAGGGGCCTAACTGAAGAAAGCACAGACTACTGGTCAGAGCATCTAGGCTGGCAGAAACGGTCAGCCTAAGGTGGCTGAACAAATGTGCGGCGGGGTGAAACTGGACCTCACAGCGTCACTGCACATCTCCTTCCTGGACCCTTAAAGGTCATTAGAATCTATAACACTACCAATACTTGTGCTCAGGCGGACGAGCAGGGAGGCAGGAGGCCTGCGGACAATCAACGTCACCTGGAGGCTGCTGGGAGAAGTTCAGACCCTCTCCCACGGGTATGAGGGCTCCTAACTCAGCACTCAGCAGTTACAGATGAAGGGTCTGCACCCTCAGCACTCTAAGAATGAGGAAGGGGACAAAATGCAGAAGAGGGGTTTGTCCCAGGCAAAGCCCCTTAAAAATCCCTGGGAGATAAAAATAGAATCTGGGCAATAAAATAAAGTCTAACCTTTTTTATCCTTTGTGCTTTGTCTAATTTCACGTGCTCCTAGGGTCCCGCATACAGAGGTTCAACAGCCGGCACTTCAGACCAGATTTCCTAGTGCAGAATGGCTGGGTCGACACTTCAGCTCCTGGAGCACAGTGCAGACTCCGCGATATAGAGCCTGAGCTGCAGCCAACCGGGCCCTCGAGAGCTCCGCCCCCTCCCTCCCACTGACTCTGACAGGATCTCTACACAGCAGCCCAGCCCACAGCCCACGGGGTAGCACATGCTCTCACCTCTGCATTCTCTGATCAAAATATAAAGTTTCCTTTGCTTCTGAACCAAACTCAGTCTCGATCTGTTGGCTCCAATGACACTGGGCAGGGGGACACTTGTTGGGGTCCACTCTGGAGGATCAGTAACAGAAATTTGAGAACATTGTAACTTCAATGAACAGATGTGTGAGCCAAACTGTAATTAACATAGAACAGTGTATAAGGCTCGGGTAAAATAAGATGTTTCTAACACTTCCATTTGATATTTCCATCACTTTATTATAAGCAAGTTCAGTGAAAGGTTTGTCTTATTTGTCAGGTCAATACTAGAGAAATGAAGTGATTTCTTTCCAAGGATGTACATCTAATAATCTTGGTTAAAGCTTCAATCTTGTTTTAAATGCTTTTCCATTGAAAATGATACCTCTCTTTCAGCTCCCCCATTTCTGAGAAGTATAAAATCTTATAATTTATTATTACCAAAGGGGAAAGGTGGGAGGAGGGATAAATTAACAGTTTGGGATTAACACATACACACTGCTATGTATAAAATCGATCATTAACAAGGAACTACTGTACAGCACAGGGAACTACACTCAATATTTTGCAATAACCTATAAGGGGAAATAATCTGAAAAAAGAATAGATATTTTTATTGACATCATCTATTAATGACAGTTAAAATGGAACCTAAGGGAAACCGGTGGTGAGTGCTTCTGACCCTGAAGACTTCAATCATCTAAAGTTTGGACTCTGCCTACTTCCCAAGGCCCTTAATGAACCTATGTGTAGCCGTAGCTTAAACAATTCCCCAGTTTGGGTTGTGGAGAGACACTGATTTTGAAAAAGCCCTGGTGTTCTCCTCACATGAATGGGACACTTCCTACAGCTAAATTATGCCTGGGAAACCCACAGTATGGTGCACCGTCTGATTGGCAAAAGTTTGGAAAATGCATCTCAGTTTCCTCATCTCCTGGTACTCGGGTTCACCATTCCAGAGTCTTTACGAACAGTCTCCCCACTTGGAGATGTCAGTGCACTGTTAACATCCTGTTGGATACAGTTTGGAATTTGTGCGCAGGATGAAGCAGAAGGAATAGGGAGGACCAATGAGAGACTAGTCCTGTGAGGTGTTTGGACAGGCACATTTAATGCTAATTTCGAATCAGGAAGACGAATTAACTAAAAGCTCAACATGCCGTTGCCCATGGAAACAGATTAGGGCTTGAGGAAATCCTGCTGCTTTGTGGCCAGTTCACATAGATAGCGAGTTGAAGAATGGAGCTCAGGGGCACTGTAATTCACAAAACTGCAGAGTTGAAAATGACAGCTATCATTGAAAAATGTCTTGAGGAAAGTCAGAGAAAAGGACTTGTAAGCAACGGGACAGATTGGCAGGAAAGTGATTTCAAGAGGTAGACGGGAATTGCCATTTAAAGCATAGGAAAAGGGGCTGAACATTGCCAACAATGATGCAGTTGGCCAAAAAAGGGTGTATGCGTCTTTTCCTGTATATATTCAGGAAAAAAGGCATAGCACTTTTTTAGCCAACCAAGCAGGTGAGCACTGTTAAAGAAATCAGTACTACAATGAACGTATCATTGCGCATCAGTCAGAAGAGCCTTCCTCATAAAGTGTAAAGACCAGAAATGCAGGACAGGGCAATGGAGAAAAGGGAGCCCTGTTATGCTTATAGTGGAAATGTAAATTGCCAATGGTCACTCTTGAGAAGTGTATTGTGTTTACTGGAGCATCTAAAAAACTGAGCAACAGAGCCTACGGCACTTGCACTTATGGACCTACAGTTTAGGAAAGACATTAAAATGGAAGAGCACACAGGCACCCCAAAGTTTACCGCCTGGCTCTGTTTAAAAGAACCTCGACTACAGTATAATTTAAATGTCTCTGGATGTGGAAAAAATGGATAAAGAAGTTGTGGTACTTATGTACAATGGAATATTACTCAGCACTGAAAATCAGTGAAATAAAGCCAGTTGTGGCATACCCCATGAGTGGATTCAGGTATGATGATTCAAAGTGAAATAAGTCACACAGAAAATGACAAACATCATAAGATATCACTAATACATGGAATGTAAACTTGGCTACACATGAACTGAATTACAAAACAGAACAGGGTCTCAAATTTAGAAAACCAACTTATGCTTGCTTAAGGGGAAAGGTGAGTTGGGGTGCTGCATAAAACCAGAGATAGAAATTAGCACAGATAACTTTCCATAAGCCAAATATGTCATAGTCAAGACCCACCACTTGCTCAACGAAATGGACTAAACACCACATATTCAACACCTAGGAATACACCTGACTAGTAAGAATCTTCAAACCCATGGATTCATATGCCTCCGTAAGAGAATGAAGCGTGTGTACAGCGGCATGAATGCAGCAGAGAAAATCCGATAAATCCCATTGTCAAAATGAATTACAAAAACAAAACCCAAGGACAGTGAAATAGAGAGCAATTCTTAAATAATTCATTCAGTGCTTGTGATGCAACCTGGATTTACCACATATACACCCAAAGCTGAGTGAGACATAAGGTTGGACACTTTGGGCTGATAGCATTGGTGAGGTTCGATAAGCAAATGCAGACCCATTGAAGTCATACTGCATGGTAGCCACTCCATGGGTCCCAACTCTCCAAGTTTAAGGGATTCTTCCTTCAGCTAAAACATGCATGGGAAACCCACAGTATGGTGCACCGTGTGACTGGCAAACGTTTTCAAATGCATCTCAGTTTTCGTCCCCTTTTACTCGGGTTCACCATTCCAGAACGTTTACTAACACTCTCCCCACTTGGAGAGTCAGTGCCTTTAACCTCCTGTTTGGCACAGTTTGCAATTTCTGCGCAAGATGAACAGGAATAGGGAGAACCAATGAGAGACTAGCAGTAAGTGTCTGCACGGGCAAATTTAATGCTCATTTCCCACCAGGAAGAGGAATTAACCAAAGGATCAGCATGCCGTGCCGGAAACAGATTAGGGCCTGAAGCAATCCTGCGGGTTTGCGCCCAGCTCACAAGATTGCGAGTTGAAGAAATGAGCTCAGGGACACTGTAACTCACAAACCTGCAGAGTTATAAATGACAGCTATCGTCCAAAAATATATTGAAGGAAGGCTGCGAAGACGACTTGTAAGCGGGGCAGAATTGCAGGAAAATGATTTCAGGGGGTAGACGGGATTTGCATTTAAAGCATAGGAAAAGAGGCAGAACGTCGACAATGATGCTCTTGGCCAAAAAGGGTGTATGCGTTTTTTCCTGAATTTATTCAGGAAATAAAGCATATGCGCTTTTTGGCCAACCAAGCAAGCATGTTAAAGAAATCTGCACTACAATGAAGTCTCACTGCCCCCCGGTCAAAAGGGCCATCTGAAAAAAGTGTAAAATCCAGAAATGCAGCACAGGCCATGGAGAACAGCGAGCCTTGTTATGCTGATGGGCGGGATGTAAACTGCCAACAGCCAGTCTGGAAAAATGTATGGTGTTTCCCGGAACATCTAAAAAACAAAGCAACGGAGCCTATGGCACTTCCCCTTATGGTCCTATAGCTTAGCAAAGTTAAAATCAAAAACACACAGCCACCCCAAAGTGTCGGACGGCTCTGTTTACAAGAACCTCGTCTACGGTACAAGTTAAATATCCCAGAATGTGAAAAATGGATAAAGAAGTTGTGGTACGTACGTACACTGGAATATCACTCAGCAATGAAATCTATGTCATCAGGCCCGTCGCGGCATAATGAGTGGATTCACGTACGATGATTCTAAGTGAAATAAGTCACACAGAAAATGAAACAACATAAGATATCACTAATACACGTAATGTAAACTTGGCTACACATGAACTGAATTACAAAACAGAACAGGGTCTCAAATTTAGAAAACCAACTTATGCTTGCTTAAGGGGAAAGGTGAGTTGGGGTGCTGCATAAAACCAGAGATAGAAATTAGCACAGATACCTTTCCATAAGCCAAATATGTAATAGTCAAGACCTACCCCTTGCTCAACGAAATGGACTAAACACCCCATATTCAACGCCTAGGAATACACCTGACTAGTAAGAATCTTCAAACCCATGGATTTATGTGTCTCCGTAAGAGAATGAAGCATGTGTACAGCGGCATGAATGCAGCAGAGAAAATCCGATAAATCCCATTATCAAAATGAATTACACAACAAAACCCAAGGACAGTGAAATAGAGAGCAATTCTTAAATAATTCATTCAGGGCTTGTGATGCAACCTGGATTTACCACATCTACACCCAGAGCTGAGTGAGACATAAGGTTGGGCACTTCGGGCTGATAGCACTGGTGAGGTTCGATGAGCAAATGCAGACCCTTTGAAGTCATACAGCATGGTACCCATTCCATGGGTCCCAACTCTCCAAGTTTAAGGGATTCTTCCTTCAGCTAAAACATGCATGGGAAACCCACAGTATGGTGCACCGTGTGACTGGCAAACGTTTTCAAATGCATCTCAGTTTTCGTCCCCTTTTACTCGGGTTCACCATTCCAGACCCTTTACGAACACTCTCCCCATTTGGAGAGTCAGTGCCTTTAACCTCCTGTTGGGCACAGTTTGCAATTTCTGCGCAAGATGAACAGGAAGAGGGAGATCCTGTGAGAGACTAGCTGTAGGTGTCTGCACGGGCAAACTTAACGTTCATTTCACACCAGGAAAAGGAATTAATCAAAGGCTCAGCATGCCGTGCCGGAACCACATTAGGGCCTGAAGCAATCCTGTGGGTTTGCGGCCAGCTCACAAGATAGCGAGTTGAAGAAATGAGCTCAGGGGCACTGTAACTCACAAACCTGCAGAGTTATAAATGACAGCTATCGTCCAAAAATATATTGAAGGAAGGCTGCAAAGACGACTTGTAAGCAGGACAGATTTGCAGGAAAACGATTTCAGGGGGTAGACGGGAATTGCATTTAAAGCATAGGAAAAGAGGCAGAACGTCGACAATGATGCTCTTGGGAAAAAAGGGCGTATGCGTTTTTTCTTGAATATATTCAGGAAAAAACGTATACGCCCTTTTTGGACAACCAAGCAAGCATGTTCAAGTAATCTACACTACAATGAAGTCTCACAGCTCCTCAGTCATAAAGGCCATCTGAAAATAGTGGAAAATCCAGAAAGGCAACACAGGCCATGGAGATCAGGGAGCCTTGTTATGCTGATGGGCGGGATCTATATTGCCAACAGCCACTCTGGAGAAGTGTATGGTGTTTCCGGGAACACCGAAAAAACAAAGCTACGGAGCCTACGGCACTTCCACTTTTGGTCCTATGGCTTAGGGAAATTAAAATCAAAAACACACAGCCACCGCAAAGTGTCGGACGGCTCTGTTTACAAGAACCTCGTCTACTGTACAAGTTTAATATCGCAGAATGTGAAAAACGGATAAAGAATTTCTTGTACGTACGTACAATGGAATATCACTCAGCAATGAAATCTATGTCATCAGGCCCGTCGCGGCATAATGAGTGGATTCATGTACAAAGATTCTAAGGGAAATAAGTCACACAGAAATTGAAACATCATAAGATATCACCAATACACGGAATGTAAACTTGGCTGCACATGAACTGAATTACAAAACAGAACAGGGTCTGAAATTTAGAAAACCAACTTATGCTTGCTTAAGGGGAAAGGTGAGTTGGGGTGCTGCATAAAACCAGAGATAGAAATTAGCACAGATACCTTTCCATAAGCCAAATATGTAATAGTCAAGACCTACCCCTTGCTCAACGAAATGGACCAAACAACACATATTAAACGCCTAGGAATACACCTGACTAGTAAGAATATTCAAACCCATGGATTTGTATGTCTCCATAAGAGAATCAAGCGTGTGTACAGCTGCATGAAGGCAGCAGAGAAAATCCGATAAATCCCATTATCAAAATAAATTGAAAAACAAAACACAATGACAGTGAAATAGAGAGCAATTATTAAATAATTCATTCAGGGCTTGTGATGCAACCTGGATTTACCTCATCTACACCCAGAGCTGAGTGAGACATAAGGTTGGACACTTCAGGCTGATAGCATTGGTGAGGTTTGATGAGCAAATGAAGACCCTTTGAAGTCATACTGCATGGTACCCATTCCATGGGTCCCAACTCTCCAGGTTTAAGCGATTCTTCCTTCAGCTAAAACATGCATGGGAAACCCACAGTATGGTGCACCGTGTGACTGGCAAACGTTTTCAAATGCATCTCAGTTTTCGTCCCCTTTTACTCGGGTTCACCATTCCAGAACGTTTACTAACACTCTCCCCACTTGGAGAGTCAGTGCCTTTAACCTCCTGTTTGGCACAGTTTGCAATTTCTGCGCAAGATGAACAGGAATAGGGAGAACCAATGAGAGACTAGCAGTAAGTGTCTGCACGGGCAAATTTAATGCTCATTTCCCACCAGGAAGAGGAATTAACCAAAGGATCAGCATGCCGTGCCGGAAACAGATTAGGGCCTGAAGCAATCCTGCGGGTTTGCGCCCAGCTCACAAGTTGCGAGTTGAAGAAAGGAGCTCAGGGACACTGTAACTCACAAACCTGCAGAGTTATAAATGACAGCTATCGTCCAAAAATATATTGAAGGAAGGCTGCGAAGACGACTTGTAAGCGGGGCAGAATTGCAGGAAAACGATTTCAGGGGGTAGACGGGATTTGCATTTAAAGCATAGGAAAAGAGGCAGAACGTCGACAATGATGCTCTTGGCCAAAAAGGGTGTATGCGTTTTTTCCTGAATTTATTCAGGAAATAAAGCATATGCGCTTTTTGGCCAACCAAGCAAGCATGTTAAAGAAATCTGCACTACAATGAAGTCTCACTGCCCCCCGGTCAAAAGGGCCATCTGAAAAAAGTGTAAAATCCAGAAATGCAGCACAGGCCATGGAGAACAGCGAGCCTTGTTATGCTGATGGGCGGGATGTAAACTGCCAACAGCCAGTCTGGAAAAATGTATGGTGTTTCCCGGAACATCTAAAAAACAAAGCAACGGAGCCTATGGCACTTCCCCTTATGGTCCTATAGCTTAGCAAAGTTAAAATCAAAAACACACAGCCACCCCAAAGTGTCGGACGGCTCTGTTTACAAGAACCTCGTCTACGGTACAAGTTAAATATCCCAGAATGTGAAAAATGGATAAAGAAGTGGTGGTACGTACGTACAGTGGAATATCACACAGCAATGAAATCTATGTCATCAGGCCCGTCGCGGCATAATGAGTGGATTCAGGTACGATGATTCTAAGTGAAATAAGTCACACAGAAAATGAAACATCATAAGATATCACTACTACACGGAATGTAAACTTGGCTACACATGAACTGAATTACAAAACAGAACAGGGTCTCAAATTTAGAAAACCAACTTATGCTTGCTTAAGGGGAAAGGTGAGTTGGGGTGCTGCATAAAACCAGAGATAGAAATTAGCACAGATACCTTTTCATAAGCCAAATATGTAATAGTCAAGACCTACCCCTTGCTCAACGAAATGGACTAAACACCCCATATTCAACGCCTAGGAATACACCTGACTAGTAAGAATCTTCAAACCCATGGATTTATATGTCTCCGTAAGAGAATGAAGCGTGTGTACAGCGGCATGAATGCAGCAGAGGAAATCCGATAAATCCCATTATCAAAATGAATTACACAAACAAAACCCAAGGACAGTGAAATAGAGAGCAATTCTTAAATAATTCATTCAGGGCTTGTGATGCAACCTGGATTTACCACATCTACACCCAGAGCTGAGTGAGACATAAGGTTGGGCACTTCGGGCTGATAGCATTGGTGAGGTTCGATGAGCACATGCAGACCCTTTGAAGTCATAAAGCATGGTACCCATTCCATGGGTCCCAACTCTCCAAGTTTAAGGGATTCTTCCTTCAGCTAAAACATGCATGGGAAACCCACAGTATGGTGCACCGTGTGACCGACAAACGTTTTCAAATGCATCTCAGTTTTCGTCCGCTTTTACTTGGGTTCACCATTACAGACCCTTTACTAACACTCTCACCACTTGGAGAGTAGGTGCCTTTAACCTCCTGTTGGGCACAGTTTGCAATTTCTGCGCAAGATTAACAGGAATAGGGAGAACAAATGAGAGACTAGCTGTAGGTGTCTGCACGGGCAAATTTAATGCTCATTTCGCACCAGGAAGAGGAATTAACCAAAGGCTCAACATGCCGTGCCTGAATCAGATTAGGGCCTGACAATCGTGCGGGTTTGCAGCCAGCTCAAAAGATAGCGAGTTGAAGAAAGGAGCTCAGGGGCACTGTAACTCACAAACCTGCAGAGTAATAAATGACAGCTATCGTCCAAAAATATATTGAAGGAGGTCTGCAAAGACGACTTGTAAGCGGGACAGATTTGCAGGAAAACGATTTCAGGGGGTAGACGGGAATTGCATTTAAAGCATAGGAAAAGAGGCAGAACGACAACAATGATGCTCTTGGCCAAAAAGGGCGTATGCGTTTTTTCCTGAATATATTCAGGAAAAAACCCATACGCCCTTTTTGGCCAACCAAGCAAGCATGTTAAAGAAATCTGCACTACAATGAAGTCTCACTGCCCCCCGGTCAAAAGGGCCATCTGAAAGAAGTGTAAAATCCAGAAAGGCAGCACAGGCCATGGAGAACAGCGAGCCTTGTTATGCTGATGGGCGGGATGTAAATTGCCAACAGCCAGTCTGGAAAAATGTTTGGTGTTTCCCGGAACATCTAAAAAACAAAGCAACAGAGCCTACGGCACTTCCCCTTATGGTCCTATAGCTTAGGAAAATTAAAATCAAAAACACACAGCCACCCAAAAGTCTCGGGCGGCTCTGTTTACAAGAACCTCGTCTACGGTACAAGTTAAATATCCCAGAATGTGAAAAATGGATAAAGAAGATGTGGTACGTACGTACACTGGAATATCACTCAGCAATGAAATCTATGTCATCAGGCCCGTCGCGGCATAATGAGTGGATTCAGGTACGATGATTCTAAGTGAAATAAGTCACACAGAAAATGAAACATCATAAGATATCACTAATACACGGAATGTAAACTTGGCTACACATGAAGTGAATTACAAAACAGAACAGGGTCTCAAATTTAGAAAACCAACTTATGCTTGCTTAAGGGGAAAGGTGAGTTGGGGTGCTGCATAAAACCAGAGATAGAAATTAGCACAGATACCTTTCCATAAGCCAAATATGTAATAGTCAAGACCTACCCCTTGCTCAACGAAATGGACTAAACACCCCATATTCAACGCCTAGGAATACAACTGACTAGTAAGAATCTTCAAACCCATGGATTTATATGTCTCCGTAAGAGAATGAAGCGTGTGTACAGCGGCATGAATGCAGCAGAGAAAATCCGATAAATCCCATTATCAAAATGAATTACACAAACAAAACCCAAGGACAGTGAAATAGAGAGCAATTCTTAAATAATTCATTCAGGGCTTGTGATGCAACCTGGATTTACCACATCTACACCCAGAGCTGAGTGAGACATAAGGTTGGGCACTTCGGGCTGATAGCATTGGTGAGGTTCGATGAGCAAATGCAGACCCTTTGAAGTCATACAGCATGGTACCCATTCCATGGGTCCCAACTCTCCAAGTTTAAGGGATTCTTCCTTCAGCTAAAACATGCATGGGAAACCCACAGTATGGTGCACCGTGTGACTGGCAAACGTTTTCAAATGCATCTCAGTTTTCGTCCCCTTTTACTCGGGTTCACCATTCCAGACCCTTTACGAACACTCTCCCCACTTGGAGAGTCAGTGCATTTAACCTGCTGTTGGGCACAGTTTGCAATTTCTGCGCAAGATGAAAAGGAATAGGGAGAACCAATGAGAGACTAGCTCTAGGTGTCTGCATGGGCAAATTTAACGCTCATTTCCCACCAAGAAGAGGAATTAACCAAAGGCTCAGCATGCTGTGCAGGAACCAGATTACTGCCTGAGGCAATCCTGTGGTTTTGCGGCCAGCTCACAAGATAGCGAGTTGAAGAAATGAGCTCAGGGGCACTGTAATTCACAAACCTGCAGAGTTATAAATGACAGCTATCGTCCAAAAATATATTGAAGGAAGGCTGCGAAGACGACTTGTAAGTGGGGCAGAATTGCAGGAAAACGATTTCAAGGGGTAGACGGGAATTGCATTTAAAGCATAGGAAAAGAGGCAGAACGTCGACAATGATGCACTTGGCCAAAAAGGGCGTATGCGTTTTTTCCTGAATATATTCAGGAAAAAACGCATACGCCCTTTTTGGCCAACCAAGCAAGCATGTTAAAGAAATCTGCACTACAATGAAGTCTCACTGCCCCCCGGTCAAAAGGGCCATCTGAAAAAAGTGTAAAATCCAGAAAGGCAGCACAGGCCATGGAGAACAGGGAGCCTTGTTATGCTGATGGGCGGGATGTAAATTGCCAACAGCCACTCTGGAGAAGTGTATGGTGTTTCCCGGAACACCGAAAAAACAAAGCTACGGAGCCTATGGCACTTCCACTTATGGTCCTATAGCTTAGGGAAATTAAAATCAAAAACACACAGCTACCCAAAAATCTCGGGCGGCTCTCTTTACAAGAACCTTGTCTACGGTACAAGTTAAATATCCCAGAAAGCGAAAAATGGATAAAGAAGTTGTGGTACGTACGTACAATGGAATATCACTCAACAATGAAATCTATGTCATCTGGCCCGTCGTGGCATAATGAGTGGATTCAGGTACGATGATTCTAAGAGAAATAAGTCACACAGAAAATGAAACATCATAAGATATCACTAATACACCGAATGTAATCTTGGCTACACATGAACTGAATTACAAAACAGAACAGGGTCTCAAATTTAGAAAACCAACTTATGTTTGCTTAAGGGGAAAGGTGAGTTGGGGTGCTGCATAAAACCAGAGATAGAAATTAGCACAGATACCATTCCATACGTCAAATATGTAATAGTCAAGACCTACCCCTTGCTCAACGAAATGGGCTAAACACCCTATATTCAATGCCTAAGAATACACCTGACTAGTAAGAATCTTAAAACCCATGGATTTATATGTGTCCATAAGAGAATCAAGCGTGTGTACAGCTGCATGAAGGCAGCAGAGAAAATCCGATAAATCCTATTATCAAAATAAATTACAAAAACAAAACACAATGACAGTGAAATAGAGAGCAATTCTTAAATAATTCATTCATGTCTTGTGATGCAACCTGGATTTACCTCATCTAAACCCAGAGCTGAGTGAGACATAAGGTTGGACACTTCGGGCTGATACCATTGGTGAGGTTCGATGAGCCAATGCAGACCATTTGAAGTCATACTGCATGGTACCCATTCCATGGGTCCCAACTCTCCACGTTTAAGCGATTCTTCCTTCAGCTAAAGCATGCATGGGAAACACACAGTATGGTGCAGCGTGTGACCGGGAAACGCTTTCAAATGCATCTCAGTTTTTGTCCTCTTTTACTCGGGTTCACAATTCCAGACCCTTTACTAACACTCTCCCCACTTGGAGAGTCAGTGCCTTTAACCTCCTGTTTCGCACACTTTGCAATTTCTGCGCAAGATGAACAGGAATAGGGAGAACCAATGAGTGACTAGCTGTAGGTGTCTGCAGGGGCTAATTTAACGCTCATTTCCCACCAGGAAGAGGAATTAACCAAACGCTCAGCATGCCGTGCCGGAACCAGATTAGGGCCTGAAGCAATCCTGCGGGTTTGCGGCCAGCTCACAAGAAAGCGATTTGAAGAAAGGAGCTCAGGGGCACTGTAATTCACAAACCTGCAGAGTTATAAATGACAGCTATCGTCCAAAAATATATTGAAGGAAGGCTGCGAAGAGGACTTGAAAGCGGGGCAGAATTTCAGGAAAACGATTTCATGGGGTAGACTGGAATTGCATTTAAAGCATAGGAAAAGAGGCAGAACGTCGACAATGATGCACTTGGCCAAAAAGGGCGTATGCGTTTTTTCCTGAATATATTCAGGAAAAAACGCATACGCCCTTTTTGGCCAACCAAGCAAGCATGTTAAAGAAATCTGCACTACAATGAAGTCTCACTGCCCCCCGGTAAAAACGGCCATCTGAAAAAAGTGTAACATCCAGAAATGCAGCACAGGCCATGGAGAACAGGGAGCCTTGTTATGCTGATGGGTGGGATGTAAATTGCCAACAGCCACTCTGCAGAAGTGTATGGTGTTTCCTGAAACACCTAAAAAACAAAGCAACGGAGCCTACGGCACTTCCACTTATGGTCCTATAGCTTAGGGAAATTAAAATAAAAAACACACAGCCACCCCAAAGTTTCAGACGGCTCTCTTTACAAGAACCTCGTCTACGGTACAAGTTAAATATCCCAGAAAGCGAAAAATGGATAAAGAAGTTGTGGTACGTACGTACAATGGAATATCACTCACCAATGAAATCTATGTCATCTGGCCCGTCGTGGCATAATGAGTGGATTCAGGTACGATGATTCTAAGAGAAATAAGTCACACAGAAAATGAAACATCATAAGATATCACTAATACACCGAATGTAATCTTGGCTACACATGAACTGAATTACAAAACAGAACAGGGTCTCAAATTTAGAAAACCAACTTATGTTTGCTTAAGGGGAAAGGTGAGTTGGGGTGCTGCATAAAACCAGAGATAGAAATTAGCACAGATACCATTCCATACGTCATATATGTAATAGTCAAGGGGGCTTCCCTGGTGGCGCACTGGTTGAGAGTTCGCCAGCCGATGCAGGGGACGCGGGTTCGTGCCCCGGTCCGAGAGGATCCCACATGCCGCGGACCTACTGGCCCCGTGAGTCATGGCCGTTGAGCCTGCGCGTCCGGAGCCTGTGCTCCGCAACGGGAGAGGCCACAACACTGAGAGGCCCGCGTACAGCAAAAAAAAAAAAAAAAATATGTAATAGTCAAGACCTACCCCTTGCTCAACGAAATGGGCTAAACACCCTATATTCAACGCCTAGGAATACACCTGACTAGTAAGAATCTTCAAACCCATGGATTTATATGTCTCCATAAGAGAATCAAGCGTGTGTACAGCTGCATGAATGCAGCAGAGAAAATCCGATAAATCCTATTATCAAAATGAATTACAAAAACAAAACACAATGACAGTGAAATAGAGAGCAATTCTTAAATAATTCATTCAGGGCTTGTGATGCAACCTGGATTTACCTCATCTACACCCAGAGCTGAGTGAGACATAAGGTTGGACACTTCGGGCTGATAGCATTGGTGAGGTTCGATGAGCAAATGCAGACCATTTGAAGTCATACTGCATGGTACCCATTCCATGGGTCCCAACTCTCCAGGTTTAAGCGATTCTTCCTTCAGCTAAAACATGCATGGGAAACCCACAGTATGGTGCACCGTGTGACCGGGAAACGTTTTCAAATGCATCTCAGTTTTCGTCCCCTTTTACTCGGGTTTACAATTCCAGACCCTTTACAAACACTCTCCCCACTTGGAGAGTCAGTGCCTTTAACCTCCTGTTTGGCACAGTTTGCAATTTCTGCGCAAGATGAACAGGAATAGGGAGAACCAATGAGAGACTAGCTGTAGGTGTCTGCACGGGCAAATTTAACGCTCATTTCAAACCAGGAAGAGGAATTAACCAAACGCTCAGCATGCCGTGCCGGAACCAGATTAGGGCCTGAAGCAATCCTGCGGGTTTGCGGCCAGCTCACAAGAAAGCGATTTGAAGAAAGGAGCTCAGGGGCACTGTAATTCACAAACCTGCAGAGTTATAAATGACAGCTATCGTCCAAAAATATATTGAAGGAAGGCTGCGAAGAGGACTTGAAAGCGGGGCAGAATTTCAGGAAAACGATTTCAGGGGGTAGACTGGAATTGCATTTAAAGCATAGGAAAAGAGGCAGAACGTCGACAATGATGCACTTGGCCAAAAAGGGCGTATGCGTTTTTTCCTGAATATATTCAGGAAAAAACGCATACGCCCTTTTTGGCCAACCAAGCAAGCATGTTAAAGAAATCTGCACTACAATGAAGTCTCACTGCCACCCGGTCAAAAGGGCCATCTGAAAAAAGTGTAAAATCCAGAAATGCAGCACAGGCCATGGAGAACAGGGAGCCTTGTTATGCTGATGGGTGGGATGTAAATTGCCAACAGCCACTCTGCAGAAGTGTATTGTGTTTCCTGAAACACCTAAAAAACAAAACAACGGAGCCTACGGCACTTCCACTTATGGTCCTATAGCTTAGGGAAATTAAAATAAAAAACACACAGCCACCCCAAAGTTTCAGACGGCTCTGTTTACAAGAACCTCTTCTACGGTACAAGTTAAATATCCCAGAAAGCGAAAAATGGATAAAGAATTTGTGGTACGTACGTACAATGGAATATCACTCACCAATGAAATCTATGTCATCTGGCCCGTCGTGGCATAATGAGTGGATTCAGGTACGATGATTCTAAGAGAAATAAGTCACACAGAAAATGAAACATCATAAGATATCACTAATACACCGAATGTAATCTTGGCTACACATGAACTGAATTACAAAACAGAACAGGGTCTCAAATTTAAAAAACCAACTTATGTTTGCTTAAGGGGAAAGGTGAGTTGGGGTGCTGCATAAAACCAGAGATAGAAATTAGCACAGACACTATTCCATACGTCATATATGTAATAGTCAAGGGGGCATCCCTGGTGGCGCACTGGTTGAGAGACCGCCTGCCGATGCAGGGGACGCGGGTTCGTGCCCCGGTCCGAGAGGATCCCACATGCCGTGGAGCTACTGGTCCCGTCAGTCATGGCTGTTGAGCCTGCGCGTCCGGAGCCTGTGCTACGCAACGGGAGAGGCTACAACACTGAGAGGCCCGCGTACAAGAAAAAAAAAAATATGTAATAGTCAAGACCTACCCCTTGCTCAACGAAATGGGCTAAACACCCTATATTCAACGCCTAGGAATACACCTGACTAGTAAGAATCTTCAAACCCATGGATTTATATGTCTCCATAAGAGAATCAAGCGTGTGTACAGCTGCATGAATGCAGCAGAGAAAATCCGATAAATCCTATTATCAAAATGAATTACAAAAACAAAACACAATGACAGTGAAATAGAGAGCAATTCTTAAATAATTCATTCAGGGCTTGTGATGCAACCTGGATTTACCTCATCTACACCCAGAGCTGAGTGAGACATAAAGTTGGACACTTCGGGCTGATAGCATTGGTGAGGTTCGATGAGCAAATGCAGACCATTTGAAGTCATACTGCATGGTACCCATTCCATGGGTCCCAACTCTCCAGGTTTAAGCGATTCTTCCTTCAGCTAAAACATGCATGGGAAACCCACAGTATGGTGCATAGTGTGACCGGGAAACGTTTTCAAATGCATCTCAGTTTTTGTCCCCTTTTACTCGGGTTCACAATTCCAGACCCTTTACTAACACTCTCCCCACTTGGAGAGTCAGTGCCTTTAACCTGCTGTTTGGCACAGTTTGCAATTTCTGCGCAAGATGAACAGGAATAGGGAGAACCAATGAGAGACTAGCTGTAGGTGTCTGCACGGGCAAATTTAACGCTCATTTCCAACCAGGAAGAGGAATTAACCAAACGCTCAGCATGCCATGCCAGAACCAGATTAGGGCCTGAAGCAATCCTGAGGGTTTGCGGCCAGCTCACAAGAAAGCGATTTGAAGAAAGGGGCTCCGGGGCACTGTAATTCAAAACCTGCAGTGTTGTAAATGACAGCTATCGTCCAAAAATATATTGAAGGAAGGCTGCGAAGAGGACTTGAAAGCGGGGCAGAATTTCAGGAAAACGATTTCAGGGGGTAGACTGGAATTGCATTTAAAGCATAGGAAAAGAGGCAGAACGTCGACAATGATGCACTTGGCCAAAAAGAGCGTATGCGTTTTTTCCTGAATATATTCAGGAAAAAACGCATACGCTCTTTTTGGCCAACCAAGCAACCATGTTAAAGAAATCTGCACTACAATGAAGTCTCACTGCCACCCGGTCAAAAGGGCCATCTGAAAAAAGTGTAAAATCCAGAAATGCAGCACAGGCCATGGAGAACAGGGAGCCTTGTTATGCTGATGGGTGGGATGTAAATTGCCAACAGCCACTCTGGAGAAGTGTATGGTGTTTCCTGAAACACCTAAAAAACAAAGCAACGGAGCCCACGGCACTTCCACTTATGGTCCTATAGCTTAGGGAAATTAAAATCAAAAACACACAGCCACGCCAAAGTTTCAGACGGCTCTGTTTACAAGAACCTCGTCTACGGTACAAGTTAAATATCCCAGAAAGCGAAAAATGGATAAAGAAGTTGTGGTACGTACGTACAATGGAATATCACTCACCAATGAAGTCTATGTCATCTCGCCCGTCGTGGCATAATGAGTGGATTCAGGTACGATGATTCTAAGAGAAATAAGTCACACAGAAAATGAAACATCATAAGTTATCTCTAATACACCGAATGTAATCTTGGCTACACATGAACTGAATTACAAAACAGAACAGGGTCTCAAATTTAGAAAACCAACTTATGTTTGCTTAAGGGGAAAGGTGAGTTGGGGTGCTGCATAAAACCAGAGATAGAAATTAGCACAGATACCATTCCATACGTCAAATATGTAATAGTCAAGACCTACCCCTTGCTCAACGAAATGGGCTAAACACCCTATATTCAACGCCTAGGAATACACCTGACTAGTAAGAATCTTCAAACCCATGGATTTATATGTCTCCATGAGAGAATCAAGCATGTGTACAGCTGCATGAAGGCAGCAGAGGAAATCCGATAAATCCTATTATCAAAATGAATTACAAAAACAAAACACAATGACAGGGAAATAGAGAGCAATTCTTAAATAATTCATTCAGGGCTTGTGATGCAACCTGGATTTACCTCATCTAAACCCAGAGCTGAGTGAGACATAAGGTTGGACACTTCGGGCTGATAGCATTGGTGAGGTTCGAAGAGCAAATGCAGACCATTTGAAGTCATACTACATGGTACCCATTCCATGGGTCCCAACTCTCCAGGTTTAAGCGATTCTTCCTTCAGGTAAAGCATGCATGGGAAGCCCACAGTATGGTGCATAGTGTGACCGGGAAACGTTTTCAAATGCATCTCAGTTTTTGTCCCCGTTTACTCGGGTTCAGAATTCCAGACCCTTTACAAACACTCTCCCCACTTGGAGAGTCAGTGCCTTTAACCTCCTGTTTGGCACAGTTTGCAATTTCTGCGCAAGAGGAATAGGAATAGGAAGAACCAATGAGAGACTAGCTGTAGGTTTCTGCACGGGCAAATTTAACGCTCATTTCCAACCAGGAAGAGGAATTAACCAAACGCTCAGCATGCCGTGCCGGAACCAGATTAGGGCCTGAAGCAATCCTGCGGGTTTGCGGCCAGCTCAAAAGAAAGCGATTTGAAGAAAGGAGCTCAGGGGCACTGTAATTCACAAACCTGCAGAGTTATAAATGACAGCTATCGTCCAAAAATATATTGAAGGAAGGCTGCGAAGAGGACTTGAAAGCGGGGCAAAATTGCAGGAAAACGATTTCAGGGGTTAGACTGGAATTGCATTTAAAGCATAGGAAAAGAGGCAGAACGTCGACAATGATGCACTTGGCCAAAAAGGGCGTATGCGTTTTTTCCAGGCCCTCCTTAAAGAGGGTAGGGGGCTCCCAGCATGCTTCAGTGGCCAACAGAGGGCCCACATCGCCAAGGTGACGTCAGCCAGCCAGGCAGGAGTGACCTCACATCAGAGGGCCCACCTCACAGAAGGGTAAGGGACCCAGCCATTATCAGACTCTCACCAGAGGGCCCACATCAGCAAGGGGCTGGGAACCAGGCAGGAGTGTCTTCACACCCGTGGGGCTACATCATCGCAAGTTGAGGTACCCAGCACATGTGGCCTCAAACCAGAGGACCCACATCTCCATGGGTCTCGGAGCGAGGCAGGCAGGATGAACCTCAAAACACATGGCCCATTGTATAAAAAAGGTGAGGAATCCAGCAGTTGGAACATCCCAGCAGGCGGCCCAGAGCACCGAGGCTATGGGATCCAGGCAATGATGAACTTACAACAGAGGGCCCTCATCATGAAACTGTGAGCAACCTAGCCATTGTGACCTCAGAGCACAAGGCCCACATCCCCATGGGGAAGCGAACCAACCAGGAGTGTCATCGCACCAGTGGGCACACATCAGAAAATGTGGGGAGCCCAGCAGTTAGGGCCTGACGCAGAGGGCCCTAGTCACCGAGGAGAGGAGGCTCCCAGCAGGCTCCAACTGCTACAAGAGGGCCAACGTCGCCAATGCGGGGTGTGCCAGCCAGGCAGGAGTGACCTCAGAGCAGAGGGCCAACCTCAAAAAAGTGTGAGGAACCCAAAGAGGATTAGACTCTCACCAGAGGGCCCACATCACCAAGAGGATCAGAACCAGGCAGGGACTCTCGTAACACCAGGGTGACCACATCATAGAAAGGTGAGGAACCCAGCACATGTGGCCTAAACCAGAAGACCCACATCTCCAAGGGGCTCGGAGTGAGGCATGCAGGAGTAGCCTCACAACACAGGGCCCATAGAATAAAAAAGCTGAGGAATCCTGCAGTGGGAACCTCCCAGCAGGCGGCCCAGAGCACCGAGTCTATGCGATCCAGGCTGCAGTGAACTCACAGCAGAGGGCCCATATCATGAAACTGTGAGCAACCCAGCCATTGGGACCTCACAGCAGAAGGCCCACATCCCCATGGGGTTGGGAACATGGCAAGAGTGTCCTCGCACCACTTAGCACGTATCAGAAAAAGTGGGTACCCAGCAGTTACGGCCTGACGCTAGAGAGCCCTCATCACCGAGGGGAGGTGGCTCCCAGCAGGCTCCAACTGCCACAAGAGGGCCGATGTCGCCAAGGCGGGGTGTGCCAGCCAGTCAGTAGTGACCTCACAGCAGAGGGCCCACCTCACAGAAGGGTGAGGAACCCAGCCAGGATCAGACTCTCACCAGAGGGCCCACATCACCAAGGGGATAGAAACCAGGCAGGAGTGTCCTCACACCAGCGGGGCCACATCATCGAAAGGTGAGGGACCCAGCACACGTGGCCTCAAACCAGAGGACACACATCACCAAGGGGCTGGGAGTGAGTCAGGCAGGAGGAGTCTCCAAACAGAGGGCTCATAGAAGAAAAAAGGTGAGGAATCCCGCAGTTGGAACCTCCCCGCAGGCGGCCAGGAGCAGCGAGGCTATGGGATCCAGGCCGGAGTGAACTCACACCAGAGGGCCCTCATCATGAAACTGAGCCACCCACCGTTGGGACCTCAGAGCAGAAGGCCCATATTCCCATGGGGTTGGAAACCTGGCAGGAGTGTACTCACACCACAGGGCGCACATCAGAAAATTTTGGGAGCCCAGGAGTTAGAGCCTGACGCCAGAGGGCCCTCATTACCGAGGGGAGGAGACTCCCAGCAGGCACCAACTCCCACCTGAGGGCCCACGTCGCCAAGGTGTTGGTCCCAGTCAGGCAGGAGTGACCTCACAGCAGAGGGCCTACCTCACAGAAGGGTGAGGAAACCAGCCAGGATAAGACTCTCACCAGAGAGCCCACATCACCAAGGGGACCGGAACAAGGCAGGAGTGTCCTCACACCAGTGTGGCCACATTATAGAAAGGTGACGAACCCAGCACATGTGGCCTAAACCAGAGGACCCACATTTCCAAGGTGCTCCGAGTGAGGCAGGCAGGAGTAGCCTAACAACACAGGGCCCACAGAATAAAAAATGTGAGGAATCCAGCAGTAGGAACCCCCCAGCAGGTGGCCCAGAGTACGGAGTCTATGGGATCCAGGCCACAGTGAACTCACAGCAGAGGGCTCACATCATGACACTGTGAGCAATCCAGCTGGTGGGACCTCAGAGCAGAAGGCCCACATCCCCATGGGGATGGGAACGTGGCAGGAGTGTACTCGCACGACAGGGCACATATCAGAAAATTTTGGGAGCCCATGAGTTAGGGCCTGACACCAGAGGGCCCTCATTACCGAGGGGAGGAGACTCCCAGCAGGCACCAACTCCCAACTGAGGGCCCACATCGCCAAGGTGATGTGTGCCAGCCAGGCAGGAGTGACCTCACAGCAGAGGGCCCACCTCCCAGAAGGGTGAGGAATCCAGCCAGGATCAGACTCTCACCAGAGGGCCCCCATCACCAAGGGGATGGGAACCAGGCAGGAGTGTCCTCACACCAGTGGGGCCACATCAATAAAGGTGAGGAAACCGGCACATGTGGCCTCAAACCAGAGGACCCACATCACAAAGGGGCTGGGAGTGAGTCAGGAAGGAGGAGCATGAAAACACAGGACCCAAAGAATAAAAATGGTAAGGAATCCAGCAGTAGGAACCTCCCAGCAGGCGGCTCAGAGCACAGAGTCTATGGGATCTAGGCCTGAGTGAACTAACACCAGAGAGCCAACATCCTGAAACTGTGAACAACACAGGTGTTGGGACCATAGAGCAGAAGGCACATGGGGATGGGAACCTGGCAGGAGTGCCCTCACACCACTTAGCACGTATCAGAAAATGTGGGTAACCAGCAGTTAGGGCCTGATGCCAGAGGGCCTCATCACTGAGGGGAGGAGGCTCCCAGCGGGCTCCAACTGCCACCAGAGGGCCAACGTCGCCAAGGCGGGGTGTGTCAGCCAGGCAGGAGTGACCTCAGAGAAGAGGGCCCACCTCACAGAAGTGTGAGGAGCCCAACCAGGATCAGACTCTCACTGGAGGGCTCACATCACCAAGGGGATGGGAACCAGGCAGGAGTGTCCGCACACCAGTGGGGCCACATCTGCGAAAGGTGAGGAACCCAGGGCATGTGGCCTCAAACCAGAGGACACACATCACCAAGGGGCTGGGAGTGAGGCAGGTGTCTGGAGGGGCACATTTAACTCTAATTTCCCACCAGGAAGAGGAATTAACCAAAGGCTCAGAGTGCCGTGCAGGACCCTGATTACGGCCTGAAGCAAACCTGCGGTTCTGTGGCCAGCTTTCAAGGAAACGAGTTAAGAAAGGAAATCACAGGCACTGTAATTCACAAACCAGCAGAGTTATAAATGACAGCTATTGGCAAAAATATATTGAAGTAAGTCTGCACAGAGGACTTGAAAACGAGGCAGAATTGCAGGAATCATATTTCAGGAGGTAGATTGGAATTGCATTTAAAGCATGTGAAAAGCGGCAGATCTTTGACAGTGATGCACTTGGACAAAAAGTGCGTATACATTTTTTCCTGAATATATTCAGGAAAAAATACATATGCCCTTTGTGGCCAACCAAGAATTCGAGCAATGGAAATCCGCACTACAATGAACTCTCATTTCCCATTCGTCAAAAGAGTCATCTGAAAAAAGTGTAAAACCCAGAAACACAGGACAGGCCATGGAGAACAGGGAGCCTTGTTATGCTGATGGACGGGATGTAAATTGCCAACAGACACTCTGGTGATGTTTATGGTGTATGCTGAAACATCTAAAAAACAAAGCTACAGAGCCTAGGGCACTTCCACTTTTGGCCCTATAGCTTAGGAAAATTAAAATCAACAAGACACAGCCAACACAATATCCAGGGCTGCTGTGTTTACAAGAACCTTGAGTCCAGTACAAATTAAATATCCCAGAAAGAAAAAAATGGATAAAGGAGTTGTCCTACTTACGTACAACGGAATATCACTCAGCAATGAAATCAATGTCATCAGGCCTGTAGCAGCAAATTGAGTGGATTTAAGTATGATGATTCTAAGAGAAATATGTCACACAGAGAAACATAATTATCATAAGATATCACAAATAGAGGGAGTGTAAACTTGGCTACACATAAACTGAATTACAAAACCGAACAGAGTCTCACATTTAGATAAAAACTTATGCTTGCTTAACGGGAAAGTTGAGTTGGGGTGCTGTATAAAACCAGAGATTGAAATGAGCACACATACCGTTCCATAAGCCAAATATGTAATAGACAAGACCTACTCTTTGCTCAACGAAATAGACTAATCCATGGTGTATCACCTCACACCTGTTAGAATGGGCATCATCAGAAAATCTACAAACAACAAATGCTGGAAAGGGTGCGGAGATAAGGAAACCTCTTCCACTATTGTTGGGAATGTAAATTGATGCAGTCACTGTGGAGAACATTATGGAGTTTCTTATAAAACTAAGAATAGAATTACCATATAATACAGCAATCCCACTACTGGACATATACCCAGACAAAACCATAAAACGAAAAGAGACATTCACCGCAATGTTCATTGCATCACTATTTACAATATCCAGGTAATGGAAGCAACCTAAATGCCCACAGACAGACGAATGCATAAAGATGAGGTACATATATAAAATGGAATATTACTAAGCCATAAAAAGGAATGAAATTGGGTCATTTGTAGAGACGTTGATGGATCTAGAGACTGTCATACAGAGTGAAGTAAGTCAGAAAGAGAAAAACAAATCCTGTATATAAATGCATATATGTGGAACCTAGAAAAGTTGTACAGATGAAGCGTTTTGCAAGGCAGAAATAGAGCAACAGATGTAGACAACAAACGTATGGACACCAAGGGGGGAAAGCTGTTAGGGGGTGGTGGTGGGAGTTGAGAGATTGGGATTGACATGTATACATTTCTATGTATAAAATAGGTAACCAAAAAGAACCTGCTGTATAAAAAAATAAAATAAAATTCAAAATTACAAAAAGTAAAACAGAAAAAATATTCTTCCCTTCATATACATGTATTTATATGAATAAATTATTTCCATGCTTATATCTGTAAATACAAAAAAGAGGAATAAAATCTACCTTGAACCAAAAACGAAAAAAAGAAAAAAAAACAGAACCCACCAGTTACACAGAGGAAAACCGTATCAGGGCCCTTGCTCCAGTTGTAAACAATTCTGAAGTTGGTCAGTGGTGGGGAATCATCTCCCATTCAGCCAGCATGCCCCACACAACAAGCGTCCTCATTGCAAAGCTGGGGGCCCGTGCCGAGGCATCTGTGAGTAAACGTGGGCCGAGCCCCAGGCCAGCTGCTGCTGAAATGTTCCCACCCTTCCCAGGTAAAACACCTGAATATGTACAAGGACTTGAAAGCCTAGAGGAAGGGCCATGG